>NC_068397.1:19907421-20649921 GCF_023724105.1 Carassius gibelio
ACTCAGGTGCAACTTATAGTCCAAAAAATACGGTATATGTGTGAATGAACTCTGAATTAATGAATGAATGGTCTGGCATCAGTACACTCTTAAGAAAAATGGTTATAGACAGTACCAGAAAAGGGTTATTTGGCTTGTAACAATAGCAGAACCCTTTTTAGAGCTAAATAGAACATTTTTTATAGGGTTCCATAAAGAACCATGCTTATAGGACCTTAATGGGGTTATAAATAACATTTTTAATGATAATGCTTTGAGATAATGCTTGAGAATGCTGTTTTTAATGATGTGAATTTGCTGCAAAAATGACACTAGCCTAACAACAGATATTAGCAGAATACATTTAATAAATGAAAACTGACATTGAACATAACTAATTAAAGAAGTAAAACAAAGTAGAAACTGATGAAAATAGTGAAATGAAGTTTCAGTGCAATGCCTGTAAGTCCATCATTATGTGTAGTTTGGTGTGATGAGTGGATGTTTCTCTCTACAGATGATGAGGTTGTAGGATGTGACAGCATCTGAAATGCACAATTGAGTTCCGAGTTACAATGCGCCTCCACTTGTTTTTGTAAAAACAAAACAAAAAAGGATCATAAATTACATATTTTTGTTACTTAGTGGTGAATAGGAAAGAAATATCCTTAACTGAACAGGGCTGATCACACTTACACGTTCTCTTAAACTTAAAAGACAAAAAGACATGATTTGTTACAATTTGAAAGTAAAAAATATATAGACATTTTAAGAAAGAAATGATTTACTTGTTGAGAGTCTGTTGACAGTCTATGTAGTTGGATAGCTGAATTTTAGAAAATCAGTAGGCCTAATAAACTTTTCTTTTTAGAGTTTAGCCTCTGTTAGTAATAAATAAATAATAATAAAAAAAAATGCTAATCATATAGGTTATAAATTCAATGTCTTTCTTACTTACTTAGTGGTGAAGAGGACTAGCCTTTCCTCAGCCAGAGCTGCTCACATTACATGTGATTAAAAACGAAGAGAAAAGAACATGTTTGTTTTCATAAATATCATTATAAAGTTAAATTTGTATTTAAATTTAAGAATGAAATCATTTACCTGTTGAGAGTGTGTTGACAGTCTGTGTAACGTTATTAGATCACTGAACTCCACTAAGTAATGCATTGCTTGTTACAGATTTGAAAAACAAAAGGGCGGGAATAAAGAACCCTAAACTCTGACACAAAGATCCATTTCAGTGTTAAAAGGGTTTTTCAGTATGCTATGGTTCTAAATAGAACTGGTTCTACATGTAAAGAACCTTTAAAGAACCATATTCTTTTAGAGTGAATGACAAACTCATTTGAGGCTAAATGTTAACTACCACAAAATTTACTGTGAATTTATTTTGACAGAAAACTTGTATTTAAGAAAAAAACTCGGAAGTGAATTCGACAATATTTAAATGTTAAAATACTGTTTCAATAGTTATGCCACATTAACATGGATTTAGGATGAAAACAATCGCGTACTAACTGCATTGTATTGGGCGAAATATACACAAGTTTTAACACAAGAATTAATGTACGTTAATTCATAAAATTACAGACTTCAAATTTCTAGTTTTAAATCCTCCATAAACTGTGAGTGGCTCATAGTAAAGGCCCGTTCAAACCAAAGATGACAACTATAAAGATAACGATACATTTCAAAAGATAATTCGCAATATTTAAGAATAGCAGAGTACACACCACAGCTTTAACGATAAAGGCACAGAAAAACAATATAACTGGAATCACTTACAGAATATTTTTTCCAGTTGACAAACAAGAAAAACATTGACACCCAAACAGAATCAATCCTGCTATAATGAGCTCAAGAATTTAAAGCGGCAGACCAACATGTGCTTAGAAAATAAAAAGATGATACCATCCACTGGTGAGGATGCTAATATCTTTATCTTTACAGTTATCATTCTTGGTGTGGATGGGTTTTGACAATGGATTTTTTGTTCTTTTTTTTTTTTTAAATGAGGGACAAGTCTAAATTATTTATTTGTTTGTGATCGTCAACATTATGCCACAAATCCTGTTAATTGATCATTACTTTTTCTATTGTATTGAGCCCGAAATATTACTTTATTAATTTATAATTATACAAATTGACAGTTCAATTGTGCAACAATAAAACAGAGAGGCTCAATAGTCTTACTAGCCAAAAAATGTTTTCAAGGAAGTAAATTTGCATGCTTGCTCTATCAGTGGAGATACGCTTTATCCTGCTTGTGACCTCAGAGGCCACTGGACGTTTTATGTCTCAGTGACAAACTACACCACAACAGTTTGTGTTTAACTGATTATATGTCCAGCGTTGTTCTTGGAAATTTGCCTCATATCTTTTTTGTTTCCCGAGGTTATAGTCTTAATTGCAAAATGACGTCTTCATAATGCATTTAAAAGAGAAATATAATCCTTGTCCTGAACATTATGATATAATGGATCACTACGATCCTGCGATGACGTGAATTCACGGCTGAATTGTTGCACACCATGCAATCCAGCCACCAGCAATGAAACAGTACTGTTTTAATTCCACGTTACAAGGTCGCTATTATAACCGTAAATTATAACTGAACACTGTCATTTCCTGTTTGACCTATGCAGATTTTCTTTTTATAAATACACCCTGATGATTTCAGCAATCACGCCTCGTTACATGGCAGTCAAGGGTTTGGCCGCAAGCTGATTCTGTGTCTGTTTTCTGATTATGGTACTTGTGGAAGACATGGCCCAGAAAAAAACTTTGATAAATCAAAGCAATATACTTGAAAATACAGTTATTTATGTGCAAGTGTTATTATGTGGATTAGACTAATCTGTAGAAAAGGTCTAATGTTTATATCCAATTGCATTGTAAAATCATTAATGAAATATTTCACAATGGGTGGTCGAATAAAAACTGAACCTGTAAATGGGAAATATGACATTAGGGTACAAGCAACAGGTGGGTTAACTATGGATAATTATTGCTTTGGGGATAACCATAACCCTGCCAAAACATTTTTTCAGCTCCAGCAGCTGTGGTATGAGCAGTCCGAGGGAGGGGCGCAGGGAGATGGGTTATTTTTACAGCGACAAATATTTGTTGTTAAGGTCTTCGTTTACAAATGGAGATGTCTCGAAAACAAGCCTGCTGATTCCCCATCCAGCCACCGTCCACAACGGCAAAATGTATTTCTGTATGTTCAGATAAACACTGCTCTGCAAAGTCATTTTAACCTGAAAAAAAAAAGCCAATGGTCTGGAAACACAAAGCCATTCAAAATGTCTATTTAGTAAGCCAAACTAATAATAAACCAAGAGAAACAATGTGTAAAATGAACAGTGCGGTGTTCATTGATCATGTTTACATATTCATCATTTTCCAATTAAGATCCATATTCTATTTGAGACTTGCTCCACATTTATGTAATTGCATATTTGGAAAAACTAAGAACCTTTTGTTGATAATGTATTGCAACATTAAACAGTTCAATTAAACCTTCAGATTTAAACATAGCTTGGTCCTATGGTAGGCTACTGTTCAGTCTCTCATATAGTGATTCTTATACTACTTAAAAAAAATTATAAACAAATAAAATAAAAAAGAACAAGAAAAGAAATCACAATGGAAATGATAGTTCTGCCAACATATCTCAGGCTACAACAGAAAAGATAATGTACAATTGAACTTTGGTAGTTTCCAATTAACCACGACTGTCGTTTAATAAATAAATAAATACGTTTTTAATTAAAACCAACTGACAGAAACAATGCTTAAAATGCTTTAAGGAGATCTCATTCCAATTTAACTAGGGTTTAGAATAACAAAAACCCTTGTTACCATGGTATTGTGGCTAAACTGGTGACCATTGAGCTTTGAGAGACGAGCTGCACTCCTTTTACTACAATCTATCACACAGATCTCTGTTGTTCGTTCTCGCACTGATTACTTATTTGTCTAGTACAGTTTAACTAACGTCAGTGACTCATTTACCGTCAAATGCATTTGCAGAATGCGTTCAAATCACACGCCGACTCAACGCACGTGCCTGTCGAGCAAACCAACTCGCTTCATGTCATCGTGTCCCAGACGCTCAGGAAAACGTGGACATGCGGCATGCATGTGTTTGTATCCATGAAACCCCATCTACACTGCAAGCGACACGACAAAACTACGAAACGAGACATTATTGCCAATGAAAAAGAGAGAAAGAAATCAACACTGCATCATTTACAATTGACATCCCGCGCTTGCCGCTCACGCAGCTCGTTAACAGCTTCGCTCCCGCCAGCACTCAGTTAAATGGGTGTGTAAAAAAAAAAAAAAAAAAGAAAAGAAAAGAAAAAACATCTACCGTGCGAAAAAAAAAAAAACCTTTAATGTTCAATAAGCTCCATACAGCATAAAATAGAATAGGCTTTACCCATAAAATACAGCATAAGCTGCTCCCTCCGTCAACCTCAGTCATTGATGAATTCACAAGTTAATGAAACGTCTGGTTAAAACAGATCTGAAAGAGCATCAACCACCCTAGAATAATACATTAATAAAAAGGTTTTAAAAAAAATTAGCTATGAAATGATGATACTCGCAGTAGAAGGGAATTTCAGTAAATCACTATTCCAGTAATGCACAGCAAGTCCCATCAGACATGGAAAAAAAACCCTCACCTGTCATGCAAGAGGTGTCCAGATTTCCAAATGCTGAATGTTTGTGTTAACACAAAGATGATGGAGTCACTCTGTCAAGTATTAGGAGTTTAACCAGTCAGATGGAGATGGAGGTCTCGTCTGGAAACCTTGCATGCCCTCACATGAAGAATCAGTCAACTTTTTGTAAAGGGCACTCAAGACCCACTTTATATACAAGAAGTGGTGCATGGTGTGTGCGTGTGATTAATTGGTCAGCTTTTACATCCCTGGGGAAAGTGCAAAACCTAGGCTAGCAGTCACATTACAAATGCACAGCACAAATATTAACCTACAAACGATGTGTTCACCACAGTGTTTATAGTCTTGACATTTGTTTTTTATGTAGATGTAAAATGAGTTTATGATATTATTCTAGTGGATCTTGAAGGGAGAATTCACATTAAAATTAACTGACATTTCAGGCTTATATGACTCCACAGATTTGACATGAAGGTATACATTTTGGGTGAACTATCCCTTTAATGTTAATATTTGAGAAAACAATAGGTCTACATATATGCCTGAATAATCCATATGAAATACTTGTATGATCAAGCAGCACTTGTTTCAAGCACACAGCTGTTTACTCACATCGCAAAGCACAGCTGCATCTTTAAAATGCATTTGGAGAATAAATAGACCTCTTATTCTACCATGTGAAATGATGTATAATTGCATTATTAATAATTCACCTAAATTGTTCTTTTCTCCCAAAGTTTATCAGTGACAAATGACAGATTGTTTAAACCAAAAGTGTGCACTCCATGTCTGATCCCTATACCAGTGAGTAATTGTCCCTGCTTACAAAAATGCACATGTAGGTAACCTAAAAGGTCAATTTAGTGAACCTTAGTCAAAAAATGTCAGGGGTCAATACTAGTTGCTATCAGTTTTCTGCAGTGTTCTTTCAGGGGAGAAAAAAACCTTTTTCTGCTGAGGAACAATTATAATAGATCAGCACATAGTGAACCTAAAACAACTGTGGAAGCATGTCAGTTCGTGGAATCATTTCTTTGGATCTAATCACTTGACAAGAGTATATACCCTTTTCTGAGTGCAAATGAACAGGCTGTTCTTTTCCAACACAGAATAATCCTGTGAAAGCTCAAAGCAGATGATAATACACATGTGAAGAATGGAACAGAATGAATAATGACCACCCTTTGTGCAGGTGTTCTGTGGGAACAATCACATCTGTCAGTGTTGTTAATAATTAGGGATCCTATGACAGAACAGAGTTATGCAAACATGCTTTACAAATATCTAATTAAAGGCTTTTGAATCGGCATAAATTATGGCATTTTTTACACTGAAGTGTGGGAAACAAAATATTTGTGAGAAGTAGGTTACTGGTATAATTATGTCCAGAATAATGACTAAAAAATTGTTTAAAAGAAATCCGGCAAAAATGCTGTTTACCAGTAAGTTAAACTTAAAATAAAATGCCTAAAATAAAAATGTGAAATTCATAGGCTACCTGATTTATCTTTTAGGATGAAAGACTGAATCACATTATATGCTTTACCCACAAGGAACTTAAAGATGCACTTTTTAAAACGATGTACCCTTAAATGGGGTTCTGTTTACAGTTTTATTTCTCATGGGGTGGTCTACCTAATGGTAACCCACCATATTGAAGTCACATGACTTGCCAAACACAACTTTCTGTATACCCTTATTGTCACTAATCACCTAATACTGTAAATCAATCTAGCTAAAAAAAATTCTTAAAAACTATCCAATGGTAACTGAAAACCTTTGCTTTGAAGGAATAATACACCCAAGAATGAAAACTTGTTGAATATTTACTCACTCTCAGGCCATTCAAGATGTATAGTTAATCAAAACACATAAAAAAAAATTGAGATTTATATCACTTGTTTAACTGGACCATCTGCAATGAATGGGTGCCGTCAGAATGAGAGTTCAAACAGCTGATAAAAACATCACCATAATCCACGACCATCAATTAATGTCTAGAGAAGTGAAAAGCTTCATGTTTGTAATAACCTTTATAACTTTTACAAACTAGCCCTCTGTCAATAATATTGCTGTCTTTGTGAAGATGCTGTCTCATCTGAATCAAGAGAGAAATATGCAGAGATCAAGCACTGTTTAGAAGCAAAAAACAGTCCAAAACATTTCTAAAAACAAATGTCAGTGGATTCTGATGTGAGAGGACAACAGGCATGGGCTTTTTCACTGGAATAAACTACTATGTAGAAATTATTATGGATTATGGACTGGTATTTTGGTCAGAAGTGACGGTTTAAAGTTAATATGCCTTAATTATGTATTTTGTTTCTTACATACTAAGAGCTTTTCACTTCACAAGACATTAATTGATGAACTGCAGTGGTGTGGATTACATGTTTTTACCAGCTGTTTCCACTCGCATTCTGACGGCACCCATTCACTGCAGAGGATCCATTGGTGAGCAAGTGATATAATGCAAAATTTCTCTAAATCTATTCAGATGAGCAAACTCATGTACATCTTGAATGGCCTGAAGGTGAGTACATTTCAAGCACAATTTAATTTTGGGTGAGTATTTTTTTGTTGCACCCATGACACAGGTGTAAATAAAAATTTACAAAGTGTTCTTCTGTGGAATAATTCCTACATGCTAAATGATATGCTAAATTTATTTAAGCAACGATAAATCATTTTAATGACAGTCTTAGTCCAATAAAATAAACAAAATAATGTATTGCAATCCATATTATTTCATCGTTTGCTATAAGCTGAGAATGAGGTTTTGTTGAGGGAGAAAAATGAAATAAAATTTTTTTTCTTTTATTTTTTCTTCTGTGAGAGGGAAACCTAAATCTTACAGAAACAGGTTTTCATACAAATTAACCCTGGCTTCACATTGTTCATAACCCACTTCCAAAAAACAAAAACAGTCAATACAATAATAACTCAGCATAAAAAAGATCATAAAGTTGCTGTTGGGAAAATGTCTTCTAGCTTCACCACACTAACAGAAGCTTTTGCCTGAAGCCACTAAATTCAATTCAATATAAGCAGCAGCAGACGTTATTGTTATAAAGCTAAATCCAAACAGCTTACATGGTTCTGGGCACCTGGCAGCTTAAAAAAAGCTTGAAAAAGTGAATTGAGAAATAACAAACTAAAAACATTAAAAAAATCAATATAAAAATATATATATTTTGTATAAAGGGCTTAAAAGATAATTATCCAAAAAATTACATAAACGCATGCTTTCTGCATGTTAACATGTTGTGAACTGCAAAAAATAAAAAAAAATAAAAAAAACACGTAACATTCAATCATACCAGAGTGAGCATGTCAGAGGACATTGAATTATGCAGTGAGAGGAAAGTAATCACAGCACAACAGAAAGCTTGTGTAAATCACCATTTTCTTCCCTCAAACTTGTCAAACCAGCAATTATTGTTCACATGACTGCGTGCCAGTATGAAGGCAGCGAGCAAGAGAAGTAATTTTAGTTGCAAACCGGAATAAACGAATAAACCAATGCTCATTGAGAAAATTCAGAGGAAAGACTCTTAAAAATAAAAGTCCCAAAAAAAGGTTTTATCTATTTTTGCTTCCCCAATGAAACTTTAAGTGAGCCACTCATAAAAGAATCATTTATTTCTCAGTGTGAAGAACAATAAAAAAATTACAAAGAAAGATTCCACGGATGTTAAAGGTTCTTCATGGAACCACCGATGTCAATAACGAGTGAAGAACAAACAAAATAAATATCTGTATACACAGTGGCCCTAAAATGTAAAAAAAAAAACAACAAAAAACATTTTGTGTTATTTCCAATTCCCATTGCACTTTCCTTAGAGAGGTTTAGGTCAAAAGACAAAAAGATTTGCGGCCTCTGCACAACATAACTCACAACATTAATTTTTGTGCCAATATAAACATTTTGGTCCATCTCATGCCCAATAGACTGATATAAGATTTGAGTTTGAATGAAAATATGAGCTGCTCTTATCTGATGAGCCACACTCTATGAGATCCTTAATTACTAGTTGAGTCATGTTGATCTCAGCCTCATGCTCCCTCTGCATCTTTTACCAGCCCTGATACATCCCTTCTCCTTTATTAGGATGGCACTCGCTGTTCCCACTATTAATAATTACAGGTTTAAAATATCATGTGTGGATTTTAATACATTGGGAACATGATGACACAGCATCTCTTCTTAGAGCTCTTTCTGAAAACATCTCTGGTGAAGCACACAACAGATCAGACGGAGCTGCTGATTTGAGTCTTTTAGGTCTTTTTACCCTGTAGAATGAGAGAATATTTAACTCTTTTATTGAGAAGGAGAATCATCTTCAGAGAATAAGAACAACATTTGACCAATGGTTTAAAGAGTGAAAAGGATCCAAGGCCAGTTATTAAGTAACCAAGTTAATCTCATTTTCCTTTAAATTGAGGCACTAAAATAGCAGAGAAACTTCTGGGCACCAGCTTTAAGTCGCACATTTTGAACACAACATGATATTTTTATTAAAAGATAGAAATTAAATAGAGTAGTTGAAATCCTTGATGCAAGAAATATTAAATGAGATATTTAATGGTGTATGTATTTTTTCATTTTCATGTATTGTGTCTGAATGCTGCAAGCAAATTGGCTTCGAGAAATGAAATGAAGACAACTAAAACGCAAATATAAGTTTCCTCAAATCAACATTTCAGATTCACTTTGGTTTCTTGAACGATCTTTAGGAAATCTGAACACTTACTGACATCTACAGTGCATGAGTTTTAATAAATTCAGGTGAGAAAAAACATTCAAGGACAAAGATTTTGTTCACGGGTTTATCAAACCACTTCTCACATCAAACACATATACACAAACTAGCTTTAAATAAGATTATTACATGTTTCATTGCACAATATTTCACAAGACCACTGATGAGCTGCCCGGTCATCGGTCTCTTATTATCTTCCCTGACTCTGTTTTACAGAGGAAACATTTTTTTACAGTCTAAGAGCAAGGATACAAAATAAGACTAATGGGAGGTAATATATAAAAAGGGCATTAGACAATATATGTTGTGTATTGTTGCATTATGGGTGAAAAAATGTGAAATGGCAACCAGTGAATGTTACAATTATTCATGACTGGAGATTTATGGCCCTGCTAAGGATGATAATGTTGCACAAAACTGATATATTTGCCCTAATGTTGTGCTGTACTGAAGTAGATTATACTTCCAGGTGTGTGTACACACAGGCATCGTCTGGATCAATCCTTATGTTCCTGTTCCTCGGGTTTGCTCTCCGTTTGGCCGTCTCTCCTGCTGGCCAACTCTTTCAGCCCTTCCTGAAGCTGCTCAACAGCTTCTCCATCTCCCGCTGCACGTGCCAGAGCCAGAGCTTCCTGGTACAGTTTACTAGACTCCTCAAACTCCCCTGAACAACCAAAGACAAGCATCCATGACACAACTGTGTATCCCTGAGAAAATGCATTTTTAAACGATAAAACAACAGGAATATATAATTATAGGAACTTAATACTTTTAGTAAGCATGAATGCATACAATGACTGTGAAGCACAACTGTTTTAAACATGAATAATATATTTATCGGCAGCAAATCAGCATATTTAGGGCCCTATGAACACTCCTCTGAGAGTTCTTTTGAGAAAAAGAAATAAAAGAATAAAAAGATTTTTTATTAAATCAGCTAATTGGAGATGCTTTTGATTATTAAAATGTAATCCAGAAAATTAATGGGAAACAGAATTTGGTAAAAATAAAATGTGATAAAAAAATTAAGTATTTCATATTATGTTAAACCTTTAATAAATTGCTAATAAACTGTGCAAGTTTCATGAATTCAATTAATTATTTTATTAATATTTTTTAATGTCACCATTAAAACAGTTAAAAAACAAAAAAGCAATGGAATCCAGAAAAATTTCGACGGAAAAAAGGGAATTAAAAAAAAAAGCTTTTTTTGAAAAAATAAAACGGACTTCATAGGGCCCTACACATAGAATGATATCTAAAGGATCATGTGACAGCTGGCAACACAGGAATAAATTACATAATAAAATTGTTACTAATTATTTCATACTGAACAACTTCTGAACAAAAATCTTACTGACCCCGAGTGGTAAAATGGAAGTATATATACAGATAATATGTTGTATTTTTATATATTAGTATTTATAAATATTTCATATTTACATTTGGGATTGTATATCAGAATGAATTTGTGATTTTTGCACTTCATTTGTTCAAAAACTAAATGTAAACGTCAGCGGTACTAAAGGGGTCAGTTGAACCTTTGTGCATCAGAATTCCCGCCATATTCCCAAGCAGCACATGTTGATCAGGGTGACCCGCTGCATGTCCGAGCTCAACCGCCTTCTTCACATGAGCCAGAGCCTCATCATGCTTTCCTTGCAGGTCCAACACCGTCGCCAGGTCACTCAACAGAACCAGGCTCTGAAGCAGATTACACAATACCATTTAATGGGACAAACCATTGGATAATTATGATAATATATGTAGCAGTGTGTAATGTCATCACCTGTGGATGGGACTCTCCCTGCTCCTCCTGACAGATCTGCAGCGCGTGCCGATAATCTCTGCAGGCTCCTGTGAAATGATGATTAGCTGCCAAATAACGGGCCCTGGCGTCCAGACTAAGACCGAGCAGCAACCTGGTGTCTTTGCGCTCCTCATCTAATACAAATACAAACATATAGTAAGAGATCAATACATTGACAAACAAACGCAAAAGATGTGTTTGCAGTGGCATACAGCCAAAACTGAAAGGTGGCTGTGATACCTGACAGGCTTTCTTGAGGAAGCTCCTTCTGTTTCTCAATCTTGGCCTCTAAAGACTCTGTGCAGAACTGGAAGCCATGCTCTGCCAACTCGTTCCTGGAAATGAAAAGTCAAGAGTTCCTGAAGAGTGCAGAGGTGAACAGGTCAGCTTTCACTCTCTCAGCAGAGGAGCAGAACTCACTTGTTTTGAGTGGCATATATGCTGGCCAGCTTCAGCGACATCTCGATCACTGCATTGTCATCCTTTTGAGATAAAACAGGTGTCGGTGTAAAACAGTAAAAAGCATTACACGTTCATACAAAAATGTTCCAGCACTGAGTGTTTTTACCTGTGGTGTTCCTCCTGACAGCATAAAACTCATGGCTGCTTTGAACAGCTTCTCAGCCTGCAACAATAAACAACGAAGAGTCTCACATGCTGCTGTTCGCGACAGATGTACACTAATCTACTAATGTAGAGCACTGAGTCTGTGGCACAAGATCACCATCAGCCTTACTCACATTTTCCAGCTGACCTTGGACAAATGCAAGATTCGCCATCTGTGAAGCAAAATGATGCTCTCATTTAATCTTCTCTGTTGAGTGATATTTAATATTGATGGTTGCAATGTTTTGTTTAACAAGGAGAATAAAAGGGCTGGATGAGGTTAAAAAGGAGGACAAAGTCAGGAAAAAACACCATACCAGGCTGTATGTGTATATAATGGCATCGTTATTGTGCATCTGATGTGCCAGTCGAACAGCTTTGTGTAAGAATCCATTGGCAGCATCCAGTTCCCCAATCATCATGCTGTACTGTGAAGGATGATGGGTAACATTCAGTCTTCTAAAGTAAATATTATGAAAATCATTTGAAAAAATACTCAAGACTTGAAGGCACTACATAACTTTTGCCCCCACTTAAATCTGGAAAATTTGATGCTAGTTTCTTAAAGTCAGAGCCAGTCTGAGGATCTGAATTAAACACTTGACAGAAAATCACGTTGTGATTTCTTTTTTAGCTGAGTGATTGTTCCAGTTGAACAATATTAAACATGTCTGATATTTTTCAGCTGATTTTAGAACACGTTGTTTGACTGCTAGTGTGTGATCCTCAGGCATTTAATGTAAAATAACACCTTGGTTACAAAATCTGCAGGTGAAAAAATAATGCCTACTTACAAAGTGTTTTAAAATCTGATTTGGAAAATTTGTGTAAGAATTCATCACCCAAGAATGAAAATATATTTATTTTACACAAATCATTTAATTTTAAAATATTTTTTAATCATTAAAAATATATTATCAGAGTAACAATGTAGCAATAAAAACTTAAATATTAGTCTTTGTCCCTCTTTTTTCAAGTTTTCATTGTGGTCTCATGTGGTAAATGATCGGACGGTTTTGATGTGATACCTGTGTGTCAGTAAAGAGAACTCAGTAAAACATCACAGTATACCTTGGCTTTCTTCAAGAGCAGAATCAGCTCATCCTCAAGTTTTTGCTCCTCTGTCCTCTCATCAGAGCTTCCAAAGAGCGAAAAGGCTGGTGCAAAAGCAAACATTTTAATGATTACACAGAGCTCACACTGCGTTAAAAGAACCGCTGGTGTGACAGCATCACGCATATTACGTCACGTGTCAAATACAGCCACCAATGTTTTCGGTTCACAGAAAAGCTGCATGTCAACTCACCCATGACCCCCCACGCAAGAGTCCAGTTGCTGACCCCTGGAGCGCCAGAGGGACGCTGCTCGCTGACACACAGATGCCATGACCGCACGAACACGGCCGCCGGCTCATGCAGCGGTTTGATTCGTGCTAGAGATAAACCAGAACCAGATACATTTCTCGTGCAGTCGTTAACACAGTGCTTTAAACGAGCTACCTGTGCGGCGAGCCGTCGACAGCAAGAGCGCAGCGCCATGTTTCCGTGATTATGCAATGACGTCAGGCGCGCTGGTCACGTGACCAGCCAAGGCTCACGAATAACGGTTTACTTTCTTTCGATTTATTTCCATTTAAATGTTTACATTTTATTTATATGGCTTTTGATTAAATGTACATGGAATATTACGTATTTTTTTGTATTCATTTATCTTAATGCTTTGCACTCAACATACGGGTCATTCCTGTATCCTGTATATATATATATATATATATACTATTTTTTTTATATGACTGCCATAACAGGAATAACACAAAACACACCAGTTTATTGTTCACGGTTCTGTTTATTTTTACTAAAGCACAGATGAGGTTACAAAACAACACAATATCCTGTTATCACCCACTGGCCATTAGTATTTTAACAGCAAAAAGAAGGAATGCTTTTGTGTTCTAAATTAGCACACAGTGGGTCTCTGTTCCACAGATCATGCAGTAATAATAGGTTAAACGTATTCATTTGTAGACACAGAAGTACACACAGAGAGAGAGAGAGAGGAAAGGCATAGAGTGGTCCATATACACTCACACTTTATATGCACATTTACAAGAAGAACTGCACAAAAAAATACACAGATCACCTCAAATTTAAATACTTCTGCTGAAAAAATAGCTTTCAAAACCAAGCATGTTAAGCTTTCAGTGTCTGAAAAGCATTTATGCATTTAATCTAAAAAGGAACAAAGTTGCATGTGTGAAATGTACAAATTTGTGTTTTTAAACTACCATTTCAGTAACAATACTGTAGGTTAGCATAGCCTTAAATCAAGAAATAAAGCATATGGGTATGAGGCTTTCTACCCAAATCTCTTATAACCCACTCTGACAAACGAAACAACAATCCATCAAAAAGATTAATGCTTAATTTATAGAAACAGTTTAAAATGCAAGCAAACGGGAATGTCAATAGAGGTTTAAATGACCTAAAAACCTATTGAGGATTTCAGAATTAAGAAAAGTTTTCCCAAATTAAAATGTCAACACACTCTCTACACATAGAAGTTCTTAAGAGACGAGAATTGTATATTAAACCCATGGAAAATATGCCCTACAGTATGTGCTTGAAACAAATCATAAATACATGTAACCTTTTGTCTCTACCGAATGTAACAAGTCCCTTTCAAATAAGTCAGCACCTGATAATTCAGTATTTAAAACATTTTATGTTTTAAAATGTGACTTAGAAAATTAGACAGTAAAAGCAATCAAGTGTCTTGGAAATTAGCAAAAACACCCAAGCATCACACACTTACGAGTTCATTTACGAGGCAATTCATAGACATGTGACCCTGGACCACAAAACCTCTTAAGTGTCCATTTTTTCAAAATTGAGATTTATACATCATCTGAAAGCTGAATAAATGGCAGAGATATAACTATTTGAACATCTGGAATCTGAGGGTGCAAAAGAAAAAAAATATTGAGAAAATCGCCTTTGAAGTTTCCAAATGAATTCTTAGCAATGCCTATTACTGATCAAAAATGAAGTTTTGATATATTTACGGTAGGAAATGTACAAAATATCTTCATGGAACATCATCTTTACTTAATATCCTAATGATTTTTGGCATAAAAGAAAAATCTATAATTTTGACCCGTACAATGTTATTTTTTTGTCTATTGCTACAAATATACCCCAGCGATTTAAGACTGGTTTTGTGGTCCAGGGTCACATTATGTTGCAGACCTCACTGACCTGTTGGACAAAGTGCCGCAAATAAAATCTCTGCCATTGTCACATGACAGAATTATTTTTGGCACACAGTTTAATATAATTAATGAATTTATTTTTATAAATCTGCATTGGCTGTATACAACAACACTGAAATCTCATTATCAACCAGCATTCTGAGGCACAAAATATTCACTGACCACAAGTTCCTGTAAGCTCCAGCTTCTGCTTCCCATTCAAGTGCAGGTTACTGCACAAAAAGCAATTCAAAGTGTCACATACAGGCCTCTCTAGCTCTGGTATAATTTCACTGCACAATGTTGCGGACTGATTGAAACTTAAGTTAAAAGTACTATTATACATTTAGTGATTGCCTGTCAGTTTTAAGATTAATTTCAACTATACAACGTGCAAACGGAGGGATAATATCCATTGACAAGTTAGTAGTGTCCCTATATTCCCCACTAAATCACACACTGATTTTTTTTCTCATTATTGTGTGATGGAATTCTAAACATTATTCAATGCAGATGACCTAGGGTTTTTCAAATCACTTGAACTGAAAACACAAAAATGATGTGCAGTGATTGTCTACCATGAACAGCATGTGTATATCTGATTGGTAGCATGGTTATCTTGCAGCGAGGGTGCATACGAGGTGTGCAAAGAGCTGCCCTAACCATGACCAGAAGAAAAACAACAGCACACATCAAACTTCAACTGCCACACAGAATGAAGGAAGACTGTTCACTCCTCACCAAACCTTGGAGTAACTGAGAAGGGTGTGGGTGTGTGTATGTGTGCGTGTGTGTGTGTGTGTGTAACAGAGGACAAAGGCTAAAGCCTGGACACAGCATGAACACCTCACTCACGGCTCCCAAAGAGCTGAAGGAAAAAGAGGAATATGTAAACCACATCCATGTAGAGGCAGATGGCTCCGAACACATGCTCCTCTGGGTTCAGAGAGTACCGCCTGTTGCCGATCAGCAGCTGCATGTCAAACGCCAGAAACTAAAGTACAACAAAAATGAGATAATTACATCTTGTATGAAGCACATAAGCATGATGATATTGCAGAGTTAAAGGGTACTAACCAGAGTGAAAACCAGAGCACCAAATCCAGCATAAGCAGTATGCAACCAGGGAATCTAAAACAAGCAGATGTTTGAGTTGACGACACTGTATGGTTGGATTGATAACAAACTTATGACTTCAACATGATACCTGACAATATATAATAATTAGAATTCATTAATAGTGATTAATATATATTTATGACTATTATATAAAACAAATCAGCTTCTTTTCAATTGCAATGTAAAACACATGGGAAATGCATTTAACTGTGGAAAAAATACGTGGAGAATGTTCCCAGAATGTTTTAGCTTTTATGGATTGAACTTACATTTACATTAAAAGCCTATATGTGACCCTGGACCAAAAAAAAACAGTCTTAAGTGTCAATTGAGATTTATATCGTCTGAAAGATGATTAAAAAAGCTTTCGATTGGTGTATGGTTTCTTAGGATCAGACAATATTTGGCCGAGATACAACTATTAGAAAATCTGGAAACTGAGGGTGCAAAAAAATCTAAATACTGAAAAAAATCTATTTTAAAGTTGTCCAAATGAAGGTCTTAGCAATGCATATTACTAATCAAAAATTAAGTTTTGAAATATTTACAGTAGGAAATTTACATAGAACATGATCTTTACTTAATATCCTAATGGATTTTGCATAAAAGAAAAATTTATAATTTTACCCATACAATGTTTTTTTTTAGCTATTACTACAAATATATCCATGTGACTTAAGACTGGTTTTGTGCTCCAGAGTCACATATTTCATTAACTGGTGTATTGGTAATATAATAACTTACTGAAGTGCAAAAATCTGTTTTCTTTTACCTTTCTAATGTACTAACAACAACCAAAAAACCCAGGTGTTAATTCACATGAAAGTCACATGATGGATCAAAGGTCATCACGAGTAGCTTTTCCACAGACAAAAGTAATTTATCGTTAACCAACTAACAGGTATCCACAGAAAATTCCAGTACATATTCTATGAAATTTACAGACATTTCCTTTAACCCTAAAACACAATACAATGCAATGTGCAATTCAAAATACAGGTAAAACACCTGTAAAAAAAAAAAAAAAAAAAAATTCATACAGAAAATTCTGCCGTAGTACCACAAGTGCATTAGTCCGTATTTTTATGGACTTTTTTGAGTGCAGTCATTTACCATTCAAATTACGATCATTTTTTACAGTGTACCTATTTCAAAAAGATAAAGGTAAACGGTATATCTAAGTGACTATGACAAAGGATTATAGAGATGTTGTACTTAAATATCTCTTAAGGGTTTACAAGCAGCTTACATATCCAAATGGTGCAGTGAAGAACAGCAGAAGCCCGGTGACCATCAGCACCATCATGAGGGAGAAAAGTAATCCATGACAGGTGGTGAAGTCAACCTAGACGACCCAAGACAACACTCTATCAGATGACACATAAATGAAGCACTTGAAAGAAGCTGTTTAGGACAAAAGGATCTCACCCTGGACTGGAAACAGAAGAGCGTGATGGCCAGACACACCAGTGCTGTGATGCCCACACACATCATCACCACTTTGGTATTATGGTAGCTGTAGACAGAAAGAGAGAGAGGTTAAAGCAGTGCCACAAATTCAACACATACACACACTTGCTGGGTTTTCATGTTTTATGGTTTTTATACTGTATGAACTGCATTTTCTATCTCCTAACCCTACTTCTCTATTGGTGGCAACAAAACTAAAATAAATTCTTACCAATTATAAAGAACATTTGACTTCTAGCAGTGCTTCATTTTTTATATAGAATATAAGTACATAAGTTGAAGTTTTTCTTACCTGGCAAGCATGCCTGCCATATAGGACATTGCCAAAGTCTGAAAATAAAAGCAAGAATATTCACCCCTTTCTTTTTCTGGTAGTTACAATATAATCAATAGTTATTATTATTAAATATACCGTATTTTTCGGACTATAAGTCCCACCTCAGTATAAGTCGCATTAGTTCAAAAATACGTCATGATGAGGAAAAAAACATATATTAGTCGCACTGGACTATTAGTCACATTTATTTAGAACCAAGAGAAAACATTACCGTTTACAGCCGCGAGAGGGCGCTCTATGTCTTCAGTGTAGACTACAGGAGCAGTGAGCAGCATAGAGCGCCCTCTCGTGGCTGTAGAAGGTAACGTTTTCTATTGGTTCATTTCTCTCGGTTCATGTCAAATCAATTTTGATAAACAAGTCGCACCTGACTATTAGTCGCAGGACCGGCCAAACTATGAAAAAAGTGTGACTTATAGTCCGGAAAATACGGTACTTATTATAAATGGGTGTTTACGATCATCCAACTTGTAAATGAATGAGACAATGACAGTACTTACAAAAATGGCTAGAAGGATCATATTGGTAGGGTATCTTCGTCTGTAGATAATGTGATGGATATTAAAGAAGCTCAAAGTTCCTGAAATCACACATCTCCTACTCTGGTCTCAAACTCAAAAACAAGAAGAACGTATGGTAAAAGAAAAAAAAATTCTTACCGTGCATTTGTGCTGCATACAAGCATCAGGTATGTTCCCATAAAAGTCATGCTGGACGAAAACAAAGCAATGAATATACTTTAAATATAAAGTCCCCAAAACCTTTAATGAGGAAACAGAACAGTCACTTACTATGAGGTCAGATAGAAAACTCGATTGTACTGTACAAACTTCCGGACTGGCTCGCTGTGAAACACAGAACGCTCATCAGTTGCAGGGCTTTCTTTTAAAAGTGGAAGAAATTTATAAAATGGGGCTTTGTCTTGTTCTCTGATGTGTGTCTGACTTACCAAAATGTGAAGAGTGACACCACTCCAAATGTGACCATGAGCTGAACCATGAGGATACAGAAGACCTGCCAATGAAACACATGCTCTTCAAAACTAGGATGTTTACACATAAGCATTTAATCATCATTTCGGGTAAGATTTTTAAGGTTTTTGAAAGTCATCTCTTATTCTCATAAAAACTGTATTTATTTGATGATAAATACTATTACACACAATAATATTGTGAAATAGTATTACAATTTAAACCAACAGTTTTTTGTAATCGCAAAAGTTAACACGATCCGTCAGAAATATGCTGATTTGGTGCTCAAGAAATATTTCTTACTCTTTTCAATGTTGATAACAGTTCTGCTGCTTAGTTTTTTCGTAGAGGAAACTCTGATACATTGGAAATAATTCCTTGATGAGTGTGAATTTCAAAAGAACAGCATTCCTTTGAAACTTATCTTACTGACACCATTTAAATGAAAATATATTTGCATTTATGCATTTAGCAGACACTTATCCAAAGTGACTTATAGTGCATTCAGGCTAACATTTTTTACCTATGTGTTCCTTGGGACACGAACCCACAACCTTTTGCACTGCTAACGCAATGCTCTACCACTGAGCCACAGGAACACTTCAGTATCTACTCTACTTTCACACCTTCCTGATGAACATGCGGCGGACAGTCTTGTCCTCCCAGTTGCTTCCACTGAGGCCGTCGAAGCTGCTGCTGGAGCTCGGGTCAGAGAAGGGTGAGGAGGACATGTCTGCAGCATACGCATTGGAATATCCCGGACCTAAGCAGACATTTTCCACTATTAACATTGTTCAAACAGAGAAGAAAGACATCAAGCATAATGCTCCTTGCTTATTACCAAAACTTCTGCATCTGTAACTGGAGATCTTATAGGGACTGGTCACTTACTGGGGCCGGGATGCACATAAGCCCAGCTGGGGTGCATGGGCATGGTTGGGGGTGGCATTGGGGGCGGCTGGGAGGCGTAAGTGAAGCTACCAGTTCCTTGTTCTTTATCTCCTGCTGTAGCTTCAGCATAGCTGGGTGGAGCTGCTGGCAGACTCATGGTCTACTGTAAAACAATACCATTAACACAATGAAAGAAATCATCTGAGAATGGAATCACAACTAGCACAACTAGATCTGATATTTGAGCACCCCGGCTTAGATTAATATTTTATGCCACAACTCTTCACCACATGAATTCATTATGAGCCCAACACTCGGATCCTTTCCTGTTTAAGCCAATAGCAAACAGAGAGGTTAAAGAACTGACCAGATTATACTGTTTATAAATTAATTATGTACAGCCTGACATTTGATATAATAGAAAAAATGTTTTATTTTTTGTTTTGTTTTTTAATGGAATAGTTTATTGAACCATTACACAAAATTTAAAGGCAACCTTAAAAAAATTGAATATGTTTTGTATTATGTTTAATGAATTATTTATGTGACTAAACAGTAAGCTTAACTGACAGCTTGTAATGCAAATCAATGAGATTCTTTTAACAGTATAACAGACTTTTTACATAATGCATGCGAATATTAGTTGTCACCCTATTTCTCCTAACAATATGTCTTAGTAAGATGCTATTTAAATGCTTAGTTTAATGATCCAAGCAGTCTAGTATTAATTGTGGGGCGCAAAACAAATAATGCCAATGTAATACCATGATGACTGAGACAAATAAATGTTCCTCAAAAGCCTGATGCATCACATTTAATAGTCACATTTTAACACGATTTAGATAATCAAGCAAACTTAAGTGCAGTAAAGGTTTATCTTGTAATATCAATATAGGTTTTCCTTACTTCGACATTTACAAATTATTAAAGATTAACGTTTATCACAAGGTGAAGGTGAAAGGTTTTAAAATTATACTTTAAGTTATTTTTCTAGCTAAAAACAGTCAGATGGCAGAAGGCATGCAGAAGAGAATAGAAGGTTTTTTTTTTTCAATTTGTTCATCGAAGTGGGGATCATGCTGATAATTTAGAGGCGTTTTTATAAACTAATGTATCATATATTAACAATAGTATTTACATGGTTAATTGTACTGTCAGAAGTGTTGTGCTATCTATCAGTTATCACTATTAAGCACTGAACATCAGTTTAGATATCAATCAGGCTAGTGAATGCAGAGCTGTCAAATACAACGCACAACGGTTTCTTATCCTAACTCTTAACTTAGTCTTCCTCTCATACTGCAGTCAGTGACAGGACTGATAGACACGGCGCTTAGCTTAGCTAGCACATCGATCACATTTTACAAGCCCATTCTGTCGAGCAGGAAACGACAAATGCTTTGCGCACATCAAAATAACGCTGTTAAAAGTTATGTATGTTCAAAATAATTAGTTATAGATTAAGATATGTATTGCAACATACCTTACTGTAACAGCTAACGTGACAATCGAGATCCCCAAGTAAAAACAATGTACTCAATCATGTAATGACGTACATCCGGTGTTTCCGGAAATGATAAAAACGAATGGTGTGTCTGTGATGGTAGCACCAGACTCGAGAATGTCTAATATAACGAGACACTTCACTCTCACTACACTTTCCGGCTTCTGAACTGGTTGCAGTCCCACTCTGATTTCATATGAGAGCGCACACAGGACGAGTGCAGAATGAATGGAGGTCAAAATCCACTCTTCTCAAGATATCATTTTTTGTCTAGTAATTTGAATGTTGTATTCGAAAGAAGATGCAAATAAATTACACATTACTGGGTGTTAGATTTTTTAGTCACTTATTTGCTTTAAAAAGTATTTTAAAATGTCAATGACGTCATACACATTCACATTCATTAGCAGAATACTAGCGTGTTATGGGCAACAACTCAACCTGTAAGAAATCGAAAGGTACTCGTTCATTCAACTTTCGACCTATAACCAATGTTGATCTTGCAAAACCTACAATCAGATCTGAGATTTCTCAACGGCAATCGGGTGAAAGGGACAAATTTAGCCGTCTAGCACCATAGACTCCCATTCATTTTGCACTCATTGCGATCGCCCCCAGTGGAACTCTGGTGGTCCTGCAACCAAAATTCGGTACAATACCAATAGGACTTCATAGGGAGTGGGAAGGCTCTCCATAGACAGGCTCTGGTAGCACTCTTTTTAGTCTATGGTAGCACCGTATTAGCTAAATGTACTGTATTTATTATTGAACATATTGACTAAATATTTTATTTTACAGCGAAAACGTAAAAAAAACCGTGCAGTTCTGTTGGTCATACAGGTGAGAAAAATAAATATGCAATATCCATAAATGCAAATTCTCGGGATAGAAATCGCGTTTCATTATTAAAATCAAGTAATGTAAAATGTTATACTGAATAAATCATACCTTTAAAAACTAAACGTAGCTATTTTTTGTTTTTGTTAAAACAGATTACACACATGGTCACACTGTTCAACGTTTATAAATCTATACACCAAGGTACAAAAAAAGTCCAGACTGTAAATTATAGCCCCCTTTTCCGTCATTTATCATTTTGTAAAATATTAAAAAATCCGTATTAATCCCAGTTTGATTAGAAAGGCAGCTGGAATCTTTCAGCTATGCAGACAATTAACCATGGTCCTCCTGGTTCTGTAAGAAACCAAGGCAATAGATCTGGAGCAAAATGTTTATATTAACTAAAAAGAAATGTACAAACCAATTCAATAAATGTACACTTTTAATTAGACATTGTTATTGCAAATACAGCTTTAAACAATATTTGATCAAATAAAAAGTTTACTTTACCATTCATATGACAGTCTTTGTCCTATAGACCTTCCCTGTTTCTAGTACAAAATTTTTAAGTGCACACCCATAATTTTTAATAGGTTTTTCAAAAGTAAAGTCCAAATACTGTGATGCATATTAACACACACAAAAAAAGAAAAGACAGCTACTTCCACTGGAAAACCCAGTGAATGCCTCAGGTGTTAAAGGTGGTCCCGAGACTACAGTCTAGCCAGCATGCTTGTATTTCCTGGACAGCAATAATCTGGTTGGCAGAGATGTTGAAACTGCCTTCTATGGGGGCTCTATTGGCTATAAATCATGCGTCTGTTTGTCAATTTTTGATTTTAGATGTTCCTTGTAGGCCAGAATATCCCTGCTCCATTTTGTAATGGTCTGCTTTTCACATACCCAGATCTCCTGAGCCACCTGCAAGGAAACAAACCAGTATTACTACAAAATAACAAAGACCTCATGTTGCATTCAGCTGCATTAGCTTGACTGAGATGAATAATAGTTAAATGTACAAGACGGGCAAGATCACATTACCTGCTGAATAAGCCTGAAGTCGTGGCTGACCAGCATCATTCCACCCTCAAATTCATTGATCGCTTCAGCCAGAGCGTCAATAGTTTCAATGTCAAGATGATTGGTCGGCTCATCAAGAAAGAGCATGTGGGGATTCTGCCAAGCCAGCCAGGCAAAGCACACACGGCACTTCTGCCCATCAGACAGATTGCGAATAGGGCTCACCTAGTTTAAAAAGGAACACATCGGTAAATAAAGTAGAATTTATTTGCATCTTAAAAAAACAAAAAAACAAGACAACCTACCTGCTGTTTGCCAGTGAGTCCATAGCGGCCGATGATTTTCCTCATTTCTTCTTTCTCCTTAATGTCTGGATAACACTTCATCATATATTCCAGAGGTGAAAGGTCAAGCTCCAGTTGCTCTGTTAGATGCTGGAAAAGAAACAAATCAATATAAAAAGTTCATTTTTAAAACCAGTCTAAAGCCACTGAACTCATTTCATGTCTCACTGGTGGCATTTTAATATTAACAGTTATTAATTTGCTCATTTTAGTTAGTGACATTATCTGCACTGATATCAATCTGATTCATTATAATTACTATATTACTACTTAAATATCATGACAAATGGTCTAGCCAACAGACCTGATGATATCGTCCAATCTTCACATGGGAGTGTTTTCGAATCATACCATCTGTGGGCAGGAGCTGAAAGAAGAGATGTTTACAGACCACAATACTAAAGACTCCCAATTACATCAAATGTGTTAAAATGTGCCTTACCTCTCCAGCGAGGAGCTTCAGCAAAGTAGACTTGCCCGCCCCATTGGGCCCTACAAGGGCCACCCGTGTGTCCAAGTCAATTCCAAACTCCAGGTTCTTATAAATATGTGGCTATATAATAAGAAATGATATAAATTGAGAACCTCAAGAGGATGCAGCAACAAGTGTGTGTGTAAAATATGGTAGTTTATTAGACCTGCATACCGCATTTTCAGAATACTTGAAGCTGACATTCTGAACCATAATGACAGGAGGAGGGATCTTCCCACAGGGATGAAAATAAAATGACAGGGTCTAAAGGAGAAGGTAGCTTGAGTCATTTTTCAACTGATTGAAATATGGCAAACGGCAACAAAAAAGGCAAACCGCATGGAGTTGTGCCTGAGATCAAGTGAAAACTGTTGTTTCATTACCTTGTCATTCACAACACGCTCAGTCAGACCTGAGGCAACCATTTTCTGTAGAGTCTTCTCTTTGCTCTGAGCTTGTCTGGCCAGCTTGGCAGAACCGTGACCAAACCGAGCAATATAGTTCTGAGGGTCAACAGGAACACGTTTAGATAAATCAAAAGATAAGCGGTTAGAGAAAGGCACAGAAGTTTGCCATATTACATGTAGTAGTAGCAGCTTACCTTCATGTGTGTGATCTGGTCCTGCTCCCAGTTAAACCGCTTCATCTGATTCTCCTCCAGTTCCTCTCGGGTCTTCACATACTGGTCATAGTTACCCTTTACAGAAGAGGATAAATGATATAGAAATGAAACTGCACATTTGTAATAAGAAATCAGCCCTAAGCGAGTAGGAGGGACATAATTAGTCATTTTACCGTGTAATATTTCAGCTTGCACTGGTGCAGGTGAATAATGTTCGTACAAACGCCATTAAGGAAGTCCTGGGAATGGGATATTAAAACCAGAATTCTTTTGAACCTGTCAGGGGATGAAAAGAAAAACTTGAGCACAAAGCTCTCAGCATAGTGTTGGCAAATAACTGCATCACAATAACCAAACTCATTTTGTAATACAAGACACTTAATTTAAAGGTTTAATTAAATGATTAATTATTCATTGTAACATGTATAACTATAGGGTTAGGATTAGAACACTAATAAAGTGGTACAAAACTGCATTTGAGTTGTGCTGACAGATCAGTTAAACGCTTCGGTCTAGTTTTTGTCAAAGCTCTATCCATACCAAGAACAAACTGCTTGATGGAAGAGCTACAATTCGGCCTTTTGTTAACATCATTTCATCAGCAACAATTCACAAAGAACAAATTATAAATGTAAACCCTTTCATACAATATTCTCACATAGCCTTTGTGTTCAAAATAATGACTTACTGACTGAGCTCCTCCTCCAGCCACACACATGCGTCCAAGTCAAGGTGGTTTGTTGGCTCATCCAACAGCAACATGAAAGGCTTGAGAAACAGTGCCCTGAAGATTTCAGAAGAACTATGAGTTGAAATGGTTGACACATACGCAAATGCTTTCATAAAAATGCATGGGGATCAGAAAAAACGCTTCACAGAGTTTTTGTCACTGCACAGTTAGCACAAAGCAGCTGTGCTATCATTCGGCCTTTTGTTACATCATCTCCCAGCAGCTCTAAACTTTGGTGTGAGATTCTGAAAGCTCACCGAGCAAGAGCAACACGCATCCTCCAGCCACCGCTGAAGTCTTTGAGTTTCTTCTGCTGCATAGCATTGGTGAAGCCGAGACCGTTGAGGATCCGCGAGGCCCTCATCTCTGCTTTATCAGCGTCCAGCTCCTCCAGACGCTCATACAGCTCCATCAGCTTCTCACATTCAGCTAAAGTTTGACAAACAAATGTAAACAATTAAATTCACAAATTACAAGTGTTCCTCAAACATGAGATTCCTTAAAAACTGGACAGAATTAAGGAGCCTTCTCAAGCTGAGATGTCCAATATACCACGCCTAGGAAAGGAAGCTGTTACAAAAACAGTTCCTATGAAATCGTGGAAGGTTTTCATTTTGATCTGATCTAATAAATAAAATATTCTCTAGCAACACCTGCATTACATGTTTATCCTTATGTCATCACTGATTCACAGGAATCTTGGGATCAAACCCAATTCACGCTAAACAAGTAAATGCCAACTGTCATTTCTAGGCTTTCTAACTAATCCTAATATGCGGTTTGCATTGGATCAGAGTAGTTGAAACTCACAGTCCTCATGAGCAAGCCTTTCAGCCTCTCTCTCCAGCCTGATCCTCTCTTCATCTACCTCCATCACACACTCCAGAGCGGTCTTCTCACTGGGAGCCATCTCTCGGGTCAGGTGGTAGATATCAATGTGCTCTGGAATCGGCACCTCCCTGTGACCGATCGCTGACAGCAGCATGGATTTGCCTAAACAAAATTTTAGATACCAGTCAGTTTTCTAAGTGCCTTTCAATTAAAGTTACTTCTGAAGCTACCAAGAGGAGATCTATTAGCCCAACATGAATGGATAATTCATTTACCAGTTCCATTGAGTCCAATAAGGCCATACCGGCGACCAGAG
The DNA here is from genome assembly GCF_023724105.1 of Carassius gibelio. Classification (NCBI taxonomy): domain Eukaryota; kingdom Metazoa; phylum Chordata; class Actinopteri; order Cypriniformes; family Cyprinidae; genus Carassius; species Carassius gibelio. The sequence goes on from NC_068397.1 coordinate 19,933,991, forward strand.
TTGAGCTCCAAACTAGTGTCACTGAGCAGCTCCTGTCCATGAAAGGTGAGAGACAAGCTGCTGATGTGCACATCAGTGCTGTTGGGATGTGATGCCAGCACGCCAGTCACTGCACGAGCCTCGGTTTTCTTTAGCTCAAACTCATCCAGCTCCTTCGTCAAACTGGCAACCCCTGTAAAAAGAAAAAAGGAATGTGTAGTAGGTTTTGAAATGTCTTGGAATAAAAACATAAAATACCTGTTCAGACTAATGCATAAAAATAAAAGGCAGGCTGAATAAATGCAAGTCCACTCTCTGACAGTAGGTGGCACTTAAAGAAAACCAGAAATACCCTAGCAAAGGTACAAAATCTATTGTCAATAGTACATATACACACACATATGGGGGAAGTCGCAGCCTAATGGTTAGAGAGTCGGACTCGCAATCCAAGGGATGTGAGTTCGAGTCTCGGGCCAGCAGGAATTGTGGGTAGGGGGAGTGCATGTACAGTTCTCTCTCCACCTTCAATACCACGACTTAGGTGCCCTTGAGCAAGGCATCGAACCATCAACTGCTCCCCAGGCGCCGCAGCATAAATGGCTGCCCACTGCTCAGGGTGTGTGTTCACTACTCTGTGTGTGCGCACTTTGGATGGGTTAAATGCAGAGCATGAATTCTGAGTATGGGTCACTATACTTGGCTGAATGTCACGTCACATACACACAAAAACAGCTATTTATATACATATTAAAATAGCTGTTTTTTTAATCTGCTGAGGTTCACCAAATAACACAGATACAGAGAGAAAAGAGTCAGTTTTTAATTATTTCAGTTATTCAGTCACTTAGCAATATTCTGTTAGCAAGTGCCACCAAGTCATGGTTTTATGTAAAGGAAGTGTCTCCATGGCACATGACTAAAAGACATTAAACATTAACAGACATTCAAATTAAAATGTTCACATTGTATATTTGTTGTGAACAGGCTTTAAGACTGCCTTTAAATGTTTCTCCTCACCATTGTCCTCAGCCGCTCCATTCAGCTGGTTCTCCGGTTTCTCTAAATCACCGTTCACTCCATCCTCTGGTTTCTTTGTACGTTGACGAGCTTTGGCTGCTTCTTTCTTCTTTGCCGCCTTCTTTTTTGCTAAATCAGATGGCATTTTAACGGGAATTCCAGTAACAGAACACCTCTGAAAAACTGTGAGAGAGACAAAATTAAGACTAGTTGGATGTAAAGATGCTCTCATTAGATTATAGAAAAAAAATAATTACAAATGCACGGTTCCCAAACGTACTTCCTGTTTAATCAACATTCGATTCGTCTTAACCTATACTTTTTTCATGAGGTTGGTTTAAGGTCTCGGTTTAAGATCCACCGAGGCGCAGAGGTTCTGCTCGGCTCACGTGGAGGCGGCCAGTACTTTTCCCTGACGCAGTGTAGGACAATAACTGCAATGGTGAAGTGATACTGAAACAACAAAGATTCCACGGCAAACTACACTTATGATATCGCGAAGAATTTTTAAAGCACATATAACGGATAATATAACTAAAAATCGGAAGCGCTACTCTTAAGAGAATAAAGGGTGTCTGTTAACTCTAAGGCCCGACCAATGAGGCACTAACGTTACTTCACCATGCTAACTCTAGCTATAAAACACCGGTGTATATCATAACAAGAGTAAACCTTACTTCTTGGATATAGAACAACTGAAATTTCTATCTAAATTGTGTTAAGATAAGTTCCGAAAATTAAATGTAGAATCAATCGAAAAACCACGTCAGACTAGTTGAGGTGCGCACGCTAGTCTACGGTATGTTACCACGAGCTAGCCGGCGAGCTAACAGCCGTTAAAACTACCCTGTTAATCCGAAAGATGGCCGGGGAACAAAAATAAACGAGTAAATAAGGTATGAGGTTTTTCTGTAGACATCGATCATCACAGATATATATAGTTAACAAGAGTAAATAAGCACCTTTAGTGGATTTGCGCCGTTATCTTACCTAGCTCTCTTCCTGATGAAGCGCTAACACCGGAGAAGCGGTTTCATCAGGGCTCGCGCTACAAGCGGTAAGAGGCGCGTGTCACCAATACCGGCATGGCAGCCAATCAGAGGCCGATGAATCAGAAATCTCCACCCACTTCTTTCCATGTCGACGAAGAACGTCATCTGGGCGTGGTTTGTCTCATGGTTTAGTAGTTACACACATAGGGTTACATACGATGACTTAAAAATTAGCAATATAATCAACAAGCAATGTGAATCATACAGAAATTATAATCTCAAGGTAAAGCTATATGGTTATAATTTATGGTAACTTTTTCCCCCTAAAAGCAACAATTCATACAAAAAAATAAAATTCTATTACTATAAACTTTTCTTTTTTTAAATAATTATCTATACCTTTCAAATGGAATGAAAGCGAATGAGGTTTCGATTCATGAATGAATCATTCAGACTGGTTTGTGAACTTGAGTAACGATGATAATGGTCATGAATTTGTATTTGTTTTATTAATCTTGTTCAAAATGTCAGTAACAGACACACTTATTTAAATAATATACATAACACAGTAAGAATGTCTTGTTAAAAGGTAAAGGGACAATGCCTCTTAATATGAACACCTCTTGACATTCATGAGTCACAGATTTATTTCTCATCTGTGCATCAAGCACATCTGAGGCCACGGGTATACAAATGCCATCAACTAGTGTGATGGAGTATTCAGTCAAATTAAGTCATTTATTGGCATTCACAAAGATGATGTAAAGGTACCTTTGGTTGATGCTTCCTGTGCATACTGGTGATTAATAAGACAACAAAGATCCAAAACATTTCAGAATCATGCTAAAAAAGAAACTCCTAAAAAACTAAAATGTTCACATGCAACATGCGTTACTGTATTTATCAACACACAATATATTTAGAACATATCTTTTTTTCCGGGCATTTAAAGCCCCTGAAATTGTTTTGAAACATTGTTTATAAACACTTCTTTTGAACAATATTTTTAAGTCTTTAACAATACACAAAAACTGATATTGTAAACACAAGTGTTCACAAATCAAAATGATTTACCTTGAATGTTTTCTTTAACATGTTAAAATGATGACAATAAATGTCACTTATTGCAAATAAAGTCATCCAGTGGATTTCTTCATATCTTTTGCACAGTGCAAATGTAACGACAGAAAAACAAAGGAGAAAGTTGAAAGCAGAATGTGACAAAATATTTAAACATAGAAAAAAAAAGGACAGATTCAATATCGATGCCTACATACTAACATTTACCATGTCATTAGTTACAAAAAATCACAGGCATAAAAGTTTCATTCATGGTATTTTCTACCTTTTCAAGTCAGAAGACACACAGTGTATCTGCACTTCATGTGCGTCAAAAAACTGATGTAAAAGAATTATGATAGCTGCTGTATTTGTGTGTAATCAGTGTGAAAGTGGCATTTCAAAACCACTTTCTTAAATTCATTGTACTGTGAGGTTATATACATTCAACTGTACAGTAAACATACATTAAATAAGAGTAAAATTACACTTTTCATTTATCCTCATTGGTTAAAATCAGTCCAAACCTCATACTGAGAAAGGCTTCAATACTTTCATGTCCATTGAAAACTGCCCAGTGTGGAGACCACCAGAATAAAAGTGACCAAGCCACAGGTGAAGCAAACTAGTTATCAACTTATTTTTCAAAATGAGATATTTTTTTTAGGTGGTTCGCATGGCCAAAGCTTGTTCAAGCTCCTGTCGTCGTTGTTGAATCTACATAAAAGAAAAGAAACTAAATTACCAATTTTGATTCTAACATACACTAAGATCAGAAGCAAAGAAAAAAAATATTAAAAAATAAATAATTTATATATATATATATATATATATATATATATATATATATATATATATATTCATTTAAATATGCAGATTTATTGCTAAAGAAAATTTTAGTATCATCAATTTTAAAAACAGCTTGCTGCTTAATGTTTTTGTGCAAATGGGGATATATTTTCAGTTTCTTCAGTGAATGGAAAATTCAAAAGAACAGCATTTCATTCAAATAAAATCTTTGTAACATTACAAATGTCTCTGTTGTCACTTTTGAGTAGATAAATAAAACAGAATAATGCATTTTTTCAAATAATTCTTACATGATTAACATGATTCATTTGCATGTACCCCTCACCTTGCAATAGAAGTAGCGGCTGACAGCTTCCTGAGACCAGGGCTGGTTATAAAACTCTGCTCTTCTCTCTTCCTCTGGATTTCCAACTGTATCTGTCATCAGCTGTAACCACAAAATCCAGTCCAGTTCAAAACAGCAGAAAAGACAGTTTCTCTGCCAACAATTACATCCTTTCCACCACTAGGTAGAGACACTGTTTCAAACACGTTTACATTTTATTTTGACATACACTTAGGGTGCAAAATTATTTGATATAATACTGTATATGACATTGATTTTGAGTGGTACACATAGTCTACAATCACCTTAAGGTCCCGGTTCTGGGAGCAGATCCAGTCCTGGATGTAGCCCTTGGGGTCCCTGGAGAAGCTGAGCATGAAATCTCTTTGAATCTTCAGCTGGTTGATGGACTCAATAGTTTCGTGGATCTACAGAATAAAGGGTGAAAATGTGACTGTTAAGAGAACTCCAAATGTGCAATCAGAACATAATAGTTATGCATAGAGTTGAATACAACAGTATCTAGATATTCAATTATTTCTGTTCACATTTCAGTGATATAGCTCTTTCTGACCTTGTTGTCTAGGGATGCAATCTCTTGATGATTGGCTGTGGACAGCAGGAAACCATTCATCTGACTCTTCAGAGGATCATCAACTTCTACATCAATGTCATAGCAGGCTGTCTTCTTCTGGTCATTTGGATCCACACTGATAAAATAACAATTGAAAAAGGCATTTAAATGAACAGTTCATCTGAAAAGAAAGATTCCATCCTTAGTTATTCACCCTTGTCCCATTGTAAAGATATATGCTGTTGTTTTTACAATGTACAACACAATAATACATCACAACCTAAAATGCTTTTTGGAGCGTCATGCTATGAATTATGAAAAAAAATCCATTCAACGAACGTCTACAGTGTTACATAGAGGACTGGAACATAATGAGTTTGAAGTTACATTTTCAAGTAAATTATCCCTTTTAATTTCTTAAGAAAAACAGGCTCCTTAAATGTCAGTTTGTGTCGCAGGACTTAAATGGCTATAGATCACATGATTGTAAGTTTGAGGAAATTATCAATGGAAATACATTCTAAATTTATGACCAGTTACCTGATAACATGATTGATCACAATAGGATCAGGCGGGAGCAGTAGATTGGTTAGTCGCTGGGGGATCTCAGAAAACTTCAGACGAGGACCGTCAAAGATCTGGAAGGAATTTTTTGAAAAAGCTTTTGCTTTCAGACAAAATATTAACACCAAAATGGGGAAAGGATTTATGGTATGGTAGTACCTGCTGAAAATATTTATCACAGTTGATGTACTCCTTTTCATGAGGATCCTGCAGCTTGTTGGTCTTGACGTACTGCCATAAAGCCTGGATGATGCAGGAGCGGGTTTGAGTATGGATGCCAAGAAGACGTGCAAGGCGAGGATCCAACTTAAACTGAGGAGGCTGAAATCCACAAATGAAATAAACATTCAGAAATTTCTAACAGAACTGTACTGTTTTAAAATATCTTTAGTAAATTACCACACTACAATTTACATTCAGTGTACTTGAGAAGTTGACACATGTCCATGAACTTAATTCAGCAGCAAGAGTTTATTTTAAAATTTACCATATACAAGTTTGGGATCAGAGTTTTTTTTTTAATTTTTTAATTTTATTTTTTTAAGAAATTAATTGAACAAGATTCATTGAATTCACATTAAAGATATTTATAATATCAAAAAAAAAGATTTCTATTTGAACTTTCTTTTTTGTCAAACAATTGTGTTTTCCACAAAAAAATATCAAGCACCACAGCTGTTTTCAACATTGATAATAAGAAGAAATGTTACTTCAGAACCAAATCAGCATCAGGATCATGTAACACCGAAGAATGAAAAGTTATGGCTGCTGAAAATTCAGCTTTACCATCATAGGAAGAAATTACATTTTAAAAGATATCAAATAGAAAGCATAATTTAAAAAGTTCAAACTTTTGAATGCCAATGTAACAGGGTAAGTATAGCAGTATACAGTAACTGTACATCTTAGCTCCTGTAATAATTTCTTTTACCGTGTTTATCACCATTTTAATCACATTTCTGCCTTTGCTAATTTATTGAAATGCTTATCTGGTTTGATGAATACATTTTTATAATATGACTAAATTTAATTTCACAAAAACATAATGTATAATGATTATAAAAGAATTTACATTTTCTAGATGGTAATTGCGTGTCGTCTATCAAAATATTGCTGAAACTACTAGATATTTCATTTCAACTACACAATTGCAAATCTGCTTTATTATTATATATAAAAGAGCCATTTACTCACTAGCTATAGCTACTTTGGTGAAAAGAGAAGGGCAATCAAACTTTTAGAGATTAATGACTCGACCAAATATTTTAATTACAGTGCTTTTCAAGATGGATAGGACAATTAAACTAAAGCTATCGTTATGCAGATGAATTTCTAATTGGGCTTCCTCAACACATTTATTTGCTGCCATACACTTTGTACTTAATATATTTTATTTGGTTCCTAAATTGTTTAAATGTCTTAAAATGAAAACAATATTTCTAGGTCTAAATTGGATTTTGAATCTCAGATTTTTAGTCTGAGCTCAGACTTTTAGACCCCACAGTCAATTTTTCACAGTTATCATTGAAAGAGTTTGCTGTCATGCCTATAAAACCAGCTGTGACATACAACTTTCCTGGTTATCCATCAGCCATAATCTCTCATAATAATCTGGCACCCCTGCACGCACCTGGTAATCCAGCATGAGCAAGAGGGTACAGCGCACATTCACATCGCCAGGCCTCTTCACCTGGAAGCCATCTGTCTCCTGGCTCGTTGCAGTGCGGTGCCACTGTTAGGATGAACACACAAACTCAGCCTAAACAACAGGCAGATAATATAAAACCGCTGCACGAGAAGCATACAGCAATTTCAAACCAGATTTTGATATATATTCAGAAGAAAATCTGAGCAGTGTTTGTTTTGTCAAGGGTGTTTGTCAGGACATGCAGTTGCTAAGATGCTCTTAGTGGTTGTTTTTTTGCAGGTTGCTATGCATTTACTAGTTGATTGCTAGACCATTCCGGCTCTAGACTTTTAGCTTCTATGATATTCTGGTTCCTAGATATTGTTGGGTCTTTTATTTAATGCAAAGGTCCATTCACAGCAAGATTGATAACTTAATATAAGGATAATTATTAGCGCATACACCGATGCACAATAACATTCAGTTTATTCCAAGCGAGCGCTACAGTTTTGTTATGTGCCACTTTAAATGCTTAAGCTCTTTAAAGCAGGGGCCAGTTGCACAAACTGTTTAGACTAGTCTTAAAAATGAGTCATAAATTTATTTTTCTTCAAGACAGGTAATAACATTTTTAATTCAGTTATGAAAAGACAGACTGGTCTTATTTGTATTAGAAATGTAAGACTGATTACCCCTTAGCAACTGTTGGTCAAACTAGTTATTAAGACACAGTCTTAAGATGGTGGCTAACTTTATGCAACTGGCTCTAGGATTGACAAAAAAAAAAACATTATGATAGTGATTCCAATAAAATGTTTCCCTCTGTGCCATTTCCGCGATAATGGTGCTATTCTTTTCAAATATAACATTTTTAAAACAATATCTTTATCATTAAAGTTATCTCTTCTCAAATAAAAGCACCAAAATTTTATATTTATGGTTATAGACAGCTATGAAGTCACTGAGGTCCGGTCCTCTATACATTTCTCATGTTCAAACTACTAAATATTGTAGAAACTGAATTTTCAAACCCTGGTTATGACCATGATGGGTTTGCTCAAATCAGTATGAGTGACAGTATTAAACTAGTGTAATATAATATAACTTGCCTGAACATCATTCTTGAGCCACTGAAAGAGAATGTCAAATCTTAAAATGACCCCCGCAGTTTTTTCTTTATTAACTATGGACTGCTTATGCACTGTTTATGCATGGAGGAGACATTCAAGCATGAGAGTGAATAAAATGATTAGGCTCTTTATGCGATCTCACTAGCATGTTCCCTAAACCATCACATGTTTCAGCACCATTTGAAAGAGACGACATAATAGCAATGAGTCACAGCTCAACTCAATTAGCTTTGCTTGACACTGGAGGGTTTTTTCAATGCCATCCTTCTCCGCAGGTAAATCATTCTTTTTATCGCACGCCTCAATCTGGTGTGTGTTGTGATGAAAACCCACAGTCACCAAGGACAATTTAAAGAGCTGCTGAATGAATAAACCCAAATGCGGCGCGTTCAGCCCGTTCCAATGGGCCGGAGGGGCACAAGGGTAACTCCTTGAGAGCTGCAGACCACTTCTGTGTATCTGCCTTCCCAAGACCTCAATGTCCCTAACAAAGTGCATAAATATTAAGTGCGCGAGGCAGCTGGGAAGGTTCCCTTGTGTAATGTAAATGCCTGAGTGATTGTGAATAGCACCTGTGCACAATGGTTCCTCCACTAAACGAGTAAAACACACTCTCTGAATACAAAGACTCTCAGTGTGCTGTAAAAGGTTTTATAAGTGTTTGTCTTCAGAAATGTGTTTTTTTCTACTGTTAACACTGCCCAAAGCTCTGTGCTGGCTGCAGTGTCATCACTCCACAGTGTCATGGGCATCTTCCTTATGTAACACGTTGCTATGGAGACCACAGAGATATGTCTTACATGAAGTATGGGTAACTGAACTTTTCATTCTGACAATGACTTTTCTACTGCGCTCCAATCCAATCTGTCGCACAGTAGAGGCCAATAGATTCTTGTGGACATGTGCTTGAATGTGACATATCGCCCTTTGTGACTGTCCTCAACCTTGTTTGAAATGCAAAAAGGATACTTGAGATTCTCTCATATTAATTGCTTCCAACCTTTGTAAAGAATGAATATTTAGCAATGTTTTTTATTGCTGTATGAAGAGTGAGTTAATTCTTACCTCCACTAAGTGGTTGTCAGGGCCGTACAGATCCTTATCCAGCTCTATAACAAGGCTCTTAAAGAAAGACGAAAACTTCCTCTTTTGTTTTCCAGGCTAAAGCGCACAGGGAATAAAAGATAAAGCTTGAAAAAGGGACTTGCAAATTGAATGAAGCCGAAACAAACATTAGCATTGACAGAACAGTAACTTTCGAAAAGATAAAAACATTCAATTAGCTTAATTAAATTGTTCTATGCAATTAAATTAAGCCTTTTAAAGAAAAAAAAAGTAATTTGGGTGGATTTGTTCTATCTTACGAACATAACTACGTTTTGTTACGTCTGCTGGATGCAATGAAAAGGACTAAGCTGGATTCAGTAATTATTCATGCATGTTTTAAATAAACGTCAATTACATAAGTGTCAACTGATTGTGCGCAGTGAAATTAAGTTAGTAGTTGTTACATTGGCTAATTTTAATGAACTAAACTGAACAAGCAGCACAAAGGGCACATATTATGCCCATTTTAACTAGATGTATTCTAAATCTCAGGTGTCCCCAGAATGTGTTTGTGAAGTTTCAGCTCAAAATACCCCACAGATCATTTATTATATCATTTTGAAAATACCTATTTTGAGTGGAAGCAGAAACAGGCTGTTTCAGTCCATTTCTCTTTAAATGCAAATGAGCTTCTGCCCCCCACCCTATTTCCCAGGACAGGGCTGTACAATTTTAGCTTGTATCTCAGATCTCTGCCAAAAAACATATGTTTGGTTTTGATTATTCTGTATATCGCACTGAAATCACACGTTTTAAAGCGTTTACATTTCTGATGTAGCGTTCACGTTTACATTTCTGATATACGTTTTTCTGGACGCACACATCCGAACAACATATATTAGGTACCCTTTAAGGCAAACTTACGTCATCCAACAACTTGCCCTCTACACGCAGTTCCCAGGATGCAATGCTGCCCTCAGAGTCCTCTGCATCAGGTTTGGCAGGGTTGAAAGTGTTCGAAATGTACAATCGTAGCTTCCGCTTTTGCTATAAGACAAAAAGAATTTTCAGAAGCACCTATATTTTTCACTTTATTGCTAACTATGAATTAAATCTCACTATAGTTGTGTACTGAAATCACATACCTTCATTGGTCTTTTGAGGGCTTCTTGTATATCCACTCTCTTCCTCATAATGGTTTGGTCAAGTTTGCGCTCAAAAGCTAGGAGGTCCATGTACGCCTGGGACTCTGGCACCAGTTCCCGGATCTAATGAATAGGCATTGTGAACAAGCAACTCTGCAATCAGGTCTAGTAACAGTTCAGAAGATGTTGAAGAGCAGTTTGATGAAATTTTACACATATAGTCTAAACATTTTCCCGCTAACATTCTCAATCGTTATCAGTATAAGTTATGACAGAAAGTTAATTTTGGGTCCTAAAATTAGGTATGTGATTAACACAGTGACAAAATTCTTCATGAAAAAAAACATTGAAAAAGATTCTATAACTATAAATATAAGATTTGTATTATATAAAAAAATTGCTGTATTTAAAATGTATTATACATTATAAATAAGTTATTTATAACCCATTTTAGGTCATAATTTATTTTAAGATCCAATTCTTGCTATTAACGATGACTTTTGCATCAGTAAACTCCTAATTTGCTACTTATTAATAATTTGATAGTTGTTAAGCTTAGGTATTGGGCAGTATTATTGATGTAGAATATGGTCATGCAGAATATGCACTTTATAAGTACTAATAAACAGCTGATATGTTCATTATAGGCATGCTAATAAACACATAGTTAATAGTGAGAATTGGTACATGTATTAAAGTGCTATCCAATTTTATAATGAGTCTAAATGATTAAATTAAAATATTAAATGATTATATTTATATAATTCATTAGAACAGTTCAACTCAAAAATTCAGATGTGTGCAGCACATTTCATGGAGGACTGTTTCCTGATCCTGGGAGAGCAGACTACAATGCCAGCTGTTCTGACTCAGTCTGTAAGTACAGTTTCATATTTAAAGGATTTGCCACTGATGATTCAAACTCAAGTTTTGAGCAGTGTAGAATAGAGCTTGTTGCACTGGATAGCTGGCCAATCATAGCACACCTCGCTTTTCAGAACAATGAGCCTTTTAAAAATCATCACGTTTCAGAAAGGTAGGGCAGAGAGGAGAAACAATACTGTACAGTATGTGGAAAATAAAGTGTTTTTTGAACCTTAAACCGCAAACACATTTCATTACACCAAATAATGTTATTTTTAGCAACATCATATGACCCCTTTAATACTACCATTAACTAAGTCCAACAATATGCAAATTATTAACATAAGCAGGTCAATTCAATACTTTGGTATAAAAAAAAATAAAATAATTTCAGTTGTTCCATGCTTTTGGATAGAAGAAAATCCACTTTATGAAATTTCCACTTCCACACTGTTAGTCAAATAAAATGTTTATCCTCAATACAAGTGAACCCATACTTAATGTTATCTTTTTTTTTTTTTTTTTTTTTGCCTTATGTTGATATGAAAGGTATTTACTCAATTCACCATAACTCCATCAGCATTATGAATACAGTAATTACTCATATTCAGACAAAGATATACTTTGCTGTAATATGGGCCTAGAATATTGGTAAATGTAGACATACCAACCAACTAAATCAAGTCAATTAGTCTTTGTGAACTGATTTAGAAAGAAACCATTACCAGATTTCACCAGGTGTTTGTACCATTCCAGTCAATGACTGTTTTATATCCCGATTCTCGTTTGTGACTTGTTACTGAAACAAATCATGTATGTCCTTGCATGATACACAGCAAAATTGTAACCTGATGCTCTGCTCTCCTGATTTTCACAGTGTTGCATCATTCTCTCCTTCCCATGTGACCTAGAGCATTTTACAAACCTCATCATAATGTATTAGGACTTTTTGGTTTTGCTGTAAAAAAACCTTATTAAGACTTTGAGAGGATTACCCATTTCAAGAGCTCACATCCCCTCCAGTTCCTGCTATTGTGGTGTATTACTGTGTCACATCCCGATGGACACATTTTACTAAATCTGTAATGTGCCTGCACTCATCCCACATCTCCATGTAATCACACACCATCACATTCCTTGGGAATCAAACCCTTTTCCACTGACAGAAAAAAACAAATACACAACAGCAGTCTTCGTGACAAATTGGATCCCTCTTGCCCATCCATTTCACTTTTTTGCTCCCAGAAATAAGAGAACCCAGCACAATTACCTGCACCGTGTGATCACTCTTGATTTGGCACTGGAAATTAAGACATGAATAAACAAACAAACAGATAAAAGCCATAGTGATGGACCTCACCCTCTGAGGGAGAATCTTGTCTGCCATTTTTCTTCTCTTGGCACTACGGATGGGGGAAAACGGAGAGAAAGAAAGAAAGAAAGAGAGAGAGAGAGGGAAAATATGTTACTATGGTGACTGATAGCAGAGTCCACAGGCCATCTGCTGAATAACTGGGACCCATCCAGACATTTTTTCCAGCTGTGTGTGTTTTGTGTATTTGTGTGTGTGATCAGAGAGAAGGTATAAGAGCGAGAAAAGGACAAAAAGAGGTTGAAAATAACACTTGACCATGATGCGTAAATATACATTTTTGCACATTTAATGGGAGCATGTATAGTAGAGTTGCCTTGTTGTTTTAACATCTGGCTGGCTCATTTATTGTAAAGGACTGTTCACACAGCAATCAAACATCAAGCCTTTGTTAATACATTGCAAAAATGTTTGTAATTTTTATAGAAGGGCAGGGTAAAAATGCTAAGGTAAAAACCTGTTAAATGTAAGTTATATTCCCATACACAGTGACAACTGTAAATGGCTTAACATGGATTTATATATACTTTTACTTTAAAGTTTTAAATTACTATATAATTAACAGTATAAAAAAATAAATATTGAGAGGTCATTCCCAGAGGTTCCTGGATGTGTGACATTACATTTTATTGAATCTTCTTTTATTATCCATAATGTATATTAGGGTGTTTTTTGTCATTTTATGTTATTTAGTCAATGTCTATTGCATTATTTTATTGTAATGTGCGCCTGATGATGTTTTGGACCCTTGTGTCTCTCTGTTTTACCACCTTTATTGTGGTGGCAAATTCTCAGTTAAAAAGCAGATTTTGATATTCGAAGTAGCTATGTTTTTTTTTTTTTTTTTACATGGTATCACTTAATAAAACATATACAGGCACCAACATGCCAATCTGTAACACTGGTACTATATTATTTAATGTGAATATCTGGCAACCACAGCTGCCATTTTTATCGTAAGTGTAATAAATTTTTTTGCATCCAACTGCTTTTTTTCATCAAGACCCTCCTAACTCATTTCTCTTTTATTCCCAAACATGATGCATATGATTCACTAGTGCAGAAAAGACAATTTCACTGACAAACATGCCAAACTGATACTGACAAACACTCCTACAGACAACTCCTCAGGTCCAGAGCCGAGGAGCACATGACCCCGTTGGAGCAGGAAATGTCTGTCCACATTCACATCCGAACCCCCTCTGGAGTATCAACTTTCTCATGGTCCGACTCGTCCACCCTAAGCCACACTGCTCCTCCGGGAGGAGCTGAGCAGCAGAGACTGAGATGCAGTGAGGCTGTGAGGGTGAATGTCTCGTCACTCGTCACTTATTCTTCTTCTAAAATTAATCATTAATGCATTCAGGTGAATAAAATGAGCGTTTACTGAACTATAAGAGAGAAAACATTGTGAATTAACACAGACAGCATGACAGAAGGGTCATGCAGCCTGCACACAAAGCTAACTGAACGCAACTGCATATTTACTACACATGCATTCATTCTCAGGTCATGATGACTATTGTGTTTATTTACTGAATGCCATTTTTTAGTGGTTTTGACTTATCTGTGAACTCAAGTGCACACATGCATTTGGGGAAATGATTCAGTCATGTTTGTAGCTGCAAACGGGAACAAACCAATCAGGCAGGGTCCATCACAAACTGTCAAACTAACATGCAGCAGAATAAACGGCCTACTTGAAGGATCCAACTGAAGGATCTGATTGGGCGTCTCTCATGTCCATCTGTCTTGCAGATATCTCATTTGCTGCTGGAAATCCAAGTGGTTTCCTATAGGTTGATTTGGGGTACCTCTAGTTAGTTACTTAAACAGAACTTTTCGGTAACAGCCGATATTGTAAACATATAGGTATTTTTCCTGAACACAGAAGTCACGCCTGATTCTAAAACCAGAAGGATGCTTTGCATTTCTGGTCTCCAGTGTCTGTAGTCAAATCAGCGTATATTCCGAGCTGATAATCTAACGTTAAACCTATTAAAATGGTTCAAAAAAGCACATGACTCCATAGCGCCATCACTACAGTGTCGCAATGGCAGTCATTTGTCAGTGCCTGTCTCCTCAAAGTTGTGTAGATAACACAAAGCTGACAATGTTGGCTACATTAAAAACAGAAGGGCACTACAGGTGCATCTCAATAAATTAGAATGTTGTGGAAAAGTTCATTTATTTCATGTATTAAATTAAATTAAATAAATTTAAATTAAATTTATGCATTTAGCAGACGCTTTTATCCAAAGCAACTTACAGTGCATTCAGGCTATCAATTTTTACATATCATGTGTTCCCGGTGAATCGAACCCCCAACCTTGCGCTTGCTTGCTTACTAGCACAGTGCTCTACCAGTTGAGCTACAGGAACACTAAATAAACTCAATGCACACAGACTGAAGTAGTTGAAGTCTTTGGTTGTTTTAATTGTGATGATTTTGGCTCACATTTAACAAAAACCCACCAATTCAAAATCTCAACAAATTAGAATATTTCATAAGTATTCACAATAATAACATTCACAATAATAAAACATTTTCAGTGAATTGTTGGCCTTCTGGAAAGTATGTTAATTTACTGTACATGTACTCAATACTTGGTAGGGGCTCCTTTTGCTTTAATTACTGCCTCAATTCAGCATTGGCATGGAGGTGATCAGTTTGTGGCACTGCTGAGGTCTGGAAGCCCAGGTTTCTTTGACAGTGGCCTTCAGCTCATCTGCATTTTTTGGTCTCTTGTTTCTCATCTTTCTCTTGACAATAGCCCATAGATTCTCTATTAGGTTCAGGTCTGGGTGGTTTGCTGGCCAGTCAAGCACACCAACACCATGGTCATTTAACCAACTTTTGGTGCTTTTGGCAGTGTGTGCCAAAAGCACATTTTCTTGGTAAATGGGTGCTTTGGATTTCAAAAAACACAATGGACCAACCCCAGCAGATGACATTGCACCTCAAATCATCACAGACTGTGGGAACTTAACACTGGACTTCAAGCAACTTGGCCTATGAGTAGTGGTCGACCGATATATCACCAAGGCAAATATATTGGCCGATATTTGGCATTTTTCAAATATCGGCATCTGCCGATAAGTAGTTCTGCTTGGCCAATGTGTTCGAGGCGGGACTTTTATTTTGACTGTGATGAGAGCGGCAGTGCGGGGCGCCCACAGTGCTCACACTGTCTCTTTTGTTCATCGTCGTCGTTAACACTTCTTTCTAATATGGATAGAAGTCTGTCTAATAATCACAGAACGATTAAACAGATGAATTAATGTATACAGAAAGTATTATAATGATTGGTTTTATATTAGGCCTATTAGTAATAGAAAGGCAAACAATATAGTACTTTCTCGTTTGCATCAGCATTAAGCAAATACGCATTTATATAATTTAAACAAATCTTTGAATGACTAATGAACATTTAATTTCATAAACCTTGCAAATTTAGTCAAAATCCAGCTGTGAGATCTTGTGAAGTCTGTATGTGTTTCCAGCATGATCGCGTGTTCCCAGCGTAACGGTCGGTCCATGTGAATTGAATGCTTTTAACTTTAAACTCGTGATTTCAAATTATGCTGCACTTTATGCATTTGCCCACTGTCATATTCAGGATATTTTCACTGTGTGCTGTATGTAAAATAAGGGTTACCCTGACTTTATTTAAAAAATATTATTCCCAAAGCACATAAACTTCCCAGAATACTGAGAACCCTGTTGGTCACAGTGATTATTCCTTTTTATTATATTTTTATTAAATATTTATTTATTTGTGAAAAATTGTCAAATGATTTCACATTTCTTAAATATTATTAATAATAATAATTTTTAAAACTCATATCAGTTTGATATCGGCTATCAGCCCCCTGCTTTCCAAGATATCAGCACTGGTTGTCAAAAAACACATATCGGTCGAGCTTCTCCACCCTTCCTCCAGACTCTAGGACCTTGGTTTCCAAAAGAAAGACAAAATTTGCTCTCATCTGAAAAGAGGACTTTGGACCACTTGGCAACAGTCCAGTTCTTCTTCTCCTTTGCCTGGGTAAGACGCATCTGATGTTGTCTGTGGTTTAACAAGAGGAATACAACAACTGTAGCCAAATTCCTTGACATGTCTGTGTTTGGTGGCTTTTGATGCCTTCGTCCCAGCCTCAGTCCATTCCTTGTGAAGTTCACTAAAATTCTTGAATCGTTTTTGCATGACAATCCTCATTAGGCTGCAGATCTATCGGTTGGTTGTGCATCTTTTTCTTCCACACTTTTTCCTTCCACTCAACTTTCTGTTAACATGCTTGGATACAGCACTCTGTGAACAGCAGCTTCTTTGGTAATGAATGTTTGTGGCTTACCCTTCTTGTGAAGGATGTCAATGATTGTCTTATGGACAACTGTCAGTAGTCTTCCCCGTGCCTATTGAACCAAACTGAGAGACCATTTTGAAGGCTCAGGAAACCTTTGCAGGTGTTTTGAGTTGATTAGCTGATTGGCATGTCACCATATTCAAATTTGTTGACATCGTGAATTGGTGTACTTGTTAAATGTGAGCTAAAATCATCACAGTTAAAAGAACCAGAGACTTAAACTACTTCAGTCTGTGTGCACTGAATTTATTTAATACACAAGTTTCACAATTTGAGTTAAATTACTGAAATAAATGAACTCTTCCATGACATTCTAATTTATTGAGATGCACCTGTATTTGAATGGGTTACTTTGGAGACCAGAAAAGAAAAGCACCCAATCAAAAGGTCTATGTGTATTTACAGGCAATATCTTGGGGGCAGTAACATTTTTTTAATACTTTGGAGAGTTAAAATAATTTTTATTTAGCAAGGATGCAAAAGTCACTGTAAGGACATTTATAATGTTAAAAAAGTTTTATATTTGAAATAAATGCTGTTCTTTTAAACTTTCTTTTCATCAAATAATCCTGAAAGATGTATCATCGTTTCTACAAATATAGTTTTCACCACTGATAAAAATAGGACCATTTATCGATTATTTGCCATGACACAACATAATTAATGGCTTATTTGCATCAGGCAAAATGTTAATACCTGTGCATTAAGCAGTATTGGAAGATTGTGAAATTCTGGCCAAGAATGTACTGAGATAAATGTCTTGTGATAATCCAGGTCTACTATTTGTTAAACAGTTAGATTTTTGGTAGCATGGTCTGTTGAATTCAGTAAGCTGCCCCTCAGTTATTACAAATGACGCTCTTACATGCATATATACAGTTGAAATGAAAATGCAAGGACAAATACAGTACTGCGACAAGACAGATGAAAACCTGAGAAAACTAACAGCAAATTCCAAACATCACTATCACGCCCTTGGGAAGGGAATGCTATTAGCAGGGTTGTTTCAAATGAAAATGAGCAATGGAATCCCTTGGTGAAGGTCCTTTCCGCGAGGCTGTTGGCAAAGTTTAGAGGTGATTGTGACTTTACGTACAGAATTTTGCCATTTGTGATCACATAATCCTGTGTGTAAAATCTTTTGGAAACAAATGCAACACAGACAGCAATGTGAATCAAAAAATTCTATATCTGACACTAGGCTTTAGCAGCTACATCATTGACTGGAAACAAGAGTTTCAAATGTCAGTGACAAATTTCCAAGTACATGCTGTACCAAAATGGGCACATACAGTACGAGACAGAAATGCCCTGCAGAAATTCAGCGTCCTCACTTCAAGTCTTCTACACCTCTGATTAGGAAGGGCACTGTGATACTCTGTTGCAAAATGCAATAGCAGTAAGTGTATTACTTATGATAACTGTTGCAGTATTAGTATTCACCAGGAAGAATTTTGGCATTTAATAGCGATCAAAATGTTGCTGTCTAAAGATAGAGCCAAACATAAGATAGTTCTGTCACTAGAGAGCGCTATACTTGGCATGAGCTTGCTGGCAAATTGTAGGAGGAGCAAAATGGAGACCGTAAACCTTAATAAAACTTCATATGAAGTCCCTCAAAATCAAAATGCCCAGATTTCTCTCAAGATACAGTAGGTTCAGGGAACACATATCTATCATTTATCATCTGTTGTTTGCACTGATTCAAATAATAAACAGAGTAAGTGAGAGGTCAGAGAACAGTTTGAGTGGCACTCACTTTCTGGGACGGTTCTGGACAGGGGGAGATTGCACTGGCTGGGTTGGGGCAGGACGTTTTCGGTTTGGGTCTAGGGTTGGGTTAGGCATCCCTGGCCGAATCGGCGGTGTTCCTCCATATGGAGGTCCAGGAGGCCCCATGGGAGCGCCTTGATGAGGCATCCGTGCCCCTGAGGTCATCCCTGGACGCTGTAGAGATGAGAAAAATGTAGACTAAAGGTCAGATAGCCTCACATTTCTTTGCTGAACTCCTTTGACATGTTATAGGATGTTATCTCTCTGACACACAATACATATGAAGATACATATATGCATACATTCGTATATGTAAACTCATCCAGCTTGTAGCTTTTAAATCAATTACAGCAAGCTGACATAATGCACAAAGACTCTTTTGAGCTAAGGCTCTGTTATGAGCTCCTCCTCCACTATCTGAAGCAGAACTAGAGCAGGGCCTCTCGCACCTGTGCCTGTCACTTCAGAAACGACAGCTGCTCGCCCTCTACCAAAACACAGAGGTGCTGGGCAAGTCAGCCTAACGCAGTCGAAATGACAACTGTGATGCTAAATAACGTCTCATTTCACCTAGTCCACATGCATTGTGCTTTCTGGAATTACAAATACGTTTTGGGGAATTTCTTTCCATTTCCCCCCCACTATAAATCTGGACTGTTTTTAATTGTGAAACCACTATATGAATAAGTCTGAATAGAATTGATTATTTAATTAAACACAGACACAAATACATTCACCTTTTATGCATACGTTTATATAAAGTATATTCAATAACAGAATTTATTTTAATGATGGATATATTAATTAAAAATATTATATTTAGAAATTAACATTATTTGATTAATAAATGAGAATGTGAAAAGTGTTATGCATAAATAAATTGAATGGAATTAATTTGTTTAATTAAATATAGCAATATTTGTCAACAGCAGTTAATGCAACAGCTAAAATTAAATATAAACATTTATTATTATATGTTATTATTCATTTCTACATACAACTTAATTTATTATTACAACATTAAATGACAGAACAAATTTTCTTTTTATAAATTACCCTCAATACCGATTAATAAAAAGTATTAAAAAAAGCTCACAAAAGCTCATTGTTAGCTCACAACACCTAAAGCATAAATTAATATTTGAACAAACTGTATGGCACTGTAAAGTGTTACTCGACTAAAAAGTAATATTATATTTGGGTTTTTTGTCCTGTTATTATTTCTCAATGCAGTTTGTATGCTGTAGAGGAGATCTTAGGTCTGTTGTTCATGACTCATAATGGCAGAGTCACAAAGTCCCTGTGACTCTCTGGATGTGCACCAAAGTTGTGGAAACATCCAGAATGTGAGCCAACGTCCCCAGCTCCAGTCCTCCCTACAGTGTGGGTACAGTACAATCTCTGCCAGAGATGCTCCCGTATGGTGCTGTGACCCTCACAACCCAATCATCGCTTCCCAAAGTAGGCCAAGCTCCAGAGGTGTCCCGGCCCGGTCCAATCTCAAAACATCTGAGTGAAGAGGCAGTGGGCTGTGGACATGTGGACGCTGCGGGAACGGGTGCAGGTCTCTGCACGCCTCTGCCAATCCCTGGCTCTCAAGGTCGCAATGGAGGTGTTCAGGGCACAGGAGGAGGCCGCAGTGCTGGACTAGCACACAGGAGAAGTTTCTCAATACTGCTGTGCAATATACTACATATCTGTATCTATTCAGAGACACCAATACCAGAAATGTTTTTGTAGATACTAATATTACTGTTCTCAGATCAATCACAATGTGAATCTTTATTAATGGAGAAAAAATCAGTGGGTTTGAGATTTTTAACCTTTACCAAACAGCTTGAGGCAAACTTTGCAAGTTTGTAGTACAACCTGTTAAATAATGAAAATCTATTTATCAGGTTAGAACGGTTTTAAAATAAAACGTCAAAAAATGTAAATAATTGTACAAGGTCTTTTAGCAATCGTAGGCTGAGTAAACTCTCATTTATAAACCATGGAGAAGTTTGTGATCACCAGTAACCACTCACAGGGAGTCTGCATTCAACCCCAAAGCAATCAAAATATCTATACTTTCATTTTCATGAATAGCCATTTCTGGAATATTATTTCAATAGAACCAGTGGCTTTGTTTAATAATACACTGCAGAAGCGAAGCTAATAGAGGGTTAGGACGTCTTAAAGGTTGTGTTTTGGCAAAGAAGCCTCTAGAAACAATACCTTTCATGTGGTCTGATATCAAATAGTATTAGAAAGCAGCCTCAAAAAAGTTGCACAACCAACAAAAGTTCTCAAAAGTTTCTGTGAACCTTTCATTCACCCACATTTTTATGCAGTAAAACACTCTGAAACACGTACAATCAAGTTTGCTTATACTACATGTTCATGACTTAATACCACAGCCGGATTTTTATGTGTGATCTATCCTTAGGGTTCTCCTGATACACACCCTCCTCTGCCTGCACACACACACACACACACACACACACACACACACACCAAAAGAGCATCATCTGTTTCATACTAGAACTCATCCCTCACAATACAAGTATCTCTCATACTTCCAGTACCGGATTCTCTTTCCTTATCCTCCTCCATATGTTTCATTCTTCTACACTCGGTCCTCCACGGCTGTTCCTGATTTATAAAAACCAATCTAAATAGAAGTAAGAGCCGCTGCATCTTAATTCTCCCCAGTCCCATTGACACGTTTCCCCATGCACAAACACACACGCTCTCTCACTCACCACTCCATGGACGAGAAACTCAAACAGTTTACTCTTGGTGGCTTTACGAGCTCCTCCGGCAGAATCCTCCATGTCCATGTATTAAACCCCCAGTCTCTCTTTTGTTCCCTCTATTGCTGGGTACCTCTGCCTCTGTGCGCTTCCCTCTTTCCCTCTCCTCCAAAAGAGAGTGTTCCCTCCCTCCTTCTCCGCACTCTGACGTTCCCTTTCTCCTCTCTCTCTCTCCCTTTTTAAAGCGTGTCAGCGTGTGGCCAGAGTCGAGTCTCTCTCTCTCTCTCTCTCTCTTTTTTATTGTAGCTTCCCTCACAGACTCTGGGTTTATAAGGATGGGGGTCTGTGAAGGGGGCTGTCGCTGGACCACTGGTGTGTGGTGGAATGCCGCTGAATGCAGGAACATGGCAATCAGAACTATCAAAACACAGACACAGTGCTGTTCCAATAGGCGGTTATGTGGCGGTAAATTATCCTTTTGCTCTTACAGCTGGTTATTAAGTCTGTGAATTATATCAGGGTAAAGTCTGAATGATTAACACTGGGGAAACTCTAAAGGAATGTTTAAACAGGCAGGATCTTGAATTAGAGATTTTTGAAGAATTTGAGATCCAAACAACATTGGACCAATTCATTTTTATTGCACTGACAAAAAAAAAAAAAAAAAAGAATACTGAGTCACTGAGGGCGAGTAAACGATGAGGATTTTCATTACTGGATAAACTAACACTTTAATGAAAGCACATTTTTGGACTTTCAGAGGTATGTGGATGTAAACAAGCTGCTCAATCTTTCAGGCAATTTACTTTTTTTTTTTTTTTTATGAAAGACAAGCTGTTGGGGGAAAAGTTGGTAAATTACTCACTAAAATGTATTACTAAAAATCTCCACTATTACATTTTTATTTGAATAAAAAAATATATATATATTAAATCATTTAAAAAAAAAAACACTGGCAAGGAAGATAAATATCAAAATATGTACATTATTTTGAATAATTATAATTTGTAAATTGACAAGCATTGTACACATATAAAAAAACATTTACTGCTGATAGAACCAACTAAGCAAAATAAAAAAAGAAAATAAAAAAATAAAGCTAAGAAGGAAAAATCTGCTCCAATAGTAGAAGACCCCCTTTAAGGACCCCCATACTTGAGGGTGGCAATGTCCCATTCAATCAGAGTGAAGGGGGTACTGGAGGGGGGCAAACACAGGTTTTGGTAAGAAAATGAGCTTTATTATCCATGTGCACAATGCAGAAAATGTTCTTCATAGCTCAATCTTCTTTTATTAATTAACTTTACTTTTTTGTGCTGTCAAGTCTAGTCCAACACACATTATAAGATCTCTTTATGAGAAAAGCACACTGACTAGCCTAGTATTTGTGGTAAAGGAGTAAATGTGATGTGGTATTGCTACACGGATAGGCCTCCGCTGGAATTACAAACTTCAGGACTGCAAACACCACTGTCTGGAAGCACATAGACACGATGCAGAGCAGATGTTGGGCTCATGGAGGATGTTCATAATGTAAGTTACAAGATACATCAGTAAAAAAAGCCGATGGAAGAAGTTCTGAGACAGACTAGTATTGGTCATAGCCAGACGTCCTATTTCTGAGCTAAAAAAAACTGTGCAGACACATGGAGGCAAAAAATATGAAGCATTCCTTGCAAATAACAACTGAATGACATGAGTAATAGTTCAATTGACAGGTGTCAACCAAGCGCGCAGGGTTGTTTTTAGTCTAATAATAAGCATCAATGCATGAAAACGGCTAAATTACATTAGTATACACGTCTGAATGAGACACTAGTGCCAAGCAGAAACGCTTTGATATAACAAATGCCGAAAACGCATTTTCCGTATAGCGAAGCGGATAATGAGGCGATGCGATGGCGTTGCATTCCTACCTTTCTTTCCATTGCTGCAAGTTTGATACCCTTAATTCAGCTGAAGACGAAAAACCCCTGAAAAACACACGCAGTGGATGTCCGGTAACTTGTTCGTGGTTCCAGACAGGTCCTCGGCTACTCCCCCCTCCCCTGGGATTGAGAGCTGGATGGAGGGATGCTGGCGAGGAAGGCCCGTGTCTGTGATTTCAGTCGGGCTCTGGCGGCAGCGAGTGCGGCAGAAGCAGCGGCGCAGGCGCGCGATTCTCAGACACGAGCGATTCAATGAAGGATTAAGGGGACGTCGTCAAACTACAGAAAATGGAAGCAATCTGTGCATTGCTGTTAAACGCACTTCGACTTCGTCAATATGAACAATAATGGACATCTTCGCTACTTACACTGCAATAAATGATACTTTTTGCTAACTACAAGGATTTAAGTGAATTTCAAATGTGAAACGATTCTTACTCAGCCAAGCATTCATGCACATATATTTAACATTTAAACACAGTTACATTCCCCAAACACATATTTAGCTGACCTAAAAGCCTTTTTTTGCCTAAAAACCCCATTATACATAAATAAGGTAAGGAAGTCTTTCCATTATGCAAAAAAAAAAAAAAAAAAAAAAAAAAACTCATACCAAGTGGTATTCATTTCACACAAAAAGACTTAAAGTTTCAAGATAAAACAAAAGATATACCCCTGGGTTCACAGGCAAGACTGAAGCAGCTAGTCCTAGATTAAAATGCATTTTTGAGGTGTCTTATTCTGACATATTTTAAATTATCAGTGACATTATTCTGTCTCAAGATGCACACCTGCAATGTTTTTTTTTTTTTTTTTTTTAAGGCATTTTAAATAAAGCGGCTTGATTTTCTTAATTTAACTAAGGCCCAGTCTGGGATTAAACTAAACTCTGTCTGTGAAACCGGGCCATAGTGTCTGAGATTAAAGGTTAGGTAATTTTCAGATTTTACTTTAACATTTTCTTTTCAAACTTGTCACAAGTTCATGTTAATGCAATGAACTAAACCTTTACTTACGTTTCCATTACACCAATGTGAACTTTAAGCAAACTAACTTCATTAAATAACATTCTGACACCAGTCTGTTGATAGTAATTGGAAAGATGACTCAGAAAAATTAAGTTAGTTCTGTTCACCATTTGCTTGCAGATACCACATGGTGTGATATTTTATTTATAAGTGAATGACATTCAGACATTTTAAGTTTGACATGAGGCTCCAAAAATGTTTTTGGGGACTACAGTATACAATAAAGTGTGTGCCGTTTTGGAAAAATAGAAAAATGGCTCTCAAAATGATCTTATGATCAGTATTAAAATATTTAAAAAATGAAACCACTCACCAGTAAATAAAAGAATGATTTAATAGATTATATCTCCATTTCAAAAGCCTTATTGTACACAAATTATTTTCATTGTCCCAACACATGAGAGCAGTTCTAGCTGAACTGCTTTACTACAGCTTGAGTCTGGCATACAGCCAGGCAAGCCCGCTTGAATCTCAAACACCTTCAACTCACAAACCCTCTAACAGGCAAGCCCCAGTTTCACACTGGCAGCATGCACATGAAAACACAAATAAGAAAAAGAGGACAGGCACAATCAGCATCTCTATTTTTCTTTTTTAAAAATCAAATATATAGCATATTTCTATCTGTGACAAGCATTAACTTGGTGCAGATGAAAAATGGCAAAAGTATTGAACCCCCCCCCCCCCCCCCCCCAAAAAAAACAGACAACCTCAGAAATGTTTCTCTGAAATCACAGCCTTCAGCAAACCTGAAAAGTCCAGAATTCCCAGGAGACATTGCTACTGGCGCTGGTGAGTGAGCAAGTGCAAAGAATGTGTATCTGTATGTGCGCAAACATGTAAATTCTGAATATGAGTGGACAGAAACAGCCATCAACGGCGATACACCCCAAACGCAACAAAACTAAAGAAGATGGTGATGCCCACAAGTGAGGCGGTGGCAGGTGCAGTGAAGAACTGCCGGTACTGGATCTGGAAATACCAGAGCACAGACAACATAAGCACGAACAGAGGCACCATGAGGCTGCCCACATTCAGCGCCACATGCACCTGGTCAGCAGCCCGTGCCCCGGCAGGCATGGCCCGCGTGGCGTGCTGGGAAATGTGGCAGTGCAGAACACTGTTGTCGGCCAGGTTGAGGGAGGCCAGCGTCTGAGCGTCATCCTGAAGGAGCTGACCCTGGTAAATCAGACGTACCTGGTGCTCCTGTCCAGCAAAATAAGTCCTGAAAATGTAATCAAACACATAGATGTTTATATACACACACAAATTAAACACCTACACATGTTGCTTGACTTAAAGCTGCAATAATAGGTGATTGTCTTCAGAACAGTGTTTGTTATGCAGGTTGAAAGTCAATTCACATCTCGATAGCAATCAGTAAGTTAAGTGGTTTAAAGGTTTTTATCTGTATTTATATATTCTGTGGAAGGATTGGGACCAAGAAATGTTAGCATTTTCCAAGATCTCCTACTGCACATTTAATAATGTTAAAAGTTATTATATAACTATACCAAGAAACAGAAAAGGTTTTCCTTCAGAATATTAAAGTATAATAAAAATCAGTCAACGTTTCAAATCATAATTACTATGTCAAAATTTTTCCAATATGATTTGGCGTGTAGCTCCAGACAAAGGACAAAAAATAAATAAATACATCTTAAATATAGTGCAGAAATGTAGGCATATTTAATTTTGTCATCCCTAAATAATTCTGTGCTAATGCATTTGAAACTATTTTTATGCAACATTTTGGGGGAGTTAGGAACATCTGAAACATTTGTATAAAACCTGAAAGAAACAGCGTTTTTAAAAACTCAATGTTTACATTCCATTCAAAACAGAAGAAAACAGAAGTTATTGTGCAGTGATTTTCTTTGCAAATACAAGGTGTCTTCTCAATGAATCTTTCCAAAACTGAAAACTCTCCAATCTGACCTCTCACCTAGCGAAAGAGTGCATTAACCTACTGCAAACATCATGTGGACTCCCACACATTCAATGCCTCTTATATCCACTAGACATTGAAGAACCCTTCTGCCTGATTTTAATAGAAGGGTACTTGCTTGTAAGAATAGATAATTGTGTCTCATGAGGCTTAAGGAGGTCTCCCTTCGGTTCACTCTTCTGACTGAAAGCATAGTGCGACACACTGCATAGGATGAAGTGGTGGTGTTGGAACAAAAGGTCTCTGGCCGGTAACTGTGTGTGGGCTGCTGCTGCAGACATTTTCTTGGCTGAAGCTTTCTTATTGATTGACAAGAATATATAAGTTGCCTAGTGACAATTTATTCAGCAGGGAGCCAAGGATATAATCCATATGCAAAAACTGAATAAATAGCAAAGATGCCTTCTGAAGAGCATGAATGATCACTGTACAACTGCCATCTTGATATGAGCATGAAAACAGAAGACAAACAGAAGCAACGCAAGCACTATTCAGAATTTAATTGAGAATGCCTGTTAAAATCAAGCTGAAGTTTTGAATTTAAATTGAGGTAGCAAACAGGACACAGAACTGCAATTCTGAATTTAAGGACATAGAATTACAATAAACTAGAAAAGAAGAAATGTGCAATCTATAACTTTTTTTTCAGAAAAATAAAACATGAATTTATATGAAAAAAAATTTACTTGAAGAATTTTAAATAATTACAACATAATTAGAAACTAATAACATTTTCAAATAAATCTGAGTGAAATAATTAATTCCTTGGTGCAACTAATTGTTCACTTCTTAAATTTTGAATTGGCCAGCCCAGAAGTTGTTTTTGCTCATTTAAAATAAATACCTATAAAAATTACCATGTTTCCATCTGTCTGCTGTAATTTTTATGCTGCCTCGAGCATCTTAATCTTACATAAAAACCATTTGATTCCAAAAAAACCCCCCAATTGTTTTCTGATCAGGTTTTAGATGCTTACCGTTTAACGTAACCAATGGTGTCTTGAGGATTCACCTGCGCTGTCCTCTCCGTATCATTCAAGAACTTCAGCCTGAGCACCATGTTTCTTTGGGAGTCATTCGGTGCATCTTCGGCTGAAGGTTGTGTGGCACTTGGGGCGCTGGCTGGAGTTTGAGTCGAGGGACCCGCTGATTCTCGATGTCTCAACCCATCCCTCCCAATCCCTGCTCCTTCCAGGAGGCCTCCATCACCTCCTCCAGCCCTACTAGCATCCGGGGCCTGTCCCGCCGCTCCCGCTTCTGTTCCCGGCTCACTCTTATCGCTCTCGCTGTTCTCGCCAGGCGACGAGTCTGTGTTACCCGTGGGGAGCGGCTCCTGGCTGTCAGTCTCTGTGGAGGGGGAGGTCCCTGGGCTGGGTGAGAGGAGGTGTTCAGGGGGTTCAACAGTGTGAGTGGAGGCCCAGGCCAGAACCAGGATGAGCACCAGGAACACCACTCCAAAGAGCAGGGTGACCTCATCACCCACCCCCTCTATTAGAGCCATCCTGGTCTGCTGTGTCCTGGACTAAGGCAACTTCAGACTAGGCACCTACAGCAAATGTTCACAATTACTGATGACATTCCTGACAGTTAATTATTTCAATCAAATACAGGTTAAACAACAACAGAGTCATTCAGTGTCAAATCAACTAAATTTCTGAAACTTCCCCGGCTCAAATTTGTTGTTGGGCTGAAAATTTTTTTGAAGAAAGATAATCCAGTATAGTGATGAAAGCCAAAATATTAATTGTCATGTATGAACATTTTCCTGAGATTTAGAGCCAATTTACACAGGCTATAAATGGCTTCAGAAAGATGGCAGCATCATAATGTTACTTTTACACGGAGATCGGTAGGTCTATTAGTAAAATCTGTTGACTATCACATTATGTGCCAACGGTGACCATTCAAAAATGGGCAAAGACCATTTGCAGGCCTGTAACTCAAAAAGTAACTTAATTCCTTTATATAGATTTTGGGTCTTGAACTATCGGCATCTTAATTTTTAAGGCCTTATACGGTTTGGTTCCAGAGATAGTGGAATCTCAACATGGCACCTGGGGTAAAACGTTAAATTGTGCACATTTTCAGTGGTTAAAAACCAAATGTGGGTCAATTTAAAAAAAAAAAAAAAAAAAAAAAACGTCTCTCTCAAAATACTTCTCTTTTAAAGAGGAATTTCTGAAGAACAAATAGTGTTTAAACTAGAGACACACCTGATTTCCTTCTGTCAAAACAACTGCATTGAGCGTAACTGTCACAGTGCCATAAATAATATTTTTCCCAATTTTGCATGGCTATAACTCAAGCAGTATTAAAGAAACTTTTCTTGTGGAATATTATCCATTTTCAGTAGTAACATTCCCCCGGAAACTGGCTCTGAAAATTGCCATTTTGCCCCACTTTCAATCTGCTTTCATAAATGTGTGTATATATATGATAGCAGATTACTCCATAAATATAATATCCCTGACATTTAATCTTTCTGCTTTTATCACTAAACATGTTTATCTTTCTACAGAAAAAATATTATCAAAATCAAAAATTTAAGTTGGGAAACTCTGGTTAATTAACTGACATGGAATGACCCAATATTAATAATAATTTAAAAAAAAATTAAAGAGATTGCAGCAGCCAATATATATTAACAATATTCTTATTTAACCAGGTAATTGGTTAAATTAATTCAATAACTGCCTGCCAATTACACTTCAATATATGTTCACTTCAGAAATTTAGACAAATTAACTTTTTAAAAAGCTATTTTTTTTTAAAAACACATCATGCTAGGTGCTTAGGCTATTTTCATAGTGAAAACCACACTTACTGTTATTTAACATTATAACAAATTTAAATAGAAACCAAGTAAGATATTAAAAACACTTTGTCTCAAACGTTTGAACACTAAATGTGAATTAACCTGATTAAAAACTCAAGGGTACCATGCAGTATAAAACAATTTTCTAAGAGGAGAAGAAATATTACAATTCAACCATGTTTTGACTATATTAAAAATCCTAGATAATTTCAGGTTTTTCATATTTGTGAGAAAACTGATCATTTTAAAAAGACTACTGACATTGTCTGTTGCCTTGGGGGTTCATTTTGTTGTAAAATCTGTTAAGTTTAAGATACAAAGTTTGTATTTGGTAAATGTGGGGAGAATGATAAACAAGCTTCCTGTTTTCTAACAAAAATAACAATAAAAAAGTTGCAACTATGGTTTTTTTTTTTTCTTTAGTTCAAACCCTGGCCTTCTTTGAAGACTCAGTCACAGACTTTTAGCATCCAATACGAGCTTTAAAGTATAACCCAAATATTTGACATGAACCAAGATTTAGCCCATAACACTCAAATTGTTTGCAACAGACAATAGAAATATAGCGAAATATGCATAAGCTACAGTGGAAGCTCCTCAGCATAAGTTATTACTTTATGCCATGTCAAAAGTGATTTGTAATTTGTATCTCAAAGCAGTTATTATAAATATTCAAGTCAACAGGAAAAAACAAATCTCGTCAAGAGGAATCTTTAAAATTATTTTTTACCCTAATCAAGAAATGAGTTATTAATCAACCAATGATCACAGGTTTGCTGGAGCAATAGCAAGATCATCTTTGAGGCAAGACACCACAAGTGCATAGCACACAAATATCACCTAACATATATCATCATTCTTAACACCTCTTATATTTTTTCTGAACTCTTATGTTTTCTGAAATGTTATGCTCGTATGTCAATGATGCAGAATTAAAATTAATTAAAATGAACTAAATTACATTTATTTACAGAAATACGAACATTGGATAAAGCCAGGTCCTCTTTCATTTTGTTGATATCTTCTATTACTCCATAAATAAGAAAATACTTTCACGCTTCATCAGCAAGGGAAATAAAACATTCCCTGTGAATTAACCAGTATTATATCAGGCAAATGATAAATGAACAAACTCCTCTGCAAAAACCTTGGAATGGGAATAAAAAAAGGACATTTAGGAGTACATAAGCACTACTTAAATAGAGGTTTTATGCTCAGTGAATAAGAAAAAAAAGAAACAGTCTTGAAAGATCTCCAAGCGTAACATAAAAACTTAAATGTATATTTTGGAGGTTTTCTTTCTACCTCTCTTAGGCAGACATGCCACTGAAGCCAAATAACCCTAAATCTCTAAACTGACCAACACATGAAAAATCAATGATTTTGCCTGTAGTGTCTCACCTTAGAAAACTATGCCATAACCATCTGAATCATTTTAGGCCAATAAATTGGTCCATAAATTTGATGTTTTCCCACAACAAGACTACAAAAGCAGAAATAGTCTGTGTACAATGCTTTAAACTGTTAGAAGCATAAGCCGCAACCTTTGAACAGAGAAGCAGTGAAGTGGTCCCTCAGTTAACCAGATATTTCCTGTCTTTAACTCTGGACATCAGCACGTTTCAGGTCATATCTCATGCCGCCTGATGACAGCTGCTTTCATTAATCATGCAGTCCACTGCACAGCACATTTCTCAAGAGCTAAGAGGGTAGAATATGTTCCTCAGAATGCATTTCAAACCTCTATGGCTTTCTTTCATCAGTGAAACAAAATAAGAGATGTTAGGCATGACTTTTCACTTTCATAAAATCTTATTCCATACACTGAGATTGAAGAGAAGCTGTCATTCAATCAAACATCTCCTCTTCTGTTCCTCAGAAACAGTGTCACACGGGTTTGACACAACACGAGGGTGAGTACATGATGACTTACTTTTCATTAACGTTGGGTGTACTATCGCGTTAACATCTAACATCAAACCTTTTTAAAGCTTCATTTAAATACACAGGTGTGATCGTTCACATAATTACGCGTCTAATCATGAAACGTAAATGTAAAGGTAAGAACACGAACAGGAAACGAAAAAAAAACAACAGCCACGTAACCAGTAAAGTTACATGCACACAGAAAAAAAAAAGTTTATGGTAACGTTAACCTTTTTTTATTTTTATTTTTTATTTTTTACAAAAACAGCCAATTTTTATATTTTCTAAAGCCATGGGTGTTGGTCTAATAAACATCAGGTGTGTGTTTATTAGTGAACATCTGTCCATGACCGTAAAGGCACCGCTACAGTCACCAAACAGAGCAGCTAACGCGCCCAACACAGCTGGTTCCTTTAGCTACGCCTAGAATGAATGTGTCCTCGAACACTGAGTGGACTTACAACTTTGTAAAAGCCTCTGCGAAGCTCCGAAAACGACTTACCGTTGACATATCACATCGTTTGATGGTCCTTGGTTCGCATAGTTTAGCGTCTACGCTTCCTGATCACTGGCCGCCTAGAACGATGCCACAACGACAACTTCCGGCTAAAAAAACATACCTTCAAAATAAAGGTTTATTGGATTAAATCAAATCCTTCAAGACAACTATAATAATCTAGTCTAAAAAATCCCGATATTATTAATCACGGATAACTTTACTGTACATTATATATTATTAAAATCATAAATTTACGTAATTTGACATAACTAATTCTGAAAGAACTTAAAGGGATAGTTCACCATATGAAAAAGATCTAGTCTTTTTTTTTTATCTTCAGTGGAACATGAAAGATTTATCTCAATGGCCACCAAAAATGTTTTGTTACATTCTTTGAAAAATCTTTTCTTATGTTGCCCAGAAGACACATCACTCATATCTGGAACGACGTGAGGGTGAGTAAATGATGAGCGAAGTGTAAGTGTTCTTTAAGAAAATTCTAACACTTTACCTGTCAATGCAGCTGTGACAAAATAAACAGACACTCTTATATGAATGCAAGTATTTTGCAACTAGATCATCTGAAGATTAAGTTTTTACTGTCTGTCCTTCACACACAGATGCTGTGTTGGACAATAAATGACAAACTCAGAGCTGCCACTAGCAGCTGATAAGACTGTGTTAAACAGGCTGAATCCATTACGTTTGACAGGCCAGCTTGAAGCTCTTGACAAAATCCCTTTAAATTTAATAAATCCATTTTTAAGATTTAGATATTCAACTTTTGATGAGGATTTATCGAAAGATGAGACAAATTGTTAACAAACTACCACATTGTTAATTGAAATAATGCTGAAATAAAATGAATAATCATTAATATTAGACAAAAAAAATAATAAAAAACAACTAATATTTAATAAAATATCTTCCTTTGTCTTCTGCAGAAGTAAACCAAACAGATGTGGAACAACGTGAGGGTAACTGAAATGAATCTGGAACAAAATATTGATAATAAAAATATTTATTATAATACGAACAATTAATAATATAGAATAGAATGCAACTCGGTGGACAGCAAAATAGTTACCAAACTAAAATAAAAAGAAAACTGAAAGTATAAGCTAATAATAATAATAATTCAAAATGTTAATATATACTATAAAATTATTTAAATTTTACTAAAATAACACTACACATTGGCTTTAACTTGACATAAGTGTAGAATGTAATATTAGGATATTACAACTACCTTGAAAAAATTAATTGAAGACAAACAAAACTTTCTTCCATTTCATTTTTAATAATCTTTTTTTTTATATAGACATTTTAATACGTATATATAAAGAGACATTTCAATCCATTTCCCCACCTGCTACCCGACACAGACATTCACTCACACGGTCCACTTACATTCACTTCCCATAATAAATTATCTTTCCCTCTAAAGAAAGAGCAAAGCAAATGCACACCAAGAAAGTGGTATATGGTTGAATCACACAAAATACATCTTCCATATTAAGATCTGATATTGGGATCTTTATGCTTTTCGTATCAAGCTACTCAAAGCACATGAATGTAAGCAATGCCTTGATTTAACAAACCTTCTTGGCTTTATTTGAAATCAACTATGCAAAACTTATTTTGTACTTATTAAAATAAACTATGATAATACTTTAACATCACACTAGAGAGTTGCCTGTCACTGTGGCAAATATGATGATGACAAATCCAACTGGATTCCATGAATTAATTTCTTTTTAATGATGAAATTAACTGCAGCTACATTGACTTGTCTTTTCATAAAAGACTTTCATTAAGCTTTTTATTTAGAATTTGTCTGAATATTACAATGAGCATATATTCATACACTAAAGGCACAATCTAAAAATGCAACATTCTCCACATGGGAGAGATGAAAACATTATTTAATAACTATCCTGCAGTCAACTTTGTGCATTGCTTTTTCCCCTCACATGACACCAAAACGGTTAATCATTTTGAGAAAATAAAATACATAAACATAACCCATTCCTGCATATAATAATTATATAATATATAACTATCTATTCTGTAAATCCATACAGTTCACGTCATAAGACTTTTAATCAACATCCCCATTTATTTCTTACAATCTACGTCCATATTTATCCCCAAAACCTCAATTCTTTTAGGTTTAAAACCAAAGAGCAGCAGTGGTCGTTGCGGCAGCATCTGAAATACAAATAGCTGTGGCTCATCACCACAAGACCCCTGCAAACCTGTGTCCACATCCATGAAATATAGTCTACTATACTTGCCCCAAAAGTCAAACTTAGTTCCTGCTCCCAAATTTGCACCTAAACACACACACAAAAAATGGGGATGTGGGAACGCCATCAAAAGCTAAAATAAATTGCTGGGGAACTTATAATAACAAACTGCCTGCTCTTCTCACCTATACCGAAAAACACTCACTTTGTGCTGCTGATGTTTTGTGATGGTTATTGAGAATGAATGGAGGGAAGTAATGTTTGCTTGATGACGCTGAATAAGCAGTATCATCCAGGCACAGTTAGACTACATATATTATTTTGAACTTTGCCCAAAGAAGATCTCTGTGTAATTAAAGAATAACAACAACACCCACCCAGATTCCTTGTGTCAGCCAAAGTTTTGTCCTGAAATCAAGGACTGTTCACATCCTGTGTACAAACGCACTTACAGACGCTCACATACACACACAGACACATAAGTACACCATAGTCTTTCTGAAAACAACGAGACCTCTTGAAACTGTGGATGTCGCACATGCTCTCTGAAGCACACAAACACACTGCATTAATGTCGTCATAAAGGAACCTCCAGCAGCTTTTTGTGTA
Organism: Carassius gibelio; assembly: GCF_023724105.1. NCBI lineage: Eukaryota > Metazoa > Chordata > Actinopteri > Cypriniformes > Cyprinidae > Carassius > Carassius gibelio. The sequence continues at coordinate 19,968,374 of NC_068397.1, forward strand.
GGTACTGCTTAACTTCCTCTATCCCGTTCAGCTTCTCCAACTCCAAATAGGGCAACTGCAAGTAAAATACAAGAAAATTTATTTTTATAAATAGGGATTTCTTTCTTTTTTGGAAATTCCTTATTTTTGCCATAATCTAATGCTACCTTAAAGCGATAAAGATTTGACTATTAAGCAAGTTTGATCCAAAATAGTAAAAATGTATTGTTGTACAATATTATTTCAAATTAAAACAGAAATGTATTCCTTTGATCATAAAGCTGAATTTTCAGCATCATTACTACAGTCTTCAGTGTCACATGATCTTTCAGAAATCATTCTAATTAGCAGTAGATCGATATATTGCCAAGGCCGATATATCTCCCGATATTTGGCATTTTTCAAATATCGGCATCGGTCGTTATGTTTTTCTGCTTGGCTGATGTGTTTTATTTTGATGGTGCACCAGACTTTTATTTTGACGGCATTGAGAGAGGAAACACATGAGCACACAGTGCTCACACTCTCCCTCTTGTTCGCTGTCATTAACAATTCTGTCTAAAATGGATAGAAGCTTCTAATAATCAGATAGAACAGTTAAACAAAGGAATTAATGTATACAAAAAGTATTTTAACAATTGCTGTCCTATTGTCAGTAATAGAAAGGCAAACATTATAATACTTTCTCGTTTGCCGTCAGCATTAAGCAAATATGCATTTATATAATTTAAAACAATTCTTTGAATGACTAATGAACATTTAATTTCACAAACCTCGCAAACTCAGTTCAGTCCAGCTGTGAGATCTTGTGTGCATTTTTATCCGGTATGATCGTGTGTTTTCTGTGTGACAGTCGGTCTGTGCTTTAAACACGTGATTTCAAATTATGCTGCGCTTTATGCATTTGCCCACTGTCATATTCAGGATATTTTCACTGTGTGCTGTATGTAAAATGAGTGTTACCCTGACTTTATTTGAAAAATACATATCCCAATGCACATAAACTTCCCAGAATATGGAGTGCCCTGTTGATTACAATGTTTATTTCCTTTTTAATTATATTTTTATTTAATATTTTTTTATTTGTGAAAAATACTTTGTCATCTAATTAGGCCTGGGCGAAAAATCGATTAAATGAATTAATTCGAATTTTTTGTTACAAATGGAGTTTTTGTGTAATGGCGCATTTTTGGCTCCTCGGAGCTTCCATAGCGTTAGTTTCACATGGCAGTATGGCAAGCGACAACAACAACATCATAGCACACACGAAACAGCAAGCGACAACATGGCTACCGGTGAGAGTTGGAAGTTTGTTCCTAAGAAAGGAATAAAATCATCTGTTGTTTGGAACTGGTATGGGTTTGCTGACACAGACGTGGAGCAAGAGACCCCACGCTGCCTAAAGCCCATCGCAGTCAAAAGCAGCAGCACCAGCCGAATATGAAAATGGGGGTTACATTTGTCTTGCTATTGATTAGGGCTGCTCCGATCACGATCGGCCGATCGTTAATGCGCATCTCGTCAGTAAAGCCAGTTCTCTAATCAGCGGTAAATTCCCTCAGGTGCGGGATTTCACATCGAACAGCTGTTACTACAAGGAGCCATAACTGAGAAGATGCGCAAATCCACGTTCATTTTCAGCGTTTATTTGCGCATCTTCTCAGTTAACAAACGGCTCTGTGTAGTAACATCTGCTCGATGTGAAATCACGCACCTGATGGAATTTACCGCTGATTATAGGACCGGCTTTACTGACGAGATGTGTATTAACGATCAGCCGATCGTGATCGGAGCAGCCCTACTTTTGATTAAATAAAAGCTAAATTTGCTTTAAGTTGTCTGCTGTTTGTACTTATTGCTTTCCTTAAGTAGGGGGGAAAATCTGAAAAAAATCAGAAATCGAATTAAAAAAAATAAAATCTGAGATTTTATTTTTAGGCCATATCGCCCAGCCCTACATCTAATGTATGTATATTTTACACATTTTTTTTAAATAATATTGTCCATTGTCAAATGATTGCAAATTTCTTAAATATTAATTAAAAAAAAAAAATCTATCAGCTTTATAAGAATAAAATATTGTTATATTATCCCCATGCAAGCATATTTGTTTTTTTAGAAGAACTAAAAATTATAGATTTAATATGTATTTTAATGTGTACATATACATTGACTTAAACTACTGATTTAAGTATAGTGTTTTTTATTTTATTTTTTAAAGAAGATAGCTGCAATCATATTAGGTTTGAATGTACTATTGAATGCAATATAAAACATTATATTCTGCTATTAAAATTAAGTCAGATACAAAATATTGGTGGGTCCCTTTTTGTTCAGTGTTCACCTGTAGTATGATGTAGCCCAGTAACTGCAGGTGACGGTCTCTCATCGCCCTGGATCCGACCAGCACATCAGAATTATGACAGTAATGCCATTTATCATTTACAGACATAATAACCCTGCATGTGAGGAAGAAAAGAAATAAAGAATGGGTTTAAGATAATGAGAAAGACATTGAAGCCAAGATGGCATAGATATAGTTGACTGAATAATTAAGGAAGGACTAACCTCTTCACCTGCTCTCCTGGGGTCCGGTCAGCTTCAGGGTGGTCTGGGTTGTGAAGCTGCAGTGGAGAAGCGGCCACAACATCACTCTCACCCCTCTCTGGGTACGATACACCTTCGTAAAATGGAGCGATCTCACAATCCGGCCCCGGGTTTGCTCCTGTTGCAGCACCTCCCTCGTCCTCCAGGATTTTTCCAATGGAGAACTGGAACAGGGAGTCTTGCGGTGCAACTGTGCCTGGAACAGAGGGTCCTGTCTGGGTCAGGCAGTCTGAGGGGCTACTGAGCGTGGAGCTGTCCTGGCTCTCCAGAGAGTGCTCCTTGGCTAGAGTCGAGTAATAATCTGAAGTGGTGTAATATGGGTTGTAGTCCAGAAGGACCGTTCCGTTAGGACCGACGCTCTGAGATCCTCCTCCTGCTGCTGCTGCTGCTGGGGGACGCATGGGAGCAGACAGGAAGGCAGACTCCTCTGCTGCTTGTTTGTCGACCCCTTCCTCCAGTGACGGGACAAAAGGAGAGAACTTCTGGAAGTCAGTAGTAAGGGCTGCGACAGAGCTGGAGATCCCCTCTGGAGATTTGAGGTTCAGGACTACACACGCGGTTGATCCTGCTGCTGCTGTGCCTGTTCTGATGGGGAGGACACGGCCCGTGCTGTCCACCCACAGCAGGAAATCTGAGTCAAAAATTGCACATGAATTTCATAGTAATACTAAAATGAATATTAGTGTAAAATTGTATGAAAGTTGTTTTAAATTGTAATAATATTTCATATTACTGTACTTTGTAAGCGTACATTTACTATTTATTCCTGAGCAAATAAGTGCAGATGGAGCATAAGACACTTAAGTATAATTACATTTTTTTAATCAATAGTTTGTCAACAAAGTCAACAAATATGTAGATATATAACATAAATAAAGCTACATAACTACTACCATAAGAGAAAACTACACATTAATTCCTAATAGCACCAAACAATTCTAATTCTACACAACAAAAATGGATAATACTTAAATTCATGCATACACCCACATCATTTCTTAAATTATCAGCATCAGCCATAAAATTTTTCTGTATGGTTGTAAGGTGTCGGAAGTGAGATTCTGATTTATTTTGAGGGCTTTATTTTACTTTGGGACTTTTTAGAAAACTTCAAAAAATAAATATAAACATCATGGGATGTTATTCAACCAGCTTTAAATTAAATATAGCAATACCATATAGACCTATATTGGCTATACCAGTTGACTTCTACAAAAATACATGGATTACAAGAATAAAATGACCTGTGTAATATCCTGGTGCGAGAACTTCATCTTGTTTGTAGCCGTGCTCACCAACAAGCTGTCGGAGTGCCTCTGCAACCAGACCTTTATAACTGCAACACAAACACTCTGAGCTCACGGCTCCTGGACAAATTGATGCAACCTCTCTTTTGGATTTCAGGATACTGGCAGACTTCTAAAGTCACTAACCTGTATTTGCGGTTCACCTCATCTGCAGTTAAAGCGTGGTCGAACATGAGCACTTTGTGTGTATCCTGAAGGCGAGGTCCAGTGTAGTCCCTGTATTCCAGCTCGACGGCTGCATCCAGTAGTGAAAGATAGCGTCGTACAATCAGAGCATATGGGCTGTCTACAAACAAAAGATAGAGGAAAAAATGACAGTAAACTCTTTTACATCGTTACAACAACAAAAAAATCTAATAAATGCTGTTAAAGAATTGTGGGGAAAAAAAATTATGATTTCCACAAAATAAGCAGCAAAACTGTTTTCAACACTGATAATTTTTTTTTCCTTATGCACCAAATTATTGTATTATAAATGATTTCAGAAGGATCATGTGACACTGAAGACTAGAGTAATGGCTGCTAAAAATTCAGCTCGCATCACAGGAATAAATTACATTTTTTTAAACAGAAAACTGTTATTTTGAATCACAATAATTTTATATTATATTTTATACATTTTTTTACTGAATTTTTTTAATAAAACCATCCTTAGTATGCATGAGAGACATCTTAAAACAACATATATAAAAAAAATAATAATAAAAAATTTAATAAAAAAACAACATGCAAACCCCAAACTCAAACTTTTGATATTCCGTTGTAAGAAGCTTCTAGAATTATTTTAATGAAACAAAACCAGAATTCTTTGTTCTGTAAGGTGAAAAAAATTAAGTATTTATACATATCATTTTGATTTAATAATATGAAACATGACCTAGACATGCCTTCATCCTTTTTGGAATTCAGTTTAATTTTTTATGCGAGTAGTGTATTAAAAGACAGTACCTTTATATTATGGTAAGCACAGTATAAATAAATACTGTTAAAGAATTGCAATGAATGTTATGTAAAGAAATAAGGTCACCAGCAGAGGTCACTATTGCTATGTGTCACCTATAATGTGTTTGCAAGAGTGTGTACTGGTCTAATCCAGTTTTAGTGTTTACTTTTATGTGACCAGGATATTATAAATAAGTTTCATTAAACATTAAAAAACCATCTGAACAAATAATGATATTTAAAGGCTGACTATTTTATCTTTTCCACAGACAAGCACTAGTCTTCTTAGCACTCCACAGACAAGCATTCAGTAAAGACCAACTCCAACTCACTGGTGACATTACTGATGAACGCTGGGGAGAAGACACGGTGAAGAACGAGCCCAGGGAAATGGCCCAGCTGAAATAAAGACATGAGGATGTTTACGGTGGCCAGCGGAGAACTCGGAGCCTTTAGTTCAAGCACCATCTCCAGCTTAGAGAAAAACTGAGCTTCATTAGCCGGCCGATAACTCATACGACTAAACGGGAAAACAAGCTTCTGGATCACCTACACAGAGAAAATGTTAAAAGGGGAAAGGTTAAATACAATACATTGCTCATATGGTTTCATCAGCATTGTATAATATGGAAAATGTTTTTATTTTACTCATGTTCTTTCCTATAGAAACAACTCTTTAATAACAAAACTGGACAAGTTCTCTAACCTTGCTGTCCAGGTATTCACCCTTCTTGACCAAGAAGTCAGCGATGGTGTCTAGCAAGCGTGTTTCTCTGAGCCGATGGCGAGCGATGTATTTGGCGATGAGGGCCATGGTGTAAGGCGTAATGCTATCAACCTTTTTAGGCAACTCCTCTAAAAGATAAAAGATTGTCATCCCCCATTCAGTTTTTGTGTATGTTTAAGAGCTGCATGATTTTAACTTGTTAACTCACCTGCAAGGCTGCTCACAAACTTCTCCTGCCTGTTCTGGTAGAAGAGGTGAGAGCTGAAGATAAGCTCGAGGCTCTTGTTGCTAGCCTCCCTGGCGCAAGCTGACAGCATCTCATCCAGCAGAGCCATCTCATGGTCCCGGACGCTGCTAACACTGGCCAGTGTGTGCTTCACCAGCCGCAGGATCTTCCGGTTCACCACCAGCTGCTCGGGAGAGACTCCCTCTGCCGCCCGCAGCGCTCTCCATTTAGTGCGGTAGTAGGAGAGCAGGAGGAAGAGCGTCTGGGGATGGCGCTCCCGCTCAATGTTCTTCTCTAGCCCGGTGAGACATGATTCAATCAAGGGATGCTGGCTGGACGGATGAAGCTTCATGCTGCTGCTGAAAACCATGGAGATGTCCTTTTGATTAAACTGGGACAGGCGAGCCTGGGACTCTTCCTCCAGAACCTTTACGATCTGAGAGTCACTGGGCAGCCCTGAGTGAGATGGAGAACACAAAGGATCAATACAAAAATACATGTTTTTATATTAAATATTGGCAAGAAACTATAGACTGTAACTGGGTCTTTGACATGGCATGAACCTAAAAATATTTCAAACAACAAGAATTTTAATATCAAAACATATTTATTTATATATTTATTATTATTTTGGCACCCTTTTGCTTCAATAACAGCATAAGAGCTACTATGAAAAGTACTATGTACTTTTTTGCCCCTTGTATATTATGTGCAGGTAATGATTATCATTATTAATAAATATTGTAAATAAATATTTAGCAATTATTTGTTTTTACAATTTTTAACTATAATAAATATTTTTGAACTGTGTTTTACAAACATTTTTTTTTTAAACATTTTCTTGATATTTGGACATCCTTTTACTTTAATAACTACATAAATGCAAGCTGCTACAGAAAACATATTGTTTCCTCTGAGAACTGTCACTTTTGGCACATTTTCTCCATTAAATATTCCTGGGAAAAAGAAAAAGAAAAACGATATATGTATTTTGTGTTTTTTTTTTTCATTTCAATTAACCCTGTTAAATGGAAGTAAGGAAACACAACCTTTTGAAAGGGTCATCATGTTTAATGTCAATGTCATATGCTTAATTACTTACTAATATAAAAATAGTGCAAAATGTAATATTTAAAAATGCCTGTCCATGTTATCTAACTACACTGCGTTCACTTTAGCTTCTGAACTAAAAGTGACGACTCACCAAGAGCAGCTACAGCATAAAGGCAGTTAACAATGCTGAAGTTGTCAAACTTGGCACAGTCACTGACAATGGCATCACAGAGCGTCTGAAAATCCTGATTGTCCAGAATCTGTCGTATGGCGTTCTCCCCCGAACCTCCAGCAGAGGATGCAGGTGAGGCCCCGTCACCCGCTCCCCCACCGCCGCCTGATCCGCTCCCACCCGCCTGACCTCCCGCCTGCTGCAGCACCAGCAGCTGACCGATCTTCTGTAGGGCAATAGGGTAATGATTGTGCGAGATCTTCCCTGGATTCTGGGTGACCCAGCGCAGAACTTCATCCACGGTGCGCGAGCGATCGATCAGCCGCTTCATGGTGAAGAAGGTGTCGTAGCTCATCTTCTCGTGGATGAAGTTCCAGGTCTTCTTCTTGCCATGGTGCAAATGCGCGTGAGGCTGGTAGTGTGGAGGGGGGAGGTGGGTGACTTGAGGGTGTGTGTGGTAGTGCTGGTGGGTCTGGTAGTGGGGCCGGTGGGCGTCTAGACGGGTTTGATAAACAGGTGGGTAGCTCTGAGGCTGATGGACATGAGGGTGATGAGGCGGGAGCTGATGATGGTGGTTCTCCAGCATGGGCGGCCCTCCTCCCATCAGGCCGATGCGGCGTCCTGGCTTACCCCCACCACCACTGTACATACGTGTGGTGTACATACTAGTGAGGGCACCTAAACTCAGTAGGAGAGAATGCTGGTGGGGCGAGGAGACTCTCCTGCAGGTTAAGAGGCCAAAGCATACAGACAGCCCCAGCATGTTATATAGGGTGGTCCAGCAGTGAAGTTCAAAAGAACACTCCTATAAACATAAAGCACATATTTTACTGAGTATATTTCACAGTGAAGTTTTTTAAGTCTCTATCCAGCAGCTTTTAGTGCTGAACCACAATGAGATATAACATTATGGTCCAGTGCTTAAAGAAACTAATCTCCACACTAATGAATCAGACAGGAGGTGCTCCAGAAATAGACAGTAACTTGAGAATTGTCAGGCTGATGTGCCCTTTCCATCAGAGGCTGAGCGGAGGAGAGGATGTGCCGTCCTCATATCTGAACCAGACCTCATTCATGAATTAGGATGGTTGTCATAACACAATAAAACGATACTGATTCTAAGGTTGATCCAGATAAAAAAAAACGTTAAAAACAGCTATCCAGATGAGAATGTAGACTAAAGTTTGAGGTCAGAAAGATTTTTTAAAGAAATTAGTACTTTTATTCAAAAAGGATGCATTAAACATAGTTAAAAATATATCTCTAAAACATGCTGCCCCTTTGAACTTTGTTAATTGAAGAATCCTGAAAAATGTAGCATGGTTTCCACAAAAAGCAGTACAACTGCTTATCCAAATATAGTATATCGCATTATGACTCTACACAGAGACTAGCATTAGAAGTGCATCTGCTGTCAGTGACTCGTGTTGGTGGGTCAATGGTTGGACTAGTCACTATGGAATCACTGATCTTATGACCACAGCATCAGTTAGCCAATCAAGAGGTGGTCTCTGAGAACATCAACAAACATCAAAGATTATTTAAATGCTGTTTCCACAACATTTGCCCCTTCAATTAAAATTCTGTCATCATTTACTCAACCTCATGTTGTTTCAAACTCAAAAACACAAAAAGAGATGTTAACAGCATTTTGTCCAAGGTGCTCTTTTCCATACAAGGAGCTCGAAGGTGGTTAGTTTAGTGATTTATATAGCATACGTTACAATGGTCAAGTAAGATTTTTAACTTTGCAACCTTAACTTTACCGTGTTCCTCGAAGAATGTCTTCAGACTTGGAATATAGTCATATAAATAACTTTAATGATGCTTTTATCCCCCAAAATTGTATCTTTCCACAAAAATATTAAGCACTGCAAATATTGATATATGAACATTGATATATGAAGAAATATTTCCTGAGCATCAAATCATCATATCAAAATGATTTCTGAAGGATCACGTGACACTAAAACCGGAGTATTAATTCAATTGAATGTTGCTCTTTTCCATACAATGACCTTAATGCTGACCTCACGGCTGTCAAGAATGATTTTCATTGATGACAACGATTTTTGAGCTCACAAAAAAAAAAGAAAAAAAAAAAGCTTTTGCAAATGTTCAGACTTGGAATACAGTCAAACAAACTACTTCTTGTTTTTGTCCTCATTCGTTAAACTCTGTCATTCTGGTTTGGATGACATGAGGTGGGTGAGTAAATGATGAAGGATATTTAATTAATGTTTCTTTAACTCAAACGTCTAACAGTATTTTTAACACTTGTTAATAGTTTCATTGTACCTGTACAGTGACAGTAAAAAGCTTGAATTGTCTTAATAAATGCACCACTATAAAACAGACTAGGTCTCAAATGTTTCCCTTACAACACTGCTATGGTCCTGTCGTGATAATGTCTTGTAAAGCAGGCTTACATGTTTCTCTCAGAGGCTGGCGCAGGGATGGATGAGCAGGGTCAGGAGGATGAGTTCAAAGGCGGGAGTTGGTGACATTGGCTCTCGATTCAGATCATCCAAAGGTTAACTGTGCTGCACAGCCATGTGGATTTACAAACTGATATTAAATAAAGGCTTAAACGGGACTGACATGTTGTAAAAGCAGGATTTGTGGAGCATCTGCTGAGGCCCCGGAAGAGGAGCAGAGCTGCGCACTGCTAACAAACTGCTACACCGACGAGGATTTCACACGATCTGCAGTTTAATACTGATGTTCATCTGCTTCGCGTAACGAAACCGAGACAGTTTTATTAAAATATGGCTAATATAGTGCGTGAATTTGGTGCGATCCGGTAGGACATGGCTTGATCAAAATGCGCGACTCTTTTTCAGCAGCTAAAGTCAGTGATTTTATCAGTGTATGTGAAGGTAAAGCTTCCTGAGCGGAACTGTTTGTCTATGTGATCTCGACACAGATCCACACACGAGACTCGTGTCCCGTCGGCGCGGAGGACTCGTCTTTCAGGCCTGTAACCGGGGAGCACAGCCTTCCGTTACACTCCCCTTGCACTCTGCCAGTGGTCATCCGCCGCCCCGGTGATCGCCATGTTCCCGGAAGTCAACAGAGGCTGGCCGGAAACACGTGCTTGTCAGGCGGTGAGAATTTTTTTCCCTCTGTCATAATATTAGTCTTTCTAATTTAAGTGAAAATAAAAAATAACAAAATATTGTTTAATTATTGAATTCATTGTACAATACAACTTATTCACTACTCTCTCTTTCCCAACATCTTAACTGAGATGTACAATGTATAAAAAAACATACATACATTATTTTCATATTTTATCACACAATTAATGTTGATAGCTATTTCTATCTATCTATCTATCTATCTATCTATCTATCTATCTATCTATCTATCTATCTATCTATCTATCTATCTATCTATCTATCTATCTATCTATCTATCTATCTATCATCTGTGTGTCTGAGTCTGATTGGGGTTAATCTGATTAGTGGATTGTGTTTTTAAAGTAATTTATAAGAACTGCAAGAATCTAAATATAACTTTTTTTTGTCAGATGACATTATTCACTGCTAATATGCGTGTTTTCTTTTAGTATTTCACTATTGATTTTGTTCAGATAATCAGGAGCAAAGATCACGTTTCTTCACATTTGTTATTTCCACACATTGTGTCACACTTTTTCATATTGATTCAGAATATGATACCTTTCTCTATTCTCTAAAGTTGGCCATTCTCAAAGTAATACAAGACTGCAAACTGTATTAACATTTAAGCAGGGGACCTTTATTGGTTTTATTGTAAGTGCGTGCATCTTTAATTAAACATCCCTCACACGGCTCTGGGAGGTGAATAAAGGTCCCCTGTAGCAAATCAATGAGTTTTTGTGAGATAAATATCCATATTTCAAATGTAATAAACACTTTTTCTCTAACTTCTGCAGACTGTAGTACCCAGGGAGATGTGCACGCTCCTCTGTGAAATGTGGGAGCAAAGGAAACAAAGTTTCCTCACTTTAGCAAAGGAAAATCAGTCTCCTCTTGGCTTATTTCAAAACCCTCCAACGTTTTTCTTTACAAATCCTCAAACTATGACATTCGTCTGCACGTCTTCCGGTTCGCCACAGTCAGCAGAAGTGAGAATTTTTTTTTTATTACATTTGAAATCTAGATATATTTCTTCAAAAATGCATTGATTCACTACAGGGGGCCTTTATTTACCCCCGGAGCCATGTGAGGGATCTTTTATTACAGATACTTGCACTTTATTTCACATCTTCTGAACTGTTGACAACAAACACCCACTTACCTCCAATGAAAGGCCTGGAAGAGCAAATACAATTTTTTATATAACTCTAATTGGATTATTCTGAAAGAAGAAAGTCAGACACACCTAGGATGCTTGAAGAGTGAGTAGAAGATAGACAAATTTTCATTCTCGGGTGAACTAACCCTCTAATATTATTGATGAGGTGTTATGTTGTGAGGGGCCTACCCCCTTGGTTGTGTGAATGGTGCTTCACCCCTTATGGTTTTACACACTGTAAATTCTTTTGTTTTATTTTTTACTTTTTAACAAACTTCTTGACTGTACTAATTAATTTCAGCAGTCCTTCAGATTGAATAATTTTTTTATATTCCATGTAACTTATCAGTTAATATGAGGTCATGAAAACAAGGTATGCCCAGTGCTAACAGTTTGAACAATGTTGCTTAAAGAAGCTATAAATTAAGTTTAATTTGACATTGTCATGTATTGCTAGCTTTGACCTTCAAGTCCCTTAATGTAATTTGTGTTATCTACATAAATTAAACCATTAAGTATAACGTTGCAGGACGTATAATTAGACCTATAAAAATCAAATTAAAACAGCAAAACATCTTTTCAAGATTTAAAAAAAAAACGTTAAGAACAATTTTACAATATGTTTTCTATTAATAATATTTAGACATGTTTAAAACGTTTTAAAGAACTTTTCAGTTGACATTAACACTTAGGACACACTACTGTAATATTTCCATATTTCTCTCAGAATTACCTGATGACGGTGAAACATACTGAGAAAGTTGGTAAAACAGTAATTTCCTCTAATTAATATAGAATATGGTGTATAATATAATTTATAGTTTTCAAGTGACGTCACACCCTTATAGGTATTCCCAATGGCAGTGGAAATGCAAACTGAGCTGAGTCGTGACATGCTGTACTGAGTCGTACAAAGCAGTGTAAAGCGCCATATGAAGCGGGACAAATACCTCTAGTGTTCCAGGCCAGGGTGACCTCATAGCAATCACAGAGCATCCTCATGACAAAAAGAATACAACCAACAGTTTATATAGAACCCCCCCACCCCCCACCCCCAGTTCCTGGAAAGCTAATTTGGTTTTTTGATTACTTCAGCTTGTTTTTCAACTCAACTCAACTCATTATTGCAACACACCAACTTTGGTTTCCAGTGTTGGGAGCATTTAGTACTCAAAAGCATATAAATGTTAAACCTGCAAGAAAGAAAGAAATGTTGATTATGATTAATTTAACATAAATCTAATCTAAAATAATAATAATAATAATTCACAATCCCTCGTTGATCATTTTTCTTATACATGATCATCAATCCTTCATTCATCAAATTAATCTGACAAGCATACATCATTCAATTATAGGTTTTTGCAAAGAATAAATTAGCAGTCACTGGTAACACAAATTTAAGCAATGGTGAAAAAAAAACATTACCAAATAAAGTGTAAAAGAAATTCTAAATTCTAAATTTAAAAAACCTACCTGAATCTTGATCTCAATCTTGTCAGGCGTGGGATACCACTAAATCTGAATGGGTAACACAATAATACAGTGGGCAACAACCGGAAACGAAGCTGCTTGTTTCTCATCATGAGCTGACTGGAGATCTCCACATCATCCTGGATCCATAGAAAAAAGACATCACTATCTCACCCCCCTTGGGGTGACGGCATTTGTGATTTCAAATATTTGGAATTTAATTTTTATTGAATTTAGAGTATTGCCAATTTGTGAATTGTCAGTCAGTTGAACTTTTTACCAATCCTGCCACAATTTTGGATGGCTGGATGCTCTCTTAGTCTTTAGGAAAGTTTCATGTGAAAGTTTCACCTTTTCCTGCACTGAATCAGTCGGTCTCCATGCTGACTTCTCAGAAGTGTCCACTTCTTCTTTCAGAAGGGGAGCTGAAGGCCCATCAGCGACTTTCTTTTCTCTCTGCAGCAGAGTTTCTGCTTCTTTCCCCACTCCAGTCTATTCGCTTCCACTCTGGCTGTTCTAGAAGCTGCTGGTCACAGGTGAAATCTGAAAACATGAAGAACCACATGAATCAAATTGATTCTTTGTAAATTCTGTCCACAGTTGTGTCTGAGTAATTAGCTCTTTATTTAATTTCCACTTTTTAACCTTCTCTTTCAGTGGTCTCTAATTTCAAAAGTCTCATCTGGTTGACAACAGCAGTTCCCCGTTCTATTTTAATAAAGGAAGTTCTTTTTTTTGCAGACAACTTTAACTTACATAAAACAGCAGTAATTTCCTTTAAATCAGTACAGAATATGGTGTATAATATAATTGATTGATTGATTTTCACGTGACGTAACACCCATATAGGAACCCCTGGAGGGCAAAACAAAGATTTGCTCTACTGACCTACAGTTATTTTTACGCAGACTGCATTAAGTAGTAATATAGTAAAACACAGATTATTAAAAGGAAAAATTCAGTAAACCCCTTATTGATTATGTATATTTTGTACAGGCAAGCATGATGAACCCAGGATATAAACACAATGTGCAAAGTGTCACATTAAATAGTTTCCCATAGATTACCATTCTAAGAAAAGTGAACCATTAAGCAGATTGCATTCATATCCGGGCCTCATCTGCTTGACTATGTAAACTATGCATCATTATTATGGTGATTATTGAATCTGGTCTTTTAATATTACTATTTTAAATACTAAATAATGTGACTGAAAGCTATGAATAGCAAAGGATTATTTATTTTTTTACTTTACTAGAAACTTAAATTACTGTGAGTTGTGTGTTATGTGTCTGCGCAAATACAAATTTTAATTTAACTTGGTCACCCAATATCATTCTCATTGCACAATAGTTATCTTAAGGTGCTTTTGCACTGGTGGAACATTTTCATAGCTCAAAGAATCATTGGCTGAAGGAATTAGGAACATGCTTAGTTCTAGGAACAGGGTCGATAATTTTGCCATCTGTATGATGTACGATGCCATAATGTAGAACAATATATAGATTCAAAAACAGCTCAGCACATGAACTTTGGTTACACAAAGACAACTGTTATAACCAAGCCTTTAATATCTTTAGTGACTGTAAAAAAATTGATAATCTGCATTTTGATTGACGAGCAGGCTAAGACACTAGCAGCCACCCTGACAGATTTACATGTGCGACTGCTACTCGTGTCCTTAAAAGGAAAATACAAAGGCAATGGATATTGATGAAGTCTGGCACCATATCTACTTTCTATGATTTCAAAGGGGGCAACTATGTTCAGCAAATTGCGAAAGTTGTTCATGTGTTTCTCCATTCAAATGCGTCATGTGAACATGTTTTCTCCAAAGTCAATCTCATCTAAAAAATGGCTTCCCACTGCTCTGGGTGTGTGTTCATGGTGTGTGTGTGTTCACTGCTGTGTGTGTGCACTTTGGATGGGTTAAATGCAAAGCATGAATTCCAAGTATGGGTTACCATACTTGACTGTATGTCACTTCAATTTCACTTTCACTTTCACTTTCACTTTCACATCTAAACAAAGCGACTGCGACTCAGTGGTGGAGTTTGGACCTTCCCACTAAGTTATTTATATATTGTGGTAATTTGCAGGTCCTGTCAAAAAGATGTTGGTCTAGATCAGGGTTGTCAAACTCAATTCCTGGAGGGCTGGAACACTGTAGAAAACTACATGGTATGTGTGTTGGAGCAGGGTTGGAACAAAATTCTGCAGGGCTCCAGACTTTTATTTCTTTTGATTTCTGATTTTGACAACCCTGATCTAGATTAATTGCTTTATTCTGTATGTTTGACTTGTGTATGATAATTTTCTTCCAAATACGATAATTTTGAGGTTCTGACGTATGCTGATTGGCCAAACAATGATTGGTTCTTTCCCAGCCTAGACGATAGCATAAACTGTCATAAGCAATTAATTCAGATTTCCTGCTCTTTCAATCAAATTGTGTGTTTACATTCGATCTCCATCATCAAGAAACCCACGACACACAACAAAGACACAGAACATGGTGTTCTACGTTCACCGGTTGCTAATGTTTGTAAATTCCATGAATAAAGACTGCTTCTGCAACTAATCTGCTTACTTTATTTATTTTAAAATGGTTAAAAAAAAAACATTGAAAAAAAGATCAAAATATTGATCTATTGATATTATTCAACTCTTCCAACATTTCTCTCTTGATCTTTATTTTCAATCATGCTTTTATTTCATCACCGTGCGTAACACTTACTTTGATTCAAATATCAAGGCTTAAACTGTGTCAGTCTGAATTGAGGTCTTATTCAATCAAAGAGCTTCCTCTCAGGGTAATTCTCTTGCTGAAGATATGACATCATTCAGTCAAGAAGCTGCTATCACTAGCTGCCCAAATCTACAGATGAGTGTCAGACTCAGATCTCTAACTAAACACTATCTGTGATCAGATGAGTCTAGAATCTTCTTATGCTAATCTGCAGCATAACAGACAGGTTGCTCTTTGCAGTTTTCTTGACCGCTTTCTGGGAGCACTTAATCACGAGGAGTAGGAGAGCAGGGGGGAAGTACCATTTTTCAGAAAAATATCATTTTAAAAGATAATGTTGTAGACAGAGATATATTTATGCTGTGGCCAGTAACTCAGTGGTCTATCAATACCAGGTGGTATTTTGTAGAAATGTAGAAAGACTTCAGTATAATTTCACTTTGAACATAAAATGCACTTTGTTACTTTCGACCCCATTGGTTTGGACGAAAGCAACACAACAATATAAGCTAGCTTTTTTCTGTTACTCTTATTTTTCTTAAGTTTACCTGGTTGTGACCTTTTTAATATGTTAACTGCAAACATATTTTGTCCTTTATCCTTGCCAAAAAAATATTAAATTACCTTTTTTTATATTTTCATTTTAAATTTAAGTTTCATCAGATGTCTCAAAACCTGACTGTATTTTTTTATTGTCAATTTCATAATGTACTATATAACATTTTTATTACGTTAGCATAATAAAAAATGCTAAACATAATGTAACAGTAGGCCCATTTCTGTTACCATCCAGTTGTTTTTATGCAGAAATTAAAAATGTGCATTAAAACATCTGGAAACACTGCAAATTCAGGTGGAGCGGTAAAGGCTAAGATATGGCTAAAACCTAAATATAAATGAGACGTAGCAGCTGCCCAGAGAAAGAGATGTTCCTCTATGTCCTGAAACACCCTCTCAAAAACATCTGGATAAAACCAGACTACTGTCTGTCTTTCTGACCCTCACTCAGACATATTCTTTTGGTATAAACATTTGTAAGAAATGATGCAAGACAGAAATCCACAATATATCGCATGCACTGGAACAAAATAAATACTATTTGTCACTGAAGCGGGATAAAAGTAACAACTTCACAAAAAATTACCGCTTCAATAGGCTAATTTACTTTTTGTAGGCCTACTCGAAAACATTTATGGACCTAACTTCGGGAAACGATGAGGAAATCACGTGATGTTTTTCAGCTCCGTAAAGAATTGCATGCTGAATATGATGTCATAGCTGGGAATGCAAATGCCCTATATTTGTCATGTGTGGTAGAAATTCAACATTCGTACCTGATTGCACTGAAGAAACTGTCCGTAGACAATTCAGGTAAGAATTACTGTTACCCAACACCTAAGAGTAGCAATCTGAGTTGGACATTGTCTTGCTCCTATATGAACATTATCACTCAGGACTAGGTAGTGTTCCACCACACTTACTGTATACTCGCAGCAGAAACAAGACAGACTCCAAACAATGCTTTTAGATATGCTTTAATCATGACCAGAAGGACCTCATACTAATCACAGAGAATCCACACAACAAAAAGAATACAACCGTTTATACAGCACATGCGCTATAAAAAAAAAATGACACTGACAGTTACTCTCTGTTAATGCCAAAGCAAGTTTTTTTTTAATTATTTTTATTACTTCAGCTTGTTACGTTCTGAGTTGTTATGGTTATTATTATATTGCGATAGACGTCTAGTCGCCTTGTCCATATGCATAAATGCATAAATCTTTGCAACACACAAAGGGCCCTATTTTAACGATCTAAACGCAGAGTGTAAAGCGCACGGCGCAGGTCCACTCAGGGCGTGTCCAAATCCACTTTTGCTATTTTAACGATGGAAAAACGGTTGGCGCGCGCATGGTCTAAACGTGTTGTCCCTATTCTCTTAATGAGTGTTTTGGACGTAACGTGCAATAAACCAATCAGAGTCTCATCTTCCATTCCCTTTAAGTGCAAAGACAGGACGCGTCTCTCTCTCTCTCTCTCTCTCTCTCTCTCTCTATCTCTGTATGTGTTTATATATATATATATATATATATATATATATAAGCCAACAATCCTTTAATTTTTTATATTTGGCATGTTTGTGTGTTGCTGTGTGTCCCTGTGTTCAGTAAGCAGCATGTATGCGCGTTCTGGACCCGCCTATATTAACACGCTCTTTAAATAACTAAGAAAAAAAAACAATGCGCCGGACTTCATACCAGGTTTGAGGTGGTCTTTGGCGCAGTCTATTTTCAGCTCCTTAAAATATCATTGCAATGCGCCTGAACACACCTCTTTTTTAGACAAGCACACAAATGAGCGCAAATGCATTTGTTAAATAAAACGACGTGGTGCTGGACGGGAAAATACGAACGGCGCCGGACTGAAACTAGCAAACTAGCGCTGTGCCTTGCGTCGCATTGCGGTGGTTTTATTATAGGGCCCTTAGTAACTTAAACTAACTTTTTAAAATATTCTCAAATGTCCTGTTGCGAATGCTCTTGATTCTTTTTACATCTCGGGTGCATCCAAGACATCCAGTTAGTTCCCAGACAGCACATGTACGTCTGGCCGATGTCGGCCCAATATCGAAACGTTGCTGCTCATTTCCTCCTTTTCAGCAGAATGGACATCCCGACCCAGGCAAAGGACAATCATTTATCATTTTTTCCTTCTGGAAGAAGAGTAAGAACCTTTTAGTGCAGGAATATCTTGGCAATAAAGAGGATGAATCATGATGGTGTTCTGTGAATGTAGATTTATGTCCCCATTGACTTATGTAGTGATATTTGATTTACCTTTTCCTTTTGTTTAAAAAGTAAACATGGTTTCGTGATTCCATTACAACGAATACAGGAAACCAGAGGCTGAAAAAAATACCATAGAAATGTGTGAAACTGTCAGGTTTTCCTACAATGACTTCTACAGGCATTTCAACAATCATTCTCTGATAGTAAATACTTACTGGTTTATTGTGGATTTCACATTCTCTCCGATGAACACTTGGTGTTGTTTTGTAACATGAGGTGGGTCTCAGTATCACCTCACGTACATTCCCCCTCTGTCATAAATAGGAATGATACAGGTACATGTAACTCTAGCATAAAAATAAAAACCAAATATTTTATGGAGTATTTTAAGGAACATGCATGTTCAACAAATAATCAAAACAAACCAACAAATTACAGCTTATAAATTAATTAACTTACTGTTTTTAAAATTGTGTAATAATCAAGGTGTTTGCCTTTTCCATGATCCTTATTGCCTTGTTCTATTGCCTTGTCAACAATTTTTCTGTCATCTTCATTTAACTCTTCATATTTCACTCCCTTAGTTGACTCCAGCAGGAACAGAGCGCTGAGCAGGAACAGTAAGCCTCTCATCTTGATCAGTAACTGAAGAGCTGTGCTGTTCTCCTGATGTTCTTCACAATCTGTTACGGCTACACAGATCACAACAGCTGTGATTGGTCTGTTTTGTAAACGGCGGCCCTCCCCTAAGCACTGGTATAAAAAGTATTCATATTTTTGAACGCACATAATCATGAAGGTGCAATCATGGGGAATACAAGATTTTCAGTACTGATGTGTTTCCAGTTACCTATTTTACATTAGCTCAAAATATTAAGCCACTTTAGCTAACATTATAAATGTTCAGGCCAGTAATTGTTTAAAATCCATGGATAATTTGATAATAGATGCCTAAATATTATCTATAATAAACAGTAGAAAACAAATTCATAACAACAACATTATTGTGTCTCAGCACAATTTCTCACTATGAAATAAAAGCATGTGTATAATTAATGTAATAATAAATGATGTTGTCATAAGTTAATGATTGATTCATGTACTTTTTACAGTTAATTCTGCTGTGGTTTGTTTGGAACTATTTGGTTGGCGAAATAGAGCAAAACTTACATTATTAACAATCAAAATAAATTAAAAATTAATAAATGAATTTCACATACATTCAAGCCCAATCTGGCAACACAGGTGAAGAGAATACTGGTGTAAAATGTTAAATTCTGTTTTTTTTTTGTTTGTTTGTTTTTTCTTTTTTATCATTAGGTCTCCCAAATTTGCCAGCAAAAATTATCTTTATTCTAACACTCCACCACATACACACACACAAATAACAAAGGCCCTTTTAAGAGCCACGTCCTTCTTGTTAACCTGTACCCATCACCTGTGCTCTCTTCAGCTCTCTTTCTTGCTCCCCTCTACCCTCTTTGTCTCTCTTTGTCCCCCCTCCCTGTTTATTTGTTTTATTTGTCCTTCTCTTTGTTGTGAGTCTTTATGTCTGTTTGTTTTTCTGTCCATCACTATGTCCATGGATGATTCAGAAATCCAAGAAAATCTAATGGTCTTGGATAACTTGGTTGATCATCAAGAAATGAAGGATGAGCTCCAAAGTCTTGATGACTTTCTTGGTGAGCTGCAAGAACCAGCAGCACCAGCAAAGACACCTGAGTCAAGGGAACCAAGGGTGCACTGGAGAAAAAGAGACGTGCATGGAAATATTGTCTACACTGTAAAAACTAAAGGTGCCTCAGGTATCCTTTTGAGTACTCCAGGAACCTTAAAATGTATTTTAAGCGCCTCAAAGCTCTTTTTCTCATAATATGGTTCCTGGAGGAACCATTATAGTCTTCGCAGTTCGTGCAGGAACTCATGGGATCCTTGAAGCACTTTGTTCCCAATTCTGAGGTTCTGAAGTCACCCGTTCATTACACTGAGACCTCAAAGTGCTCTGAAGGTTCCTGGAGGAACTCACATTTTAAAAAAGGGTTACTGTAAGCTCTGTTAACATTAAAGTAGTTCCTGGAAGATCTCACTTGTAAAAGCCAGCATCTGGAAGAACCAAGAGATTCATGTGACAAAAATGAAATGTGACTGATTATTATTATTATAAATAATTACTTTTTAGGAATGTGATGGAACAATGACTTTTGTGGCACGTTCCATGTGAAAAAAAAAACTAAATGTAAAAATCTTCACACTTGTTCTGTCAAAACATAAATAAATAAATAAATAAAATAACTTAAAATAGTTTTATTAAAATAGCCTAAATGTTAAATCATTTGAAGGTGGATAGTTTACCTTGAAACTTTAAAGCAAACATAAAAAATATGAATGAATTAAATATGACTCATTACGCATTAGCCTACTTTAATAAAAAATAAAAAAAATTCTAATTATAACAATCGGTACAATAGTAATATTTAGAGTTTTTTTTTTTTTTGCCTAATAAAATAAGTTTAAATTATTCAGAAATAATTGTTCATCTGTTGTCAAGAAGAAAATGCATGAGGTTTGGACGCGTCCTTGCGCTCCTACTGTTTGCTCGCGCGCGCGTGCGTGGAAGAGCGATTTCAAATACAAAGAAGTAACGGCTCCATTCCTCAAAGAGAGTAAGAAACAACCGCTGCGCAAGGTGAGTAAAGACTCCGAAATAAATACACAGATTTATTATTTGTATACTAGTTCCCTCACTGACACATTAGACTGTATGTTTTTTTTTTTAATGTTTGTTTTAACCATTAATTTAATAGCCGCGATGCTTACGAGTCTAATGCACTTTGTGGGACGAAATGGAGACCACAAACACAAGGTCACAAACAATAATTATTAGTTTGGCGTACGCATGATGTTTACGTTTATTCATTGCAACTCTTTCGTTTACGTTTGTTAAATAGTTACACATCCATGTTAACGTACGTTACATTTGCACATAACGTACTTAAATAAATAGTGTTTCAGCTTGGCCTAATTCAAAATTATATATGACTATACACTGTTACACTGAACTGAATTAAACAATAAAAAACTAACGTTACCCATATGTTATTTTTTATTCAGCAGTTAATGAAGAAATGTGGCTCTGTAGTGGACACCTGTGAGGCAGTGGACAGACAGCTGCTGAAGTCTGATGCTGGCTGAAAATAAACAGACCTCTCTGGATGTACCCCATCTTTTGCAGGTGTGTAAATAAGTGAACGGTTGCAGACACACACCAGAAACCCTTCTAAAACATTCAATTATTTATAGGTTATTAACAGTTCTTTTTAATTTTTTTTATTTTAGAGAAATTATACCATTGCCCTTCCTGTTACATGATGATCCTGCTGTCCTGGACTGTCTATGATGAGGTAAGTATGAGTTTGTCCATGTGTGTAGACCATAGACTGTAAAAAAATAGACATATGTAGTGTACACACACACATTATAGACACATTGTGTACTTAATTTGTCCAAAGATCCATCAGGTATGTTAATTAACCCCTTACTAGTAACCCCCCTTTTTTGGCATGGAGACCGAAATTACATACCCAAAATAAAAAGGTTTCTGCTCATGATTCTTTCTGACTAGATACATAATCAACCTTTGTTCACAAAGCTGACACTTTAAAGTTTACTGTTCAGGAATCAGAATCACTCAGACTGTTATGATAATAGAGATATATAAGCTCAAACATAAAAACAAAAATAAAAATATAAAAAACATATGTTTTAAATGTATTTAAAAAAATGTTGATGTAGGAAATGAGTTTGAAAACACAGTGTAGCTAAGGCCACAAGTCTTCCAAACCTTCATAAAAAATTTCATAATCGAATCTGTAAAACGGTGAATTTTATGAAATATTTTCTAAGGCCATGTCATGTGTGTTTTTAGAGAAGGCTAATCAGATTGATTTATGGCACTTGTCATCTCTGTAAGATCTCACATGTAAACACTGCTGTGCTCTTTGTGTATGTTTCACTGTTGAAAACTGCCCGAATCATGATTGTATTGTTCTCACCAAACGAGTCTTTCACACCTCCGCCAGGTATGACACATTATCCGCATTATTCTTTTATCATTATTCTTTTGTTTTTATTCCACCTTTATTAGCCTTGATTGTGGTTTTTCAGGCTTTACAAAGACACAAAGCAGCGATCTCACTTCAGTCTCTCTTTGCATTTAGCCCTTATTTATCAAAAGTCTTACTATAAAAATACAACAAAACATTTTCTTACGACCTTACGTGAATTATTGAGACAAAAATGCATTATGAAGAAGAAAAACACCTGCTATTAGTAGCATTGGTGCTAACGTTAGCATCAAGCTACATCTGACAATTTATGAAATTATTAGTACACTTTTACTAAAAACTCACTTTAAACCCCGATCGAGTGTTTATAATAACTTCCTTTAGCGATCAGGGGTGGAATTTGGTCGTTTACTGTTGTAAAAATATGTTATTTGTAGCCTTTTTCATCGCTGCACAAGTTAGCATTTCCGATGTACATTTTCGATTTTTTTTATAAAAACGCCCCAGATCTCAAGAAATTATTATTATTGTTCGGATATTTTGTGTGTACAGAGGTGTTTCAGTGTTTTTTTGGCCAGATAACTACCAGGAAGTGTGCAGGAAGCATGTGACACGATGGGGCGGTGTCCAGATATTACACTCTCAGGCCCAATCGGAGTCTGAGACACACAGCACGAGCTGCCGGCACAGCAAACACATACACAGGTCGCTGGGAGAGGCTGTTTATCATCTGATCGCGTAAATCCGTGGAAAATAAATAGAAATGACGATTCTGTCTGAAGAAATATGAAGTAAACATCAGTAAATATATCCATATATCTCCGCAGATATGCATCTTTGGTCTATAAATCCTTATTGACGCTGTTCAGTGAGTCTATGTGAACACAAATAAACCGCTTTTGACGTGACTGAATATGAGTGAGTGTTGAATTTCTATTCAAAATGTGGCATAATACGGATTTATTATTTTGCACTCCTGACATAAATCACTAAATATCTGTCACTGCAACAATGTTTTATCAAAATATTGGTCAAATATCGAAGCTAAAGTCTTTAAACTTTCAATTGATGCATAGTTTGTCCAGATGAAGTAAGACAGTGATGTTTAATGTGCTGTGAAAGTGAAACAATAATAAACTGGGGCCGTCAGCGATGTTTGCACGTAAAGGGGTTTTTAATCAATGCAATAATATGACATAAATAATTCCTGTGGTGTTCCTCATTTTTAAGATAATAAAATTAAATTTAATTCTTTTTTTCAATGAACAGCCTACACAGAATCTCAGAACAGCTGTGGTAATAACAGGAATCCCATTAGATGAGAGCGGCACTGCAGACTTTCCTGATGGTGAGAAGCTTCTTGCTGATGAACCTGCCGACATGAGTTCACCTTACTATGAGTAACTGTGTTCTGTTCAACATTATACAGAAAAGCAATTAAAAGTTCACTAAAGCGCACTATTTTTCTGGTGTATCTGTTGGTCATTAAGGAGGAGATCATGGACAATTTTGACAAGACTGATGATGTGTTTCAGCTGTGTTTGTATCGTAAATCCTCACAATGTTTGTATATTTTTGATTTTTGTGTTTCTAATGCAGTCTTTGAGAGGAATGCTAAATTTGACATTGTTCTCTTGTCTGATTGCTGTTATCAGTCGCTGTCAGATTTTTTCCTTTGATTGAAAGTTGTGAAAATGCTATTGTAGAGTTTTTCATTTTGCTATTTGAGTAAATGAGAATGCAAAAATATATTTGTGATACTCTCCCATTCACTGCTCTCGAAGTTAACCCAACTATAACAACTTACACTGCTGAGAAACTGGTTTATTAAGCTAAATACATCTATCTTGAGGCTTATCAATTTCTTGAAATGTCCTGTGTGAATTCACCCAATCAGTCACCACTGTTTAATACAGGAAAGAATATGTTATTATTAATTGCATTGTGTCTAAAATTTAAATCATTGTTTTAGGTACCTAAAATGTTTTTTTAAAGTTCTAAGATTATTGAGTCACATTTATTTGTTTCTAATTTTACCAAGGTGTAAATGCTTTTTTTGTTGTTGTTGTTTATAGCAGTATTAACACTGATGTTGTGATGGGCAGTATTGTGATTATGGATATTGTTGTTGTTTATCAATAAACTGTTTTATACGCATTTGTTTTATTTTTAATCATTAAAAAGGTCAATAGCAGGACAAATAAACCGGGGGGGGGGGGGGGGCATTAAAGAACTGAAATTAGGGAAATGGTGCCTTGAAGCACCCCAGGTGGTTCCTGGCCATCATAATAAAAGGGTTCCTCCAGGAACCATTGAAAGTTCCTCAGAGAACCACCCCCATTTAGAGCAGTGCCTAGAGGCTCTTCAGACGGTTCCGCCGGTGTGGCGAAGTGAAGAACCCCAAAAGGTGCCTCCAGGAACCTTTAGTTTTTACAGTGTAGGCTGAGATCAAGCAGGGATCAGTCAAAAAAGGGTCAGTATTGTTTTTCAGTAAAGAAGTTTTTCAGAAATCACATTGTTTAGGCACTTAATTTTGTAATAAAGGAATTAGGATAATGAAGGAATACATGTTTAGCTTGATATGTCAGGGAAACAATCAAACCAGAACATTTGATTTTTGTCATAAAAAGTTGATTTATTAAAGATGTCATTAGCCTTAAGTGAAAGTGAAAAATTAAGTGAAAGAGGCAAATTAATGTTTCTATTCAATATTTTTATAAAGCTGTATGAACTACAAAATTAGTCCATAAAAAAAATGTTTATTTGTGGGCTGTTACGAAATTTTAGGTAATCTTGTCAATATTATGGTGTAAGGGAAACAGGTCAATTTAGATCAAAGGGAATCATTTAAGATTTTAAAGGGAATTTGAACAGAATCACTGTTTCACGGCTGATCACTGAGATGCCCTGCACTGAAAAAATGGCAATGGGCAGATTGTTCAATTTGCACAAATGCATTTCGTATTTCCTACATGATTATTTTGTTTCTCATCTAAACATATTTTAGTCTTGTGCCATTTATTTAATGCTGACAAATGTTCAACCTGTTAGAAATAATCATGTTTAAAGGGGGGGGGGGGGGGGGGTGAAATGCTCGTTTTCACTCAATATCCTGTTAATCTTGGGTACCTATAGATTTTTAAAGATATCCAAAATACATTTGTAGATATCTGCAATTCATTTATGACTAGTCAAATTACAGTTGTAGATATCTTGAATTGGAATTTTGACTAGGCAAATCATATTTAAAGATATCTTGAATTGGAATTATGACTAGTCAAAACCCAATTAAAGATATCTGCAATTTAATTATGGATATCCAAATCAGATTTTTGACTGGGAAGAACTATATTTAGAGATATCTGCATTTAGCTTTGTGACTAGGCGTAATTGCAATGTAGATATCTGGAATTAACAATTTGACTAGTCAAAATATGTTTATAGATATCTACAATGTGCATGCAAATACACCTTTGTTGAGCCCCACCTTATACGTTTTATTTAACCAATCCTGGCTTGGAAACTGTTGTCATCCGCAGTTTTGTCTAAGAATTGTATAATAAAAGTCCTGCGTCTTTGGGTGATTTTAAACTATTTTATACAGAAGTAATTCAAAAGTATGGAAATAAAAATGTAGCTGGAGCATGTGTAAAAGCGGTAGGCTATACAGAGAGGACTTAAATAGGCTTTTGAACCTGTTTTATATCTTAATGTTGAGACGTGTGTGCTGTGGATTAAATTTTGTTAGCCTTTATTTACAAACGAACACATGTATAAACCTCATGTCAGCCGTTGCAACATTTGATATAATGTTGAATCAGTGTCTATTTACATTAGAATCAGTGTCTATTTACATTGTGGGGAAGTCGTTGGTGGGGAAGTCGTGGCCTAATGGTTAGAGAGTCGGACTCCCAATCGAAGGGTTGTGGGTTCTAGTCTCGGGCCGGATGGAATTGTGGGTGGGGGGAGTGCATGTACAGTTCTCTCTCCACCTTCAATACCACGACTTAGGTGCCCTTGAGCAAGGCATCGAACCCCTAACTGCTCCCCGGGCGCCGCAGCATAAATGGCTGCCCACTGCTCCGGGTGTGTGCTCACAGTGTGTGTGTGTTCACTGCTCTGTGTGTGTGCATTTCGGATGGGTTAAATGCAGAGCACAAATTCTGAGTATGGGTCACCATACTTGGCTGAATGTCACTTCACAAGCCTGCCCTGTTGTCAGATGCTATACACTATCGCCCTCCAACATGTGATTGGAATAGTCAACACTCATAAACGACGCAAACTCAGTATCAGCTGCAGTGGATTAACGGTTAAAATTTGTGCATTTGGCCTTTTGCCAAACATTTTTTGTCCTTTTTCAAATTTCATATCGTATCGGAAAGGCATTTATTTTCAATAAAAATTAAGGAAATAATTAAAAGGTTGAAAAGAAATAATTGGTAGGGTGAGGGTAGGTGTAGGGAGGGCTTTATTAATTGTCCCAGTAATGTGGCATCTATAGATTTTAAAAAATTGAATTAAAATGATCATTTACACTCACCAAGTTATTATTGTGTACTGTTTTATAATGTACTACAATACTGAGGTGCAGATAATTGCCATTATTTGAAATAAGTAGTATAAATAGCAGAAAATCTTGCTATTTGAACATAGTGTAAATATAATCTATACTTATTTGCACTTGGTGTAAATGGCACATCGTTAAAAAAAATACGGCTATTTTCACTTTGTGTAAATAGCATCTATCGCTAAAAAAATATGCTATTTACACCTAGTGCAAATAGATGCTGCATAAAAGAATACATTGGCGCTCATCACTGAACAAAGTATGAATATTATCATCATGGATCTCTTGCTAAAATACAATACATACTCCCATTAATTAATTAATATATATATATATATATATATATATATATATATATATATATATATATATATATATATATATATTAATTAATATATATATATATATATATATATATATATATATATATATATATATATATATATATATATATATATATATATATATATATATATATATATATATTGTCTCTCATTGTCTATATAGCTTTTGCAATTCTGAGGAAAAAAAAGTCAGAATGAATGGTAAGATAATTGAGAACGTAGAACGTTGAGGCCTTCTGGCTGAACTATTTATCTTTTAAACTTGATCACAAAGAAAATACTTGTTATTCTCTGTTTATTTCGAATTCTCTTTTAAAGAAAGTCATTTCACTTGGCCCCTTAATTGCAACGAATGGAAAAATGCTTTTCGGGGTGCAAACGGGGTGGGGGAGGGGATTTTACAGAACGTAATCGACTGAAATTGGGAAATACCAAAAAATCACAAAATGCATGCCACTCTGAAATTTACTGTCATATTTCAAATCCGCACTAAAATCTTATATGCTCTTGTGTTTTATGCTGGAAAATAGTTATTTCCGGTTCGCGAACGAATCGTTCGATTTAATCGGTTCTTAGTGAACCGTTTGAACCAGTTGACTAAATCAAATTGAATCATTTGAAACGGTTCGCATCTCCAGTAAACATTAATCCACAAATTATTTAAGCTGTTAAACTTTTTTAAGGTGGCTGACACTCACTCCGAGTCAAAATAAAACAATATCTCGGAGTATTTAATTTACTCAAACAGTACACTGACTGAACTGCTGTGAAGAGAGAACTGAAGATGAACACCAAGCCGAGCCAGATAACGAACGAACACGCCCACTGCTGGAGCGCTTCTCGTTCTCGAGTCAAGAACCAGTTGCATCGGTTGTCGGATCACCAGTACACTGAACCAACTGAACTGAGAATCGTTTCTGTCAGACGCATCTGCGTTTAGGATCGATGAGCTGATGATACTGCGTATGCGTGTAATTTAACAAGAGGAGAAAATTAAATGTGTAAACTATCAAGACAAAACTTTTGCAAATGGTAATCTTCCATGTCTATGGCGGTTAAAATAGTAAGTAATCCACAAATCACATGCGTGCTGGAAGACTAGTCAGTACGAATCACGGATAGACTAAGATCTATTAAAAACATTAACAACTGTTCACTAATGAAAGCTCATAGTAAGCCTTACTGTTACAATAATAATTTATCACTTTATTTTTTTAAGTTAAAAAGGAAATGTGCTCAATTCTCTAAAATAATTAACTAGCCTACCTCTGAGAAAATGTTATTGCTTTAAAACTAATGCATTTTTTTCTTATATTTTACAGATATGAGATTCATCTAGTCAAGTGCAATTTGACCTGCAAATGCTCTATAGAAGTGGTGAGTATTTTTGTCAATCTACTGCAAGTATATTTGATTGCCTTTTTTCTGTTTTCAGTATTCCTTTCTATTAGGGCTGGGTAAAAAATATTGATTTCTCAATTTTAATCAGTTCTCATTTTTATGAACCAATATCGATTCTTAAATACCAGGAATCTATTAATCATCCTGTTATCAGTTGATGCATGAATAGAACATTGTAGTGCACATCCCATCCAATAACTCACAATAATCTTTGTGCTTTGTTATTATTGATATGAAAAAAAGTCTCAGATTCCAAATTACGTCCGTTTCCTTACTAAATTCAAAAACATAAATACCGTTTTGGTGCTGTGGTGTGAGATCGCTCCGGCTCAGCTCAAGAGAAGCACATGATCTTATCTTCCTCAATAATAATACCAGTTACAGCGCAAAATAAACATGAATGAGCATTAGGACTGTCAACTAATATTCTAAATTTGAATATATATTCAAAAAGGTGAAAATTAGAAACGAAGGTGAAAATTTGAACACTATAAAAGAATCATGTAAAACCAAAACCCAGTTGAGATTATTAGTTGAACAAAATATATGGATATGAGAACATGTACAACTAATTAGTGCTGGGCGGTTGACCAAAAATGTATATACAGTTTTTTTTTATTTTATTATTATTATACCGGTTTTCCGGTTTATGACGGTTTAGGTGTCTAAACAAGCAGCATGTGCTGTCAGTGATTTCAGCCACTAGAGGCCGCTCTCACACTGTATAATGAAACCAGAGCCTTCTCAGCCGCTGCAGCAACAGACCCAACCTGGGAAACTTTCAGCCGCTCCAGCAGAGGACGAAACACAGAAAACTATCAGCAGGGATTTTTGCAGATAACCGACTGTTCCACCAATCAACTATCGGTGCCGATTAATCGGCAAAACCGATAAATAGGTCGACCTCTAATCCCGATGCACTGCATCCTCAATTTTCAATTTTACTTCACAAGTGATGTGTGCGCGCGTGTGCGTGTGTTCACCTATTCGGGAAGTCGCAGTGACATTCCAGTTAAGGTTTCAAGGGAGTAAAGCCTGTTTATGCCATTAGGAAATTAAATTTGGTAAAATAAATGTTTTTAAAATAAATGTTCATTTAAAAGCAGTGCTCATTCATCAGTGTATTATGTAACCATTAGAGATGCACACAAAGCTTGCATTTCCAGGTATGTCCCTCTTTGGCTGATTTATTTTCAAGATGGAGGCTCAACACAGCTTCCGCCATTAGAACAATTCACTCGTATGTATTTTAAATGGCAACTTACTTATACACTTACGAGAATACTTAATTAGTTGTTTGAATTGTATAAACATTGAGAACATATAATTTTGAAAGGTAAAAAAAAAAAATCTACTTTAACTATTACACAGTGTAGCTTTAATTACTCTTGTCTCGACTCCCTCTGCTATTGTATGCTACCACGACAAAGCACATCAGTACATTATTATTGGTATTCTGTAATTATCCATCTGCCTGCCGTAAGGTTGCTGAACACTGCACAATTGGGTATCTTTGATCTAAACTTGTAGGACTACCATCCACAATCCTAGAACTGAGGTCTAACAGTAATTTGTAATCAGTCATCTGTCTTTCTTGGTCTTGTCTGGTTCTCATTATAAACAAGTTCACATTTTTCAAGATATCTACATTATTAAATGATTGAAATTGCATTTGTTTGAATATTCCCAGAGCAGTGCCCGGTGTTCTGTCCAATCTCATTTTGTCTGTGCATTCTGCAGGATGATGACGAAGCCTTCATCCAAAAATCCACAGAGGAGACCACAGTGGGAATCTACATTCTCAAATTCCGTGACAGATCAGATGACATCGGGATTGCTCTGGAAGGCCAGAACATCTTGCAAGGCTTGGACAACTTTGCGTTAGCTATGGCAATGCTTTTTGGTCTTATGTATGCCTTAAATCTCAACTACCCACCTGAAATGAAAAATACATTTGAGGTACTGCAGAAGATAGTCTTCTGTTTTTTAATAACTTAATACTGTTCGTTTACTTCTGTAGCACCTACATAAAAATGAGTTGTACTCTTAAAAGAAATGCATGAATTTGACTTCTTATGATTTAAAAATTGAAAACAAAAATGTCAAGGTATGCTTTTGACAACTTGATATTGTTCACCTTTTCCTCTACACCTGTTTTTGTCTTAATGTTTGTTTTGTTGCAGTTACTGTATGAATGGTTTTTACTGTTCACCTTTTCCACGACATGTTTGACTGTGCATTGTCTTTTACTTGAAGTGATGAATAAATGAAATGAGTAAAGTGATATGAGTACTTATGTGCTGTCATTGTTCATTGACATTTGTTCATGGAATCTAAGCTATTTTTAACTTCAGTCAGCTTATAGTATTCTAAAACTTAATCAGGTTAGTTTTATTTATTGAAACCTCAGCATATATGAATGCAAAATATAAAAATGTCATGTTAGTTTAACAAGCACAAATTATGTATCTTGAACATGTATAAATCAAGTTTATTTAACAAACAAATTATGTATTTTTAACATATAAAAATCATGTCCGTTTAACAAGCACTAATTATGTATCTTTAACATATAAAAATCATTTCCGTTTAACAAGCAAAAAAATATGTATTTTGAACATATAAAAATCATGTTTATTTAACAAAAAAAATTATGTATTTATAACATACAAAAATCATGTTCTTTTAACAAGCAAAAATTATGTAGCTTTAACATGTGTAAATCATGTTGCGTACACCTAACTTTATTATGTGCAACTGATGTACATATTTTTTTTATGTTAATCCAACAGTTTTTTTTTTTCAGTGTGCGATTCACTGAACGAGCCGTTTAACATCAAATCTGCGCTGGATATTAATAGTGAAAACACTATCAATTAGCACAGTAGCAAGATCGGCAGTTTAAGGCATTAACTTGTAAGCACAAAACACAAGATTTTTCAATATGAATAAGGCTTTATTAGATAAATCGAAGACATATAAACTAATCTAACACATAAATGCACACACTCACACATTCACACAAGTTGCAGGAAGATCGAAAGTTAGGGAAAGATGAGTTTAAGAGAATGGAAATGTGGAATCCCAAGTTTACAGCAATACGTTAAATTGCATAGACATGAACAACCATCAATCACTTAATTAACGCTCGCACTGAGTTCCTCAATGAGGTTAAAATTATATTAGATACACCAGTACAAATGACTGAAGGTACTTTGCCTGTGTAAAGGTGTCCCTTTGTTGTCGTTGAAAGGGGGTTTCCGATGTCGCTGATTGGCTGGAAGTTCAGTAGTCGCTGAAGTGACGTCTTGGGAAGCCCGTGGTTGGAGGTTGGCTGAAGATGCAGAGTTGTCTGGATGGTTAAAGTTGAACTCGGTTACAAAACTTAACTCAGAACACGAAACTCTCAAACGGAAAAGAAAAGAAGTAAAGTTTGACGAGACTAGGTGGTGTTTCTTCTCATCGTGGCTAAGTAGCAGCAGGCGTGCAGGCCGAAGCATGCTGGAACCGTGCTCAAAGATCAGTGATGACTAAAAGCACGGCTAGTACACTCAAAAAAGTTTTTTTTCTACCTGATAAGTTTTAGAACAAAACAAACAAAGAAACAAACAGTTTAAACTGTTGTTTTTTTTGTTTCAAATATGTTTGTAATATAATTGATAAGCTGTATTAAAGAAAGGTCTGAATGAAGAGCAATATTAATCAGCTGCTCATGATGCAAAGCTAAAAGCTACAAGGAGGCATGACTAATAGCAGAAGCTTAACAAAATCTAAAACTAAAAAGCAAGATTTTATGGTGTCCTAAGTATTTAAACTGGCCTGTTGGCCACACCTCAAATGTTGTCTTGACCAATCAGATATTGTCTTGGCTCGGGGGTATAATAAATCATATGTTATCTTATCAAGCATGTGGTCCGAATTTTCCCACTCTTGCAGGGTCTAATTTTGGACATACTATAACAAGAATATGATACATTTGACAAATAACTGATGGTCAGGACTGTTTCAAGCTAACAGTCCTGATTCGAACACGTACACACTAAACACGAATATGTATCTTTAAGCTATCCAATAGTTATTAAAAGACATACACAATAAGTGATTATAACATGATAGTCAAATGTGTGGGTTACATAAATGAATATGGAGTGAAGCGATGGACTGATATTCATTTAGAAGTTCTTTTGAATTCATTTTGGTCCATATATTTGTAGAAAAGACAGTTTCTGTGTCATTATCTGACAAAGATTTCTGTGGAGACCAGAGGTTAAAAGGCCCCTTTAGGAATTTCGGTCTGGTTCTGCTAGGTGTGGGAAGTGTTTAAGGATATAGTGTATAACTCTCATGGGTTTACATGTGATGTCCAGTGTTGCATTTCAATTACGATCAACAAATTTGACAATCTCTTCTCCGAATTGAAATTGTCAATAATTGTTCTAGTGGTGTTAATGTTGAAACCTGTACTGTGAAAAAGTTGGTTGGTTGGTTATTGTGGCGAGTGGGGCGGGGCCGAGAGGCGTGGGAACGAGGAGTGAGGCCAGGTGTAGTGATTGGAGATGAGCTACACCTGAGCCCCACCGTCAGTATCGAGTCCCACGTAGGAGATGGAAGGATATAAAACTGGAGTGACGACCGTGAAGGACGAGAGAGGACCAGGCCTGGGACATTATTTTATGTGTTTACTTTTAATTTATGCGCGTCAGTCGCCGTGAGGGGCTGACGGCTGTTTTGTGTTTATTTTTGAATATTAAAATGTTTTTGATTGTGCGCCGGTTCCCGCCTCCTTCTTCCCGATGGATATGGAGATTTGTTTGTTACAGTGGTGCCGAAGCCCGGGAGAAGGAGGGACGCGCTGCTGAAGATCCCTCGCCGCTGTGGTGAATCCGCGGTGCCCTCGAGCTGGCGAGGTATGTGCCGCCATGGACGCTCGAGGCGGTGGGCTGGAGCGAGTTGCCGGGGACGGGCGAGCGAGTTGCCGACCGCCCACGACAAGGAGGGGCGGCTGCCGTCCGTGAGGGAGCGGAGGAGTCGGCGCCGTTCGCCAGGGGGCCGGAGCCTGCCGCCTCCGTGACGGAATCCGGAGGGGCAGGGAACGGGGGACTCCTGCCGCTGCCCAAAATCGGAGGAGCCGTCGCCGTCCACCGGGCGGCGGAGGAGTGTCGTGCCGTCCGCCGAGGGCCGTCCAGTGCCACCGCCGGGCACCGCGGAGGAGATCACCCAGCCGGTGGAGGGCCGAGCAGCAGTGCGTCTGGGAACCGGATTTTTTTTTTTTTTTTTTTTTTTCCTCTCTCCCCTCTCTCGTCCCTGTCGCTCCTCCTTCCATCTCCTTTTCTCTCGCCTCGTCTGTCCTACCCCCAGGTTCCCGCAGGTCCCCGTGAGCGGTCTCCCCCGGAGGGAAGGGGGGGGGGGGGGGAGTAGAGCGCAGTCTCAGGAGTACCCCCCGGCCTGCGAGGGGCGATGGGGGTATGTGGCGAGTGGGGCGGGGCCGAGAGGCGTGGGAACGAGGAGTGAGGCCAGGTGTAGTGATTGGAGATGAGCTACACCTGAGCCCCACCGTCAGTATCGAGTCCCACGTCTCTCGGCCCCGCCCCACTCGCCACAGTTATCTTGCTTGGGACTTGTGGCACAGAATGTTTTATGACCTCCGGTTGCATCCTGAGGAATTTGGCTCATGTTTCAACCACAGCCCTGATCAACTCTTTAATTTGTCTGGTTCTAGTCAGATCGGCTACAATGGTTATGCAGTAAAATATGCCTAGTAAATCGCTTGCAAGTTATTGGTCTTGGGAAGGCTGTATTTGAAACGACTTGTTCTTCTGAGTGTGTTGTCAGTGGCCAGCCAGCTTGTTTTATTTTAATATGCTTCTATAAGCATAATAACTGGACTGTCCACAACAGGGTTTGGTAAATAAAAAACTCTCCAGCTGAATGTTTGAAAGGGATTGTTCCCCCAGAGTTAAAAATGTTATCAACATTTATTCACCCTCAAATTGTTCCAAACCTGTATTCATTTATTTGTTCTGCTGAATACAAAGGAAGATATTTTGATAAATATGGGTAACCAATCAGTGGGACACCGCTGACTTCCTTAGTATGGAGATATAAATACTATGGAAGTCAGTGGGGTCCACCAATTGTTTGGTTATAAACATTCTTCAAAATATCTTCCTTTGTGTTCAGCAGACCAAAGAAATTAATACAGGTTTGGAACTCTTTAAGGGTGAGTAAATGATGACAGAATTTAAATTTTTGGGTGAACTATCCCTTTAAACTGTGAGCTTGTGCCATTTCAGTCTGGTAATTTCAGTTGTAAATTTGAATAATATATGTAAATATTGAATTTTGCTGTTTTTATCCTCTACAGTTGATCACATTCAGAAAATTGATCCTCCCTTCAATGCTCCTGACACCAACTGTGAGGTGGCCTTTGCTCCAGAGACTGTTGGTGTGTACTCCATTGTACACCATTTTCATTGTTTCCATTTATATCTGACAGTGGGTTAGAATGTAAATAAATGTTTGTATTTTAAAATTTGCTATTGTTTCTGAAAACTACATACTATTTTAACAGAGTGTTTTCTACAAGATCTCCAGCAATCACTGAGCGATTCCTCAGGTGATGACGCATCTGGAGCATACATCAGAGTCTCTTTTCAGAGAGGTGGAGGGCAGAGAGACCCCGTCTGGTAAACACGGCTGCAGCAAAAGAAAGTGTGGCAACACACATCACACAACAGTGTTGGAGCAGTCCTATGGCGAGTGAAATGTGACAGGATTACCTGCCGAAGTCGACAGTCGTGTACTTTTACGTGTGAGAAAGGTACTCCGCCTCAACTGACGTTGCCTCAACTGATGCGTGATAAGTACGTCGCCTCAACTGACGTCTGCCAAAAAAAAAAAGTAATATTTATAAAACATATCATATATGTATTCATTTCAAAAAAAAAAAAGGAAAAAAAAAGAAAAGAGAGATGAGATAACATGATAAACAGCCAGATATGACCTATAATCAGAATTCGTGCTCTGCATTTAACCCATCCAAAGTGCACAGTGAACACACACCCGGAGAAGTGCCACTTTATCACTTTAATAGTTTATCAATTTATTTTCTGGTATTTTTTTCCCCCATTTTAATTTGTTGACTTCTGCTGTTTTCAAATTTCATTACCTAAACATTGTTCATACTGTTCATGGAATAAAACAAAGTATAAAAAATTGACACTGCTTTATTTAATATTGTGGGAAGAGGTCTTAAAGCCACCACAATTCACTGAATCATAATTTTGATTTGTGAGAAATCTAGATAAATGAATATAAAAGAATAAAAATAAAAGTATACTTTCATATTATGATCCAACTGTTTTGATGACTTAAAAAATACAAAATAGACTATTTAAAAAAATGGTTATTATATATTTAAACTTGAGTAAAAGTCTCAACAAGAAAACCATCTGATGTTTCAGATGAAAGTTTAATCATTTAATAATAAATATTATCGGTTGGAGTTTTTGTACATTTGTACAATAAAATCTTTAATCTTTAAGTGTTATTTAATTAACAAAAGCACAAATAAAATAATTTAAAAGATTAAATATATTTTGTAAATATAAACACATTTTAATTTTGATGGCTGCAAAAAATAATAATAATAATAAAAAAAAAAATAATGAATAAAAGTGAAAGAACACCTCCTGCATGAAAAATAATCAAATTAGTAAGTAACTCCTGAATGAAATAACCAAAAAATTATTTAAAAGCTTAGAATATCTCAGCTATAATGAATGTAAGTAATATTATTTTGGGGCTTAATTTTTTTTGCTCATAACTTTATAAAACATAAAACAAAAATAAACACCATTATTTAGATTCTCCTGATTAAAAAGAGCCCAAAATCACTATAATCTGTCATTATCTAAAGATATTCCTCATGAAGTAATAACACGCATTAAACTACACTGGCCGTTTATTGACCCGCGGCCTTTCCGCTATTTTTACAACTATTTTCCCCCTAATATAGCCTACAGCTACTTTTCGCTAACAAGATAATGCGTTTATTCAGATTACGTGTGATACTAGTACTTATTCCAATAGTGACTAGTACTAGTAAGAACACTTTAGCCTGTAAACTCAATAATATCTCTCTGGAAATAAATGTAAAAATATCAGTGTCAATAAAAAATGCATAATATACCTGACATCAAAGTGCAGTGTGAAGGAGATGAATAACAAATGTAGCCTGTCATTTGTTTACATTGCAAAGGTGTTCAATTTTAGACAATAACAACTACAACAGTATATTAATATTAATCACTATATTCCAGTGGATCAGTTTTTTTATGTTTTGTATCAATATTTAAGGTGGACTTATTGATTAGGTGCAAGAGTAGTAGTGATGGTTAAAATAATAGATTCATGCTGAAACAGAAAAGAAAAAGCCATCAGGTTGGGACAATTTAAGACATTTCAGTTTCTAATCCCAGAGCTATTATTATTTTAAACTTAAAATTGTCTTCTCAATTGTTTCTTTTTCAAAACTGCATCAAAGCATTTGCTGCTGTATCAATACATAACCATCCATATCGATACGTGAATCCGCAAGGAATGCATCACAATATATTGCTGTATTGATATTTTGAACAGCGCCATTTAAAGCCTTGTTCCATGTGCCCCTTTTGTACTTTGAGCACCTGCCCCTCCAAAGGTCTCTGCACGGCCCTGTTCAGAAGACTTTCACCCACTCTCACCTGTGCCACAAACACTCTTTCAATGAGGAAGCCACAAAAGCAGCTCTACTTCATTGAATGCAGACTGGAGGACTACAGATAAGCTTCCCTGGGCTGGTTTCCATGCGTCTGCTCACTTGTAAATAAACACAACCTCTGGGTTGAGCTCCATTCCTTGTGTCTGTTCTCCTTTCCCCCTCAGGAACCCGCTACAATATATATTTACACATTAATAAGAAATATTTAAGTTACTTTTTCCTTTAATATTCTGTAATGAAGGAAATCTCAGTAATCCCAGACAGAAGTTGTGGCTCCATTACTACAGACATCTGCTCAGGGGGCCAGTGGAAGAGCACAAGGCCTTAAATGATCTCCTGGAACAATCAAGAATATTTCTTTTTATTTGAGACTTTACACATCTTCTTTATGAACCAAGAGCTTGTAACACTCCAAATAGAAAGAATTTTTTTTTTTAACGGTTGAGATCATATGACCCCTTTAAGAACGTAAGCTTCGCCCCTCACTTCCTGTTCTGTGGCTGCGGTTCTAAAACTGCTGGTGCTGCGGGTCTGCAGCTGGATATGTCTCACTGCAGTAGCTAGAGGCAGCGCAACAATAACCACATGTGAATAATCCCAGCCACTCTAAAGCGATACTAAACGGCAGTGGAAACGCAAACCGAGCTGAGTTGTGTCGTGCTGTACTGAGCCGTGCCATGTTGAGTCGTACAAAGCAGTGTGAATCGGGACAAATACCTCTAGTGTTCCAGGCCAGGGTGACCTCATACCAATCACAGAGCTTCCGGACGACAAAAGAATCCAACCAACAGTTCATATAGAACCCCCCCCCCCCCCCGTTCCTGGAAAGCTAATTTGGTTTTTTGATTACTTCAGCTTGTTTTTCCACTCTACTCAACTCATTATTCCAACACACTAACTTTGGTTTCCAGTGTTGGGAGCATTAAGTAGACAAAAACATACAAATGTTAAACCTGCAAGAAAGAAAGAAATGTTGGTAGGTTAATTTAATATGGTTAATATAAATATATTAAAAATACTTCACAATTGCCCTTCGATTATTTTTCTTATACATGATCATCAATCCATCAAATTAATCTGACAAGCTTACATCATCCAATTACAGGTTTTTGCAAAGAATAGCAGTCACTGGTAACACAAATTTAAGCAATGGTCAAAAACATTACCAAATAAAGTATAAAATAAATTCTTAAATAAAAAAACAAACAAACAACCCCAGATATCAATGGTCAATCAATGGAGTGGACACTAACATTGTTATCTTTTTAAGTTAGTTATAGTTATCGTTCTTTTTGTGAACTGTGATCTCATCAAACATTATCTCTCATTCCATACAACAGCATCACACACTAGCCAAAGCATCATAACTTTTTGTCTGCCTCAGCAGATTGTGAACTGAATGGGAAACATATTGTCAGGTGTGGAATACTACTAAATCTGAATTGGTAACTCAACAATACAGTGGGTAACAACCGAAAACAAAGCTTCTTGTTTTTTAAGTCGCTTTATGATGTTTTATTAACAAAGTTCGGGAGAAGCAGGAACAGATAATTAACACAGGTGGAGAGCACTCAGCAATCAATGGTAAGAGGTATGTATACAGCAGTCTCACCAAAATTCATTTGACAGTCTCGCAGCATCCCCCCACCACCCCTTCTCCACACTTCTAGTCCTAAACCACTTACATAGGGTAGGGGAGAGTACTCTGGGTTCGGGCCGAACTCCGAGCTCGGAGCCCTCCCTCTGGACAGCATGCCAAATACACATTAAACTTTACCCTCCCAATTGTATGTAAGTGTGAACTCGTGAAGTAAGTCGCTTTGGATAAATGATTAAATGTAAATGTTTGTTGTTCATGAGCTGATTGGAGATCTCCACACCATACTAGATTCATAAACAAAAGACGTCACTATCTTGTGCCCCTTGGGATGACAGCATTTGTAATTTCAAATATTTGGAATTTTATTTTTATTGAATTGAACTTTTGATCGATCCTGCCACAATTTTGGATGGCTGGATGCTCTCTTAGTCTTTTGGAAAGTTTCATGTGAAAGTATCACCTTTTCCTGCATTGAATCAGTCGGTCTCCATGCTGACTTCTCAGAAGTGTCCACTTCTTCTTTCAAAAGTGGAGCTGAAGGCCCATCAGCGACTTTCTTTTCTCTCTGCAGCAGAGTTTCTGCTTCTTTCCCCACTCCAGTCTATTCGCTCCCACTCTGGCTGTTCCAGAAGCTGCATGGTCAAAGGTAACATTGGGAACCACATGAATCAAATGGATTCTTTGTAAATTCTGTCCAAAGTTGTGTCTGAGCAATCATTTCTTGATTTAATTTCCACTTTTTAACTTTCTCTTTCAGTGGTCTCTAATTTCAAAAGTCTCATCTGGTTGACAACAGCAACATACAGCAGGTTCTTTTTTTTTTGAAGATAAGAGCAAGCCATTTCTTCTTTAAAACTTGCATAAAACAGCAGTAGTTTCCTCTGATTGATATAGAATATGGTGTATAATATAATTGAAACACCCATAGAGGAACCCCTGGAGGGCAAAACAAAGCTTTGCTCCACTGACCTAAAGTTATTTTTACACAGATTGCATTATGTAGTAATGTAGTAAAGTGCAGATTATTAAAAGGCAAAATTCAGAATTTTGTACAGGCAAGCATGATGAACCCAGAATATAAACACAATGTGCAAATGTTCACATTAAATAGTTTCCCATAGATAACCATTTTAAGAAAACTGAACCATTAAGCAGATTGCATTCATATTCGGGCCTCATCTGCTTGACTATGTAAACTATGCATCATTATTATGGTGATTTCTGAATTTGGTCTTTTAATATTACAGTTTTAAATACAAAATTAAGGCGCTAAGTGTTTTTAAAACGTTTTGTCACACTGTTTAATGATTGAAATATTGCATTTTATTCACACATACATTTCTTTTGTGATGTAAATATTTGCAGCTGGGAAATAGATTGAAAATGTACAGGCTTGTGCTGAAGATCTATGAATGTTTTGCCCTCCAAGTGTTCAAGCCGGTCATGTGACTGAAAGCTATGAATAGCAAAGGATTATTTGTCTTTTCACTTTACTAGAAACTTAAATTACTGTGTTATGTGTCTGTGCAAATACAAATTTTTATTTAACTTGGTCACCCAATATCATTCTCATTGCACAAAAGTTATGTTAAGGCGCTTTTGCACTGGGGAAATGTTTCATAGTTCCTAGAATCATTGGCTGAAGTTCCTTCTTTTTGTCGTGTTCGCACCGCAGGAATTAGGAACATAGTTCTAGGAACACAGTCGATAATTTTGACCTCTGTACGATGTACGATGCCATAATGTACAATAGTTTCAGAATTTTGTGGCACTTCATAATTTTTGTTGTAATCATATATAGGGCTTTTATATTCATTGATCTAGCTGTGAATCATACATCTGCTGTCATGATTGTGAGGAGAACGTCGTGGTGGTACTCATCTCACGTTATGTCTTCTCAGCAGTTCATTGTGGAGAATGACTCTCTCTCATGTGCACAAGTTAATGTTCCTGTCATGCTTATGTCAGCTGTTTCTAGGTTGTGGTTGATAGTTCAAGAGATAAAGTATAGAAAATGAGTGCTGAAAAGGAAAATGAAGACAGGGGAGAGGCCAAGAGGAAGGCAGAGTCTATGGAGCAGCCTAAAAGAAAGCCTTCTGCTGGCATTGTAATGTGTAAATAGTGGCTGAGATAACTGTTTTAAAAAAATCACAAAAAATGTCAAAGAAATGTCTGGACAAAAAGAAAAATCTAGCCCCAGCTCGAAGGTCCCTACAGAAACTATTGCAGAGTGAACAGCAAGAAACAGCAGTGAAAATGCAGATAAACGAACAGGGTACATTACAGAGCACAACATAGCATTGAGGACATCGGACCATTTGGTCAAGGACTTGAAATATATATTTATAGATTCAAAAACAGCTCAGCACATGAACCTTGGTCACACAAAGACAACAGCTATAACCAAGCATGTCTTTGGTGACTGTTACTTTGAGAGTAAAAAAAAAACATACATGGCTGTATGTCACTTCACTTTAACTTTCATTTTCACATCTAAACAAAGCCATGAAATCAGCTCTACAGACACTCTAAATGGGCTCGTGCACACCTCAGAGTGTATTGACAATGCGGGACGCTGACCTGCTTTCAGACCAATGAGTACTATGTTGCAGTCCATGATGGCATCCAATATGTACCACAAATGGATATCTGGCAACATGCGGGTTTTCCAATGACTCAGTGCAACTCAGTGGTGGAGTTTGGACCTTCCCACTAAGGTATATACCTAATTATTTATATATTGTGGTAATTTGCAGGTCCTGTAAAAAAGTTTTTTGTCTAGATCATTGGTGTCAAACTTGGGCTGGAACACTGTAGAGTTTAGATTCAATCCTAATTAAACACACCTGGTCCTTCAGGCTTATTTAAAAGAATACATGGTATGTGTAGCAGGGTTGGAAATAAATTCTCTGGCCTTTGATTTCTTTTGATTTCAGATTTTGATACCGCTGGTCTAAATGAATTGGTTTATTCTGTACGTTTGACTTGTGTACGACAATTTTCTTCCAAATACGATAATTTCGAGCTTCTGGTCATCTAACTAACAGTGACGTTAGTATATGCTGATTGGCCAAACAATGATTGATTCTTTCTCAGCCTCGAGGATAGCATAAATTGTCATAAGTGATTTATTCAGATTTTCATGCTCTTCCAATCGTGTAAATTGTGAAATTACATTTCTTAATTAAATTAAATTTCTTAATTTCTTAATTAAATTAAATTTCTTAATTTCTTAATTAAATTAAATTTCTTAATTTCTTAATTAAATTAAATTTCTTAATTAATTAGAATAAATTTATTTATATATATAAAAACTAAATCTCAGGATAACAATATTGATCTATTGATATTATTCAACTCTTTCAACATTTCTCTCTTGATCTTTATTTTCAATCATGCTTTTAATTCATCACCGTGCGTAACACTTACTTTGATTCAAATATAAAGGCTTAAACTGTGTCAGTCTGAATTGAGGTCTTATTCAAGCAAAGAGCTTCCTCTCAGGGTAATTCTCTTGCTAAATATTATGACATCATTCAGTCAAGAAGCTGCTATCACTAGCTGCCCAAATCCACAGATGAGTGTCAGACTCAGATCTCTAACTAAACACTATCTGTGATCAGATGAGTCTAGAGTCTTCTTATGCTAAGCTAGCTACAGCATAACAGAAAGGTTGCTCTTTGCAGTTTTCTTGACAGCTTGAAATCTTCCAACATCGTGACATAGGACATAGACATGTGGATGTGTGTTTGTAAAACGAGCCGTTTTATGTAGGAGTGTTTGACTCTTAACTTTTATAAAGAATATCTCTTTGGATTTGAGACTTTAGTCTTTGCATTTTTACAGACCTTCTTGTAGAATTTGGACCAATCAGAGACACAACTATTTGTTATATTTAACAAATAATATCTAACGCCTCCTCATCTAACCAAAGGGTCTATGGACCCTTCCCCCAAAATGCAACAATCACCTCAAAAAAGGCAAACAAGGCCTCTGGTTCCATAGCAACCAAAGGCACACTCTCTGATAACACTAGGTTTATGGAGCCCAGGAATGTGGCAAAGCAACTCTTAACTCAAGTCTCTCAAAAAAGACACATATTGCACATAAAAAGGGACTTTTCTCTAAATAATTCAGAGAAAAACCTTTCTTTGAATTAATTCACATATACTTTAGGGCATTGTGTATGCTGTAACTGTTCTTGTATATTGTGTTTTGTGTATTGTATGTTTTATAAATACTTATGATGGATCACTAGTTAATATAACCTCATATATATGATGTTTGGTATCTATGAGTTTGTATTTTCATGATCTAAATGAGAGGGTATATTATATGTTGATGCCTATGCAACACATTAGTTTTATAAGAATCTTAAAGAGTCTTCACTTGAATCCCCCAATCTAATTTCAAATGCAAGACACCATACTAGAAACAAAGAGCTGTAAAAGTTCCCTCCAAAAGGTACCATTAGCTCACTCAAATCCTGAGGGTGTGACATCTTCCCCCTATATAGATAACTGATCACCAGTTAAGGGCGGTTCTTTTAGATTCAGGAATTCCAGGAGAAGACGTTGAGCTAAGAGCCTTAAAAACCACGCTAAGCTTCCCCCAGACTTTCAGCCTTGACTTTCCATTCATCAAGATCCTCTGATTCGAACCGGTCTCATAAACTCACTTCAGTAGAGACCAACTGGAGCCCCAAAGTGCATCAGGACTCTTTTTCAAATAAGTGAGACATGCAAGTATCAAACTCATCATATTAATTGATACATTAAGTATCATATGCACCTTTTACAAAGGTGTGTTTGAAATAAGAAACTGATGTTTCCTTCAGGCTGTAGATCTGCTGAAAATCAAATTGTACCATAGCTTTGTCTTTATTTCTCTTCTCTTTACTGCTTAAAGGGTTAGTTCACCAAGAAATGAAAATTATGTCATCAATAACTCACCCTCATG
This sequence comes from Carassius gibelio, assembly GCF_023724105.1. NCBI lineage: Eukaryota > Metazoa > Chordata > Actinopteri > Cypriniformes > Cyprinidae > Carassius > Carassius gibelio. The sequence continues at coordinate 20,012,381 of NC_068397.1, forward strand.
TCGTTCCAAACCAGTAAGACCTCCGTTCATCTTCGGAACACAGTTTAAGATATTTTAGATTTAGTCCGAGAGCTCTCAGTCCTTCCATTGAAACTGTGTGTACGGTATACTATCCATGTCCAGAAAGGTAAGAAAAACATTGACTGAACTGCTGTGAAGAGAGAACAGAAGATGAACACCGTGCCGAGCCAGATAACGAACAAAAGATTGACTAGTTCTCGAGTCAAGAACAGTTTCTGTCAGACGCGTCCGATTTGAGAACCGAGGAGCTGATGATACTGCGCATGTGTGATTCAGCGTGAAGCAGACTGACTCACAGAGCGTCTGAACCGAACTGATTCTTTTGGTGATTGATTCTGAACTGATTCTGTGCTAATTTTATGAGCCCAGGTAAACCGAAGGCTCGAATGAAGGGCAATCATTGCCAATGACATCATTACGTCAAGCGCAAAATAACCAGTGAACCGTTTCTTCAACCGGTTTTATTGAATTGAAGTGTCCGGAAGAATCGGTTCGCGGAAAAGAACCGAACTTTCCATCACTACTGGTGATCCAAAAACCAATGCAACCGGATCTTGACTCGAGAATGACTCAATCTTTTGTTCATTATCTGGCTCGGCTCGGTGTTCATCTTCAGTTTTCCCTTCACAGCAGTTCAGTCAGTGTACTGTTTGAATGCATGCATTACTCCAGGATATTGGTTTGTTTTAACTCAGAGGGAGTGTCAGCCACATAAAAAAAGTTAACAGCTTAAGTCATTTGTGGATTAATGCGTATTGGAGACGTGAACCGTTTAAAATTATTCAGTTTGATTTGGTGAACTGGTTCAAGAAGATCCGGTTACATCGAGTGATTTGTTCGCGAGCCGGACATCAATGAACTGTTGTGTTTTGAACTCTCTCACAACAGACACGGAAGAGAAGACAATGCTGAATAAAGTCGTAGTTTTTGTTATTTTTGACCAAAATGTATTTTTGATGCTTAAAAAAAATTCTAACTGACCCTCTGATGTCACTTGGACTACTTTGAAGATGTTTTTATTACCTTTCTGGACATGGACAGTATACCGTTCACAGCTTCAATGGAGGGACTGAGAGCTCTCGGACTAAATCTAAAATATCTTAAACTGTGTTCCGAAGATAAACGGAGGTCTCACGGGTTTGGAACGACATGACGGTGAGTTATTAATGACATAATTTTTATTTTTCGGTGGACTAACTATTGAACGCCCTGTCTTTCTTCTCTAGTTCGTCAGATCGTTGTTTGAGGTCTTCCGTGCTTCATGTCTGTGTCTCCTTTGAAGCATTCTTCCTGTTGTCTTCATTCCTGTTCGTCGTTCTGTGGATTACATCATCATCATCATTGCTCGGATTCATCACCACCTCTCACCAACGCTCTCAAATCACCAATTCACCGATCTGTGCTGCCATCGAGGTTCCTGTGCCACCCAACATCAACCCAATCTGACTTTGCCTCTTACAATAAACCTGTTTACTTGCAACTTGCTTTTTGTCTTTTATACCCAGTGAGTCAGTGACAATGCTAAAATGTTAAAGTGAGGTGTGTGATGGACAGAGAAAACTTGCTTGCTTTGCCTTCTCTTTTGACTTCCTCCTTCAAGAGGGAGCTGAAGGCCCGTTAGCTAGTTTCTCTTCTCTCTTCAGCAGTGTCTCTGTTTCTTTCCCACTCCAGTCTTTTCAGTCTCACTTGTCAAGGCAGCTGCTCCAGAAGAGACTCAGAGAACCACATGGAGATTGATTCTTTGTGAATTCTGTCCACAATTTTGTCTGAGCAATCAACTCTTCATTTAAATTCCATTTTTAAATGTTCTCTTTCAATAGTCCCTTGATTTCAAAAGTTTTGTCTGTCTGACAACAACAGTTCCCCGTTCTATTTTAATAAATCAAGTTCTTCTTTTCAGAGAAAGAGCAAGCAGTTTCTTTTTTACAAAATGCAGAAAACAGCAGTAATCTCGAATTAATATGGTGTTTCATGTAAAAACAAATAATTATTTGTATTTTCTCATTTACGAGAAACTAGTATATTGTAAGAAGCCTGTTCTGTGTCTGTTCAAATCCACATTTCTATTTAACTTGTTCACCCAATCCCATTCTCATTCACCTGCAGCAGAAACAAGACAGACTCCAGACAATGCTTGTAGATAAACTTTAATCAAGGCCAGGAGGAGCTCAATATAACAGTATCCAACAGTTTGTTTGCATATTTGTGTGGCAAAGATGACATGATTCATTACATCATTTTTGTCTAATATTATTGGCTCTTCATAAGTTTGCTTGTCATTAAAGTCATGTGTTGTTATGATTATTCTTATATTCAGGCAGACGTGTAGCCGACTTTTTCATATACATTCGACATTTCAACACATAAACATTGGCTAAAGTGTTGAAGAGATTTAGTACTTAAAATAATATGGATGTTAAGCATGCAAGAAAAGAAATGTTAGTTGTAATGTTTAATAAAAAGAAAACAAATCTTTCACACGTTACATTTTATATTTATACATATAGATAGATAGATAGATAGATAGATAGATAGATAGATAGATAGATTTTATTTTTTTAAATGGCCCTTGATCCTTTTTTCATCTCAGATGCATCCAAGACATCCAGTTAGTTGCTGTTCATTTCCTCCTTTACGGGACAATGGATGTCCTGACCCAGGCAAATGTTTATTCCCTGACGAGGGACTCTTACATTCATTCTTCGTTTTTTGTATCTGCAGTGAGAACAGTAAGAACTTTTAGTGCAGGAATATCTTGGCAATAAAGAAGATGAATCATGATGGTGTTCTGTGAATGTAGATTTTTGTCCACATGAACTAATGTAGTAATATTTGATTTACCTCTTTTTCGCGCATAAGAAATAAACATGGTTTCATCTTTCCATTACAATGAATACAGGAAACCTTAGGCTGAAAAAAAAACACCAGAGAAATGTTTGAAAATGTCAGGTTTCCTACAATAACTTCTACAGGCATTTCAACAATCATTCTCTGATAGTAAATACTTACTGTCTCATCTTTGGTTTCACATTGTATAAGATGGACACTCGGTGTTGTTTTGTCACATGAGGTGGGTCTCAGTATCACCTCACGTACATTCCCCGTCTGTCATAAATGGTAAAGATACAGGTACATGTAACTCTAGCATTAAATAACAACCAAACATACATGTAGAAGCTTAAATATTTTAGTATTTTAAAGCACATGCACATAAAAACTATCGAAACAAACCAACAAATTATAGCTTATGAATTAATTAACTTACGGTTGTGATACTGTAAAAGTCGAGGTGTTTGGATTTTTCAGTCTTCTTATTGCCTTGTTCTATTGCCTTGTCAACAATTTTTCTGTCATCTTCATTTAACTCTTCATATTTCACTCCCTTAGTTGACTCCAGCAGGAACAGAGCGCTGAGCAGGAACAGTAAGCCTCTCATCTTGATCAGTAACTGAAGAGCTGTGCTGTTCTCCTGATGTTCTTCACAATCAGTTACTGCTGTTACGTCTACACAGATCACAACAGCTGGGATTGGTCTGTTCTGTAAGCAGTGGCCCTCCCCTAAGATCATGAAAATAGAGGGTTTGTGCAGGTTTTATAAAGTAAATAAATTTAAAGAACTTTTTATGATCAAGTTAAGAAAAGAGAAGGAATAAAGGGAACACAATATGTCGATACATATATTCTTCAAATGTGAGCTGTAGTTATAGCAACATTTCAAACTTTTAGTAAGACCAATAAAAAATAATAAAAAAAAATTTTGGACATAAAAACAAAACTGACAAAACTAGCATTCCAAATATTCTTTGGTACATACAACATATCCCCAAATCAACTACATTTCTAAACCACAGTGTTCAGAAAACATGTAAGAGAAAAACTCTCTATAATCTATGATCACCAAAAAGCCATCCTTTAAAATTTATTGAATGTTTTCAGACCCTTTAATGATGCAGGTAATTTATTCCATGCAATTGCCCTGGTGTATAAAACTGTATATTCCCCACTAAACATTTAAATATTATAATTTCCACCCCTTGTCATAGGTATGCTTGTCTATTATCATATCAAATTAATTTCCTAAACCAGATGAAGAATTTATGCAATTAAAAAAAATAGTTTCCTTTTTCAGCTGAGAGATAAGCCTAAAACATTAACTATGGAAATAAAAACAAGGACTTTCAAAATAATTCAAATTCATTTTACGCCTTCTGAAATGTATATTTCATACTCTTTTGATCAATTGATGTGAATTCTGTCCACAATTTTGTCTGAGCAATCAACTCTTCATTTAAATTCCACTTTTTAAATGTTCTCTTTCAATAGTCCCTTGATTTCAAAAGTTTTGTCTGTCTGACAACAGCAGTTCCCCGTTTTATTTTAATACAGCAAGTTCTTCTTTTCAGATAAAGAGCAAGTTTCTTTTTTACAAAATGCAGAAAACAGCAGTAATCTCTAATTAATATGGTGTTTCATGTAAAAACAAATAATTATTTGTATTTTCTCATTTACGAGAAACTAGTATATTGTAAGAAGTCTGTTCTGTGTCTGTTCAAATCCACATTTCTATTTAACTTGTTCACCCAATCCCATTCTCATTCACCTGCAGCAGAAACAAGACAGACTCCAGACAATGCTTGTAGATAAACTTTAATCACGGCCAGGAGGAGCTCAGTATAACAGTATCCAACAGTTTGATTGCATATTTGTGTGGCAAAGATGACATGATTCATTACATCATTTTTGTCTAATATTATTGGCTCTTCATAAGTTTGCTTGTCATTAAAGTCATGTGTTGTTATGATTATTCTTATATTCAGGCAGACGTGTAGCCGACTTTTTCATATACATTCGACATTTCAACACATAAACTCTAACTAAAGTGTTACTAAAATAATACGGATGTTAAGCCTACAAGAGAAGAAATGTTAGTTGTAATTTAAAATGATTAATAATAAAAAAGAAAAAATATATAAAATATAAATATAAAAAAGAAATCTTTCACACATTACATTTAATATATATATATATATATATAGATATATATATAGATATATATATATATAAAACATTTTTTTGTTTTTTTTTTCAAATGGGCTGTTGCGAATGTTATTTATAATTTTTTCATTTCAGATGCATCCAAGACATCCAGTTAGTTGCTGTTCATTTCCTCCTTTTCAGAACAATCGATGTCCTTCCCCAGATAAAGGTTTCTTACATTCATCCATAGTTTTTTGTATCTGCTGTGAGAACAGTAAGAACTTTTAGTGCAGGAATATCTTGGCAATAAAGAAGATGAATCATGATGGTGTTCTGTGAATGTAGATTTTTGTCCGCATGGACTAATCTAGTAATATTTGATTTACCTCTTCTTTCTGCTTAATAAATAAACATGGTTTCATCTTTCCATTACAGTAAATACAGGAAACCTTAGGCTGAAAAAAAAAACACCAGAGAAATGTTTGAAAATGTCAGGTTTCCTACAATGACTTCTACAGGCATTTCAACAATCATTCTCTGATAGTAAATACTTACTGTCTCATCTTTGGTTTCACATTGTATAAGATGGACACTCGGTGTTGTTTTGTCACATGAGGTGGGTCTCAGTATCACCTCACGTACATTCCCCGTCTGTCATAAATGGTAAAGATACAGGTTCATGTAACTCTAGCATTAAATAACAACCAAACATACATGTAGAAGCTTAAATATTTTAGTATTTTAAAGCACATGCACAAAAAACTATCAAAACAAACCAACAAATTATAGCTTATGAATTAATTAACTTACGGTTGTGATACTGTAAAAGTCGAGGTGTTTGGATTTTTCAGTCTTCTTATTGCCTTGTACTATTGCCTCATCAACAATTTTTCTGTCATCTTCATTTAACTCTTCATATTTCACTCCCTTAGTTGACTCCAGCAGGAACAGAGTGCTGAGCAGGAACAGTAAGCCTCTCATCTTGATCAGTAACTGAAGAGCTGTGCTGTTCTCCTGATGTTCTTCACAATCAGTTACTGCTGTTACGTCTACACAGATCACAACAGCTGGGATTGGTCTGTTCTGTAAGCAGTGGCCCTCCCCTAAGATCATGAAAATAGAGGGTTTGTGCAGGTTTTATTGTAAATTTAAATCGCTTAAATTTAAGACACTTTAAGATAGATTTTTATTATAATAGATAGAAAACAATGCATCAATACATTCTTTAAATGTATGAGCTGTATTTATAGCAACTATTTTGAAGACAAATAAAAATGTTTATTCTCATTTTTGTTAAGAAAAACACATCTGAAAAACTAGTTTTGCAGATACTTTTTGGGACAAAGAACAGTTCCCCAAATATGCTACATCTTCAAAACAACAGTATTCAGAAAAATTAACAAAAAGGGCTGCATAATCAGTGTGGTTGTATAAGTGTTAAGTGATGGATTAGTCTATAATTTAATAAACAAAAACCTTTTTTTGGTTTGCTTTTGGCATGAACTTAAGGTTTATTTGATGCTCGTGTTTGACATCTGTTTTTCTGATTTCAAAGTACAAATGGAAAGTTTACACATACTGTAACCCCTGATAAAGAAAACTCCACAAATGGCGCCGATGTATGGCGACACGCTACGAGCCTCTCTCACGCTGCGCTTAGTGTTAGTTTTAATTTTATTTATTAGTTTGATAATACAGCCTATGTCCTCCTCTATTACTTATGATCGACAGACTTTATTGGACATTAGGCAAAATGTTCCAAAACTGTCTATAACATCTATGATACCTGTGGATATTAACAAAAGATCAGAAAACTGGCGCTCTGGAAATCAAACGCGGGGGACTGCTGGTGAGGCTACGGAATCGACCTATACGGCCTCCAATACCAAGCATGCTGCTGGCAAATATGCAATCTATCAGCAATAAGATGGATGAGCTTCGCTGCCGTGTTAGTGTCCAGCGAGATCTGGGAAATTGCTGTGTGTTCTGTTTTACTGAGACATGGCTAACATCGGATTATCCTGACAGTGCTGTACACTTGGATGGTTTCTCTGTATTACGTTCGGACCGAGCTAGGGACACGACCGGTAAATCGAAAGGTGGGGGTGTGTGTTTTTTGGTAAACAACTCGTGGTGCACTGACGTGGAAGTGATCTCTAACTCCTGTTCACCAGCCCTTGAGCAGCTTACCATTAAATGTCGGCCGTTTTATGCACCACGAGAATTTCCATCAGTTTTACTCACTGCAGTTTACATACCTCCCCAAGCTAACGCCAAGGCAGCTTTGGATGAGCTCTGTGACGCTGTTAACAGGTGTGTGAGGCTGCATCCGCAAGCTCTCTCCATAGTAGCCGGGGACTTTAATCATTGTAATTTGAAGTCAGTGCTACCGAAATATTATCAACACGTCAGCTGTGTAACCAGAGGCAACAAAACTCTTGACCACTGTTGACCACAAGAGATAAAAAGGGAGAAACCCACGGTGAGGACAGTACAGCGCTGGACTGCTGAAGGTGAGCTTATGTTGCAAGATTGTTTCGATTCTACTGACTGGTCAGTTTTTAGTGATTCTGCTACTTTGCATGAGTACACTGAAGCAGTTACGGATTATGTTAAATTCTGTGTGGACAGTTGTATTCCCACAAGTACTTTCTGTGTTTACCCTAATGAAAAACCGTGGGTAATCAAAAATGTTCACGCGAAATTGCATGAGAGGACAGTTGCTTTTAAATCCGGGGATGATGCTCGTTACAAGAGCGCGAGATACGAGCTTAGGAATGCAATTAAATCTGCTAAAAAACTACATCGGGAGAAGATAGAGCGATATTGTTCTGAAGGGGACTCTAGGCGTGTTTGGCAAGGCCTACAAGTGGTCACCAGCTATAAGGCCAAACCTAGCGGCGTCATAACCAGCTCTACTTCTTTCCCAAATGACTTGAACAACTTTTATGCTCGTTTTGATTGTGCTGCTGAGGCACTGACGCGGGGAACATCTCCAACTGGGGATGTGCATGTTAAAGTACCTTCATATGGGAACACACACACAGACATATCATCTCCCGATGGGGTTACCCTTGGCAGTCAAGCATATCAGGTCTCAGTTGCCGATACTTATAAAGTTTTTAAAGCTGTGAAAATTGGGAAGGCTGCTGGGCCTGATGGCATTACTCCGCGTGTCTTAAGGACATGTTGTAATCAACTTGCATCTGTTTTTACTGATATTTTTAACATGTCACTCTCTTCTTGTATGGTTCCGAATTGTTTTAAAAAATCAATAATAATTCCTGTGCCTAAGAAAACAACTGCCACCTGTATGAATGATTTTAGACCTGTAGCCTTGACTTCTGTGATAATGAAGTGCTTTGAACTGCTTGTGAAATCATATATTAACAACTGCATTCCTGTCTTCACGGATCCATTACAATTTGCATATAGATCAAATAGAGCTGTGGACGATGCTGTATCATTGGTTTTACATTCTGCACTTCAACATCTAGAGGGTAGGGATACGTATGTCAGGATGCTGTTTGTTGATTATAGCAGTGCCTTCAATACCATCAGACCTTCCATTTTAATATCTAAGCTGTTAGACCTGGGCCTCGGTACTTCCATCTGCAGGTGGATACAGGACTTTCTAACAGGCCGTTCTCAGACAGTTAGAGTAGGCACTACATACTCAGCCCCAATAGTGTTAAATACTGGAGCACCTCAAGGTTGCTGTCTTAGTCCTTTATTATATAGTCTGTATACTTATGACTGTATTGCAAAATATCCCACAAATAGTATTGTGAAATTTGCAGACGATACTACAGTGGTAGGACTTATTGACAACAATAATGAAACTGCCTATAGGGATGAGGTAAGTAATTTGATCAAGTGGTGCCGAAGAAATAATTTGTCCCTGAATGTGGGGAAAACTAAGGAGGTCATCATAGATTTTAGAAGAAATAAACCCACACATACACCTGTCTACATCAATAACTCTGCAGTTGAAATTGTTAATACTTTTAAGTTTTTAGGCATTCATATTTCAGACTCCCTTTCATGGTCTTTCCACATCACCTGTGCCATTAAGAAGGCACACCAGAGACTTTACTTCTTGAGGTGTCTTAAGAAATATGGTATGTCTCAAAATATTTTAAAGAAATTTTACCGTTGTACAATTGAGAGTATACTGACAGGTAATATTACAGTGTGGTTTGGAAGGGCTACTTCAAGTGAATTGAATCTTCTGACGAAGGTGGTTAAAACCGCATCAAAAATTATTGGGGTTCCACTGGAATCACTACAGGATATTTATTGGAAACGCAGTACTGGGAAGGCACTGAGAATTATACAGGATGTTAGTCATCCGGCGCATAGCCTCTTCTCCCAACTCCCATCAGGGAGACGTTGGCAAAGCATCCCAACACGTACGTCACGTTTTAGGGACAGTTTTTATCCACAGGCCGTAAGGCTACTGAACGATAGTGTAAGAGGAAGGAGGGCTGAGGTTTGAGCGTATGTTTTTTTTATTTTATTTTTAGTTTATTTTATTCTATCTTATTATTGACTGGTGCTGAGAGAGTGCTGAGGCACATTGTATTTCATTGCTGTGGTACTCTGTACGAATATGCATATGACAATAAAACTGAACTGAACTGAACTAAAGCATTCAATGTTTGATTTGAACTCATTGCCACACGTAAATATTACCCTTGACTCATGAATGCATTTGTATGCACTAGTTATAGCACGTATTTCACTTTACTAGACTTTATAATCCAGTGCCTGATATTCTTCTAAACAGACGATAATGATCACAATAACAACTGCTGGATAAATGTATATCACTACAAGCTTCCATACAATTTCATCAAGAGAAAAGACTGAACAGACCCAAGTATCACATCTGAAGAATTTATTGTTCTGACATTTGAACCCAAGAGCATCATAACAGGCCAGTGAGGATATTTTAAACAATAAGAGGGGGAAATTAAAAAGCAACTGAATTTGAAGAACATCTGACTGATGGGAAGTAAACCAATGACCCCAAAAAAAGGAGGGAAGGGGAGGGGGCATTCAGTCGTTCACATTAATGTACAGCAACAATAAAAAAAATATTCATGAGCGTTTTCCATGCCTCTGTCCCAGGAAGGGATCATTAATAATATTAATATCAACATCGATAAAAAATAATTACAAGTTATAAAGAGATGCCAATACCACTGGGAAGAGTGGCTGGCGGCTGTGTCTGTGTAAGTGAGGAGAGAGAGAGAGAAGGTTGAGAAGGTTATGGAGGGCAGGATGTATTTTTGACTGTCTATGCAGAGAGGTCACTGTTCTCAAACCGTTCCTGATCATACACCTCAGCGATGACCTTGCGACCTCCGAACCAGCGGTTGTTGAGTGCCTGAATGGCCTTGTTCATCTCTGATGCCATGGAAAACTCCACAAAGATCTTGACAATGACTTCAGCATCCTCCTCCTCACCCTGCTTCTCCTGATAGATGATCACTCTATTAACAGCTCCAAACTTCCCACATTCCTCCGTTACTTCTCCTTCCAGATCGTCATCTATGTCCTCGGGTCCAACCATGTTCCTGAGCACCATAACCGTAGACTGTGGAAAGAGCATTCAAAAAGAGTCTTAATTATTAATGAGAAAAGTTTGGTCCAAATTTTCTTATTTTGTTCTTAAATTAACAGAAAACATTAACTTTGTTGTTATTTTGGTGTTGCTAATAATTTCCCCTCTGTTCTTATCAAATCTGTGTTTGAAGTTAGACATTCTGGCAGTGATTGTGAGAATAATAAATGCATGTTGATATCATATAATAATGTCTTGCATAAAATATTTTCCAATGTTTTCTTTCATTTTTACATTATCTCCCGTGTACACACCTTTCATGATGGTAAGTTTAATTTCCTTAATTATAACAAATGTAGCGTTGTTTTTAAACTTGTAGTCAAGGTATAATGTAGGCTTTTTATATTTATCATTTATGACAAACCATGAAGGAATTAAAAATGTCCCCTTTCTGGGAAAATGTTTCTCTTTGGCCTGTCTCATTCATGAAACACAAACAGAACAAATTTGTGTAAATCGTGTGTAAAGTGGTTCTGGCGTAAATTTTCAGATTCATTAAAATGTTCGTATTTTCAAAATGTTAGCTGGTACGAAAGAAATCTACACCTGCTCCCAGCACACGTAAATGGTGCATTTAACATCCGAACATTTTGCTCATTAATAAGGCTGCATTTATATTCACCTTAACCAGATACATATTTACACAGAATTGTGAAAAAATATTATATATAGTAATTACATACGGTTTTTTACTTTTATGATGAGAGCCATTAATAGCATCTGCAAACAGAACACTTTAATCAAATAATTAAGTGTTTTAATAGGTATGGGCAAACTAATAGCCCCTTAATTGTTACGGAAATTAATTCCTACAAATGATGCGTTCATCGCATGTAGATATGCTCAATGATGATGGTGTTCCTCCTCCAGTTTGAATGCGTTTTTTTCAAAGTGAACTAATTCGGGGTTTTTTTTAAGTCGAGCTTCATGTCGAACCATTTTCTTTCAAGCTTCCATTTTTTTAGGACCTGATATACCACTATGTACGCTTAAATAAAATGTGGCATTTTGAACGAACTTCTGATAATAAAACTTCAATTTCTGCATCTAAGACATGTTGAAATCCTTCATTTGGTGTCATAATATGATGCCCATATATAGTCGTCAGTCTGATTTAATGGGCGGGATTTACAGTAATTGAGAATGAGCGTGCACGAGTGTCCAATTTACGACTGATTGGAATTCATTAACTTCTGACGTTTACTAAGTATTTGTGAATCAGGAGAAGATTTTTTCGGAAGGTCTCTTTACGCGCAAATCAATCACATATTTACTCATATATTTACGAATGTTTCATGAATGAGACCTAATGCACGGATCCAATACACCCTTGTTTTCTTTATCAACTCTTTACACTCCCTAAAGACATAACCGATTATATTTATGGGATATTTTGATATAATTGTGTGTTTTTGTCAATTCGAATTTGTAAGAATGTGAATTGGAAGAGCTTTACAAACCTTCCTATTTATTTATTTCATTCTTGCATGCAAAAAGATCTGTATGATGACTTTGTTTATCAGGCCACTTTTTTCAGAGTGATGGTAATTGTCTGTCACCTGACTGTTGATATTGACATTGCGATACCTAAGAGATATCATCAACATATGATAGTATCATCGTATCACCCAGCCAAGCAATGTAGACAATTACAGATATAGCTGATTTCCTGAACGCAATGGCCAATCAGTGGCGATTAGGTTATTCAGAATCCACTCAGCACCCAAAACACCAGACATTCTGATCATTTCAGAGCTCTTTAAGCTTGTGAATCTTCATTACAACAAAGTGAGTGTGGTCACTGTTAAAAAAAAAGGTACCATATTTTCCGGGTTATAAGTCTTTTTTCTTGGTTTGGCTGGTCCTGTGACTTATAGTCAGGTGCGACTTATCTAAATTAATTTGACATGAACCAAGAGAAAATAGAAAACATTATCGTCTACAGCCGCAAGAGGGTGCTCCATGCTGCTCAGTGCTCCTAAAGCCTTCACTGAAAACAAAGAGCGCCCTCTCGTGGCTGTAGACGGTAATGTTTTCTCTTGGTTCTTGGTTCTAAATAAATGCAACTTATAGTCCAGTGTGACTTATAGTCTGAAAAATATGGTAATCAATGCACAGACAACTGTGTAGACAACTACACGATTTATAATTTTTGTGAGATTGCGATGAACTGAGTTAGGTCAAAGATTCACTGACCCATTCATAAAGTCATTTACACTGTTCCTGAATGATTCAGCTGTTTGAACTAATTGATCAAATGAATAATTTAGTAACATACAATGACTTGACGCCACCTACTGGTAGTTTGTGTAATTTCACTAAAGTATAATTTCGGTTCAATTTAATATTTCTATATGGAAACCTTTATATTTAAAACAATTTCTTAACATTGTTATGACGTTAAATGCATTTATTCCTCCTCTGAGCCTCATTAAACTGTTTTAATTATGCATTCTGAAAAAGTTTAATAGAAAAGGACATTTAAAAAGGTTAGAAAAATGCCTTTAAGGTAAGAAAAAAAAAAGACCTTAGACAATTTTAAGGAGTCAATGCCTCATAATAGGAAGGTTAATTTCTCTCATTGATCACTTCTTTTTTTTTGACTGTGCTCTTTGGTGTAGGGCTCTGAGAACCAAAGTATTTTACTTAATTGATTACCAACCTCTTGTTTCCTCAACAGTTTCTGCATGACCATATGTCGGGCGCTGCTGCCAGAGATGCTCATGTGTTCCTGTTCACTGAGCATTTCCTGACCCGTGCCGTCTTGTGCGGATTCTTCCTCTTCTTTTTCCTTCTTCGCCTCTTGGGCTGCAGCCACAGCAGCAGACAGTGACGGTGGAGAGGCCAAAACTGGGTTCACAAGACCCACCTGAGGCACAACAGGGAGAGTGGGCCGTGCTGGCGTCACCCCTAAACAGAATCACAGGATTCAGTATATTAACTGTGGTTTGACACATGAATTTCTGCTAGACACCTATACAATCCCTCTCTACACGAGCGAAATTGGCTTTTTACCAGAGGAAAATTAACATTTAAGTGATTTACTGATAATCTTCCCCTCCAGTGAGAAGCTAACTGTAATGACTGGATCATATTTGTGACCCTGGACCACAAAACCAGTCTTAAGTCACTGGGGTATATTTGTAGCAATAGCAAACAATTAGGGATGCACCGGTTGATCGGCCATAAATCGGAACCGGAGGTTTTTTGCTTAAAATACGCAATCGGCGATAAGACGGTTTTTGGTCTTTTTTCAGCCGATTTTTCTGGAAGTGCGCTCACGTGCACATACAGTATTGTTCAAAATAATAGCAGTACAATGTGACTAACCAGAATAATCAAGGTTTTTAATATATTTTTTTATTGTTACGTGGCAAACAAGTTACCAGTAGGTTCAGTAGATTCTCAGAAAACAAATGAGACCCAGCATTCATGATATGCACGCTCTTAAGGCTGTGCAATTGGGCAATTAGTTGAATTAGTTGAAAGGGGTGTGTTCAAAAAAATAGCAGTGTGGCATTCAATCACTGAGGTCATCAATTTTGTGAAGAAACAGGTGTGAATCAGGTGGCCCCTATTTAAGGATGAAGCCAACACTTGTTGAACATGCATTTGAAAGCTGAGGAAAATGGGTCGTTCAAGACATTGTTCAGAAGAACAGCGTACTTTGATTAAAAAGTTGATTAGAGAGGGGAAAACCTATAAAGAGGTGCAAAAAATGATAGGCTGTTCAGCTAAAATGATCTCCAATGCCTTAAAATGGAGAGCAAAACCAGAGAGACATGGAAGAAAACGGAAGACAACCATCAAAATGGATAGAAGAATAACCAGAATGGCAAAGGCTCAGCCAATGATCACCTCCAGGATGATCAAAGACAGTCTGGAGTTACCTGTAAGTACTGTGACAGTTAGAAGACGTCTGTGTGAAGCTAATCTATTTTCAAGAATCCCCCGCAAAGTCCCTCTGTTAAAAAAAAGGCATGTGCAGAAGAGGTTACAATTTGCCAAAGAACACATCAACTGGCCTAAAGAGAAATGGAGGAACATTTTGTGGACTGATGAGAGTAAAATTGTTCTTTTTGGGTCCAAGGGCCACAGGCAGTTTGTGAGACGACCCCCAAAGTCTGAATTCAAGCCACAGTACACAGTGAAGACAGTGAAGCATGGAGGTGCAAGCATCATGATATGGGCATGTTTCTCCTACTATGGTGTTGGGCCTATTTATCGCATACCAGGGATCATGGATCAGTTTGCATATGTTAAAATACTTGAAGAGGTCATGTTGCCCTATGCTGAAGAGGACATGCCCTTGAAATGGTTGTTTCAACAAGACAATGACCCAAAACACACTAGTAAACGGGCAAAGTCTTGGTTCCAAACCAACAAAATTAATGTTATGGAGTGGCCAGCCCAATCTCCAGACCTTAATCCAATTGAGAACTTGTGGGGTGATATCAAAAATGCTGTTTCTGAAGCAAAACCAAGAAATGTGAATGAATTGTGGAATGTTGTTAAAGAATCATGGAGTGGAATAACAGCTGAGAGGTGCCACAAGTTGGTTGACTCCATGCCACACAGATGTCAAGCAGTTTTAAAAAACTGTGGTCATACAACTAAATATTAGTTTAGTGATTCACAGGATTGCTAAATCCCAGAAAAAAAAATGTTTGTACAAAATAGTTTTGAGTTTGTACAGTCAAAGGTAGACACTGCTATTTTTTTGAACACACCCCTTTCAACTAATTGCCCAATTGCACAGCCTTAAGAGCGTGCATATCATGAATGCTGGGTCTTGTTTGTTTTCTGACAATCTACTGAACCTACTGGTAACTTGTTTGCCACGTAGCAATAAAAAATATACTAAAAACCTTGATTATTCTGGTTAGTCACATTGTACTGCTATTATTTTGAACAATACTGTAGTACATTGTAATCATTCGCTATGTCATTTGTGTGGAAGTATTTCGAAATCTGTGCACAGGACACGGGCAGCCATTCAGCACTGAAAATGCAGAGCTTCATGTCTGAGGCACAGATAGCAGGAAGCGAACAGCCGTTGTTGTACTGGCGCACAAATAAGCGTCAGTTCTGCATTAGGTGATTATTTTTATTTTACTTTAAAATTACAAAGACTTAATTTGATGTAAAAATCACCTGCTGTAGCACACTGAAAAAAAAATGTTTCATTCATCCAATTAAAACATTTTAGGGTAATGATTCACATCTATATTTTTGCTCAAGTAAATTTTTCTTTTTTTTTTTTTTAATTGGATGAATGAAACACTTTGCATCTTTGTTTTGTTCGCACCGACATTATTTGATTTTAACATTTTGGAATAATTTATTTATATAGCATACTTTTATTTAGTCTCACTGGTAAAGACTTTAATTAAAACCAAATTTAAAAACTAAAACAAATACTGAATGCTGATTAAGAAACATCTTATTGAATGTGTGTTGATTGTGTTGGATTGTAGAACTACGCAGTTGTTGCCTTTAATTTCACATTGTTACAGTTAATCTTTTCATTTAAGGCCAGTTCTATGTAGTTTCAACCCAATTCAAAAACAAATGCTAAATGCTGATGTCTGTACCATCTATATTTGTATTAAATGTTGGCTACTAACTGTGAAGTTACTGCCATTAAATTCAGATAGTAACGGTTTAACCATCAGGTTATTGTTTTCAATAGCCAAAAGCCAGTTTGGCCTATTAAATACCAAATAAACATCTTGTTTATGCACACTTTCCTTCTTTCTTGTTTGTTGCTTAAAGATAAAAAAATAAATAAAAAAATAATAAAATCCGAAATTGGTATCAGTTTGCTTATAAAAAATTGGTATCGTAATCGGCCATGAAAAATCATGATTGTGCATCCCTACCAACAATCCATAGTATGGGTCAAATTATCGGCATAAAGTAATGTTAACATACTAAACATGTATTAGTAGTGTACATTTATCATTTAAAAATAATCAACGACCTACACTTATAAGTGCTGCAATGCTGTTGATGAATTATAAGAAAAAAAATTTTTTAGTCTTGTTCTAACAAAGTAATATTCAAAATCACGTTATTATCTTTCTCTTCATCAGATTGTTTTCAGATTTCAGAATCAGTCAAAGAAAAAGCTTTAAATCTAAATCTCTCTCTCTCTCTGCTGCTTCATGTTGGCGGTCAATGTGGCAGAAACATTCCCTTCATATTACTGATACTAAAATATAGCAAACTAGTTCATTTGAATCAATTTGTTTAATTCAAATTAAATTATTATTTGACTGTTTGAAAAGCAAGTGCAAACATGTGACAAATGTCACTGGCTCTATCACACATTTGAGCTTTCATGTTTACTGCATCACATCTTATGATCATGCATTGATCAGTTGTGAATAAAAGCTCAAATTAAGTCTGAATTTATGAATTATGCACTAACCTGTCTATCTCTTAATTCTTGGAAAAGATCAGGATGAGCATGCAAATTCAAATGCTTTGGATCCTGTGGTCAGTTTGTTCACCTTTATCATCTGTTTTGCATGCAAGGTAATGCCATATTTCACTTCTACAGTTCTCTGTATTTATTGGTTTCTGGTGTGTTAATGGTTTCATCTGTTTGATCCATAGTGTTGTTCTTCAGGTTTACCGGTTTCGCGACAATTTGGGAAGCACCCTACATGTGAACACCTACAGGTGAACTTCTGAACAGCAGCGCATGAATATGGAATTTAGCAAAATGATGATATTTTATGGTTTGAAATTTAATAGATACTAGTATTTTTCCAGTTCTGGAATACCACACATCCCGAATAGCCAAAGACTTCATTTTGGAGAACTTTAAGGCAATTTTCTCAATATTTAGACTTCACATTAACTTTCCAGATTTTCAAATAGTTAAAACTAGACCAAATATTGTCCAATTATAATAAACATACCGCAATTCCACAAATAAAAACCGGTAGTCAAATAAACACCGGGCCTCTTATAGGGGCCGGGGGCGTGGTCAAACACGGACAAATAAAGGCTGGTCGTAAATAAAGGCCGGGGAAAAATTTGTGCATTGTAGATCACCAGTACAATAAACCGAGAACCGTTTCTGACAAATGCGTCCGATTCGACGAGAACCGTGGAGCTGATGATACTGTGCATGTGTGATTCAGCGTGAAGCAGACCGACACCGAGTGCGTCTGAACCGAACTGATTCTTTTGGTGATTGATTCTGAACTGATTCTGTGTTAATGTTATGATCTCTGTCCACTTGAACGCTAACGCTTTTAATTTAAAATGGGTTATTTAAAACAATTACTTATCAAACAGATGGAATTAGAAATAAAGGCCTGCCTCTAATAAAAGCCTGCTTCAAATAAAAGCCTGTTACCTTCTGCGGTTCAGGTAAATAAAGGCCCCGGCTTTTATTTGAGGAATTAAGGTATATCAATTTCAAGTTTATTTATTTAGCTTTCAGACGATGAATAAATCTCAATTTAGAAAATATTTAACCCTTATGATTGGTTTTGTGGTCCAGGGTCACATTTGGTCAGTGAGAAACTTCAATTTGTTAATGAAAATTGATTAATGTGCCAAGCAGTGGTAGAACAGACATAATTTTTTACTGAATAATTTGGCTGAACCATTCCTCACAGAGAAAAACAAAAAAAACAAAAACACCCATGTAGAAATAAGACAGTCTAAACATTATTCCTCTATACCTGCTTGCTTCTTGCATTTGTGACTATAATGTTGAACATTTAATAAAAAAAAAAAAAGGAATAAGGTGGGGTCACTCTGCCCCTCTCTGAAGCAGCATCTGTTCTCTTTGGGCTTGGCTTCAAGATCAATTCCACAAAAACACACAGGATCTGAGAGACTCACTGGCCAATAGGAATGAGAGATTTGTTTATGAGGGGAAGGGTTAGAAACAGTCCTCTTCAAACTTGGTTGATCAGTGTGCAGCAAAGAGGAAGGGTCATGGCGAATGTGGAGAATAAAGACAGGGAGGGGAAGAAAGGAGAGAAAAAAAGGAAAAAGAGAGAGAGAGACAAGGAGAGAAGAGAAAATAAAAGAGAAATCTATTAGTGGACACGTCCCATGACAGGCCACGTTAAACTGAGTACTGTGTAGGACAACAGAAACCTGAGGGAAAGAGATTTTGTGCACATTTAAGCTAATGTGGAAATGGGAGATCAAGGACAGCGTTTAGAAGAAGTAAAACAGTCAGGTCTGAGTACACCCACTTGCGTAGCCATAAGCAATGTGTGGGAGGACATGCCTGCCGAATAAGGGCTTTAAAAGAAAAAAGGCATGTGTTTGTAATTTTCTTTCAGTTGAACTCCTGTACATATTCCTAACAATCCTGTTTTTAAAAACATGCATATTACACCCAAGTGAAGGGCCCCACTCTTACACAAGTCAACCACATGCAGAACAAAAATACTGAAGACATACAACCAGATTAAGGCACACCAGTGAAAACACTTTGTAATAGAGGGCCACAGTAATGACGACACAAACCACTTCTGAAGGCACCTACCTGTAATGACCCCTGGGGCCTGAGCTGCCATGACGGCCTGTGGGAGCTGAGGCATGTTCAGGCCCGTCCCCGCAGTCATCGCCCCCAGAATAGATGCTCCTGCTACCGCTTCCTGGAAGAACAGAGTGGGACATATAGGAACACCGCCTGGACAGCGCCCGTTAAAAGCACATATAACACCAACACGAGTGCACATGCACGTCACAGGACATGAGACAAAAAGACCTTCGCACACACAGACAAGCCTTGGGCCAGCTGCATAAAAATGGGAAGTTTGAGCTTATGGGCTATTGAGAATAGAACGCTTATATTGACCATTTAACTGTTAACCAAAAATATTAATTTTGACTAATTAATACTTCCAGTTAAACAGTGTAAAAGGGTTTTCTTTTTTCTTAAGTTTGCGTCACTGTTAAAGAAAAATAATCTATACTCTATAATATTTTACCTCGCATTAAGCAAGTACCTGCTCTACTTTCACTTTTTATCTATTTGAGCATTAAAAGACCGTAAAGACCAAAACATTCAAATTGTGCGTGTAGCACACTGCAGTCAGGAACTGTTGCAATTTTAAGTTAGGCAGGCCATTTTCAGAGGTCCCAAAATGGGGGGTGCAGATTAACAGGTCAACAGTCAACATACTCAGCTGTCCCTTAACCATGTGTGGATACAAATTATATGGCAAATTAAAAATTTTTTAAAAAAAAGTTGATTTCTTAAGCAAAGTTGGATTTTGTTCATTAGTCTATACATAAAACCTAGAAGGCATCAAACTCTAACGAGTGTTCCATCGATCAGCAAACT
Organism: Carassius gibelio; assembly: GCF_023724105.1. Classification (NCBI taxonomy): domain Eukaryota; kingdom Metazoa; phylum Chordata; class Actinopteri; order Cypriniformes; family Cyprinidae; genus Carassius; species Carassius gibelio. The sequence goes on from NC_068397.1 coordinate 20,032,336, forward strand.
ACACCAATAAAAGTTAGGGGTCATATGACCATGCTAAAAAAAGAATATTATTTTGTGTATTGGGGGAAGTTGTGGCCTAGTGGTTAGAAGGTTTGACTCCTAATCCTAAAATTGTGGGTTCGAGTCTCGGGCCGGCAATACCACGACTGAAGTGCCCTTGAGCAAGGCACTGAACCCCCAACTGCTCCCGGTGTGTGTGTTCACTGCTGTGTGTGTGCACTTTGGACGGGTTTAATGCAGAGCACGAATTCTGAGTATGGGTCACCATACCTGGCTGTATGTCACGTCACTTTTACAGCATTTAACTAAAAATTAAATGCGTTTATGCAGTTTAAGTTTCAAAAAATATTTTCCACATAATGCACATTGTTTTTCTTCGCTCTTCCTTAAGGAGGGTGTGGATGGGTCATAATTTTTATAAAGAATATCTCTTGGGTTTGAGACTTAGTCTTCGCAACTTTGCAAAAGGTATCTTATCTATTCTCAAACAACTTGTAACCCTCACAAGAGAAAGGGAATTTTGAAATGGCATCATACAACCTAAACTATCATATGACCTAAAACCCTACATTTGATTTAAATATACACTATTTATTAAATAATCCTAAAAAGAACGCATCATGGTTTAAACAAAAACATCTAGATTGTTGTTAAATTAACATTAAGCAGCAGTTTTTAACTGATAACATTTGGTATATAATTGATAATTGATTTCTGAAGGATCACGTGACAATGAAGACTGAAGTAACGGCTGCTAAAAATTCAGCATTGTCGAGACACATATATTAATGATGTTTTAAAATAGATTAAGAGAATAAAGGTTTTAAATTAGGGATGCACAGAATTTTCGGCAACTGAAATTGTTCGGCCAACATAGCAAAAAAGCTCTTTCGGTGTTTGGCTGAATAAATGAAAAGACAATAAATTGTAACGAACAATAATGTAAATCAATCAAACAGAAGCATGCATTAATGCAGCAAAAACGTTGGCAGTGTGAAAGCATTTAAAAGTGTCAGAAAGGCAAAAAATCATTAGCACTGACAGCAAGAGACTTGTTTAGGGCTGCACTGCATGTCTTCGATGAAAAGATGAAGGGTGGTTGTTGCTGGTTACTGTATGATGATTAAAATCGCAAAAAGGCCTTAACCAGTAAATAAACTGCAGAACTTTATTTTTCTAATACACATGAATTGCATGTATTCTGACAGTGCTGCACAAGCTTCCGGTGCTTTTGCTTGCTAGACAGGGTTCAAAGTCCAAATGTGCACTGAAAGTGCTGCTCACCAGCTGCTCAGTAACAATGCATTTCTAAAATAATAGAACAATAATAATGATAACAACAGCTCTATTAATACATTTATCATATTCAAATTGGGATCTGTAAAACCTCTTTTTTTTAATAAAAAGTCTCTTCTGGTCAGCAAGGCTGTATTTATTTGAACAGTAAAAAAGTACATAACTGATTTAAGTGGGTCTCAAAAATTGACTTAATTTCAATTGTGCTTTGCTGGTATGGTGTCTGCTAGGATTAAAAAAAATTTACTTGGCACACGTTTTACTTTTTTCCTATGAAAAGCTAGACAAAACAGTAAAAAGCACATTCTATTTATATATACATACACACAGAAAAAAAAACAACAACAACATTGTTCTGTATTTGGTCCAATGTTTAATTTTGATCGACTCTGGCCAAGAATTTTCATTTCAGTGCATCCCTATTTTAAATGGCCAATTTCAAGATTACAAAATATATAATATAAATAAATTGTTATAAAGTATTTATGACCACCAAGACTCAATATATTTTATTTAAAATCTTACAAAAACTTATGAACGGTAACATACAGTATTGTTCAAAATAATAGCAGTACAATGTGACTAACCAGAATAATCAAGGTTTTTAGTATATTTTTTATTGCTACGTGGCAAACAAGTTACCAGTAGGTTCAGTAGATTGTCAGAAAACAAACAAGACCCAACATTCATGATATGCACGCTCTTAAGGCTGTGCAATTGGGCAATTAGTTGAAAGGGGTGTGTTCAAAAAAATAGCAGTGTCTACCTTTGACTGTACAAACTCAAAACTATTTTGTACAAACATTTTTTTTTTCTGGGATTTAGCAATCCTGTGAATCACTAAACTAATATTTAGTTGTATGACCACAGTTTTTTAAAACTGCTTGACATCTGTGTGGCATGGAGTCAACCAACTTGTGGCACCTCTCAGCTGTTATTCCACTCCATGATTCTTTAACAACATTCCACAATTCATTCACATTTCTTGGTTTTGCTTCAGAAACAGCATTTTTGATATCACCCCACAAGTTCTCAATTGGATTAAGGTCTGGAGATTGGGCTGGCCACTCCATAACATTAATTTTGTTGGTTTGGAACCAAGACTTTGCCCGTTTACTAGTGTGTTTTGGGTCATTGTCTTGTTGAAACAACCATTTCAAGGGCATGTCCTCTTCAGCATAGGGCAACATGACCTCTTCAAGTATTTTAACATATGCAAACTGATCCATGATCCCTGGTATGCGATAAATAGGCCCAACACCATAGTAGGAGAAACATGCCCATATCATGATGCTTGCACCTCCATGCTTCACTGTCTTCACTGTGTACTGTGGCTTGAATTCAGAGTTTGGGGGTCGTCTCACAAACTGCCTGTGGCCCTTGGACCCAAAAAGAACAATTTTACTCTCATCAGTCCACAAAATGTTCCTCCATTTCTCTTTAGGCCAGTTGATGTGTTCTTTGGCAAATTGTAACCTCTTCTGCACATGCCTTTTTTTTAACAGAGGGACTTTGCGGGGGATTCTTGAAAATAGATTAGCTTCACACAGACGTCTTCTAACTGTCACAGTACTTACAGGTAACTCCAGACTGTCTTTGATCATCCTGGAGGTGATCATTGGCTGAGCCTTTGCCATTCTGGTTATTCTTCTATCCATTTTGATGGTTGTCTTCCGTTTTCTTCCACGTCTCTCTGGTTTTGCTCTCCATTTTAAGGCATTGGAGATCATTTTAGCTGAACAGCCTATCATTTTTTGCACCTCTTTATAGGTTTTCCCCTCTCTAATCAACTTTTTAATCAAAGTACGCTGTTCTTCTGAACAATGTCTTGAACGACCCATTTTCCTCAGCTTTCAAATGCATGTTCAACAAGTGTTGGCTTCATCCTTAAATAGGGGCCACCTGATTCACACCTGTTTCTTCACAAAATTGATGACCTCAGTGATTGAATGCCACACTGCTATTTTTTTGAACACATCCCTTTCAACTAATTCAACTAATTGCCCAATTGCACAGCCTTAAGAGCGTGCATATCATGAATGCTGGGTCTCATTTGTTTTCTGACAATCTACTGAACCTACTGGTAACTTGTTTGCCACGTAGCAATAAAAAAATATACGAAAAACCTTGATTATTCTGGTTAGTCACATTGTACTGCTATTATTTTGAACAATACTGTATGCATTAAAAACAGCCAAAAAGGAAAGTTGCTTGACAAACACATCCGTAAAGTGTTGGCTCAGACAGTGTTTGTGCATCTAAACATTCAGGCATTACATGCAACTAGGCCCAAGACCTGAAATAGGCTAAAGGTCAAGAACATATGACAAAACAAGCTAAATGGATCCTTAGACATCTCTATAAATTATAAACTATACATTAATTTATACAACACTACAATAAATAGTTATAAAAATGCACTTATCTGCTTAACATTATTTAAACTTTGACAAGCATAAGACAACACAGGACAATTACATCACTGATTATACAAATTTACATTGTATATTTAGTATAGTATAGCATATAATATGGCAATTTCAGCATGGTCTATGCTGTAGCATAGATTTAATAAAATTTTCTTAAACAAAAGTAACCCACAATAGAAAATGCCAAAAGGGTATCTCAAAATTAAAATAGTAAAGGCACACCCATTAACAAAGAACGATCATTAAAAGCCTAAAGAGTTTAAACAGACATCCAGAATTATATATTCATAATTTAGTGGGCCAAAACCAAAATTACAGATATGAGGCATAATGTAGCTAAATTTTTTTGTCAGAGGTGCTACTTAAAGTCACCTGCAACTAAAACTACTCAGCTTTCAAGTATATAGCCTGTCTTGTTAACCCTTGCACAATATAGAGCAATGAGAATATTTGTAACTGGGAAGTCCTAATGACAAGACTCTCCCCACACTCATATTCTACACAAAACAAAAACGCACCAGCGTACTTTGAACAGAATTTCCTGAAGGATTTACCAGACAGTTGAGGAAGTCTTCTGTCCGATTCTCCGGCTGGGACAGATTCCATGCCATCTGTTTTTGGAGTTTACACGCTATGTTATCTTTCTGCATGTAAAAGCTCTGTCTCAAATAAGTAATGCTGTGTCATAACTGAGTCTTCATGCCAGTCAATGCCTAAGCTGACTCAAGCCCTCACATACAGCACCAAGTGCCTGCTCTAGCCTGCTAAGCGAATTAAAAATCACGCTGCCTTACTTAACAAAGGAAGGCTTTTAATTGCCAAAGGAAGCAGCTGCTCATACACACACACACACACTCTCTCTCTCTCTCTCTCTCTCTCTCTCCCTGACTAACAATAGATAATCAAGGTGTGTAAATGCTCACCTGTGCAGTGATTTTGGCGGTGGCGGCCGCAGCCGCTACGGCAGCGGCGGGAGGAAGACCGCCCGGCGTCGTTGGCGTCAGAAGGGGCATGGGGGGTGTGACTGCTTTGCCCACTCGCAGGTATTGACCACCCAAGTCAAAAAGGTTCATGGAGGACACGGCATCCTGCGCAGACTGGGCCTTATCATACTCTACAGAGGAAACAAGGAAGACTAAGACTCAACAGCTTCTAAGAAGACTCAGCATTAATCTACCAGAGCTCTGAGACAGTTACTGTGTAATTACCAGCGGGTACTTATGGCACAAATGTCCGTAACAGAGCCTAAGAAAACAACGACAACAGAAATAAAAACTTACTATGAAAGCATGTGAGGAACCTGCCCCCACCCTTCTCTATCCCCTGTGAGACATGTAGAGAACAGCATTCTACCATGACTGACTGCTCTCAGTCAGATACATTTATATGCAACCGAATGGGTGTAGCAACCACCCACTTACCTATGAAGCCATAGCCTTTGTGCTTTCCCGTCGTGGGGTCCCGCGCCAGGGTGCATGACTTGATTCTTCCGAAAGCCTCGAACACACTCTTGATATCCTCATCCGACAGATCGGGATGCACGGATGCCACGTAAATTCGGTTGAAGGCGCGCGCTTCTTCGGCTAGCTGGTCTATGATGGGTTGAGCCTGACCAATGTTACTTGGTCGTCCCACCTACAAGTGTTTAAATAAGAGATCAGACATGACTGAATATGAAAGACTGAGAAAAACAAATATCACGAGTACACTTGCGAAGTACTCACTTTAATGTTTCTACCGCCCAACATAACGGAGTTCATCTGTTCTAAAGCGAGCTGTGCTGCTTCTGGTACTTCATATTCTACAAATGCAAACCCCTGCAGAAAGAGTAGCTTAATGTTAAGTTAAGAAACAAAGAATGAAGAACACAAAATGGTTTAAAACAAGACCTTCTGACCTTGTGTTTTAATGTAACAGAGTCCCAGGACATGTCAATGCTCTTAATGGGACCGAAAGGAGCAAAGGCCTGTCTGATGGTGTCTTCTCCTAGCTCATAGTAGATGGACCCAACATAAACACGGCACATTATGGCTAGTGCCCGTTGCCTCTGTGCTGCAACCTGCAATGGGCAATTCAGTAGATCAGATGAGGCCATGCCAGGCATATATTCATCATCCACAGTGTTCATCATTAATAGGCTTGCTCCAGTGATTGAGGATAGAACCAGCAGACAATAAACAAGCTGGAACCATAGACATAGCACTGGCTTTTCTTTACCTCCTCCCCATTACACACATGTGTACTGAACAACCACATGTATGCCGATAGAAGGAGGGAAGTCAAAGAAGGTTAATGAGGTTACTGGAAGAATTGTGTTAGACTTACAGACTGTAGTGGTGAGAGGGGATCTCCAAAGCCCATCGTCAATGAGGCCATCTGAAGGGAATTAGGGATCTGTCAGGAAAAATAAACCAACTTGGTAAGTCTATCACTGTTGTGCAACTTGTTTTGTACTATGGTTTATGGCTGGGCAATATATCTAACAATATGATGAAGTGCATCTAGTCAGTAAATCTGGTTCTGTGATTACCGCTAAATCGCCATTACCTGCTTTTAAATGGAGCAGCATTTGATAGACAGAGCCGTAGATCACTGACAAGCTAGACAGTTCATTTTCGGATAGATATATCACCCAGCCCTACCATGGTTGGAAGTTGTCAGATTAGGATAGAAAGGGTTACTGAGACATATCACTCATATTATGATTCCTAATTACAATCATGAATAGATTGTGTACACACGAATAACACTCTTTTCTTCCAACAATATAGCCTTCTAACTGAATCTTTCCCTCACAACTACAAATGTCAAAATAGCTTCACTATGATGTTTTTTCAGAAGTCTGAAGACCTAATTGGCATTAGCTGCGAGTGACTTTAGCATATATTTGGCATAATAAGTTTACTAATACTATATATCTGTCCCATGTTCTCGTGCAGTTTTACCTGTAGGTTGCTAAGCTGCTGTTGCTGCTGATGGGCGAGGGTCTGCTTGACCAGGACGCTCTTGATGCTTTGCTCCATGGCATATTTCTTTGCCTACAATTGAGAGCACATAACACAAAATTAATACCCACTAAAATAACTTCAAACCAACTCAGCAGGGCCACAAATAACCAAATCTTGAGATACTTGACTTTAACATTTGTCTGTATGTCCGGGACAAGTGGATTTTTTGAATAGGGCAAGTGAAAGAATTTCCCATTTTTCCCAAACATCAGCACACTTGCAAATGACATTGATTTTATAAAACAGCTCATTTAACAAGTAGTTAAAGAAATTTACATTTTATAAAATACTGACTGATAAAAATAGTTGCATCTCCAGGCAATCCACAGCTGTGTTTTGTTACAGAGTGTTTTTGTGCGAGTCAACAGTTCAGTGATTTGCTTGTCTTTTTATTCTTTCTTGAATGAATCAGTCATTTTAGTCAATTGGTCAAATAAACTAATTACTCATTAAGAGAGTCTCCAACAGCTGCCACCTACAGGCGGTTTATTTTCATGTAATATTGCATTTTCACCAACACTATATATTTGTTTATTTAAAAAAAATTTAGAAACATTAGTATAACCATTACTTATGTAGTAATTCTGCAATGTAAATGCATTGTGGTTACCTCTGAGATTCATTTAGGCTTCAACAACTAGGACTGCATGATTATGACAAAAATCATAATTGTTGATTATTCCCTTGAAATTTCAATTATCACAATTTACATTGAATGATGTTTATACCATTATTTGATGCATCTGCATGCCATATTTTTATATGAAAATAGCTGAAAAACATTAACTGAAAAACTTTGTATTTTTCTATAGTATTAAGCCTCAAATGTCTACTAAACATCAGATTGGTTTCTTCTTTAAATTATATAAAAGTAAAATTTGAATTGTATTATAATGTTATACTAAAATTAAAATACAGAAAGAAAAAAAAAGCCCTGGAAACTTAAATTAAGATTTAAGTAACAAATATGCTAATTTAAGTAAAAACTAACATAATAATATTGATTCAGAATATTACATTTACACCACACACACACAAAAAAAACCCTCCAAGGCTTAATGTTAAGCCCAGCTTCAGGTAAACCAACATACTGTACCACTCAAATTTTATTGTATTTCACAAATCTGCTAAAATTCAGAAATGTTAAATGAGAATAATCATCCTCTTTAAATATTGTCCCAGCTATTGAGAATAGTACTAGCAGATAATCAGATGCCACTAGCACCGAAGGCATAGCACTGGTTCTGCTCTTGTCCACTGCTTGCTTACATGTGCACTGAGCAAACACATGCTTGTAACGCTAGAGGACATGAAAAAGATCTCAAAACTAGAAATTAAAGCCTCTGTCTGATACACTTGTGTACAACTGTTATTGAGTATGGTAAAGTCACGTCACGCATCAATATCACTGATTTAAGTACCCATATGCAAAAGCAGTGTCCGGGGTTAGTCTCACCTTCTGTAGCGCCTCCTGCTGTTCTGGGGTGAGGGGCGGCAGGCCGAGCTTCGAGGCCGTGCTCTGTCCATTCTCCATCATCAGAGCCTCACCTCCCTGCACAGAGCACAGGCATCTGTCAGACCTGATGAGCGTGAGCTGCAGGGAAACTGCACATCTACTCAAAACACACACTGGACAACTTTCAACTCAAAAACCAACTAGTTTAAGAGCAAACTCAAATTACATCAGTCATACAATAAATCTGGACAATATTTCTACAGTATAGCATAAATTATGAATTTTACGTGAATGTTTTTTAAAAAATGTTTTACAAAAGCATAAAAATATTAAAAGCTGTAGGATTAGAGCTGGAAACAAGTTCTTGTATTTACATGACTTCAAATGATTCTAGATCATTTTGAGATTGCTCTAAATCAGCTGTCATTTCAGCACATGTTGGACACCTTCAGTTTAGCATTGGGCTTTGTTAAAGACATTTTACACAGAACTGAAAGGGCATTGACTGTATACATTTAATTAACAGGCTTCTCACAATATTGTAAGGGGAACCATGCATTTGTACCACATGGTGACTACTCCCCCCAGTGGAAACACTGAGATATTTTATGTCAGTCAATGGAGGACCCTTTACCCTTAGAGTGCATATGCTAAAGTGAGCCCCCTTATTGATAACTACACAAGAGAAAACTTAAGTACCTTTGCTCAAATGAACTCCAGAGTGGTGCACTGCCCCCCCCTAAGGAGGTTTGAACCCAAAAGGTTCTGCCATTGGCTTTGGAAATATAGTACAGTCAAGAGATATGTTCTACAGCACAGACGACACAGAGAGAAACAACAAAAAGGAAAAAAGGAAAAGAAAAACACAAACCTACTTAGAACAACAGAACTGTATAGGGAGACAACAATTTGAACCACTGACATCCAAATCCAGGAAAAAAAAAAAAACATTCTAATTGCATGACAACAGGGACACTACAACCATAAATTAGAAACTATTATTGAAAAAACAGTAAAGCCTTTCTTTTGAAACATGAACAGCCAATCAAACTTTATGCTTACAATTAAACAATTGCCCATTGGTGTGGATTCTTATATAGATATTTAGTTATTCCTGTGGCCCGTTCTTCATACCTCACTTAATACATCTGAGATGATTTGACAGATGCCAGGAAATCACTAAGCAATTTTAACCATGCCAAGTGCATTTGACCCCCAAAGCCTGGTTCGTTTTACTAGTCGTCCCCTTGCAATTATAAGGTTCTGACATTTTTGTCAAAATTGAGTTTTCCACATATTCTTATTCTGTGACAATTTATTTACATTATGTGATGTTTTATTTTAAGGTTGTGTACATTTTGGGATTTTTTATTGAAAAAACAAAAAGGTTCTATCTACAGAAGTCTATGGAACACAAAAACTTTAGATAGAACCTTATAATTCCAAGGGGACGATAGTGTGATCGCTATGTGCTGCGCTCGGATGTGGTTCATTTAGCTGGCCCTGTGCGGTTGGAAGAGGTGAGCCAGAGCACTGTTCAGTTGGGCTCAGGCGCGGTACGCATGTAGTGCGAACCATGCTGGAACATGGAACAGCTAGTATTTTGTGTGCTCACCTGTGATCATTATGACCACAAACATATAATATTACTATAACTAGAGTACACTTTTAAATTAATTAAAGTATTTACGTTTATAATGGGTCTGTTTTTCAACTTATTGACAAACTAAAATAAGTCTATGATTTAAAGCAGTTCAAGGCAACCCTGCCTAGTGTGAGTACAACATAAGATTACTGCACTCTCTCGTGTTCCCCAAAAAGGGCAGATATATCGACACACAAAACCAGGATCAGCAATGCAGCAAATTGCTGGCAACAAGACAGCAACATAATGACATAATTAAAAAAGACCTGACAAAAAATACATTTCTGGACTTTTATAAGGAAACAGCTAAGCGAACATGATTTTTTATATGATTACCAAATATTTATATTCACGATTTCTAGTATTTGTACAGGCATTACATTTCTATTTCAATGTTGCAATTAGCAATTAATTTAATTTTATTTATGAAACAGATCTGTTATGTGACAGCATGAATTCAAGTCGGAGGGTCAAGATGAAGTTATCTGCATCTCTTGTGCTACATCAAGCAACTCCCATCACTACTCAAATTAATGCACGACTCTGATTAACTGTATAGCATGTAAGACTCAAATGCAATTATAAAGTAATTATTTTATCATGAATAAATATTTAAATGAGTAAAACTAGCTGTGTTCATAGTATCATAGACTACACAACATTATTATATTATTTTTCAATTATTATTATATTAAATTACTGTCCCTGGAGTGTGCTCATCTAATAAAGTAGCAGTGGCTGGACAGATTTTAACTATCAATTCTGCTTAAAATTTGTGATTCTGTTTACATGAAAGCTTATGGACCTGAAGCTATGACAACAACTCGGGGATGAGCATCAAACAGAACCAACCAATCCAAGATTGAGAGTTAACAAGGTATGAAGAACAGACCCCGGGTGTGAACAGGGCTTTAATCATGTTGTTCCAAAACCATATGATTTTTCTAGACTAATGATCTTCACTGAATAATGGCTTAAATTTTGGTCCGTTTTGCTTCAGAAGCTTTATATAAAGTATAAGATGCACTTACTGCTTTTATGATATTTACTTCCTTTTTAAAGCATGAAATAAGTCCTTTATGGAAATATGCAACGAGGAAAACCATGAAAATTACTCCTATTGCATTTCATAGAGTTAAGTCATATAGGTTTAGTACAGTGGTTCTCAAAGTGTGGGCCGTTCCCGTCGGGGGGTGCGAGTACTGCATGGGGGTCGCGGGCCATCAGCAGAAAAAGAAAAGAAATAAAACCGTAAAAAGCCAAAGGACGTAACTTATGGTGATGGATCAATTTGCGAAAGGCAAGAGATAAGCCATAGATCAAGTCGCACAAACCCAGGCAGGTGCTGGTCATTCAAAAGCTAAATTCAGAAAATATGATGAGAAATACACTGGACGCGACAAAGCAAACGCTGCAAATCATTTTAACTTTGTGTCAGTACTAGGGCCGCACGATGTGTCGTTTAAGCATCGGTATCGCGATGTACGAATCCACGATAGTCAAATCGCAGGATGTGTGATGTAGGCTGTCGTAGTTGATCCGTTATTCATTAACTGTACGGGCCAGCTGCTCCCCGGCCCTTGACGAATGTGATTCAAGGAGAGAGCGCACGCTAGAGAGAGAGAGAGAGAGAGCGAGAGCACACCCCAGCCGCACGCTCACTGTCTTCAAACAACACAAGCACTGTCTTGCTCTCTCTCCCTCGCGCATATTAATTAATTGACACGGTGTCGATGTTTAAATAATTTAAAATGAAAATCTGCTCACCCTATTTTTGTTTGTAAGAAAAAATTTGATTAGATTTCATATCGCAGAAAAATAAAATATCGCAGTGTCACTTTTTTCCCCAATATCGTGCAGCCCTAGTCAGTACGTCATAAATAGAACAAGGCATCTGTTTAATGTCGGGGGTTTGTCATGTGGCACCGCATCCAGTGTAGATAATTTAACATGTGTGTGTGTCCTGTGCCTAAGCGGACAGCATGAAACCCCATAAAAAAAAAAAATAAAATAAAAAAAAAAAAACAAATATGAAAAAACTAAAGAAAGAATAAGACCAATAACAGTTGCTCTCTGTATGTGATATTTCAATGTTTCTAGTGTTGCAGGTGTTTTTTTTCTCCACTGTAGATAGTTTAAATTAAAGCATTAATTGTAAATAATGTTTATTCAAAATTATTTGGTAGTCTGAGGTGAGATGAGGATTTGGGAAAGGGGGGGGCGGGGGACTTTAAAGGGGTGCACGGCCAAAAAAGTTTGAGAACCACTGGTTTAGAACAACTTCAGGATGAGCAAATTATTCATTTAATTTGACCAATTTGTGAATATTACCACAAAGAACATAAATTTTACTTAAAGGGATAGTTATCCCAAAAATACAAATTCTGTCATTACTCACCCTCATGTCATTCCAAACCCTTAAGACCTTCATTCATCTTTGGAACACAAATAAAGATATTTTTATGAAATTTGAACGCCCTGCATAGACTGACACGGAAGAAGAAATCTTAATTTGTGTTCCTTAGAAGAACGACAGTCTTATGTGTTTGGAACGACATAAGTAAATGAATGACAAAATTTTTATTTTGGGGTGAACTAACTTTTTAAACTTGCAGTACTTGAGCTACCAGTATGGTATGACTGGCCTGGATGACAAATAACAACCAACAACAATAAAAACATGTTGCAAATAAAACTTACTTTTTAATTCCCTAACAGCTGTAAAACTGTATTATACATATACTGGTGACACTTGAACGACACATAAAGGAAGTAAAGGTTGCCTCCTGTTGTTTATCAAATGTGTGTAATACAACTATAACTAAAAAGCAATCAGACAAATTCAAAGTTCTTTGCAAACCCCTTCAATGTCAAAGGGGAAGCGTTGTCTCGGGGTGAGCAGTGGATAGGCCCCTTACCTAGCACCTGCTCTCCGCTGGGCTGTCTTGTGAGATTATATATGGGGAGCTTTTACAGTTCAATACAGAGTCTATAAGGAAAGAGAGAGGTTTCAGTAAACTCAGGTGCACTGCGTACATTTCCCAAGTTAAAAGGGTGAACTTAAATGTTTGTCAACCTCACTTCACCTATAATATCATGGGGTTTGAGATGTCTGTAAACAGACTAATGTTAGTCTGGAGAACGATTGACTCTAAATTAACCATTTAGGCGGCTGCTCTACTACAAACACATTACCTAGTTAATGTTAACATCAAGTTACCACACTGACTACAAGGTCAAAAAGACTGCAGTCAATAAAGTATGGATGTGCCCCATATGTTTTCAACGGCGATTAGGCCTTAATTAACGTTGGGTCTAATGATACTCAATTCGACACTCAAAAAGATTGTTCCACTGCAATGCACTTTTTCAAAAGCAAATAGTAAATGCAAACAAATCTTATCACCGTAAACACATTAAACGGAAACATTTAGTTTCTTGTGTGCCGTGCATTAGTGAAGTCAGTGCAGACGCTAGCTCAAGTAAGTTACGAATGAAGAAAGCGAATGAGCGCAGGCGTTTGATCACAAAAGTAGTAATACACCGTTAAAAACAAACACTATAAATAAATCCTAACAGTTAGAAATGACTTAGTCAGTCGATAATGATTTAATCGCTGTGATTGTGAAAAGACACGCAGCAGCTACAGCAGCAGCAGGCCAGAGAGAAAATACTGCTCTCGGTGCGCTAGGCTAGTTGGCAATACCCCTGTTTTTCTAACAATTTTAAATGAAACCTCTGTCCAAAAAACATTACTATATACACTTGAAATATTACTTTATGTGTATTAAGAGAGAAGTTAAACAAAATATTACATTTACCGCTGAAACAGCCACCGCCATAGAGCAGACCTTCCAGCGCTAACGTCAACACGGCGAGGAAGACTATGAAATCTCGCGATACCGAGAAGGCGTTAGGTAAGAGCAGAGCTCTGGGTGGGTATGAGGAGCGCAGCTGCAGTGTGGCCCACCAGGCCGTGATTGAAGGAAAGCAAATCTCGTCGAATAACGAAATATAATGATGTACGTTAGAGAACACAATACAATTTAATTTCTCATTTTCTTTGGATAATATGAGTTGCAATTGCTAAGACGATCGCAAAAGATGAATTCATATTTCTAGAGAAATATTGTAAAAGTATATAGAGGGTTCGGGTTAGTTGTCACATTTTTTAATGCAGTTGACTAAAATAGGTTTATGAAAGTACGTTTCTAGACACACGTATTCAATTATATATATTAATAGCTATTACGCTATTAGTGATCATCTTACATTAAGCAGTATGTGTTTTTTATAGCAATATGAAAACAGTAGAACAGATATAAAATAAACACACACACAAAAAAAAAAAAAAAAAAATACATATAACATTTATGACAGCTGTCCCTGAACCTGACTGATCACACTACATATTTAATTTGAAAACTGCGTTAATTATATATTAGAGCTTTTACACAAATAAATTCAGCCATATTTCAGTGTTAATTATATATTTTAATGTTATAGTATTTCATGTCACAGTATACAATTTCAACACAAATAAACATAAGAAAATACAATAAAACTGCCCAAAGCAAATGTCTGGTTAATGCATTTGATTAAGATGAGATAGGAATTAGGAAGAGTATATTTAAACAGTTACTCACTGTACATTCATATCTCTTGTAATAAATTTGTACGTAGAGACATTGCAAGACACTGGAGTCTCATAATAACACTGGGAGGATTGGGGACTTTTTTCTTGTCATCTGAATAATTTGAATTTGCACAGATAAATGGAAATTACAAATCCCTTGTAATAGTTTTCTGAAGCTGCAATACATCCATTGTACAACCATGCCAATATAACAAAAATGAACAGTTCTGTAAACGCATTCCTTTCCTGACATGCACATATTTTTAAGTTATATTGGAAAGTCACAGCCATTGGAGAATACAGTACTGAAAACATCTCTAAAACAGATACTATTGCTTTTGACGGCATGGCAACATAGATGTTTTCGCAGAATGATTACGGTTGTAAATATGCAAGTATCATACACAGGACATTATGCTTGCAATGTAATACCCACTCTTGCCAGCATTGCACCCAGTACATCTTTGGCCTTGACATTGTTCAAGTTCTCCCATATAGAATACATACAAAGTAGTGTATGAAACATTTTACATGACATAAAACATACTCATACCGTGGCAATATGTAAATGCCAGATAGAATAAAAGCCCTTCATACCCAATAGAGGGATTTATTAAAGTAAATCATGGTTTCTTTTGATTTGGTCAACAGTCAGTTCATAGTATGCTATCACTATGCATTAATTAGTGTAAGGGACACAGAAATAATTAAAAGTAAACTGGGCCCATATATGTTGAACACCTCTAAACAGTCAGCTGATCTAGGATCAGGTTATATTCACATTAAGAAGGCAAATAAAAAAAAATCCCATGTCAACATTGTTAGACTCATGAACAGCACCCCTGTGTCATTAGTTGCTTAAATTATGCTCTTATTATATATATATATATATATATATATATATATATATATATATATATATATATATATATATGTTTGTATTTGTATTCGGTTGCTTTGGTAACAAAATGACTGCTAAATGAATGAATAAAAACAAATGTCTTACTGAAATGTATAGGTTTTAGTTCAGCCTTTTCTTGATAAAAGAAATATGTATGAAGTGCTCTTCTGCTTTATTGCTTAAAATAGAGAAATTATCAGATAGAACATCTTGTATACTCGAGGTCAGAAAGATTTTTTTGAATATTTTTTGAAAGAAGTCTTTTAAGTTTTATTAAGTATCATCAAAAATACTGTAAAACAGTAATATTGTATTGTACAATATTGTAAAAATTGTGCTGCTTAATATTTTTGTGGAAACCATGATACATTTTCTTTAAATTAATAGAAAGTTTAAAAGGGCAGCATTTATATATATATATATATATATATATATATATATATATATATATATATTTAAAAAAAAGATATTTTCACAAAAATGTAAAAGTTTTACCGTCAATTTTAATAAATTGAATGTGCCCTTGCTGGATAAAAGTATTAATTTCTTTAAAAAGATCCCCCAAAATCTTACTGACCTAAAATTTTTGAATGGTAACATACTACTTAAAGGGATACTTTACCCCAAAATTAAAATTTTAACATTAATCTCTTACCCCCATCCAAACCCGTAATAGCTTTGTTCACCTTAAAAACATAATTTAACATATTTTGGAAGAAAACCAGTAAGCTTGTGACTATCCCATAGACTGCCAAGTAAATTACACTGTCAAGTTTTAGTAAAGTATGTAAAGCATCGTCAGAATAGTCCATCTACCATCATTGGTTCAATCGTTGATTCTGTTATCAGCATTAAATCTCTACACATGCGTGATTTCACATGTAGCAGCATTTACTACACAAAGCCATTGTGCACTGACAAACTGTGCCAAACCACGATCATGTTTTGCACAGCTTGTAAGTGAACGACGGATCTGAATAGTAAATACTGCTACATGTGAAATCGAGCATGTGTAGAGATTTAACGCTGATTACAGAACCGGAATTACTGACAAGATGCGCATTAAATATTGTGCAATATTTATCGATTCATCGATGACAGATTGACTATTCTGATGATGCTTTTCAGAATTTTTGACAGAGTATTTTACTTGGCAGTCTATGTGACAGTCACAAGCCTCCTGTTTTTCATCCAAAATATCTTAAATTGTGTTCTGAAGATGAACAAAGTTTTGACGGGTTTGGAACGACATGGGGGTAAGTAATTAATGACAACATTTTCATTTTGGGGAAGGATCCATTTAAGAATACCGCTACTGCCACTGTTTACAAACATCTGCAAAGTTACCATCTTCATGAAAAAAAACAATTGAGAACAAAAAAGTTCAGCTGCATTCCGTTACTTATTTGTGTTCAAAATGTATATAATAACGGAGTATACCATGAGTCCATTTTTGGCTTGTCCTGAATCATTACGGTTATATTCGGACTATTTAGACTGGTTTGGGTAGGTACGGCTGTGGAGTAGCCCATTACCTGCGTGATTTGCCATAAACATAAACAGAGAAAAGTAGCTCCAGCTATAATGTTCTTCTGCAAGTCGCACGCACTTCTGTTTATTAACCGCTGGAGCGGTAAAATGACGGACTGCAGCTTTAAATAAAAAGACATCTTAAACTGAAAAAATTCAAAGATTAAGATTACAAATTCAATATTAAGAGCAAGAAATGAAGTTTAAAGCCTGAAAAAAATGAACTGAAATATATTAGTATAATAGGTGTAAAGAGCACTTTTGTCATAGTACCGCACATTCGTTTACTCAACCTCAGCTTTTTAAAGCATACAGAATAATATCATGTAGAAATGCAGAATCGGTTTAACGGTTTAATGCATTTCCTTGCTTGAACTTCTAAACATTTATACCAAGACAAGGTATTAATTCTTTAAAATAATAAATAACATTTATCTGGAACAAAACTGTCCGTCCGAGATTTTGTCCTTTGTGAGATGAGGATGGATTATGCCATATAGGCACGATGACTTGGAGGGATGTAATTAAAAATCCTTTAAACTCATAAAAAAATCATCATGGTGAGGTGATAGCAGTAATTCAACTGTCAAGATCAAAATTAACAGTTTGAGCTCGTCTGAGTTTTTGCAGATACCATGCAGTATGGTGCAAGCTCTTCTCCCCAGGCCCATCACTTTATTCTGAAGCCATCTTTTCATGACCTTCATGATGTAAATGTTGCACTTTTGGACTCATTTCCCTCTTCTGGATCTCTCGTCATCTCTTTTTCTCAAGCTCTGGCCCTGTCTTCAATCTCTTTCTGTCTATTATGGGAGCAGCTAGGCTTAGTACATCACAGCCATGGCAGTAGGGGAGGTGGATGTCCCTGACCAGTGCTTACATAATGCATCCTCAAGAAAACATGCCAACTTCTCGCAGTCTTCCTGCATGACACAAAAACAAGATAATCACAATCATACATGAAACAAAGCTATTCAGTTCATCTGAAGGTCAAGACAAATAATACTAAACAAGAATCGGTAACATCAAAGTTTTTCATTCCTTGCCACAGTTTCCTTGGCTTGCACTAGAGAACTAAAGATGTATTACGTACAATGTATTTTTTGTAATTATTTACATTCAATTGATTTCACAGTTAAACTGCTTAGGGTTAGGTGATATGCCCAACACATAAATTGCTAAAAAAAACCATTTAATTACAGGTTTCATGTGGTTTTCACTACACAAATAAATAACTCCAACTTACAACTACTATAATTATATCAACTTTACTCAAATACATTCAGTATACTCATGTAAAATAATACATAAAAATTTCAACTGCTTGATTTTTTTTATACTATTGCAAAATATACTATTGTAAACTATATTATTGCTTTGCGATATTTTAAAGTTGGATAATACATCTAACCTTACCTACATACATAAAGTACACTCACATAAAGTTATATATACTATATAAGAAATTTCAACTGCTTGAGTGTTTATATGATCGCAAAATGTGAACTGTATTATCACCTAGCTCTTATCTCCTCAAATTCGACTAAAAGGCATGAAGCAGCCTGATGGTTAGAAGATCTTGTGCTTACCTCACTGATGAAGGCATGGTGAACCAACTCACTAGCCAAATCTTTGGGGGTGTCAGCTGAAAAAAACAAAACAAAAGTTTATTTACTTTTACATCTCATAAATTCTCATTTTTAATCTAAAAAAATAAATGCAACAGGAAGACATTTGAATGTTTTAAAATGGACTTACATGGCAAAACATCACAGCTAAGCTGCCGGTGAAGCCGGTCATCCATTTTTAAAAAGAGAGAGAGCTACAGAGAAACAAAGGATAGATGATGCACAATGTCCACAGCTTTTTAGGTGAAGAAGCCAAAAAAACTACATGCCAAAAAATTCAACTCACATGACTCCTTGTGCCTTCCTCATTTGCTTCCAAATTACAGTGGATCTGGACAACCTGTATGAAAATGATTTGAGGATTTGGTTATTTAATGCCTCTTTTCTGTTTCACAAATCAGATACAACAGGTTTTTAAGAGGACAGAGTGTCATGGATTATTAAAAAAGTAAGTGAAATACTGCTTTTACATGAGATACATTAATCGCCATATCTGGGAAACATTTAAACAAGACATCAGTATCAGATTTGCACACACTTTCCATCAGTCTGCCAACATTTGTTAGACAACTAATATTTTGTTCAAAAACAACTATGCAGAGTTTATAATGAATTGTGAATCTGTGCATTGTTTATTTACACAAACCGTTTGAACAAATTGATCGGCGCACTTGAATAAGTCTTTCCCAAAGCTTTGTTTGAGGCATAGCATCACTACTTGGGATTAGTAACTCTCAATATTGTTTCGAACACAAATTTTATTCTAACCTTTCTGGTTTCAGTCTCCTGTGGTTCTGGGGTTGGGGTCTTCACAGTCTCCATCTGTTCCTGTGACAATGAAAGTGCACGGGGAATAGGATGCGGTCGCTGGGAAGCAAAGTTCATGAGGGGATATATGCCGTTCCTGTTCGTGCAGAAAAAGAAATGTTTCAAATGCTCAAGCATGGACTCAAAAAAATCTAGGATCAGCTGATGTGACAGATCTGTGACTCACTTCACATCCTCAAGGAATTTGTCCAGCTCCAGAGGAGAAACGTGAGAGTACCTTGAAAAAAAATAATGAGAAGGACGTCAGAGGAAAGTGGGAAACAATCAGAAAAGAGAATCAGAAACTTCCTATTTAGTTTGAGAAACTCACTTTAGATGGACTCCAGGCCGGTCACGATGATTAATCTCTGCCATGACGCCGTTAGGGTCAAAAGATTTTGTTTTCTCTTCCACACAGTTCTCAGGAAGGAGATCTGGAAAAAATTAAAATAAGTTTAAGACATAAACTAAAGAGAAATGGAAATGCGAAGGGGCAATAATTTCCCTTTGCTTAAACGGGCCATAAATAATATTTCTGTCAAAGCAAAGATCAAAATTAAAGCGTTTTGACTTTAACAGTGTTTTCCATGTCCCACTTACACTGGTTATTGATGAAGCAGTGTGCAGCAAGCAGTTTTAAGGAGTGGACCTCAAATAACACTCTGTGGAACAGCAGGTCATGAGCTGTAGGTCTCGTCTTGGCTTCTGTGAGCACACACGACTGGATAAATTCCTGTCCATGTAAATGATGAAGGCAATAGATTAAAAAAATAATAAAAAATGTTTAACAGAGCTGTATTGGTTATAAATATATGCTTAATGTCTTTTACCCTCATGAGAGGGTCCTCAAGTGAATGTCCGGCATGATCAATGGCCTCTTTAGAAACGGCGTTGTCTCCATTGGCCTGGATTTCTAGTACTGCCATCTAATGGTGAGTTAGGAAAACAAAATGAAGTCATACTTAAAATGTTTTTCTTTTGGAATTATTATAATTTACCATTTTTGTTTAGTTAGACTGATAAATTAATTTTCAAACCTCTAAGGCACAGATCCCAAATGAAAATATATCAATGGCGTAGTCATCTCCAGCCACTTCAGACAAGGAAAACGAAGAAATTTCAGGAAAATGAACATTTCTATTTTGCATTTTTCTAGTATATTACAAATTATAAAGCAAAAAAAAAGTTTCTTTGCTCAAAAAAATAAAAAAATAATTCCTAGGTATATTTAAAAAGATTCAAGACATTTTCTAAATTTCAGAATTTTTTTTCAGATTGAGAAAGATGATGATAATATGGTAAAGGCATCAGACTCACTGCCATACTCTGGAGCAAAGAAATGCTGGTTCCGCACTTCATCTCGATGTTGATGCACATTGCCATGAATCGCCTCAGCAAACACTAAGGAAAACACACAGCATTCAAACTCCATTTATAACATTATTTGAATGGAAAAATCATTGCCAGTAAACATACAAGATCTCCAGCACATGGGCTAGAGTCCAAGATAAATCCTCTAAAGAGGGAAGTGGGCCTTATTTTCTTTATTTATGTCTTAGATTGGTAAAGCCAAAAATAAATGTTACAATACATTACATAACTGCCAGGATTTCGGGCCAATAAACACAAAGCATTGTTTAAGGAAGGAAGGAAAAGAAAGTCTAAGTATGGTCTGTGTTTTCTTTCTGACAAGATAACCAAATTCCTGTGCACATGGGATAGACAGCTCAGAATGGACTTACCATTGACAAACAGCCTGTGCCAAACTGCAAAAGCAAGAAGAGACTTTTAACTTTTCTAAAAACATATTTTATGTAAAAAATTATCAAACATCAAATTGTTTTGAGTTAAACCTACAATACAAGGATTAAGAGGCTGTCAAACCTGAGCCGATCTTTATGAGGCCATTGTGCTGGATAAAGATTGTGTCACAGGTCAGGTTACCGTGGATAATGGGTGGATCACATGAATGCAAGTAACTAAAGGCAGAAATGAGAACAACATCAGTACTTGTACTTAAAGCATCCTTCAAACACACTGAAAGTTAAAAAATAATTCCATACAAATAAATATTTAAAAACAATTTATGTATTAAAAAAATTATTTACACATGAAAAAAAAAGTTTAAACTAGTAAAATTATAAAAAAAAAAAAATTTCCATAAATTAAGAGAAATAAAAATTTATAGATTCAAGGATAAAATGTGTAACTTCTGGTGTCATAAAATATAACTGCAAACATGTCTCAAAGTTTTTTCCCCAAACACCCCCCTTTGTCTGTCATTGGCCAAACAAATTGACAACCCCGCCCAAAAACTCACGCCATTGGTTGAATCGGTGTTGCTATGCTGGGATGGTCAAGACGCTCAAACAAACAAAGCAATGTTTTGACAACGGCACTGACACTGAGCAACAGTGTTTACTGACTTGTAGCTGCCTCTGTATATTATATTTATTTATTTATTACTAACACATTTCAGCTTTAACTGCAAATTTTCAGATGAGTTCAGAGGATATGAAATCCTCAATGTCCTACCTGAGTGCAGAGAGTATCTGTGTGCACCAACGCTTCCATGCCTGAGACATAAAGGTAGCACCAGTGTGTTATGATTTTGTCATCTTTCTACCAAAAGGTGGCATTGTTCTCTAACTTTTCTGCATACAGGTTCTAATGGCTGTTAAACATCTCACCTTCACATTCATAGTTTTGTGGTTTTTCTTGGTCTTCTTCAAAAACTGCTTTAGACTTCCAGATGACATATATTCAGTGATAAAAATCACCTGTGTGGCAAGAAATGAAAGAAAACGTGAATGTCTGAATTTAGGGTAAAGTTCACAAGAGGCGTTTATTTCTACCACGCTTCTCTTGTGTCTCACCCTCGCTCTGCTCTCTCTCATGTCCAACCAGTACTTGTGGAACTTCACAATGTTCGGATGCTCCACCTGCATCAGGTTCTCAAACATCTCCCTTATCCGCTCCTGTATTAACAAAAAGTACATCCACTCTTGGTTTCACATTTCAAGCGTCCTTTCTGTCACCACCATTCCTGCACGATGACATGATGCCAATACAGTAACATTTCACAGATGTTTGTGGTGCAGCATACTAAGTATCCCACCCATAACACTGATGTCGGAAACAAGCATGGTCCTACCTCAAAGGATTTGAAAACCTTCTTGTCTGAAAACTGCACTTCGTTCCACACCACCTCCACCCCTTCCTCAGTGTCCATGGCCAAGTATGCACTCTCAATGCCTGGGACATTTCCCTGACTGACCTTAAACCAGAAAAAAGGACAGAGAAAGAAGGAAGCATGGAAAGTGAGTTTAGCACTACAGACACATACAAAGTACCACTTAAGTCAGTGATATCTGCAATATTTACTTCTCATTGCACAACTTTTTAACAGTGATATTTTAGTATCCACTTCTTAGTATTGTTAGTACAGGAAATGAGTATTTCTGTGAAGGAGAAGAAGGTCACCCCCCTCTTCTCCGCCCCCTTGCTCCACAACTCTCCCATAATGCACATTGTGGTTTGGGCTGTTCAGAGCAAGCGTGACAACACAGACTTAAAATGGCCTGTACACTCTTGTCTGTTTTTTTTTTTTGCAATGCTGTAAATAAAGCTCAAAAGACAGAAAAGTCCACACTGGTGTTTGCTCACCAAACACTTCAAGTCTCCACCTTTTTTTTTTTTTTTTTTTGGAAAGAACCAGTCATTTTATTATCACAACTGTTTAAAAGAAAACAAACCCAAGCCCAATGTTTTCAGATTTTTATTTTCTATATTTATAGGCTGAATTTGCTCCCCTCCCGCTGATTGGTGAACTGTAGCTATGTGTTTTGGAGACAGACACAACATGTTCTAGTCACGCTGAGATGCAGCTGCCTTCTAAAATGCCTTGGATTTCACTTTATCTCAGATTCAGAAATATATGACTATAAACTGATAATACTGTTTCTTATGCTTCAAACAAAGAGTTTTTTTAATTGGTAAGGGCATTCAGGCATAATAAAATAAAAGCAGAACAAGGTGTCTAGGTGTCTAGGTGTAAAGTTTACTAGGCTAAGCAGTATCAAGTCAAGTAGTAAATGTGCATGATTAATAATAATATCCCAAAGTCTAATTCTATGAAGGTATTTGTTCTGATATTTTGACACTGACTGTCAATTGCCAGTGTGTCCCAGGCTCAGAGGTTAAATAGTGGCCATTAAAGGGATACTCCACCTCAAAACAAAAATGTTGTCATGTATCACCCTCATGTCGTCCCAAACCAGTAAAAGTTTTGTTCGTCTTCGGAACACAATTTAAGATATTTTGGATGAAAACCTTGAGGCTGTCCCATATACTGCCAAGTAAATTACACTGTCAAGCTCCAGAAAAGTATGAAAGACATAGTCCATCTGCCATCAACTCTTCTATATCAGCCGTGCCACAAGGATCTGCTGTTTTCTTTCAAATCAAAGCTAAATACACGAAGAAACAGTGCATCCTTGTGGTGCGGCTGACACAGATAGCAATCAGCATACTGTGATGTGGAGAGACACAGAAGAGACTGTTGGTAAAGGAATTGTTAAATAAAGCTATTATTTTTGTTTTCCTTGCTTACAAAAAGTATTTTTGTCGCTTCATAACATTACGATTGAATCACTGACTATTCTGACGATGTCTTTCATACTTTTCTGGAACTTGACAATGTAACTTACTTGGCAGTATATGGGCCTACCGGTTTTCATCCAAAATATCTTAAATAGTGTTCCAAAGATGAACAAAGCTTTTACGGGTTTGGAACTACATGAGGGTAAGTGAATAATCACAACATTTTCATTTTGGAACGGAGTATCCCTTTAAGAGGACTGACTGATCTATAAAAACCTACCTCAGGACAACAGTTAAACAACTTTTGACAATTTTACTAATAATGGCTGAGCAGAGCAAAGCTTGGTTATGCAAGTCAGAGAACAAAAGGACACTTAAAGCATGTACAGTTACATTTGGATTTAATTAATTCCCTAAATGCCACACAGACAGACAAGGAATGTCTTTGAATACAAATAAAAAATGTTCCATTTCCTCTGAAGACTAGACAGTATCCTTCTAACCAGCCGTTGTCTCCAAATTATATGCAATCACAGGCAGCTGAGCCTGGCTAATATTGTATCTCAATGACATTTAGTGTTGCACAGATAAGATGTTAAGATTTAGAGCATAAAAAAAAAAAAAATCAATGTTCAAACTATATGTACCATGGTTGTTGACATAAGCATGTAACTAAAACTGTAATGCTATTTTAAGACTACATCATTTATTCAGAACCAATTACAAAATAATGGATGTTCAGTTCTGCACCACAATACTAGTGAACATACTGGTTAGTTTAAGTGAATAAAAAAAAAAAACATACAGTAGGACCAGTGTATTATAATTCTTGAATGAATGACTCTTATAAGCCAGTTCGTTTCACAGTGAATTAAAAACATACAGCGCAGCCAGTGTGGTCCACTTAAGAGTCCTAAAACATCTTGTGGATAAAAAAGCCCATTGATATCATGCCGAATGAAGTAAGCTGCTGTCAATATAAATGTAGCTGTGGTGTTTAGTTCTTGGTTTCTGGTCCCTCTTGAGTGGGTGTTTATAAAGAATGTTTGGAGAATAAGTTGTTAGAAACTCTTAAATACCAAATAACATGGAACACTGTGCCCATAAAACCAGCCGATATCATCTCACACACAGTGCTTCGAAATCCGTTCTGACATAAACCCACACAGCAGCTTTGCCAATGAAAACAAACATTACAATCTTCATTTCCTGCCCTTTCATCCCCTATCCTGCGTCTGTCACAGATACACTTCCAGGGGTATTGCCTCTTCCTGCATAATGTATGAAATCTAATAAGTTCTTCTACTGTGGAACTGCTTTCATTTCTGGAAACCTAACAGTGCATGCTTAATTTTCCCTTATATATCCTATTAAACATCTCTGAGGATGAACATAGAGAAAATGTGAATGGACTGGCATGCATGCCTGGATAAACCTGCACTTTATATGCAGGAACAGCTTTCCAGCTATACAATTATCATCACAAATGATGCTTGATTTCAGCATGCTAACCCTAGATGCCTTCTGGGCTCCTCAGACACAAAAGTCTTGTCCGAGTATAAATACTAAGTCGATCTCTATGGGGTGGCTATCTTTTGTGATGGAGAATGGTGACCTGAAGCAACAGTTTTAACTGACATACAGGAGAAACTTGTGTGTGTACTTTGCTGTGATGTTGGAACAAAATAGTTTGTGTAACACACACTTAGCTGGATAGAGACCCAATTCCAGATGTAAAAACAATCAACCCTTGTGAGCTAAACTGCCAGTGTCATTCAAGACCACCAGTTCAGCCTCAAGGCACCCTACTTAGGGGTCTGGAGGTGGAGATGAACCAGTGGCATGACATTACATGAAAGAGATACAAACGTGTTGCTCAGCATTCTTGTGGTAAAATTCTTTAAAATAATTAGGAGTTGCCTAGATGAGCAGAAATGCTGATATTTCCATCTGTTTTTCACGTATGGAAATGAAAAACAAGGCACTTCAATCTGCAGAGTGTTTCATGTTATCAATTTATGAGGTGTCAGACATTTTTAGAAATGGCTTACAGTAATTATTATTCAAACTCATTCAACAGAAATAAATAGTGTATATATATATATATATATATATATATATATATATATATATACACACACACACACACACACATACATACATATACACACACATATTCCCAATATGTATGAAAATTTACATCGCGTCAATTTAAAAAAAAAAAAAAAAAATAGGGCTGCCCTTAAAAACCACTGCTCAAGAGTTAATGAATCTAAATACATTTGGAAATCTGTATTAATACCCAGCCCACTTTTACACTTGTCTGACCAATTAATACAATAATTCACTGTTTATCAATGTACATTGTGAAAGTTTTACCAGGATTACTAGCTAACCCAGTGTTAAATATGAACAGGTAACACAGAGGTGCATTAATCCTGGTTTAAAAACGACTATGGTTAAACACTTACCATCAAGCTAGTGGAAATTAGAAATAGTCTGGATGAACTAAATCACAAACACAGGACAAGCATAAAAACCACTGATCTTCAGGAAACGTGCCCAAATATGTTATCAGTTCGACCTTCCTGAGATTGACACACTTGGCAGAAACTCAAAAGGAGTGCTCAACATGACAATCCTATGAGTAAAGTGTCACACTCATCAAGATTTCATTGCATTCTCTAAAAGCTCAAGCTCAATTGGGTAACTTTTCCCAAAGAAAGAGTGCTGACAGAGGCGTTGTATTTTCAGCTCTTGCCTCAGGGCATCTCTCTCCCAAAGCGCTCAACCTTTTATCTTGCATTCACGTATGAAATAAAGAGTTGGCAAAATCAGCATTAAGAGATGAATAGCTCTGCTGTAGGGTAAACCGAGCAAAGTAGGTGTGTTTGTGAAAGTTAAAGGATGAAATGTAAGCCAAGAATTTAAGGAGTCTACAGTTGCGCTCTTTTGTAAATATGTGCTCAGTTGCTGTTTGTGATTGGCAGAACATAGTATTGTTCTGTACACCAGAAGCCCAAATTCAGGCCAGTTTGGACTAATGCACAATTTTCTTTTTTTTATATAAACCGGAACATTTTAAAAGCTACATCAGGTCAAGTGCACCACTGGGTTTGAATATGACTGACACTTTTGAAGTGAGGGACTGCCACAGCAGGCTTGTAGTATCAGAGTCTGCTGCATTTAAAGATTTGAGAGCTCTGACTTTGAATGAGAGGTTAATGCAAAGAAGGATCAATGCTGATGGACTTGGAAGGATCATAAACAAAGAACAGTGCAATATGTAGCAGGCAGCGACGTCATATGACTTAGTAAAAAGAGAAGCAGAGTGAAGGACGATAAGAGGAATATAAACAAAGAGCATTTATAGAATAAAAGCATGATGTGATGTCCACGCAAAACAGTGTTAGTCACCATACTGACGACTCATGAATGCCCTGCATTGTGATGATGGAGATGTGGGAAGCCATGGTGTGAACGGACTGAAAGCTTTTTTCTCCTCTTCTAGCGGTTCTTTTTCTTCCTCAAAATAGCTTCCGTCGCAAAGTTGGGAGAACCGGTATTTTCCAGCGCTGTTCCAAGAGAGAAACACCTGCAGCAACCAAACCAAAACGATCTAGCTTCGATAAGACAAACAAGTAGTTTATACCGAACTCTCTGAATGGTTGAAGGAACAACCTGAATACAACAATCACCATTATCAGACACGATCTTGTCTTAAAAAAAAGTAAACAATTTCAGTCCTAGTGATAAGTGAATGGAGAGCAGTTTACAAGAGTGACATAAATGTGTGTATATCACAAATATCTTGTGACGTTCTGAAAAACAAAGAAAAGAAAAATGCTTAAAAGTGCCATAGAATGCATTGATACAATATTTTACATAATTTTATGGTGATGTTGCCAGAGTGTGTATGTAAAGTTTTATCTAAAAATACCCCACAAATAATTTTTTATAGCTTGCTGAAATTGCCACTTTGAGGGTGTGAGCCAAAACACGCTGTTTTTGTTTTTGTCCCCTTTAAATGAAAATGAGCTTGTGCCCCCATCTCCCTTTTCAGACGAGTGCAGAGCTTCAAGAGCTCATGCTCGCGGGCATACTACCAGTGTTACGGTTTAACTAATGGTGACCGTTTTACTGACCTCACATTGCTTCCAAATGCAATTTTTAACTACCACATTGCAATTTATGTTTATTCTGGTAGCATGTGAAGGCAGCATTAGTGAAAAAAGGTAGACAATTGTAGCTTTAGCAATATTAGCCTTACAGAGAAACTAGAAGCTCTTTTGGAAAACAAAATGACGTGTAATGCTAACTTTATCTGGATTGCACACGAAGCGATATTTGCACAACTCCAGCGCTGAACTGTCCATTGTTTGTGAGCCAGTCCAGTGTAAAATTATTAGCACAAGCATATAGGTTTTTTTTTCCTGGGACTTTCCTTTGAAAATGAAATTTAACCACCGTGTCTTCAGCGGTCTATGGACACTCCTATGTTCGATGGAGCAGAAAACCGTAATAGCGAACCGCTGCTTCTCTCTCACTCAAGGGGCTGTCTGTATGCTAATAGGTCAGAGTGCGTCACAAATGGGCGGGGCTTCCCCAAGTATGACATCATAGCAGTAAGAAATCTGGAGAGTTTATGATTTATTGAGAATATAAAACAATGAGTGAGTGGATTTTTACCGTTATGGGCTGGTGGTTTTCACACACTGTGGCCACACAACTGTGTTCAAACACCTTATAAAAGTGATTTTTGCATTCTATGACACCTTTAAATAAAACATGCACACACACACACACACACACACACACATACACACACATACACACACATTTTTGGATTTTCAAAATAACTAATTCTGTATGATTTATAAGCATTTTGAATTACGGGGACACTAAAAATGTCCTCATAAACCACCTCCTCATTGTAATACCTGTGTCATACCCATGTCAATATACAAATTTGTGTCCTCATTAACCACATAAACAAGCTCACTGTAATCTGTAGGCTATATGTATGAAAAATTCCTGGTCAATAGCTGCTCGAATATCTGCTCAATGCCAGTTCTTTAGAAGTACATGACGAAATATCAAGGTCAAGCAAACTTAAAAAAACATTCACTTACAAATCAAAAATTATAAATGGCTTTTAAATAAAAATTTTAAGTGGAACAAAACTTCAAAATGTACATTCAGATTTCTTTTTTTTTTTTTAAAGGCTTTTAAAGATTTTATTAATTTACAAAAAAATATATTATTTGAACACAATTTTATATTTCCAGGACCATGGAAACTGTGTAAAAAATGTCATCTTATAAATCATACATTATGGATGAAAACTGAATGCTGGATGAAATTCTAGCTAAATCTTGTATCTGTGAAATCTGACAGTTCTGGTCTAGTTACTGCTAGTCAGTCACATGAGACTCATTTGGGATTCTCAGAGCATGAGTGAGCTGAGATACTCAAGCTGTCATCAAAAGCTAATTCTACAGTATAACACATGACACTGGTAAGTTCATACAACCTATCATTGTCATCTAATGTCTCTAAATTAAAATCTCTGAATAGCTGCATTGTCTCGACTGAAGAAGCAAGGAAGATTACTCTTGCACAATTAATCAGACCAACTGCTGATGGAAAGATTGAATCTATTACAGTAATTCAAAGCAAAAAAAAAAAAATGCAGTTCTGAATTTGACACAGACCGATGGAATTAAATTTGTGATTTTTAATGTGACACAAAAAGTAACATTTTACACTGAATTCACAAAAGAGGAAATAGTGATACTGAAAACCTTGTAGCTTAGAAATACAATAGGTCTTAAAACAATTTCTATACCAGAGGTCTTGTACATCCTTCCAAAACTGTTACTGACTTTCTTCTGCAGCAGCAGAGCACAAAAGAAGATATTTTGACCAAAAAAAAAAAAAAGCCATACAATAAGCCAATGGGGTCAAATCAATGCAGTTTGGACCTGAACTTATTCAAAGTATCTTCTTTTGCGTAACGTAGAAGGAAGAACATACAGGTTTGGATCGACAAAAGCTCAGGATAAGAAAATTTTTATTTTCAGGTCAACTATCCTTCTAAGATAAAATCAACTAGAAATGCTTTAGCAAACGTTTTATTGTCCATTCCAGATTCAAATAATTAAAATATAATATATGAGTATACAAAATAAACCTCTAAAACAAGATTCTAACTCTGTGATGCTCTGGTAAAGTGCAATCAAAATGTATATTTTTTTTATCCAATTATTTATACATTGGCTTTTCTTTTTTTTCTTTTTTAATGGGCAAAAGAACAACAGAAACCTTTGTTTTATATTGAAGTGAATTACTCTAAATCCTCTCCTACCAACCACTAACACTCTGGCTGTCACAGGAAACCAACTCTGCCAGTCTTCTGGGACTTGGAGTTCTTTGAAAGAGGTTAGCAGTTGGCACAATCTTCTAGAGCCCAATGCCAAACACAAATCAGATAGGGGCTTTGAAAGCCATCTTGATAATATAGTCTGTCAAAGAAAGATGAGCAGTTGTCAGAATAAGAAGACCAATGTTATTGCTTTCCTAGAATCTGGACAAATGAACATGCAATGAGAGTGAGAGAGAGAATACCATATGGATGGCTTAATGCAGTGAGACAGATGGCGCTCGCTGGTTTTGCTTTACACTGGCCATTAGCCAAGGCACACTCTCTCTCCCTCACACATACCAATGAATCTGCGGTTCCTTTCCACTGGGTTAATTAGTGTAAATGCATTACAAACACCTTTAATAATAATAATACCAATACAATCACGCCAGGAGTGGGCAGCATGTATTTGCACACAGTTACCTCAAATAATTCTCTGTTAATGAACTATTTGATATTATTTGGCAACTGTAGCCACCAATGCACCAGTTGCTCACATCATAATCAGTGTAGCTATTGGCAGCAGCTATTTACACTACTGCTAAACCGTTTACTTTGTGCCAGAAAATACCTAAAAAATAAAACACCTTGGTGTAAAAACAGTAAATGATACTAAATAGTACATATACATGATACTATTTAGATAGTTACGCTATTTGTTATGCTTATGTTAAATTCTTTGAGCAATAGTGGGCTTGGGGTGAAATTAGCCTTCACCAACAATCTACTGTCACTCTGACATAAACAAAGCAAAGAGGAAAAACTAAAAACATCAGATTTCTATTTGATCTGTAAATCAAGAGTTCTGTGAATCATAATAGCAGTGTTATCCAAAATTTGAAAGTTTGCATGAAATGAAGTGGTCAGCACCCAAAGTTTTTCTTCACCTAGATCATTTCTACATCTAATCCCGAGATGCACAGGAACAATTTGTTTGCTCTCTTAAAACATGGAGAATCTCTTAAAGACAGAAAAGTGAGTGATCTGCTGAGCTATTTTTTGCTCCAGCCTCGCTATGAGGGCCTCCAGAAGAAAGGTTTACTTCTTTGACAAGAGACAATGACAAAAGACTTGTGGAATAACTGTGAAAAATGCAAACTACCCTTAAAGGCTTATTCACCTTTAAGACCTCAAGCAGGTAGCATTTTCACAGACGCTTGTGGAATTTGTCAGTATGAGGACATAATTGAAAAATAGCTCAATGCAAAAAAGTGTTCATAAGATACTGCATGTTATATATGGAATTACATTTGCTCCAATAAAAATGAAACTTTAAAAACTGAACGTAACTTTTTCAGAAACTACTAAAAATATGCTATTACAAAAGAAGAAAAACACAATGAAAATGAAAAAAAAAAAAAAAAACTCAGTCGCACAAATTTAACAGGCACTTCAAATATGCTTCATTCTTTGTTAATGTTTTTCAAAGATTAGTTTTTGCTAATCGTGGATTCTGAATGCATTGCCACAGATTTCGCTAATGCTTCGTAGTTTTTCGTTTGGTGTTTTGACACAAACTTCTCATGGGGGCGGGCTTAACAGTGATCTACTCTGATTGGTTTGTGAGCCTTTGATGGACAGTTGTTCTCTGACCAGGAAGTATAGACGCCACTCAGCGGCGCACATATTGGAAAGCTCTCGCGGTGATTTATATTAATTAATATGTAAATAATATTTGACCTTCGATCGTCTCAGTCTGTATAGATAAGCTCTCTGGAGACACAGAGCGTCATCATCTTCCTCCTCCGCTTGTCCTTCAAGGCAGCTTGAAGTAAGCTTGTGTTACTGAATGACAATAATAACCCGCAACAAACTGTAGCACACTGTAACATGAAAAACTTGTATCAATGTTATTGGTTAATTCAGTAACAAAAGTATAAACATGCATCACATAATATCAACCACAAATAAAAAAAAACAATAAAGAATAAAATAGACCTAAAGAAAAGAGGACCAAAATCTAAACAAAATTACACAAGGAGATCAAAGGCAGAGCAAATTCTAACAGTCCTTATAGCTCTCTTATTAGTATATACTGAAATTACATTCAAATAGTTCTAAATTTAATTTAGGAAAACGGAGAAGACAGGTTTACAGTTGGAGAATTTGCATTTCTGCAAATATTGTGTTTTTCATATATACTGAGAAGCCTGGCAAAATCTTACACTTGACAAACAGACCAATATCATCCCAGTGTTTCTGAATGTAGTGACATGACCAAAATACGTTTACCATAGTTTCTTCAGAACTCAAACAGAGAGCATGTAAGATCAACGTAAGATTTAAATCTTTGTATAAACTTCTTTACAGAGTAGAACCTGTGTATGAGCTTAAAAGAATTTTCTTTCGCTTTGTCTGTGAAAAATAATTTTTGCGTTAGAGACCAGATTTAATCACCGCGAGAGCTTTCCAATATGCGCGCCCCTGAGTGACGTCTGTACTTCCCGGTCTAAGAGCACCTGCCCATCAAAAGCTCACTATCCAATCAGAGTAGATCACTGTTAAGCCCGCCCCCATGACAGGTCTGTTTCAAAACATCAAACGAAAAACTGAAGCGTAAGCGAAATCTGTGGCAATGAATTCAGAATCCACGATTAGCGAAAATGAATCTTTGAAAAACATTAACAAAGAATGAAGCATATTTGAAGTGCCTGTTAAATTTGTGCGACGGAGTTATTTTTTTTTATTTTCATGGTGTTTTTCTTCTTTTGTAATGGCATATTTTTGATAGTTTCTGAAAAAGTTATGTTCAGTGTTATAAAGTTTCGTCACTTTTTATTGAAGCAAATGTAATTCCATAAGAAACTGATAATTTATATAATAAATATATTACTGATACAGATTTTTGCAGATTCTGATTTTCTTTCTAAGAACTATAACTGAAAGCATATACAAACAAAAATTTACTTTTCTTCAAAGAAAAATTTTATTTTCAAAATTTCCAGAGTTACAGGATCTTTCTCTCACTAAACATCTCTTAAAAAATAAAGAAGCTCTGTGACTGGAAAGTAGAAGAAATACCAATTAACTAAAAAATGAGTTGCTTTATAAAACAACAACTTCATAAATTTATTTTCTCTTTTTTACTTGTCAAAAGATCCTATGAATGAACAAAACTGAAGTGTACAGTACTCTTCCAAATAATAATAGTGCAGTATGTGGGTAATAAATTTTGTTAGCATATGTATTGGCAAAATGCAAAATTACTTTTGTGTCTTCTTCACCCACAGACAGAAAAAACTTCCACACCAATGACATGTTTGCATGCAGCTGTGAACGTCACCGCTGCAGTCGCGCTCACAGCCGCATGTAGAGAGATCGGCTGAAAATCTCTCTGATCACCAATCAGGGCCGATCATGCAGAAAATCTTTCGATTCCAATCCCTGGCCAATCGATCAGTGCATCTCTATTTTGAATGCTTATATTATTGTTTATATGATAGATAGTATCTGTATCACATACCTTCATATTAGCCATGGCCCAAATAAAAAATTAATTTAAAAAAAAGTTTTGCTTTAAGACTAGATTTTTTTTTTCCAAGACACAAATTTAATTGTATAATGTATTGTTTTAAGTGTTTGTAGATATATTTTGAACATGCTAAAATATATAATAATGATAATTATATACAGCATTATATATATAGTAATATATAAGTGCTATGTTTTCCCACATCAACCTACACCAAACGAGCTGATTTATATTACAAAATAGGCATGGTTATATGGTTAGTTGCATTTCATTATTTGAATTTACCATTCAGACAGATCAGAAGAGGCGTCTGGCAATTTTTTGGTCACTATCCATCAGTGCAAAACCACAGTGCCAAAGCAAATTGATGGAACAAAATGCTACTATGCAATTTCCTATTGCATTGCCATCTCAAAGTAAGTGAAATATCCAGGAAAGTAATCAATGTTCACGAGAACAGCATCACGAGACATGTGGATTGGCAAGGTTAATCACATGAATTTAAAGACCACATCTACTATGTCTTATCATTCCTTTTGGTGTGTGAGGGTCAGAGACAGAAAGACACTGGGAGGGAGACTGAGACAGAGATGTTACATGGTGCATGCTGAGCAGAATGACTAAGTGTATGCAGATTTGTGTCAATGAGGGTGCCTGTACCTTTAAGCTGGTTGTAAATGCAGGCACAGCCATGAAAAGCACTTGCCTCTGGGAATATTTAACAGTCACATATCTAACTGTTAGAACATTTAATTAGCATTGCTCATTAAACACAGAGACTAGGTGAACTTTAGTCCTACTGAGCCTCCTCACAGGGTAATTATTCTTTTCCTTTACTGATGTCCTTTGTAAAAGTGATGATGACTGGGCTTTTTTTAGTCTCTGGGATGTGGCTCATTTAGTTCAGACAAGAAACCTGCTATCCGCTGAGATTTTTATCTTATCCGTCTTAAAACCGCTTTCAATCAATTTTCTATTGACTGTGTAATATGTAATACAGCACAATCTTGGAAAAGGATTTAATTATTGCATGGATTAATTTTTCAATCTCAAATTATGCAACAGTCTGTTTGTAATTATTACTGTTAAAAAAATTACTGTGCTGTCATCTGCAGCCAAATCACAGCCTATTCAGATACCCAGTAGAACAGCACAATTGTAGATGTTGCTTATTTATCTCCCATCATGCATTAATTCTTCTGATGAAATTGTTCAGATAGGTTTAGTAAGTCTTCTGAGAAACAGCAAAACGTTGGAAAACAGTTACATAACAAAAGTGTTCAAGAGCTATGCCAAGCTGGCCGTGATCGCAGAAATCGCTCCAATAATGACTCTATTCTGCCTTCTCAATTACACCTAAACTCGAAAATGTGCCAATTCATTTCTGCTGCTTCACATGTCACAACAGATTACTGATAAAAAGAAAGTTAGAATAAAAGCTAATTGAACCCAACAATGGTTTTGATTAGCACTCATCTGTATGTGTCATTCCTACGTGAAAAATAATACACTACTGCAAGAAAACATCATCGCTCACCCATCTGTCCGCGGAGTCATTTTCACTTTGAGTTTCTCATTCACACACACGTGCTTGGTGCTAATTAAGTGTAGGGGATGAACCGTGGTAAACATCTGCTCAAAAACTCTGTTGAGGTGTTTTTTTTTTTTTTAATAAAATAATGAAATAAAAAGGAATTGGATGCTAAAATTGTTTATTAAAAGCAAAATATGAATTCTAAACGTTATGCATGTCTTCAGAAACATCTCAGAAGCATAAGGGCCTCACATCAAGGCGGATATCTATGACAACACTTAAGATATGGTTTTAAAAATTGTATATTTAAAAAGAACAGCAGAGTCTACTACAACTGCAATGATAATGGCACCGGAGCACAATAACGTTACAATCACAATTTTATTTAATTTTAAATGTGATATCAGAGACCTAAATAGCCTCATTTTCCAACTCCCCTAGAGTTGAGTTTTACCATTTTTGAATCCATTGAGCCGCTTTCTGGGTCTGACGGTAGCACTTTTAGCTTAGCTTAGCATAGATCATTGAATCTGATTAGACCGTTAGCATCTCACTCAAAAATGGCCAAAGAGTAGCGATATTTGTCCTATTTAAAACTTGACTCTTTTATAGTTAAATTGTGTACTAAGACTCGACAGAAAATGAAAATTTGTGATTTTCTAGGCCAATACGGCTAGGAACTATACTCTCATTCTGGCGTAACAATCAAGGAACTTTGCTGCCGTATCATGGTTGCAGCAGACACAATGATATTACACAGAGCCTGAAAATGAAGAGTCAAGTTTTAAATAGGAAAAATATTGAAACTTTTTGGTCATTTTTGAGCGAGAAGCTAACAGTCTAATCAGATTCAATGATCTATGCTAAGCTAAGCTAAAAGTGCTACCGCCAGACCCAGAGATCAGCTGAATGAATTTGAAAACTGTAAAACTAATTTGTTTATCTCTAGGGGAGTTGGAAAATGAGCCCATTTTCAAAGGGGTGTGCTACAATCTTTCTGCAAATTAAGTCTTTATTTTTCATTGATTAACATTTGGTAGTTCTCAATTTTTTATTTAGGCAATCCTAATGTCACAAGGTTAAAACTGACGAAACCCACAATAATGCAAGCGTTTTGCAACTACCCAAAAAAAAGTCCCAACATTACAGCTTCTAACAATCAGAGTGCACACTGAAAAACCTGCAGAACAGAAGCTGGGACGCATGATCCAGGTCTCTCCATTTAAATGTCAGAGTCACAGAGGAAAGAAAACATCACCACACCACCGCAAACAAAACTTTCACTCTTGTTGTACAAGCAGTCAGTCCTCATCTTAGCCTGTGCTTTGGCAACATTTAACAACACTGACGCAATAAGAGAGCAGGCCACATACTAATAACATTCTTGTACTTACAGGCTATTCATGAGAAGGAAATTATTGCTTGTGCTCCAGCCACTTTGCCTCACTGTTTTTATCCAATTTTGCATCTTTATTGCTTCTCACAATCAAGTGTCATGGAAAAAGAACACATAAATCACCCCCTCTTGAGACTCAACCTTGACCTCTGAGAAACTTAAGATGGCTTTGTAACATAAAATGGAAAACTTTCACAAATATGCACATAAAGTGAGTGTATTATGTTCCAAGCTTTTAAGCACATAGTAAACACTTAACAGGAATTTCAAACTATTTGTTTGGCTGTACTCAAGTGCATTTTTTTTTTTTTTTTGCTTATCTTAAAAGTTTGAATTAATTTACTGTAACGCAGTAAACCCAAAAGTTGTCACAAACAAAAATAACCAAACTGTCCTAGAAAATTACTTAAAATATCAAAACATTTCTTGATAAGTACTTCCTTAGAGAAAGACATGCAATAACTAGTCCACTTTACTTGATTCAAATAAGTTGCTTTACAAGCTTCTTGGAAATCAATACTTCTGAAAAGTAAAAATCAACCAATTAGGTTTTACACTTTAGGTGGGAGGGGTTGGCTAAAGCGTTATTTAATTAGCATTAATTTACATATGAAAGAGTTTCACTGTTAACACTATGAGTAGTGTGGTGGTTAAAAAAAAACAAGTTTATAAGGTTCCAGTGTCATGTAAGATAGATATGCTGAACGTGTGCCAATACTGATAAGCTGTATCTGTGATATACTGTATCTGTGACTTATCTCAAAGAAAACCGAGCTCTTAACGCTTCAACACAAGGAGTGGGCTGACACGAACACGCCCCTTTTATCTCATAAAAACAAGAATATGAATAACAAACCTTTGGTTAAAAAAAAAAAAAAACTTACACTCATGCACTGTATGTGTGTGCGTGTGTATTTGGATGTATGTGCATGGAGGGGGAGGGTCAAAATGTTTACATTAAATATTTTACGAAAACTGCATTAAATACTTTTGGAATGCTGTTAAATGTCATTAAAACTCAAATTATAGTTATTAGAGCAGATGTGCATCGATTAACGTGTTGCTTTTTCAGATATAACGTTACTACAGTTTTAACGCGGAAAATCACTGTTAACTCTCTATGTGGATAGAAACCAACAGGACTGGTTTATCGCGAAGATACCCACAAACACACCATACTATGCGTTTGCATTTGCAGAGCCCTTTAAATGTTTTAATAACAGTTAAATACACATTTACGTCTCATGCAGTCGTCGTCTTTACAAGAAAATGACAGCAATGCTTCACGTGCCCATTAGCCTCCACACGTAACGTTACCTGTTCCCGTCGCTTCTGCCAGCGGCCGCAGGGGCTTTCCTCCAAGATTTCACTCTCATCTTCACTCTCCTCCTCTTTCCCCCCGGACCCCGATATGTTCTCTGGGACGGACATGGTCATTTTACCCTCGCGTGCTACTTTGACTGCTCCTTTAAGACCAACTGAGCACGCAGGACCCCCTGAGGCTTCCTGCAACGTTGTAGCTGCAAACGTGTTTCATTGACGAATATCGCTGGTCACGATTTCAAGTTTTACAGTTTAGTCGTCAACCGCATAACCTGTAAATACTGCAAAGCGATTTGCGAAAAGAGTTTTTTAAGCGACGTATAATTTTGAGTGCTATAGTGAATTTAATCCCATTCTCAGAAAAACGGCAAGGCTCCGGACAGCAGACAGTCTCGTACGTGAGAGACGTGGGTCTCTGGACGCTCAGTCGCAGTCCACCCTTAAACATACAGAGTGTACTAAAGAGCCCGACCTACAGGCATCATTTCGTCTCAGACCAGCTTTTCATACTGACTGGAGCTTTCAGAATTTCCTCTTTTTAAAATGCTACCGTAAAGCTCAGACAATATGCACAGTGACCTACTGCCTTGTGTCATAAAACAATTCAGTGCATGTCATACTCATCCCCAGTCGTAATTTACACAATGCAAAGGGAGATTTGTCTATTAAAAATAGCCTATATATTATATTAACGCTTTAAATTACAATACACGTTTGCAATGTTGCTTTAACATGCCACTTAACACAGAATTGTATTGAGTTCCTATGTAAATTGTGACTGCGTGTAAACAGTGAATTGTGTATGTAATTTAGACTTCATCAAGTCAAGACTTGCGTGAGTGTTGCAACTAGTATTTAAATTGAGTGACAGGGTTTAGGCATGTGTGAAAACCTTCCCCATCCTCTTAATACCCTTTCTTGGATCACATACAGTGGCCTCAAAATCTATTTGGGACTTAAGAAACGCTTAATTAATAATTACCCAGCTGCAAAACAGCTAAACCCAGCCTAAACTTGTTGGCTGGACTTTAAGCTGGAAGGAGCTGGTTTTAGTTGGACTCCCCATCTGGCCAGACTGGTCAAGCTGGTTTTAGCTGGTTGTTCCAGTCTGACCAGCTAAGGAAGTGGCCAAAACCCCTCTAAAACCAGCCTGCTGACCAGCTTTGACCAACTACCTAAAAAGGATGTGTTTAAGACAACACAAAAGCTGTTTCTTAACACACCTCTGTCTAGTTAAGGACAACACATTTTGTTACTTTTAACACAACCAATGTGTTATACCTACTAATTTCTACACAGTAATATGTTATAGTTACCCAATTTGTGTCAATTATGTACACAAAATGACGTATTAAAATAGATAACACAAAAACAATGTGTTACAAATTAACATCCTTTTTGAGAGTGTTAGACCAGATGACCAGCTAAAACCAACCAACCAGCTTAGGCTGATTTTAGCAGTTTTTTTTTCATCACGGTATTTACCAGTTTTTCAAACCAAATAGCATTTTCTTCTATTTTGTAAATAAATATAGTACAAGTAAACTTGACAAAAATAAACTTCTGCTTCTATTTTAAATGATAAATTATAAATGTAAAAATTATTACACCAGACTCTGCTGAGAAACTTGAGGGAAACCTCATACAGTATTACATTTAGACATTTTTAAGAGTTAAGTGTCCTTACTTATTATAACTTATATTTTTGTGGAGTATCTCACCCTCACTGACCCTTTCTACCTTTCTCTCTTGCGAAATGCCACAAGAAGCTGCATAAGTTGCTACTAGGTGTAGTATGAATAAATTGTTGCTAATGTGGCAGTCTTCAGCATTTGTACTTAAACATCAATTTAATATTTAGTTTTTAATTAACATATTGAAAATACTCAATATTTACCACATTATTAATCAGATACCAAAATATAATTAGACCATGTATAATTTACATCTGTTTTGCTTTCTAAGAGGTTTTATTACAGTCAGTTTAATTCTTTGACATCATCTTCAATTATTTTTCTTAGAAAAGCACTTCTACTAGATTCTCCCTGGGGTAACGGCTCTGAAAAACTTTTTTTTCCTGTCAGTTCATGCCTGCCAGAATGGCTGTCTGTTCTCGGTTTATTTTTGTAAATAGAATTCATAACGTCCAGTCATCTGTAAGTGGATATTTTGCGCCACCTGCTGGTAACAAGTTTGTAGTTTGTGGTTTGTAGTTACAAATGAACATAAATTAAAACACTAATATTTGACACATGCTTATCTAACATGGGTACTTGTGTTGGTTGTGTGTTCACGTGTACGAGCTGTAGTTTTTGTCACCCTAACAGGAATAAGTCATTTACAATAACTAAGGGTAAACAATAAAGATCCGTTCATGGAACTCATTAACTTCAAATGTCTATCATTAAACAGTCATCTAGCCACACTAGTCACATACAGCTCTGAAGATGTGTTGGAGCAAACTAGAAGATGGGGAACCTAAGAAGAGTCATAGACAACCAACTTGACTGTTTCAAAACCAGTTTTCTGTGTCATGAACTTCTGCATTGCTTTGACACAAAACACAGTGAAGGACACAAGTCAGAGTTTCCTGGAGTCCATCAGGGCTTACAAAAGAATTTCCAGGAGGTGTTTTTTTCTTCTTTAAATAGCCTGAGAATGAGCATATTTATATGATTCGTTTTATTTTTAATTTATTTTATTCTATATGAAGTAATTATTTTATGAGCACCCACAGTTTTAGGAGTAGTAGTGATAAATTTGATGTCATAATTTTATTAAAAGGAAATAATGAGGTAACTTTATTAAACTGCAGATCTATGTTAAGAACATTCTATTGATTTAAGAATAAATCAGGTAAAGTTGTTTGATGTCTTAGGAATCAGTTCTGGCAACTACAGTGGTGGCCAAAATGATTCATTATCAGTTATTTATATCTTTCGCTGTAGTGTGTCAGTCCAAACATTCATTTTGCCATTAATTAAAATAATCCTATGAGATTTTTGTTTGCACAAGGAGTTTGACAACAGTCAGTTGCCGATTTAGGAGAGAATCTGAAAAATGATAGATGTGGCAATCTATCCCATCACTGTGGGCATAGTTGGTAAACACGCTGACATCATCTATAGCAACAAGGTCATAAGCCTTCTCTCTATTCCTTGGTAAAAGTTTCTCTCAGCAGCTTTGTGAATAGGTTTTAAGAGAAACTCTAAGCTAAAAACTTTCACTACTACTGTATTTAGTAAAACTCTTAGTGGTAAGATCATTTTGTTTGTGAATATGGGCTCTGATTTCATCATCTCCAGTCTGTCTGGAATGACATGAAACTGAACAAATTGAGAAAGAGTAAATCTAGATGAACTGTGGCAACGTCTCCAAGATGATTCAAGACCTACCTGCAAGCCAAACTTAACTAATTTACATAACAATCAGATACTTGTGGGACTGACAAAACCCTCCGTTTTATAGTCCAAACATGTTATAACTCATCTGTCCTTTGCTTTATACTAGCTACATACTGACCTAAAAGACTATCTTTATATAGCAGAAACTGTAGCCTAGAATTCAGACAGTATCTTCTTGTCACGTGGGTTTCTGTGAGAGACTGTAGTCTGGTTTGTAGTCTAAACTCAACATAAGCCGTGATGTACATGTGAATCACACGAATAAGACCAGTACATCCATATAAATCTGTTTAGATCTGTGTGTGACCCCTGCATGAAAGGGAAGTGAACTGACACCGCCGGTGGAGGGCTGCCACTCAGTAATACAGCTCAAGCTACGGCGTCTCGGTTTGGACAAAAAGTGTCGTTTCCAGTCCATCAATGACGATGGGTGACACGATTTTCGAAGAATTAGAAGATTTGATGCATTTTTCTGTTGGCGATTTGCCCGCTCGTGGATACGGAGTGATGGAGGAGATCCGACGACAAGGGAAACTGTGTGACGTTACCCTAAAAGTACAGTGCTTTTCTTTGTTAGGGTTAATTTGCTAGTGAAATGCTAACCAAGTAGCACTGGGCTGTCAGCATTGGGAGAGGCTAGTGAAGTACAGACACTGTTAGCAGAAGAAAGAGCTGTAATGTTCCAGCTTGTCAGCTCGTTTGTTAATGTGTGTCATTGCAGATGGCTTAAAATAGATTTTTGTATATTTTGTATCAGTTGTAACGCGAGTTGTTATTCTAGTGTTGTTTAGTTAGCATGTGCAGCTACCATCCCCATCAGCTGCACATGAACTGTATGTTATAAACTACTAAACACGGATGAGTAACAATATATTCTACTGTTATTGCTGTTATTATTATAACCTGTAGATTTTTTAAACGACTTTGGTTGTCAGTACGCCTTTCATGGTCTGTTAAAGGAGTTGTCACTTCCTTATGTTTAATGTTTAACTATATTGTCAGGCTGAGTTTAATAGAAACACCTGCGACAGCCACCATATCTTGATCTGTTTGACTTACTTTAAACAACGGTTTCTAGCGCTGGCATTTTTTTTATTATTAAATTTTATTTTAGAAATATTTTTACAATTATTTTTATTAAGTTATTATTTTTCTATTTTACATAATTATTTATACTGATGATTTAGAATGAATGCTTTAATGTAATATTGCTCGCTGTTTGTTATCAGTTCTATTCAAAATATATTTGTACATTTTTTAACAGTCAGACTCAGATAGAGAAAGCACATTAATATTGTGTTTATAAATTCTTTACATCCGTGGTTCTCAACCTTTTTGACACCAAGGGCCTCAGACAACTTTCGAAGACTATGTACCCTTTTAGACTAAGGTATCTCTGGTACATCTTTATTTACAGAAACTAGGAGTTGGTAATGTGTTAATCGTGTAAGTTAGTAAAATAATAATGAATAGGAAAATTGCAATAATTGCATTCTGTTATTTCTACTGTAGGGGAATTTATAGTTAAACCCAAAGACCAGGTATGATAAATAAAGACCAGGAGTCAGAGATGCGATCAATTGAAAAAAATAAAATTACTGAAGAAAATAGTTTCATCAGCAGAAGTCAGCTTCAGTACTCGGGGAGGAGTTTGTAGGCTGCCCTCTACATGTATTCTCAATACAGTAATTACACTCTAACAGAAGGTCTCTAACTACGTCCTTACTTCGGTAAAGAGAATTCTGACTGGCTCAAAAATCTTAACAGATGTACGTAAAGTTAAAAGCATATTGACAAAAGTTATTCAGGTGACCAGTAGGGATATGCTGGTATCAAATCTTCCTGTTGTGATTAATTGCTCATGCTTTTATCACGATAAACGGTATTGCAATTTAGTTAAAAATATATAGTATAATATAGTATAATAGGTTAAATGGCAAATAACATTTAAATAAAGCAATACAGAAAAATATATAAAGTTAAAAGTTTTGCACAGATTAAAGTGCAAAAGAACTATAAAGACCCATAGGTAATACTTTACAATCTCATTAATTAACCATTAACATTCAGAATGAGCAATAACTACATTTGCCCCAGAAGTTATTAATCTTTGTTTAAAAAATGCAAGTCTTAGTTCATGTTAGCTCATTAAATAATACAGTTGCAACTTTACATTTTAACAATGTGTTATTTAATATTGGAATACCTAAGATAAATGAATGTTCAGATTAATTTTTCATTAGCAGTTTGTTAACCAATTAATTAACTAATGTTAACAGTGAAGCCCTGATGTAAAGTGTGAATTAACATTAAAAAAAAATCTAAACACTTTCAAACTATATCTATGGCATGTTGTAGTCCAGATTAAAATAGCCTATCAAGTCTTAATACTTAAGTATTTGACACTGTGATGAACATCATAGCAAATACACAAATTTAAAAAGCTATTTAAAATTATTATTAAGTAGTGCAGCTATTTATTTATGGGGTTTCCAAAGTAAAGGCTGATTTTTGACCAGTTGATGGAAATAGTATTATTAAAATTCATTCCAAATTCTGAATAATTTGTAATATATAATTATTTGCGGTATTTAGTAGTGCCCATCATAACAATATCATGCATATTCATTACCGTGATATATCGCATTACCAAATACCGGCACAAGTCTAGTGACGAGATTAAAGTTTGCATGCAGCTTGTTGCTTCCCAGACATATGTCTCCATCTTTGTGTAAAGATCTTCATATATTCTCTCTCTTGGTGTCATCCTGACTCTCCCTGGAGACTGCTTCTGCGAACAGACCGATACACATACATAGAGAATCCCTTATATACTTACTAAGTACTGTTCCCCAAACACAGACAATGGGTGCAGTTTCTCAAAGGGAGAGAGGTGAGAAACTCGAACAATATTCACCTTCCCTTCTGTAATATACAGACATAGAAAACAACTTAAATATTCGGAATACACATTGATCAGGTATTTACCTCATACAGGTTTTCCGAGACCAAATTTTTAGGGAATAAACAGGTCAGTTCACGTCAACACTTTTAGATGTTTTAGCTTATTTTAAAGCTTGTTGTAATCAATCTTGTTACCTCATTAGAAGTGTGCTGAAGGCCCCAGGGGGCCCCGGGCTCCCAGGTTGAGATCCACTGCTTCAGGTTCATTATAACATGCCAAATTAGGCCTACTTCAAGTCAAGAGAAGGTTTATTGATCAAAAGCACATAAATAAACAATGCATCATTAATTGCAAGAACATAAATGCATCAGTATTACTGCATGGATGGAAATGTAGAAGAAAAGAGATGCAGAATATACAATATTTTTTGAAATATTCATTAAAAATGCAACATTAAACATGTGTATATATTT
The DNA here is from genome assembly GCF_023724105.1 of Carassius gibelio. Taxonomy (NCBI): domain Eukaryota; kingdom Metazoa; phylum Chordata; class Actinopteri; order Cypriniformes; family Cyprinidae; genus Carassius; species Carassius gibelio. Next base: position 20,077,205 of record NC_068397.1, read on the forward strand.
ATGTGTGTGTATACAATATACATATTTCATATATATTGTATATAACATGCATGTACAATATGTAATACACAGTGATCAACAGGGCAAATGTTCTATCCCAGAATAAAAATGGAGGTGGTTTGCCGATGCCTCCTTGTTTTATAGTGATGTTTATGTTGCTGTGTAAAGCAGCATTAGGAGAAGCATCAGGTAATGAAAGCTGTGCTCAGTCTCTGATCTCATCACTCCTTTATGTGGGTCACAGAGAGTAATAATCCTCTTTATCTCTTTCACCTGACCTGCTGTATACATGTCTTTACTGACTAACAGCTGGCTTATAGGACATATACTACAGATCATGCTGAGGATTATGGTGCACTTTCAGCATCCACCTTTTTCTGGATATCTGGCTCACTGCTTCATTTTTTTCACATTTGCTTCTTTATTCATTGAAATTGTTGTCTGTTGTCTGGAGAATGGTCATAATTTGTTTTTATTTGGGTGGTAATGTTTCAGATTTTTCAGCTGGGACTCAATCATTATCAACAATTAACCAGGAGATTTCTTTTATGTGTATGTGAGATGATTTCTGATCAAGATTCTTGCATCTGTTCTGTCTGTGTTTATGCAGGTAGGAGAGCACAAATTCAGTGCTCACAGAATAGTCCTTGCTGCTTCTATTCCATACTTCCATGCCATGTTCACCAATGACATGGTGGAGTGCAAACAGGATGAGATCGTCATGCAGGGCATGGACCCCAGGTGAAGATACAAACCTCAAAGGGACAACTGAGAACTCGTTGTTTTTAAATGTGCATTAAAGTTTTCATCTCTGTTTTGCATCTAAACAGTGCACTTGAAGCCCTAATAAACTTTGCCTACAATGGACACATAGCCATAGACCAACAAAACGTCCAGGCCCTCCTGATAGGGGCCGGTTTCCTGCAGCTTCAAAATGTCAAAGATGCCTGCTGCTCTTTTTTACAACAGAGGTAAAGTTGATTTCATCATAAGACCAAAGGCTCCGTAAGACAGAAATGAATATTTTCACTCTGCTGGAATGCATTGAATTGTACACTTATAACAGTTGACAGTACACTTCTACTTCGGTTTCAAAAAAGTTTACAATTAATAATTACAATTATTTGAATTCAAATAATTGAAAAACTTTTATTTTACCAAAGAATCCTGAAAAATATATATTCCCACAAAAATATTAAGCAACTGTTTTCAACATTTATAATAAGAAGAAATGTTTCTTGAGCATCAAACATCATATTAGACACTGGAGACTGTAAATATAGTTTTGCCATCACAGGAATAAATAAGATATAAAAATGAATTCAAATAGAAATCAGTTACTTTAAATTGTGATATTTTATATATATATATATATATATATATATATATATATATATATATATATATATATATATATATATATATATATATATATATATATATATATATATTTACATTTATTCATTTAGCAGATATATATAGCATTATTCAAAAGCATTATTTGGTAACTATGCTAGTTCCACTGTACTTAATTGGTAATGACAGAAATTTTGACCATAGTTGCTTTTGGGGAAAAGCATACCAGACCATTATGTAATAACTGTCACAGGACTCTCTCAGGTTATGTTATTAAAGTGATCCATTTCACTTACACAGAGGATTCATTGTTCCGACTTGCTCCTGATTTACAGGCTGCATCCAAAGAATTGCCTTGGTGTACGGCAGTTTGCAGAGACTATGATGTGCACCACGCTTTATGATGCAGCCAACAGCTTCGTTCACCAGCACTTTGTGGAGGTATCCATGTCTGAGGAGTTCCTGACCCTTCGGCCGGAGGAGGTGCTTGAGCTCGTGGGCTGCGATGAGCTCAACGTCCAAGCAGAGGAGCAGGTCAGAGTCTCTGGAGATATTGTAATGGCAAGAAAGGATGTTGCTGAATGAATGGGTGTATTTTCTTTTGAGACATTATAAAAGAGAAAAGCTGATCTTGTTGTTTGTAGGTGTTTGAAGCCATACTTGCTTGGGTACGGCATTCACGTGAAGATCGGGAGTCCCGGTTACCAGAGTTAATGTCTAAAACCCGTCTGCCTCTATGTCGACCTCAGTTCCTTGCTGACCGAGTCCAACAAGACGAGCTTGTACGCTGCTGCCACAAATGCAGGCAAGTTTCTTAGATAAGATACCGTATTTTTCGGACTATAAGTTGCACCTAAGTATAAGTTGCATAGTTCCAAAAATACGTCGTGATGAGAAAAAAAAACATATAAATCGCATTTATTTAGAAACAAGAACCAAGAGAAAACATTACCGTCTCCAGCCACGAGAGGGCGCTCTATGCTGCTCAGTGCTCCTGTACTCTACACTGAAGACATAGAGCGCCCTCTCGCGGCTGGAGACGGTAATGTTTTCTCTTGGTTCATGTCAAATTAATTTTGATAAATAAGTCGCACCTGACTGTAAGTCGCAGGACCAGCCAAACTATGAAAAGAAGTGCGACTTATAGTCCGGAAAATACGGTATACTTCTTTCTAAGATAACCTATGGTCAATAATTGGACCTTTTGGCAAAACACATTTTTGCAGATCCAAATCTAAAGGAAACATATTTTTCAGCTCAGAATCTCTGAAGAGAGTCACTGATTTCCATTTCCAATTGTAGATAATAGTAATAATAAAATTTTTAGAGATGACTAACTCTATGTGACAGTTTCTTATTAATACTTTTGAAAGGATGTGGGATTCATTATTTCTGGGGATGCATTTGAATTTTACTCCTAACAGGGACCTTGTTGATGAGGCGAAAGATTACCATCTGATGCCAGAGCGAAGGCCACATCTGCCAGCCTATAAGACACGACAGAGATGTTGCACATCCATCGCTGGCTTAATCTATGCGGTTGGGGGTCTCAATAGTGCTGGTATCTATTTCTTCACATTGTCCTTTTAAAAACCTCATGCACTAGTTACTGCAATATGTCAGTGTCAGGTTTTGTTAAGTCAATATTTTTTGCACAGGTGACTCATTAAATGTTGTGGAAGTATTTGATCCAATTGGAAACTGTTGGGAGCGATGCCAGCCTATGAGCACAGCCCGCAGTCGAGTGGGTGTTGCTGTCGTGAACGGGCTGCTTTATGCCATTGGTGGTTATGACGGCCAATCACGGCTTAGAACTGTAGAAGTTTACAACCCGGAAACTGACGCATGGACCAAAGTTGCTAGCATGAATACTCAACGCAGGTAGGAAATCCTAAAAGGATTTTTTAAAAAGGTTTTGCAAAGAGTTTTAGGTACATTTGATATATATATCTGATGCTTTTGGTATTTCTTCTCTTCGTTCTGCATTAGTGCAATGGGAACAGTCGTAGTTGATGGGCATATATATGTGTGTGGTGGATATGATGGCAAATCTTCACTGAATTCTGTTGAGTGCTATTCTCCAGAGACTGACAGGTAAGTCATGGATTCTTCAAGAAAAATTCAGGGTTGATGTAAGGCTGTCACCTTACATTAATTTTTATATCAAGTAATTAGGAAGGTAAAAGATTTTGTTAAAAAAGAAGAACTTAAAATACATAGGCTATATATAATAACAATGAGACAAGAATATCTAAAATGTTCTGATAATTTTGAATAATACATATTTAACATATGCTAACATACACAATACACATGTTAAAATGCATAATGCAATCATATGTGTGCCCATTTTATATTGTAAAAGAGACCATTAATAATAACATTTACGTTAGCATCATCATACAAATCAGTTGCATTTGAAATCGTTAGTTGTGATGTAACAGTGATTGTGGATACACTTTCTTGCCTGCAGAGGGCGCCAACAACCTGGCAATTGTTGCCACATAGGATACTATAATTAAATGCTAATTTAATCTTCGCCAAACTATATTTGATCCAAAAGGTTGTATCACACAGTCTTTTGTATCACTAATTTACTACTTGGACCTATATTCTTCTTATATACCATTTTTATACTTATATGTTTTAAGTAAATGGATGTGTAAAATTAATGTATTACTAAACGATTAATTGAAGGTTTAAGTGTTTACTTATTAAAAGCCAGATTTATTTTCAGAATTAAATTTATTCATATATTAAAGCTGCGGTAGGTAACTTTTGATGCTCTAGCGGTTAATAAACAGTACTACTTGCGTCTTGCGGAAGAACATCGTAGCCGGAACTACTTCTCTCTGTTTATGTCTATGAAGAATCACAAAGGTACTGGGTTACTCTGCCGCGGTACCCCTGAAGCAATCTAAAATAGTCTGAATATAAACACTTATTATAGGTGCACCCTAGTGATTCAGGACAAGCTAAAAACACGGTTTGGAAAATGGATTCATGGTGTACTCGCTTATTATATACTTTTTTCTACATTTTGAACACAAACAAAGTTACGGACCGCAGCTCTGATTGGTTGTTTCTTACTGGGAGCGGTCTGTAACTGCAAATGGCAATAGGACCACTGGGAGGAGCCAGAGGAGCTTGATTTTTTTCACAGATTATCTGTCTCATATTCTACTGTCAGGACATAATGACAGGTTTAACAAATATGTAAAAAATATATTTTTTACAAAAGTTACCTACTGCAGCTTTAATATTTCATGTTTTAAGTAAAGACATGTTCAATGACAGATTGATTTTGGTATTGAAAATCCTTTCACTCGTATTGGGCCTGTAACAGCCGTATTTTGTTTATTATTTATTAAACTATCCGTTTAGTTGTTCAGTTATTTCCTGTCCTAGCATTATTGTAGCTTCCTTTGGAATCAGAATGCGTCTGATTTCATGTGTTTATGCGTGTTTGTTACCAGATGGACGATAGTTACAGAAATGAGCGCAAGCCGCAGTGCAGCTGGTGTTACTGTATTTGAAGGCAGAATATATGTCTCAGGTGGTCATGATGGTCTACAGATCTTCAACACGGTAAGTAACATTTTTCAGTTTACAGGATGCAGTTAGCACAGTTGTTTTTCCTTGTCTTTTCAGGATAGATGTTACGAAATATTACCATATGACATTGTAAAATTGTATAGGGTTTGAAAGAATAACCCTGTTGTTTCATGTTTCTGCCTCTAGGTGGAGTACTACAATCATCACACAGCATTATGGCATCCTGTCGCTTCCATGATAAACAAGCGCTGTAGACACGGAGCCGCAGCCTTGGGCAGCAGTCTGTATGTGGCAGGAGGTTATGATGGCTCTGCGTTCCTCAGTGGAGCAGAGGTGTACAGCTCTGTAGCAGATCAGTGGAGCCACTTAGTGGCCATGAACACTCGACGCAGCCGCATTTCTCTGGTGGCCAATTGTGGTCGACTCTATGCAGTGGGAGGTTATGATGGACAGTCTAATCTCAGCTCTTTGGAGATGTATGACCCAGAAACGAATCGTTGGATGTTTATGGCACCGATGGTTTGCCATGAAGGCGGGGTAGGGGTGGGCTGTATACCCTTACAGCCTGCTTAAAGCCACAGTCTCACTCAGCCCATAAGGACATTTTAATTATTTAAAAAGAAAACAACAACAACAGGTTTTTGTACTGTGTGGTCTTACAAAATGCATTCATGACCCTTGGTTCACATGTTTGTATTAGAGGTACTATTATTCAGGCTATTTTTTTTTAAAAGCCTAAAGCAGATATGCCAGTACACCTTTAATGACCAAATATAGAATTCATGCATACTTCGAAAACATTTACAGGAAATAGGGCACACTTCTGCTAAAAACCACACTTTTGCACTGTTATCAGATCAGTGGGTATTGTGGGCCCATTAAAGCATCAGTTGTTGGGGAATATCATCATATGATAATATACATTTGTAATTTGTTGTTCCTCTAAACTGGAAGCCAATTGAGATTTCTAGACAGGTGAAAGTTAACCACTGTTAACCCATGCCATAATTGGGAGAGTCTAATCAAGAAGGTTTCTTACTTCGAAGTACTAATCGTATTTTATTTGGGATATTAGTAGAAATTTAATGTGAGCAACTGACCTCTTATGTGTCTGTGCAAAACCATCTGCTAGATGTGCCATGAATTTACACTTTACATGGGACTGTGTTTTGATTTCACCACTTTTTATTGACTCATTCTCTAAAATTTGAAAGAAAACATCAATCTTTTTCAATTTGGGGATGACCAATCACCAGCTCTGTGTCCTGGATAGATGGGCTGTAGTGCACCCATCCAGTCCCATGTCTTGCTTTTCCTTTTTAATTTGTCCTGTGTGTTTTTGAGAACCAGCACACACACCCGGGAGAGTGAAACTGACGCAGGACTCTTGTCAGATCCGCGCTTTCACACGAAGATTTAAATGGAACGTTCCCTCATGTTTTGTGCAACAAATATCCAAATTATGTTTTCTGACTATATAGACGTATACATTTTCAACTTGATGCTTTTAATTTCAAATAACAAGTCTGAAATTAGAATTTACTGACTGTGAATTTTTAACACGGTTTCTCATTTTCTTTTTATATTACCAGTACTGCATTTCTCTGCTGATTATATCTGATGATTTATTTTGTATTAACTTCCAATTGTGATGCAGTATTTCTACTTTTAATTTATTATTAGCTGTAATTTGTTCTCTTTTTATAGCATTACACGTGTTAGTTTGTCACATAAATGAGAATCAAGTTTACGTTTTACAGAAATCTAATATATATATATATATATATATATATATGGATCACATCTCTGTGTGTGTTTGTATATATTCCTCGGCTACCTCCGTTCGAGATGGGAGAGCTCAACAGGGATAAATATCCAGTCTGCCGCCCTGTACCCTTTTAAAACATTTCCATTAAGCCCAGAAGGAACAGCATTAACTGAGATCTTTTGTGTGGGACTAAAATATTCTTTTTCACGTAATTCCTAAATGTCTTAAATAAACATTGATTTTAAGGACACAACGCGGCCCTGTGCTGTAATTTTCTCTGACGCACGACAGCTTTGGGTCCCACCCTTTGAGTGGTGTTTTAATTGAACAGGCGTTTGTCTGTTTGCTGTTGGTATGAGACTGAAGATGACTGGGGACATGAAAAGAGCCCTGCTGCTGTTGCTCCTTATCTCTGTGCTGAACCGCTCAGCTGCTTTTCCTGTGGAGCCACTTCAAAAGGTAGAAGAATCTTGTTTTTTCTTTTAGAAAAATCTAGGTGTATAATTAGAACTGTTTGGTATTGAAAATACTAACTGTTACTGATGTAGTGTAGTTGTTTTTCATCTTACAGATGCCTGTACTGATCCAGCCAGCAGATCCAAAGCCGTCAGAAAGTGTAACACTAGGAAACTCCCAGGTGCGAAGAGTGTTTATGATGTGACATAATCGGACTTGTTTGTTTGTATGTGGAATATTAAGCTATGCTGATGTTTGTAGGAGATGAGGGTCAGCAGCGTTGGATTTCGTCTGAAAAGAGCCAGTTCTGCGAACACAAAGAATCCGGCCCGTTACTGTGCTGGATGCTTCTCTGTCATTGGAGACCCAACGAGACCATAGATATAAAATCTGCTGTATCTGCTGAATGCATAACCCTTAATATGAATATCTTTTAGTTTCTGTTGGAAATCTGTTTATGCAACTATATTTTAGTATACTATTCTAGAGTGTCACTTCATAAAATGTTGCATGACTGCACTTTTAATTAAATATTAAGAAAAAAATGAAAAAGTAATATATATATATATATATATATATATATATATTTTTTTTTTTTTTTTTAATGTTTTTTTTGTTTGTACTAGAAATGTCAGCCACCTATTGACTTTTGTTATAGCTTTGATCTTTTTCTTTCTTTCTCATGCATGCAGTAAACTTGCTATTTGAGGATTTCCTAAACAAAGAAATGATAGTTCAGGACGATAACATGGATTTGAAGTAATGTCTAAGTGGCTGTTTCATAGACGTGTCATTATAACCGCAAGGTGTTATTATCTTGTTAAGGAGCTTCAGTTTTGACTATAGTCAATTATTAGTATTTCCCACTCTATCATTTCTGGCTTTGCTACCCATGGGAGTCAAATAGGATATAAGCACATAGGACCAGAATATAGAATCTCAGAGGCTAGTCTTTATATATAAAATCTTAGCTATATGCTCAATAAAAATCTATAATTTATGAGTGCATCTTTAGTTCTTGCCTTAATTTTATTTATTTCTAACCTGCACAGTAATCATGTAGTCTATAGATTACGAGTGAAGAGAAACAAATGAAAATCAAGCTTTCTGCAAAGATGAATCAAATATATCATTCCAGCTTGCTTTCTTCTGGAGCACCGGGAGCATTAGAACCTGACAGAAAACATCAAAACTGGTTTAATCTTCATTGTTAATGTTAAACCTATTACTCACAATACAATCAGATCATTTAAGAAGTATTTTCTGTAGATGGAAACCGTACCTTCTGTCTGCTGACTGCTTTGTGGTCCAGATGTGGGCTCAGTTCGTCCCTCAGGGACTGAAGAACCACTGTGGAACCTGCAGTATAGAAGAACATTGTGAGATATCTGAGAGATCGGTCTGGGATCATGGAAACTGAATCTAGGGAGGCTTTCTAAGAAGTTAAGACTTTTGAGTCAGGACTTCTTCAGTCTTGTCCTCCTGTTGTAAGCAGATTGAAAACAAGCCTTACGTTGAAGAGTAGAATCTGCTTTCCTCTCCGTCCAGGATTCCATGATATGTTCCGATCTCAGTCTCCAGCTTCATCTTATTGTCGAGTAAGGTTTCATAGTCACGGCGCTGCTGCTCGATGTCGCCACGGACATCGTTGAGTTCAGCCTCCAGCTTTCTGACAACGGAGCCCAGGTTTTGGAGCTCAATGTCATGCCAGTGCTTGGCGTCGTTGAGAGCATTCTCCAGGCCTCGTTTCTGCAGGGATCATGCATAGTTCAGTCTATGGCATTTAATACTGTTGTGCTTTATGAACTTTGCTTTGAGAAGGTTGTCCTACCAGAGCTCTTATAGATTCGGTTTCGGCCTGCAGACTCTGAATCTTGCACCCAGCATCATTGCACTCAGTCTTCAGACTCTCAAGCTCCTCCTCCTCTCGACTCAGCTTACTCTTCACACTGTCAGCTTGCTGCACATTCACAAATATATCATATAAAAATGTTATTACAATATAAAAAATAGAACTATTGTGAAATATTCTTATTCAAGGTAACAAGCTTTTTATTTTCATATATTTAAAAATTTAATTTATTCCTGATGGTAAAATTGGGTCATCATTACTCTTTAGTGTCATATGATCCATCAGAAATCATTCTAATATGCAGATCTGGTGTTCAAGAAAAAGATTCATAAATGATGTAAGCCTGCACTAGTTCACTGTAAGTCCCAGATACCTAATGCATTAAATGAAAATTAAATGAATGTTTTGAAAGTATTTTATGTCAGATGAAAGAAACTACAGAATGAAAACAGTCAGTTTGCTGGTCATTGTGCAAAAACATTTAGAATCAAGTATTGCAGAGTACTGTGTGATAAAATACTCTATATAGGCTTATATTCAATGGTTTACCTTGCACTCAAGGTAGGCATCAGTCTCAGCACGGTTCTTCTCAATGACCTTCTCCCAGTGGGAGCGGATGAAAGCTAGAATCTGGTCCAGGCTGCTCTCAGTGGGAGCATCTGGCTCATCAACCTCACGGCCGGATAACTGCTTGTAGAGCACTTTAACATCCTGAAGAAGAGCAGAAGAAGATGCTAATTTACCACTGAAACATCTCCCTCACAAAGAGGGTTCTGTTGTTGACCTGCTCTTATCTCACCTCAATGTGATTTTGCTCCAGATTCATCAGCTCATTCTTCATACTCTCAATCTCATTCTCCAGGTCCATCCTGGTCAGGTTTGCGTCATCAATGACTTTGTACAGAGAGTTAATTTCCTCTTCCACTGCTTTACGGAACGGTTGCTCATTCTCATACCTACACGATTATGCATAGAAACACACTATAGACCAAATGATAGAAATCTGCTGATGCAGATAAAAGGAAGGGAAATGATTAAAATCTGTTGCTCTATTTTAATCACACTCAAACCTGTCTTTAAAGTCCTCTGCATTGGCTTGAACATTCTCAGTCTGGAGCATAAGTCGAGCGTTGTCCAAGATAGCCTCACTGACCTGAGAAAGAAGAAATAGGTCAGTTTGTACACCTGTGTGTGTGTGTGTGTGTGTGTGTGTGTGTGTGTGTGTGTATGTATGTATGTATGTATATATATATATATATATATATATATATATATATATATATATATATATATATATATATATAATTTTTAAACAGTATAATATTTTAATCCCCTGTTCATTTAAAATATATATTAATTTTATATATTAATAATAAATTAATGCATTCAATTTAATATAATTTAATATTTTATATATTATTTAATTTATTCAATATATTAATCCATACATCTTCCTAATTAAGAAAGACAAAACATGCTAATTGGATAAGAAAAGAAAACTAAACTGAAGATATATTCTGTTTGTTAGACTTATGTTTAATTCAAAAATTGTCAGCGGGGTTAGAAAAGTGAACTTAGTCTAAGATATTTTTATTGGGGAAAAAGAATAGATTCATGATAGATTTAGATTTATCCTTTGTCTTTATCCTAGACCTTTATCTTAAAAAAAAATAAAAAAAAGTTTAAAAGATGTTAACAATATTTCCATTAGAAAATAATTATATTTTCACTGTGTGATGTATTAATCCAACCCTGTAAAGCATCCTCCTACCTGCACATAAACATCCTCCCAGTCTTGTTTCAGGCCAGTCCATGTCCCGGCACTGACGGCTTTCCGATCCAAGCAGTGTCTGATCTGTTCCTCCAGCTGTTGGTTGAGTTGCTCCAGAGCGTGAACTTTATCACGGTACTCCAGGAGGCATGTATTGAGGCTGTCGAAGCCAAACTGGTGGCCTTGATCTCTGGGCTGGGTCACCACAGGAACACTGGTGCTTCTAAGGCAATGCAAAAACACACTGTTGATGCCCAGAGCTCTGCGGGACACACGTGCACCCAGGCTGCTGGTTCCTCCGGTGGGAGCCATGCCTACAAACACTCCCCGAGGCGCAGAGGTGCCTGCTGCACTCATGTGGCCCACACCGCCGGGCCGCTCAGAAGCAGCCTGGCCCAGGAAGGAGGATCGGCGTCGTGGCAGAGGCATTCCTGTCCTGATGCTTTTTAAGTGACAGGCCACTATCAGTCCATAGACATGACCACAATGCAAGCGTAAATATCCACTGACCTCCCTTCAGCTAAACAGCAACAGCTAAGAGTGCATGGCTCTTTATTGTGCTCAGGCCTTCTGGAAAGCAGGCTCTTTGTTTCTAGGACTATTGTGACAGAGACCTGGTGATGCTGGTCACTGCTCTTTGTTCATCACCGTTAGGCCATTTTCGGCTGCCTCAGCACAGTGGTCTTCTCAGGAAAGCTCTATGTATGTCCCTCTCAGTATGTATGATTATGATGGACAATGACAGTGTGGAAATTAAACTATTATCACAATGACCCAAGAGAGCAATTCTGTGTGAGTGTGTGTGTGTGTGTGTGTGTGTGTGTGTGTGTGTGTGTGCGTGTGTGTTGTACAAAAGAGTGATTAAGAGAAATACAGAATGTTCTGTCACCAGCAGTAAACATGAACACATACAGAAAGAAAGAGTTAATTCTTTCACAAGATGATTTTGCATTTGATTAGTAAGATAAGTAACCTTCACCGCTTCTTCCTGTTTGCCACTGGCAGATGTACTTAAGTCAGAATTTGTTTCCCATGAGAAAGTGATAAGGTTTCTCACCTATATCTCTTTTTTTAATCACAGGTACAAAAAAAAAAAGCATTTATATGGTCAGTGAGTCTAATGGAGATCCAAATAAACAATAAATAAACAACAACCTATCTTGAGAAAGTAAACATAGCAACATTACACTTTCTCAAGCTGCTCAAACCCTCAGTCTTTTGTGTTTAAACACTGTTGTAGCTGTGGCATGGCGTGTAGATATGTGTGTTTGTCTACTTATATAGTCAACAGTTTGTCCTCGAAGCTGATTGGCAGAGAGTTGATTGGACTGAATTACTTATTATTACTTACTACTGAATACTGTTTGTAGGCTTACTACTATTTGAAAGTAGTGACATTTGCTAAGTATGGTTACCCTTACTTGTAATTGGTGCTCTGCATTTAACCCATCCAAGTGCACACACACACACAGCAGTGAGAAGTGAACACACTGTGAACACACACCCAGAGCAGTGAACAGCTATAGATCAAATATGTACTCTTATTGTGAAGAAGAAGAACATGTTTTTGAGACTGTAGCAGAATAAGTTTTGGGAGCACTACGTTGTTATAATTACATCTTTAATGGACAGTTCGGTTGCTTAGTTGCTTATTTACATGCATCCTGTCTCCAGCAACATCATCCATTACAGTGTGCATCGATCTCCTCTTCCACCAGAAATAGTAAGCCATCTGAGTACCTTTGGGATACTTGTTTTTCCCGGTTGTGCAGTCATGGCCTCATGGTTAGAAAGTCAGACTTGTAACCCAAAAGTTACAGATTTGAGTCTTGGTTCTGGCAGGGACTGTAAGTAATTGAATCATTAATTCAACCGATTCAAACAATGATTCACTTAATTAGCAACGATTTGACTGTGGTTGCTCTTTTGGAATTATGTTCATTTGAAAAACAAATTAACTGCTAATATTGTATCTAAAGCAAGTTTCGCAATATTAACTTATTAAACGGTTATATTACAGTATCACACTTGCAGATGTATTAACACTGTAAGCCACTCTTAGACACCTTAATCTCCTAGTGTAGTTATGAGTAATATTCTTTCGTGTCATGTTATATTAACCTTGACAGATCAAATCTTAACACATAATCAGATCTCTCTAGAAACTGCTGTAGGGTGCAGTGAGAATCTGATTGATTCATAACTGACTGTCACTGCTTAAATGAAAAGGCCTGAGGCTTTGTTCAAACCAGCTGCAATATTACATAAGATATTATGTTTCATATATATTAGAAATAATATTAGGTAAATTCAGGGGCTTTCAGGACCAACTGTATGAAATTGAACATACAAAACACAGACATTTTAGTATGTAACCCAGAATCAATTTTAGTTTCACATTTGTTTCTCATAACAGAGAGCTCCTAAAATATGTTGTTCAAAGGGAAGGGGCCTTTTGAACTATTACGGTACAGTCTGATGTACTTTTTGTCTTCCAGCCAAGTTTGTCACCAAAGTTCTGCTGGTTATTTCTGCATTATAAATAAATGTACTCTAGTAAATCATTGTGGATTAACCTGACCTATGAGTTTGTCTCTTGCAATAAACCTCCAGTATCAAAATAATCTTATTGAAATAACCCTGGCAGAAGTTCTGCTGGTTATTTCTGCATTATAAATACATGTACTCTTATTGTAAACCAATATGGATTAACCTAACCTTTGAGTTTGTCTCTTGTAATAAACCTCCAGTATCAAAATAATCTTTTTGAAATAACTCTGGCAGAAGTGCAATGTACATTTCATATTATGACATTCAAAAACAAAAAACAAGTGCCACATCTTTCCACTGAACCAGAGACAATTCCTCATCTGATAGGAAAACAACAGTGTGAATTCCCCTTCTGCTTCCCTGTTATTTATTGTTTAGGGGATTTTGTAAATGACATTAATATGATTGTCTGATTCTGAGTCTTTGCATTCTAATCTAGTAATGATTTTGTGTATTTATTTTTTAAAAGAGCACATTCTTAAAAAAAAAAAAAAGATTTTATTGTTAAATGATCTTAGTCATTTTTTTTTTATTTCTTAGAATTTATATTTAATATGTTTATTCCTTTAATGTCAATCTCATATGTAGCAGATGGGTATGTCATGAGTTCACAAAATGAATGAAGGTATGCTTCACCTGCCATCAGAACAGGCACAAACCTATCAGTAGAGTCTGCCCTTGAGACTTTCAAGACCAAGCAGATGTCTGTTAGATTCCACTTTTTATTAATGTTACTGATACCAAGCATTGACCTTATGAAAGATATCTGTGATAATAGAATTATATAAAGGCTGGCCTTGACAGAGTTCACAGAAAATTGCCTAGTGTGTTTCAACTCTAAGGAATGTTGGACAGTAAATATATAACAGGAATATAACAGCTTGACAGTAAACTGTTTTTGCAGTATTGTCTTATATTAATGTTTATTAAAGGAAGACTGTGAAAAAAAAAGAAAAAATCTGTACAGCCACTTTCTCCAAAATTGTAAAAAAAAATTATTGTTAATTAAATAACAAAGCAATGCATCATGTTCTATAAGATCATCATGTTCCAGGGGATTCAAATGTACAATACAAATTTCAGACCAATAGTAACTAATAATATATTAATAGTAAAGTTGTAAAGTTGCATGAGCTCATTCTAACTTAGTGTCATATCAATTTAAATCAGTATTATGGTTTCTATGGCTAGGACCTGGAGTTTCTAAAATGATTAAAGTTTAATACTAATAAAAACAGTTTTAACAAAGACAGCACTAAGTCCCATTCAAAACACTCAATATTTTTTACATTGACCTTTACACTGATTTTTACAGTGGAATGCCCAACATTTCGTTCTTTTATTCAACTTCAATTTTCATTGTTATTCTGTCTATTTCTATGTATTTGTGTTGTCGTCCTATTTTTCATGGAATTTCATATGTTGGTATTAATTAATTGTTTGTAATGGTAACACTTGAACTTAAAATATCTTCAGCCGAAACTGAAATGGTTTCTAGAGAGCAAAAGGTTTTGTGAAAAAGGGAAGACTTTAAAATAAAAGTCAGTAAAATACACTGTTTAAAGGATTTGATGATTGCTAATTTAGTGAGTGTACATTATTGTTGTCATCATTCAGGTTGTATCTCAGCTTTAATGAACAGTTTTTTAAACAGAGCAGCTGATATTTGCCATAGGGATAGCAAGAATCTAGTGGACTGCCGAATCGCTTTCACTCCAGAACGGCGGACACACAGGGCTGCTGCTGTTGCAATGGAATGTTCTGTTGGCTTTCACTTCTTGTCAGTATATATTTCTTTGCTCCCAGTGACCATCTTCTGCCATTTTTGAGAGTACCACAATGCATGCACATGCATTCCTCTGTTCATAAACAAGGCGCAGTGCATGCATGTTCTGTGTCAGCAGCAGCACGCACATACATCGTGGTACTCGTGACGCAAAAACATAAAAGTTAGTCCTCTAGGACTCCACACAACAAAAAATACATGAATCTGTTAAAGATCCTATAGTATGTTTGAAGATAGAGTTGTAATATTTTTATAGAAAAAAAAAAAAAAAAAACTTTAAAATAGCTTGTAAATTATTTATGTAGCATTAATTGATAATTGGCTCTAAATGTTCCGTGGTTCCACAAGTGAAGACAGCAGATTTTTGGAAAAACTTTTTGAAAATATATTTTTTTTTTGGGGGGTGTGGGGTTCTGTCTGTTGAATCTACATGTGCAGAAAGTCTTAGTTTCCAGAAGTAAATCTTAGTATTTAGTAAGGTAAATGTGTATGACATGTTTGAAAAAAGGGGGGGATATTCATCATTCAGATTTTTCTGAAATGCAGCACTTAGATTGAAGACCCATCCTAGTAGGAAAATGTGCCTACAGGTCAGAATTTTTTGACATTTAACAGACAACCGACGCCATACCTCTACAATGAGACAAGTTACAGCTTATTCTTTCTCTGTGGAGTGTCTCTTTTTGCACTGCCCCCCTCCCTTAAGTGTATTTAAACAGCGATCATTAGTATCTCGCCCTGCCTGCACTCTCTGCTCAGTTCAGACTCTGATCCTTCAGTGCGCTTCATAGCTGTTTACCATGGCTTTGTCCATTTCCTTGGCCTCTTCCAGGATGTCTGGGGGATATGGAGGGTATGGTGCAAGTGGTGGAGCAAGACTGGGTCTAGGGCTCGGGGGAGGCGGTGGGCTGGGTGGAGGACTGGGCTTTGGAGCTGGTGGAGGTCTAGGCCTTGGCCTTGGTGGTGGTGCAGGAGCTGGTGCAGTATTGGCACTGGGTGGTGGTGGCGGTGGTGCAATGTTTGCCAGTCCTGCATTCACAATGGGTCGCGCCGTTGCTGCAGGAGGACTCGGTGGAAGCGCTGCGCTCGCTGCTGGATCAGCATCAGGTGCTGCTGTGGCCCCGATTCTTTCTAGAGCGGCCGAGAAGCACACACTGTCTGGGCTGAATGGCCGCTTTTCCACGTACATGGCCAAAGTACGGGCGCTACAGCAGGAGAACGCAGCTCTGGAGGCCAAGCTTTCCCAGCTGACTGGGGGCACGGATGTGTCCCAAGAGTCATCTGTGACTGCCACGGTGGAGTATGAGGCCCAGCTGAGTGAATACCGCAGCACACTGGAAACTCTCACCATCGACACTGTTAAACTGGAGATCGAGCTGGACAATGTTCGTGGAACTGCCCATGAACTGAAGGCTAAGTGAGTGTTTCCTTTTTTAATGGTATTAGAGCATTATATTTTATGATACTATTAAAAAAATGCTATTTAAACATTTAAAATGACACAACGTATTGTCAATTAATAACATTTGTATTTTTTCTAAGGCTTGACTTTGAACAAGGAGTGAAGTTTCAGCTGGAGAGTGACATTGCTGCCATGAAAAAGGTGAGAAGGATGACATTCAGTCACACAATGTATATCAAAACTGATCTGTTACTGGCTTAAATTTGAATTTGTTGTTCGTAGACAAAACTTTGACCACACATGTCTGTATCACTTTTTTTAGGACATAGAAATGGCATCTGACCTAAGAATTGATTTGGATGCCAAATACTCCAGCCTGAAAAATGAACTGGACTTTGTCAACCAAACACAAGAGGAGGTACAACTTAAAGATTTGTGTTGACTAAAATCTGAAATTAATGCATGGAGTAATCAACATAATATATATAAACATTTTTTAAAATTATTATTATTTTTTTTTTTACAGATGTATTCATATATAATTTGTTTCACACAACAGAGTTATAAAGTCACTTGAATATAATGCATCCTTGCTAAATAAAAGTATTACTTTTTTAAAAACCAAACTAAACAGTAGTGTATGGATAAAATGTATTGTATTGTTTACACTTAATATGCCACACTAATTTGTTATATCTGTCACTGTAGGAACTGTCATCTTTGCAATCTAAACTGGGCACAACAACAATGGACACTTCAGTCTCAATGATTGAAGTAGACACTGGGAAGTCCTTTGACATCTCTGCAGCTCTCAACAAGATACGAATGGAATATGAGAAATCTGTGCAGCAACACAGAGAGGAGGCAGAGGCGTATTACAAACTCAAGGTCTGCACACAGGAAGTGCTCGCATCGTCTATACCTATGTTCAATCATTTTGGCATTCCAACTAATAGATCTTATTCTATCTACTTGTGAATCCAGATGGATGAGATCCAGACGGCCAATGCCAAAAACACTGAGGCCATGTCGTCAACTAAAGCTGAGATCACAGCAGCCAGGAAAGAGATGCAGACCCTGAATTTAGAGCTTCAAGGGCTTGTGGCTGCAGTAAGTGATTGACTTTTTAAAAGATGCACTTTGAGATACAACAGATGTGTAATGTTTGTCAAACCCAGACACTTTGGACAGAGACAAAATGGAGTGCAGTTTAATCAAGGTATTTTTAGTGGTGTTCAGATGGTAAAAGTGCTCAACAGCAGCAGTTAACTTGAGATACAGTGTTCGTCAGCAGTGTGAAACGCTTCACTGCAGGTTCTCACCATTATAATAAACATCTCTTAAATAAATCACAGCTGTCTGAGACAGGAAGCTGGTGACATAGGAAGTGGTTTATTGATCTCAGCCGTTTCATATTGGCTGCAAAAGCCCCAATGCCACAAGAGAAGCTGAGCTGCTGCAAAAGAGCCAATTTCCCAGACAACTCAAACGTTTCAACTTCGAGTTTTCTGACATCATTTACAATAAATTCAGCGTCTGAAAATAAGAGAAGTCCAAATGCTGAAGAATTAGGTGGAGTTGTTTTGGCACTTTTAATGAAGCTGTATGGTAAAGTTGTAAAAGTATTCTTGGAAAAATTAATAAGACCATTCTAGACAAAATTGAAAACATTAATCTTTGAAACATAGCATACCCTGACCCTGTTTTGGAGACAAAACAATGTGTTGTTATAGGTCAGGAGATTGTTGTTTATGTTTTCAGAACATGAGTCTGGAGCAGAGTTTAGCAGAGGCCCAGGCCCAGTCCAGTGTGGGTGTTGCTGAATACCAGGCACAGATCGCTAGCCTCACATCAGCCATAGAGGTGGCTAAAGCAGACCTCCACAAACAGATCCTGGCCTATCAAGAGCTGCTGGACATCAAACTCGCCCTGGATGTGGAGATCTCCACCTACAGAAAATTGCTGGAAGGAGATGACTTCAAGTAACTATGGCATTATCATATGATTATTTATTTGGTGTAATGCAATTAGTTTATTTGGTTTAAGGTTCAAAAAACACATTATTTTTCACATAATGTACATTATTGTTGCTCCTCTATGCTCCGCCTTAATTTGAATGTGCCAATTAGCAGTTTTATTTTTAAACATTCATCTTAATATGGCAACATAATATTGCGATCTTCAATATTTCTATTAATAAATCTCTAACAGAGACTATCAGCCAATCACTGTGTGCAGAGTTAGTAAGCGCGCTGACATCATCCATAGCAATGAGGTCAATCCCTCCCTTTCTCTTAGCCTAAACGGGTCATACGATGCAGTTTACACTTTTCATTTCTTTTTGGAGTGTTAAAAGTTGTTTGTGAATAGATAAGATCCCTAAAGTTGCAGAGACTAAAGTCATAAACCCAATGAGATATTCTTTATAAAAGTTAAGACTCGTCCATGCCCTCCTAAAACGCCTCGTTTAAACACCCCCCCACTTGTCTATGTCTCTGTGTGGGAAGATTTGCATAACGCCACCCGAATGCTCACACAAAGAAAGAAGGTGTAACTTTGATTCATGTTGTGTAGACGCTGTGTTTAGTTTTGAAAGCAAAACTACTTTGTTTGGCCTTTCAAAAGAGGACACAAATAGAAATCAGTGGTTAAGTTGTATTTTCAGCACTGTACCAGGACAGTTCAACCCAAATATTCAGATGTGTGCAGCGCATTTTACGGAGGACTGTTTATTCATATAATGCGTCTGTGCACAAATTTTTCTAAAGTGGGGCAATTCTAACTTTGCAAGGACAGACTGGCACTTCTAACTGACGTAGGTAATTTTTTATATTAAAATTTTCCACTGATCGAGTTTTGAGCAGTGAAGAGTAGTGCTTGTTGTTTGTCGTTTCTCTTGTCACAAATGCAGACAAATTATTTTATTTTTATATGGCGGAATATGCAATGCAAAGCAACGCGTAAAAAGAGAGTATAAGTCATTATAATCAGTAATTATGTCCCCAGTGGATGCAATAAATGCCTAATTTGTAATGGGTTTTATTGCTTTTGTCTCATCGTACTGGGACACAGCATCACAGTATGGTAAGGGGCGCAACATTTCCGTCACATGTTTGAGGAATATGGCCAATCACAAAGCACTGGATAGCTGGCCAATCAGACCACACCTCACTTTACAGAACGATGAGCTTTGGAAAAATTGTCTGGAAAAAATGTTTCAGAAAGGCGGGGCATAGAGGAGCAGCAATAATGTACATTATGTGTAAAATAATGTTTTTTGTTTTTTTTACCTTAAACCAAATAAACACATTTAATTACAAAATGACCCCTTTAAGACTTCTTCTCTAAACTCTTAGCTTAAAACTTTTACTGTTATTTAGGAGAACTCAGTGGTAAGATAAAATGTTTTGTGAATACGTTCCTAGATTTTAAAACAGACGGATTCAGGCAAAATATTTTGGATGAACCACAATTTTTGCAGAAAATCTTACTTTTAGCAGAATAAAACACAATGGATCCATGCGAATGATAGCCTATCATAATCTATCATGCTTTCACAAGCACACAGACAGTAATCCAAATAGGCCTACATGCAAGATTTGCAAAAATACATAAGATAATATTAAGTAACATATATTTAAGAGACACTGTTATCTGATTTTGCTATATTTCGTCAACGAATATATTTCTGTCAGGACCACTATCATCAAAGATAATTTACAATAAGCATACATTATAAGTTGGGTGTATGGTTCTGTTCTTGGCAACATTCTGCTATTCTGGGCAATAGCAGATATAATTAATGTTTATTTTACATTAAAGTGATGATTTTATATATGAACATAATTCAGTGGTCTTACTCAAAAAGAAATATCCAATGCCAAGTCCTGACAAGGAGGAGTTGGGGATGGAGGTGGGTGATTAGCTCCTGAGCAAAATGATAGCTGCTGAAAAATAACTGAAAGGACCTTACAAAGGGAATTATGACTGGTGTCATATTTCTATAGGTAATTCTACGTGAATCAGCTGAGTGTCAGCTGATGCGAGCATGACTAACATGACCCGCCTTCTCTCTTCTGTGCCCCGCTGTAGTGCAAAGATTCATTTTGATGATACTAATTTCCTTTAATTCCTTTGAACTTAATCTTTCCAACTTTGTCTTATTATTATAATTAATTTATTGTAAAAAAAATTCATTCAAAAATCTAATTATGAATTTGACATACAAATGACACATTTTATAAAGTTAGAAAAACCTGGATTCACAATGGTACCCACGCAAATCATTTGTCACCCCCCAAAAAGCTAGCGTTGCCCCAGTGTATTATGACCATTTTCACCACTGAGTTTTCCATGTAGTAGCTTAATTATTATAGTTTACCATTACTTTCAGAAATGAAGTGGAAAGTATTATCCTAACACACTTATAAAACGGCTTGAAATGTCAAGTCAGCTATTATACAGTTTGGGGTGATAAATATAAAGGGTTTGTCTTTTGATTTGTACTGTTTGCTGTAATTGTGTTTTTAATTTTTTTCATTATTACTCTGTAACTTTCAGGGTGCCTGAGTTTACAGAGTCGTCCTACACTTTTTCAGGTGAGAGCTGCTTTAAGTTTTAATGTCTTTGACTGAATGGAAACCAAAAGCTTGTGCCAGTTTAACAAATCGAAAGGAAACAAAGCAGTGATGGTATCAAAAGCATTTAGGGACAGTCATCGGGGTTTTTTTCTGACTGCTTTGGAAAGCTTTTGTGGTCAGACGGTTATATCTTATTGAGTGTTTGCTTTGTGACTGTTAATCACGAAGCAGTTTCAATTATGAGCATACACAGCATGATTTTGAACCAACAGAATGTCTGTTAGTGCAGCTATGAGTTTTTTATGACAGTGATGGCCGAAAGATCTCCCTGCTATCTGAGATAATAGAAGACCAAAGTTACACTATACTATAACCATTTAAACACCCTCATGTTATTCAACCAACACCCCCCCCCATGAAGTTATTTTCTTCTGTGGAATAGACAAGGAAAATTTTGAGTTCAAGTGTAAAAATGTGCATTATTATTATTATTCACTTATAATCACTGTGACTACTAGATTTAGATTTAGTGAGAATCAGATCAGTCTGATTTGTTAATGTAACATTTAAACATGTTTGTGAAATGGATACGCAGCCCCAGTTATGTTACTTGGCCTTGACGTGACAGTAGTTGATCAATCTGTTTTCCCTTTTTTGACACATGATGAAGTGACGCACTTGTTGACATCTGGAATTTGCTAGTTCAGCTAAAGTGGAAATCTAGGGTTTTTATGGGGAAAACAGTGCTAATACATTACATTTGGATAAAATATAAATAGCACCATGATGTATTAAGGCTTTGACTATAGGCTTTCCTATTGAGTAGTAAAGTCCGGGGGCATCTGCGCTTTTCCATCCTGTAGGGAGGGCCCTGCCCCACACCAGCACCCCCCAGGACTCCCCCAATAAACCCTGCCCCAAAGGACATACAAACTAGATACATCCTGACAGGCAAGTTTTACTCTAACATGCAAGGGCAGAGTAGGACAGAAACTGCTTAAGGTTTATGAATGTTATACATTTGACAGATTATTATTAATGCTCATTCATTGTCTTTTTCTCTCTCTCTCTATTACTGTGTCTCTCTTTTCATTGCCCCTTTTTGTCTACCAACAGCTGGGCAAATAAAGGTCAAAGAAATTATTACAGGTACATATGCAATCATTTCAACCATTTGATTTGAAGTGAAATTCTGTTTGTGGAGTTTTTGAAATGCCCTTGCATTCGCCATGTGACTTTGCTGTTTCCATCAGTCATGAACAGTGCTGGCATGTGACTTCCCTAATCTTTCCTACACAGAGACATCAGTCATCTCCGATGCAGATGATACTGAATCCTCTTGAATGCCTCCTTGATGAATGCAGACCCCCAGCACAAATGTGAGGAGTCCCATCCTTGTTTCTCCAATAAAGCTGCATTTGGATGAACTCTTGTTTCATTATTCTCAACATACAATGCTAAGGCATTCTGTTTCAGTTTACTGCAAAAACAGGCCTTGTTTGCATAAAACAAATCATATAATTGTTTTATTACTACAGAACAACTCAAAATTAATGCTTTGGAGTCATCTGAATGAATGAAACTGAACTTTTCAACACTTTACAGTTGAAGTGGTGAATGCGTTTGATTTTTATGGTTGGGTCTATTAGATCCCTAAAGGGAAATATAGTTATTTTTACCTCATGTAAACATTCTTAAGTGCGTTCAGTAGCTTTTATTTGCCTTTTTGGGTTTACATTATCTTAACAAGCAAAGCAATTTAACATTAATTTCCATGTGTGTCTGTAAAACATAGAGGTAACATCCTAGTAGTTTTGTGCATGCGTGAACCATATTTCAGTTTTCCAAAAAGAGGACAAGTGGTCAGGGGGTTGGGTGTGGTTGGTGGTTAAATTAGTGCCCAAAGTAGTGCAATGACCATATCCCAAATATCAAAAATGAAAATATGTCATTTTCATACCTAAAATACATATTTTACAGCCACTGTTATGCATATGGATCATAAACACAGCTAAAAAGCTTTAACCCACGGGGAAAATCACAAAGTCAAACCTTTAACCCACGGGGAAAATCAACCCATTAACAGTTTAAAAGTAGCCATAGTTGAAAAAAATGCGGACTTGGCAACCCTGCATTCAACACGAGCTGCAGGAGTCAGATTTGATGATCACAGGTTGAGGAGAGAGAGATGGATGATTCAAAAGAGATTTAAATACTCTGCAACATGCTTTACGACATGCTCAGTAACAATTACACCGCGTCAACAACAATTAAAAGTTAATAAACTTTTATTTATAAAACTGAAAGTGAGCGCTGTAACACGTACCTCCATGTCGTGTAACGTTAAGATGTGACAGTATGCTGAAAATGTTGAATTCGGCTGCTCCGACATTCATTTGCCAAACAAGCCAGATAGCCGCTAAGTTAACGCACTTTACAGTTTGTTACAATTAACAAAAAAATATATACCATAGAAGTGTAAGAATGGCTCCCCAAACCCCAAATCCGACTTTAAAATGAAATTTTGACCTAGACTATCTCCGTGAATAATGGCGCCTGCTCGAGCATAGTCCTTGAGTCCTTTTTGCGCCGATAATCAACTGAGCTTCTTTTTCCACAATGCAAAGTATACGGAATACGGTAAAACACTTGTAAAAACCATATATGGAAAATTCCTTCAAAATGTTACAGTATATTGTACTATATTTTTACTGACATTTTTAAGTGTGTGACTTTTGTGTAATTACAATAACTATGTAATAACTAGGTACTAACCCTGAACCTACCCCTAAACCTAACCCTACCCCATGTAGTTACCTTGTGTTACCAGAACTTTCTTAGATAAATACACTGTATGTTCACTATAAGTACATGTTAGTACACGTACTGTAAAATAAAGTGCAACCGTAATATTTTATATTAATCTACACTTAGTGGTGTATCACTCCCTTAGATACAAAGATGCGATAAACTCCTTCAGAAGTCTTTTATAGTTGGTGTCAGACAGTTTTTCATGTTTGCTCTTTTGAGAAAATTGAGGAAGTCACACTTTGTAAAATCACGCTACCATCATGTCATTTGTTTTTCTCACTTTTTTGTTTTTCTTATTTTTCACTTTACCCCTGTGATGCCACAAGTGCTCATGACACTTTTCAAAACATCATGTGACTTAAAAGGGTACAATGGAGGTGTGGGCACTCAAACAAACAAGCCCCAAGCAGATATACACCTCAGTTCAACCATACTGTAGAGCAAAGAGTTAGAAAAACAAAAAGAGTGGGTGACTAAAACTAACCAAGCATGGCAGCTACAGACAAGCAGCTGGCTAACAACCTGAAATCTTTCTTTCGTCACTGCATATGTCAAATAATAGTATTCAAATGCAATTTTGGGTTTCTGCAAAGTGTAACTCAGTCGTGAATTAAAAAACCCTACAAACTTAAACAACAGTCTTTGGGGGGGGGGGGGGGGGGGTTGTGATTACAAGTGCTTTGTTCCTCTATATAACCTTGTGGTCTTAGCATGTCGTGCAAATGTTCACCGCAGAATGTTCTCAGTAGTACAAGGTACTAAATGACAAATGTTTGTCCCAATCAAACGTTGCCACAACCGTTACTATGATACAGTTTTGTCATGCAAACTGGTGTACCAGGAGGGACGCCACCTAAATCAAGCCGATTTTCACATCAGTTTGCACTGATTTAATGCAAGATGTGGATTGCATCAGCTTCTATTGACACTTCAACAATGCCTCCATCAGAGAATGATCATTTCAGGTTAGTGAAATAAACTACAGATGAGGAATCTGTAAAAGTTAGCTCTTTTAGAAGTGTTCAACACTGAAAGGAAGTCTAACATGAATCATATGCTATCTCCTCAACGGTTTTTCGAGTTTAATCAGGGCTCAACCACAGTTTGAGGAAGGCCTAGTAACTCAGATAAAGAGATACATGTGCGTGCATGTGTTCCATTTGACCTGGTCACTGAAAACTGACAAAAAAAGAGGAACAATTGGTTGTTGGCTTGTGTAAAGGACACCTATAGAGGCCACTGGGTTTAATTATAGACATGAAGAGAACATCAACACCCTTCACTACTTGTGGCATACACCTTGTTTCCATTTTTCCAACCTTTACCTATTCATGTAAATCAATATACCCTACAAACCATCGCACAAAAGGGCAGTTTTTACCAACACCAGTCTTATCAAACCATGACTGGAGATGAGCAATAAGATGAATTTAGCAATCAGTATTGCATTCTAAATGGCATCAACACATCCAAGATAACCTAAAGCTTCATGAAAATGTCTTGAGCCTGACCTTTACAACAGCACAACCTAAAGCTGTCTTGTGTATCTATGCTAAGCTTGCACTCTTTTATGTTTCATATTGAATTATTCCATGGGAGAATGTGCTGTACTGTGTCTGACGTGATAAAAAGGAAATGTGTCCTTTAACACAGGATATGGCATAATAGTGCACATAAAAATAAATGAAGTATGTGTCTGGTGAGACATTATTAATGATAAACAGGATGTCTGGGTCATGAAGATTCACACTTGAGCAAGGAACCAAACAGGCATTGACAACGTGCAAAAAAAAAATCTGCTTTAAAGATATCATCTCCTCGTGTTGTTTTTGATGTGTGTAAATGTAAATTAGAGTTAGCGAAAGTTAATGACTAAAACTTCAAGCGTTATTCAATAGCCAGGGTCAAAAGTTTGCATGCATCATCTTCGTTGCGCAAAAATATTTTCGAAAAGTTGCTGTGCATGTAATTGCTCAATTTCGTCAGTTAACGAATGGTCAGTTTTACTTGTGCCACAAGAACTGGAATCTGTCATGTCACTGCCACTGTGACTGACCACAGTCACAAACAAACCTTCAAAAAAGGGAAGATAAGGATAGTTAAAAGTGCTTCCCTGTTTTTCTTAAATAAGAGAGATGAAAACAAGAGCTCAGTATACGCAAACTAAAAATCGAATAAAACTCATCGAAAAACTTGGTTAAGACACTGGTGGAGGAGCTACTTCTTTTTATTTTCCTTTCTTTTTTTGAGTAGCACAAAGCACATTTAATTCCTGTAAGTACATTTATGCATACCTACAGATAAAGTTGCATGATGGTGTAATGATATTGAGGAGTGTTTTGACACAGGTGTGTGATAAGTGCATCACATCTAAAATGGAGTAATTATGATTTTGTGGCACATCAAAATATTAATTAAAAACATTATAGTTTCCTATTTTACGTTGTGCTATGAATAAAATGGGCTCGTAAACAAACATTTCTGATCTGTTCAGAGGTGGGCCTATGAAGGAGGGGGAAAAAAAAGTGTTAGAGTTCACACTCACTGTGTGCGTCACAGTGGTTAAACCTCAAGACCTTAAAAGCTTCTGCAAAACAGACGCTTTCCAGACGGCACCAAAAACAATGTGAAAGTGATCTTAGCAATCAGAAAGACAGCAGACAGCAGCTCATCTGTATTACTAGACCTAATTTTTCTCAAAGAACTTAGAGTAAGTACTGGCTTTAACTGGCTTTCTGTAACATTAAAGGAACATGAACTGATAATGAATTGTGATTTGATAGTGTTTAATTTCATTTAATGAGAACAAAATCAAAAGTCTGATTATTGATATGCAGTGTTTTTGGCTGTGGATATTTATGAATATAATATTTAGTGTATTCTGGCATGATAAAAGTGAATCTTTGTTAATATGAATATTTTTAAAATTTCTTCGTTTTTTTCAGAAAAGATCAACGATGAACATTACCGAGTCTGCGACCCCGTCGACTGGGCTGTCTTCAGAATATGTAAGTGGTATCTGATTATTTACATTGAGTGCATGCTGTCTCATAATGTTTGCATTCATGTTTAGCATCAACATGATTGCCCTTTATATGCAAAGTATCAGGTTTAATAAGATAACAGCTCAGTAAGACATGCTTTGCTGAATTTTAGCAGGATTATGGAGATGCTTCCACAACTATGGGCGATTATGAAGGTGGGGAAATATGTGACAGAGCAGCAGTGCGAGAGTTTCGAATGTACTATGAGCCAGCTCTCTATTGGATAATTGTGATTCTGGGAGCCATTGGCAACACTCTGGTGGTCTGGATATACACACACTTCAAAAACCGTCTGAAGGCGATGACAGACGTTTATCTACTCAACCTGGCTGTGGCCGATTTGTTCTTCCTCTGCACTCTGCCATTCTGGGCAGCCGACTCAATCTATGGATGGACTTTTGGCTCGGGCCTCTGCAAAATTGTCTCTGCCGTTTACAAAATCAACTTCTTCAGCAGCATGTTTCTACTCACCTGCATCAGCGTCGACCGCTACATAGTGATTGTCGAGACAACCAAAGCGCAGAACTCCAAGAGGGATCGTCTCCTGTACAGCAAACTCATCTGTGTGTTAATCTGGCTCCTGGCGGCCGTGATGTCTATCCCAGAGTTTCTCTTCGCTCGTTCGAAAGAGGACGATCAGGGCAATCACTTCTGTATGATGGTCTACTGGAACAATAAAAACAATCATACAAAAATACTGGTCCTGGCTCTCCAGATCTGCATGGGCTTCTGCATTCCTCTCATAGTGATGATCTTCTGCTATACCAACATCATCCGCACCTTGCTGAAGACGAGGAACTTTGAGAAGCACAAGGCCCTGAGGGTCATCTTGGCAGTTGTGGCCGTGTTTGTTGTCTCTCAGTTTCCGTACAACGGCATGTTGGTCTTCGAAGCCACTCAGGCAGCCAATACAACCATCACAAACTGCAAAGAGGTCCAGCGCTTTGACATTGCTGGCCAAGTTATGAAGAGCCTCGCTTACATGCATAGCTGCCTAAATCCGTTCCTATATGCTTTCGTCGGAGTGCGTTTCCGAAAAGATGTCTTTCGACTTTTCCAAAACCTTGGTTGTATTCCAACCGTCAAGAGCTCCAAGTTGCTGCAGGGAAGCTCTCATCGCCCCTCTGTTATGTCGGACACAGAAACCACTAATGCACTCTCATTGTGATTGGTGTCAGAACACTGTCAGTGAGGCATGCTTAGAAAAGGCTTCTGTTTTTCTGCAGGTGCTTAGCATCTGGTTTTCAAAGCAGAAGTTTGAGGTTCCATAGGAGGACTTTGCATGCTTGGAAACGAGCTGTCTGGTGGAGGGTGAAGTAACCTGCTCACCACAAATAAAATGGCTGCAGCCTTGAATGCCTTGCATAACAAGGGTTCTCTTTGTTTGACTGGGCCATTAAAATGAATGTCAAATCCTGTTCAAATAATTGTGAACTGTATGAACAGTGTTGTGGCAGGGAGAGTGCATTGTTACTGTTTTGCTCATTTAACTGTTACAATATTTTCCATCTCTTGTTCAGCATTAATATTTTCAATTCATATAAATGTTGTATGAGCATTGAATTTCTTCTAAAAGTGTTTTTCTTGCAAAAAAAAAAAAAGTTTATAATTGTTATTATATGAAGATATATTTGTCTTTTGTTGCTGCAAAAGTATAGCTGTGAATATTTTATTCATGATTTAAAGCCAGTTGTGTACATTCAGGATATTTGTGTCTATTTTGCTTTTGATTCACACCAAAAAATAAAATAAAAAAAGTATTAAGTATTTGCTGCTCATTTTGTAAAACGTCAAACAGTATATTAAATACAAAATGCCAATAAAACCTGATTTATAGGCTTCCTAATTGTTCTTCCATAATGCATCAACACATTTTCTCCATTATGCACTGTTATCATTAGGGACAGCATCAGACAAGCTGTACCATTTGCACACTGAACAGTTTGTCACCGGGGCAGTACCCACAAAATTAATCTTTTATCTACCCCTAAATGGTGCTTTAAGGTTACTTATACGCTCAGGTTACTATAAGGCTAAATAAGTCACTAAATAACGCGTCTTTGAGAATTATTTTCCATTAACAAGATTTATTTCACACTTTCTCTCCCACCTTGTCTCCAAACATATTTCTATTAATATAAAAGTGTGAATAACTAAAAAATTTTAATTTGATGCTATTCATTCGAATCTGGCAGATGGCCAAAAGTGTGTAGTGTGGCTTCAACCGTTGATTATGACGCATACTATCTGTCTGGTTTACTTGCTGTGGGTCTTGTGGGGAGACACTTATACTCTCACTAGAAAACAGACACGTGCTTGCACACACACACCATACACTCAAAAGTACCTTGAATTCAATGCACATACAGGATATGGCATTGAAAATCACATAATTTTCCACATTATATCAGTTTATTATTTTGATGATCTGCTGTTTTATTCATCTTATCTATCTACTGATTTAAACAAACTGCTGACAAAAGTTTTGTCATGGCTTTTTGTTTAAATTATGGTTTATTATTATTATTTAAAGATTTAAAATTAAGGGATAAGGGGTTATTTCAGTTTCTTTGCTTTTGAATACATTTGTGCAGTGCTGCAAGGGGCAGATAACCACAAAGCAAAAACACACCTTAAATCTGCCTGCAAGCTATACTCTCGACAGGAAGTGGCAGTGACAGACAAACCGATGTATGTTCTTTCCAGTGTGTGCAGGTACATGTGACCAAAGTCTCTTCGTGTGTCTGAGGCTGGCTTGTCAATCACTGATAAATAGAAAGTTATATCACTTAAGAAGTAAAATTAAAAAGTAGGCTAAATAAAAAAAAATGAAACGCATAATAAATTATAAACACTACAATCATGCAGTGACGTATCAAATCTGAAAACGTATTTAAATACTTTAATGGTTAAATGGTTTTAAATATCTTAAAACCATTTTTTTGTCTATAAGGCTCCCCCTGGTGACGAACATGCAGATTTTCTACAAGCACTAAACGTTTAAAATGTTAAACAGGTATTTTTTTTTTTTTAATAAAGTTTAAGATTAATAGGCCTACCGAGTCGTCTTCTAGCGTTTAGAATGATCCAAGCGCACAGATGATACAGCTAACAACATACACGTTTAATAAAAGCCACAAAAAAATGGAATCAATGCATTTTTTTTTTACAAACCTAATTTTCTGCCATGCCATTCACTCACAGTTGCTGATGATGTAGCTCCATAGATGACTGCTCAGGAATGAATGGATGGAGGCTTATTATTGCAGCGCGGGCGGCGTGAGGGGTTGCCATGGTTTCAGCGTGCAGTTATTTGTGTTGGACGAGGAAGCCTCATGTGCTTTTGTTCTTTACAGATATGATTACATTTGACGACATGTTCGCTCATCAAAACTCAGCGACCGTCGGGAACTTAGACGACGAAGAAAGAACTGCACCTGGAAGAACATTCCACGTGTTCTTATTTAGTCGAAAGGATCTATGATTTTTCTATGGAGAGCTCGAAGGATGAAATGAGCTGGAAGTCTCATGGAGTGGTTTGCAGCGCACCTACTGTAAGTGGGAGGGATATGATATATAAACTGTTAAATAAGGAAGAAAACAATCACAATTTTGTATATGTAAATAGAAGAATACATAAAAACCAATCACATGTCAGTATGCAAATTAGCGTGACATCATCGCTTACCTGTCTAGCGTTCTGAAAGCGTCTGTGAGAGACTTTGAGGTCAATCCAAGTTTTGAATAGGGTCTTCATAGAGTATTATGAAAAGAAATACGAGCGTTTTCGCAGTGCATCACTGACTAGAGGTCTGTCTGTACTTGGCATGTGAATTTGGCTTATGTATCATTGTAGTGTACCTGGAGGGTCCAGAGCAAGTTTAGGACAGATCTCACACCACCACTTGAACGTGAGTTAATGTCTATGATACACTGTTGATAGTTTCAGTCCAGACTTGAGGGATGTTTTATCTTGATAACCTGTTTCATCCCAGGTACCTCTTGGTCAGCAGAGTGTCATAAGGTAAGGAATTGATTCTTATGCAAATGACCAGTTATATGAGACCCCAACAAATATATATTTTTTAAATATATATTACAATAGTCCAATTGCATGCCATCAATTGGGGGTTGCAAATATATATATATATATATATATATATATTTACATATTTACTTTGAACCTTCACTACTTTGTCTTTGGCAAGAACAGATTTCATATATACAGTATATATAAAATCTTTACAAGTGCAATGTTTTTAATAGACCTATTACATATAACTAGACAGTGTGTCTACATAGGTAACTTTAGATGACATATCCTTTGTCTATTGACACTCTTGTTTGAATATTCTGTGTTCACAGGACGTCTACTCTATTACTCAGTTAGTACAGCGACTGGAAAGTCTGCACATGTCAGCGATAGTGAACACACAACAGGTATCAGTGTTTCTTCTGTTTTATATGGAGTTACTTGAGCTGCCACTGTAACTGAGAACTATTTTGTATATATATATATATATATATATATATATATATATATATATATATATATATATATATATATACTTTAAATGTATTTAAAATAAATTCTTTAAAGATATTCTTTAATTTATGCATGTACAGTATCTCCAAGATATAATAAATGTATTTGTCTGAATGGCATTGCATTAGATAACATTGAATCAAACTAAGTGGCATTTCTTTAAACAAAAATTTATAAAATAAAGAAACTAAAAAAGTATATTTCAATGTTTTATATTTTGTTATACTCAGTTACATGTATACATTTGTAATATGTGTGCAAATTTTATGTTTCATTGAAAATCTGAAAAATTGAAATGCGTTTTATTTTGCAGGTAACTTTGGAAAGCATTTCTAATGGCTGTACAGCACAGGAACCAACCACCTGTTGCAGCCAAACAAAATCATCCCAGGTGTAAGTTGATACTGACTTCTTATTGACCCATTAGGCATTGCCAGCCAGATGATAGCCATCAGTGTGACAGGGTCATCTAAGTGTAAAGCATTCTGAAATATCAATTCTAATTACACTGGCATTGGCAGTACTATTTGCAATAGGTGTTTTGTTACCTACCTATATGTTTTACACTTTGTGTTTAATGTAGAATGACTATATTAGAAATAAAGATGAGTACTTGGCACAGAGACTTGCTGTATTTGCCAGCAATATTAACCTTTTGTTGAACTGAATGTTGCTTTGTATCATGCTGCAACACTAGACTTATCACACTTTGCCAACCTGGAACTGATACTCCTTGCCACAATGCTTGGATATCTACTAAATAGGTTAAAAGGCATCTAGAGAAATAGTTCTCCTTTAACTGACATTTTTGTACTAATTTTCTTCAGCTCAAAGCAGCATCATAAAACCCAGCTGAAGATGCTGTCTCACAGATGGCAGAGGCTTGGTCTTCAGCCTCCAATCTTCTGGGACACACAAGAACACATTTCTCAACATAAACCTGATGTAGAAACCAGACCAGAACTGGAAATCCACCCCATACAGGTCAGACGCGAACGACCAGATGAGATCAAGACAATCAGTAATTCCCTTTGTAGCAGATCCAATAACGAACCTCTTGAAGGAAATGCAATTGAACCATCCATATCATTTGAATCTGAAAACAGTGACCTCTCTGACCAAGAGAAATACAATAAACCTATATTAAAATGGGAAACTGCTGTAGAATTGGACCTGAGGCCAGACTTATTTGATAGAGATCTAGAACCTACAGTGACCGGAGAAGAAGAGCAAGTATATCCTGAGGTTCTTCCATTTCCACTTAAAGATCTTGACTTTAGTCAATTCCAAGCCACAGCAGATGATTTGGAGAGCCAGCACAACTTGTGTTTAACTGACCCTTGTCTCCCAGCTATGGCTGCACGCATGATGAAACTGGAGAAACTTCAGACTGCGACTATACAGAAAGAACAAGGGAAAGTGGTGAGATCTCATCCAACAACTGCTTTAGTCCGAAGCGCCAATCGTCTGAGACGTGTGGAAAGCCCTTGTTCTCAGGTAGAACACTCGAGGACTAAAGGCAACAATTCAGTTTTAGAAGATGTAACAAAACTCACCCTTTCTTCAAGCTCTCGTTCAAAGTCTATGCATCATAATCACCCGTCGCCATTTGCTGGAAAGATGTGGATTGGATTTCAGCAACCACCTAAGAAACTACACTCTGGTGTGGTAAAATTAAAAAAGACTGATGTCATTGTTCAAGATCTTGTTAATTCGAGCATGCCACAAAAATGCAGTAGTCCAAATAGCTCGAAGAGATGCAAACCCTCAAAGAAAGCCATGCCAAAGTCTCAGAAGACTTCTGAAAAGACTGGTGATCCTGCTAAAGCTCTTTGCAGGAAAACATGATATAATTATTTTGAAGGGTTTTAAGCTTTAAGATTGACAGTGTGTAAGTACCTGTGTGCATGTTACTGTATTTAATCTTGCAAATTCAAAGTTGAGCTCCATCAATAACATTTGTGGCATGCTGTCAGTTACCACAGAAAAATAACTTTAGTTTAGGGGAAAAAAAAAAAAATCTTACACAGTAACCCAAAACATTTCTTCAGTAGCTGTTTGTTTTTTGTGGGCTTTGGGGTGCTTTTTATTGATAGAGACAAGTGATAAGGTACTTGTGCTAACCACATGCATCAAAATTAACAGGAATACAGTGTTATTAACATTCTACTTAAAAATAAAATAAAACCACATTACAAGTCATTGTAAAATTCACCATTTATTAATATTCTTGTGCAATATTGGTTGTATAAATTGATACAAAATGAACATATTGTTATGCTGTGTACAGATGTTGGAAATTCCCCCCTTGAGTGGATAAGAAGATGAGCTCTTGAAAGGCACTTCAATAATAGAGTAGGACAGCAGCTGGCCATCAGGATCTCTCTCAAATGTGGCCATGACAGTTGTGAAAATTTTAACACTTACCCTGAAAATAGAATTGAAAATGGTTAGTTGTGGTTCAAGAATGGTTACTTTTGTGAGGGACATGCAAACATGTATTTCTTAATAGGGAAAAGCATTACCTTTTGGTTAATAAGTCTGGAATGTGTAATACCAGATTGTAACAATTTTTATGTACAGTGAGTCAATTTATTTAATTTTGGAAACCTCCATTGTGTGTATATATATATATATATATATATATATATATATATATATATATATATATATATAAAGTAACACTATATATAGCTTATACATTGCAAATTTAGGTGGCATTTATTGGGTTTAGGAAAAAATGATCTTATACTGTATAAATACATTTGGATTTGACTAAATTATATAAAAACAAAAAACAAAACCAGATTCAGTAACTGTCAAATTTTTTCAAACTACTTATTCAGTCACATAGTGTATTGTCAGAGTAACAATCAACATCTTAATTCTCGGAAAAGCTCGCTCTAAAACAGAAACCTTTTTTCAGATGAGATTTCCTTTAAGAGTCTTCTTTAACAGACAGCACCTACAATACAAAGAATAAATATACCAGTATCTTGGTACATTACAGAAAACACACATTCTTGAAATATCCTGGAGAAATACACTCATCAGCTGACACACAAGGTGACTAAATCAGTCGATTTTTTTAGGTCTTGAATATTAAACGGTCCAAGAATGCACCTCTGTGGTTCACACCAATGGATAAAGTCAATGCAAGGTCCTCACAAAGCTTAATATGGATAGGTTATTCTGTGATCAGACCAATAACAACATTGGTATATAGAAATAATAATAAAAAAAGAAGTATAAAAGTTTATAAAAATATAATTATAAAATAAAAGGGTTTAAATACAGGAAACTACAAAGTTTCCCTTAGGGCCCCAATCATTAGATGTGGGGTCTGAAAAACCTTTGTCTGCTGCCAAATTCTAATCTAATATCTACAGCCCTAAAAAGATGGATTAGAAATTAGACATTAATACTACACATGAGATCGGAACATTAATCCTATGAGAATTAGCCTCTGAGCTGGCTGTTCATTTCTAATCAAAGCTTTGCTTTGTGTTGGATCTAAACATGCCTTTAGGAGTGACCTGGATAAAGGGCCTTGAAGATGTCTCATCCTTTTGAAAGCAGAGGCAGGCAGGAGGATGATGGACAGACATGTCTCCATTGGCCAGAGAATATACTCGAACACAAAGAAACAGTGGGAGAAACAGCACAAACAGCAGTTAGTGTTGATGAAACAAAACCCACCATAAGCTTCCTAAAATGCTGAATTATGTTCTTACAGTGTTATGATTAACTTGCATGAAATTCTTGAAAGACGGACAACTTGTGGGAAGTCTAAGTTCATGTTTTTTTTTTCACCACAAAACAGCTTTATTTTGTTTAATGATAACAAATAATGAGAATTTACAGTAAATTCAAATTATTCCATTATCATGCAGGACAGGCTTTGCAAAAATAACAGGCAGATAATTCTTCCAGCATACTTTATGACCGTTATATAGATTTGGAACATATGGAATTGAGATATGAATAAAGAAGCAATTACCGCTTGTAACAAGCAGATTCATAGATCAGAGCAGGAAAACCCCTGTATCAAAAGACAACATTATCACAAACACAAGAACAGTCACAAAAAGTACATCTAAATATTCTACGCAAAGTCAAAAACACACCAGAGGGTTTGTACAGTAGTGCATTGGAAGCCATACATATATTCTCATGCATATTGAAAACACCCAATAGATTATGCAAAAACTATGACACATAAGTGTGACAACTCTGAAAAAGGTGAAGTATGTCTATCAGAGGCAGTACACTGAAGGTGCTTGGTCCATTAAAAATACTTTGATTCACCCTTACCCCAATGTTACCCGTAACCGGTTCCTTCCATTTTTGAGAAAGCAATAGTCAGTCTTTTCATTTATACCGACTGTTTTGTCTCTGTGAGAAACACCACAGCAGAAGCTCTGTTCCAAAATCTAGTGAAGCTGCCTCACTGCCTATTGCATACTAAGGCAGCGCCCTCAAAAGTGAACATTTTGGAATGCGTAAAGTTCACGACGGCAATACTCTACTAAACATAATAAAATAATGAAATATAATACATCTAAAAAGTCATACAAAATTTGAGTCGAATAGTTTTTAATTTTACACTTTTTAATAATTTTTAGTATTGCGCATACTTATAGGGTCATTAAGTACATTCATTCAGAAAGGTTTCATTAAAGGAACACTCCACTATTTTTTAAAATAGGCT
Source organism: Carassius gibelio (assembly GCF_023724105.1). Lineage (NCBI taxonomy): Eukaryota > Metazoa > Chordata > Actinopteri > Cypriniformes > Cyprinidae > Carassius > Carassius gibelio. The sequence goes on from NC_068397.1 coordinate 20,113,393, forward strand.
TATTCTCCAACTCCCTGAGAGTTAAACAGTTGAGTATTACCATTTTCGAATCCATTCAGCCCATTTCCGGGTCTGGCGGTAGCCCATTTAGCTTAGCATAGATCATTGAATCAGATTAGACTGTTAGCATCTCGCTCAAAAATGACCAAAAAGTTTCGATATTTTTCCTATTTAAAACTTGACTCTTCTGTAGTTACATTGTGAACTATGTCAATTTATGTCGGTCTTAGTACACGATGTAACTACAGAAGAGTCAAGTCTTAAATAGGAAAAATATATCAAAAATATAAATTTTTGAGTGAAATGCTAACGGTCTAATTAGATTCAATGATCTATGCAAAGCTAAGCTAAAAGTGCTTCCGTCAGACCCGGAGATCAGCTGAATGGATTCAGAAACTGTAAAATTCAACTATTTAACTCTAGGCGAATTGAAAATGAGCCTATTTCCAAAAATAGTGTTGTGTTCCTTTTAGGACAAGTACATTATAATATTACAAAATATATATTTCAATATATGCTGTTCTTTTGAACTCTCCATTCATCAATAAATCCTTCAAAAAAAGTTTTCATTGTTTCCATAACAAAATATTAAGCAGCACAACTTTTTTTAAGACTGAAAATAATAAAAATTTTCTAAGGACTGAATCAGCATATTAGAATGATTTCTGCAGGATCATGCAACGGTAACGACTGCTGAAAATTCTATATAATATAATATATCTATGATGCCTCACTAGGTTTTGGTACAGAGCAAAAGGGTGACAAAGGGTTTCAATGCATGTCCATTTCTCCAGATGACATTCTGTAAACATGCAGGAGAAGCCAAAAGGGCATTATGATGACATAATTTTTGGGTTTAAAAAGAATGCAAAATGTTGATGCCATTTGTTTTGGAAGGATTAGCTTACCTTCAGTGTACCGATAGAGGTGTACAACCTGCCTTTACAGAGGAGGCTTTCCCTGCAGACCAGGTCAAGCAGGACCCAAGACCTCAGACTCAGCAGAAACACACCTAGGGCAAGGGGCATGCCATGGGCCTGCACGCCAGGTTGAGTTCTCACTCTCACACCTACGGGAGGGTGGATATAGACAGCATTTATGCTGGTCTTACTTGTGTCACACTCTAAACAGTCCTTGGTGGTTGAGAAATATTTAGTTTACATCAAATTCTAGAATTTTACATAAAATATAATGTCTGTGAAAACAAATGGATATTTTGACATTCTGAACATTGAGCATAATATCAAATATATTTGAAATTGGCAAGAAGCTGTGTATAAAGCATGCAATCTGAACAATATAGATTATCTTGAAAGATTTACAGTTTACATGGTGTCATGTAGGTCATCTAATAATAATAAAATAAAGTAAAATCTTGAATGTGTCCTGCTCTGAAACATACTACAAATCAAAGACTAAAATAAAATAGCATGGCAATAAAATATGCAAACGTCTTCTGTTGTCTGAGTCATATCTGTAGATACAAAACCATCATTCATCTCTGAGGTACGCTGCTGATCATATCCTCTCCTGGATGAAAGGATGCTGTAATGCCTGATTGATGGTGATCCGCTTGGCAGGGTCCAGCATCAGAATTTGGTCCAACAGATCTTTGAGCTGAACAACCTTCTTTCGCTGGTCCTCCGGTAGCGCCTGGCGACCCACCATGTCCATCGACAGGTCCTTAGTTGGGTTAATGGTACTCATGACCGTGACCTTTTCCTGCAGAGAAAGAGACATAGGTGAAGAGCGGAAGAATGAGAAAAAAGTGAAAGGTAAAGAAAATGGATTTAATTAGCCTGAAGTAATTTATTTTTCAGTTATAAAATTATGGCTGCACCATTTTCTTAAATACAGCATTTTTTATTTTACAGAGAAATTGCAATAGTGATATTTACTGTTTAATATTTTTTATTAATTATTATTATTATATAGTGAAGCCCAAAAGACAAATGTCCAATTGTGGAACTAGCTAACTAACATATAAATCATGTTGTTATATAAATGACAATATTATATATATATATATATATATATATATATATATATATATATATATATATATATATATATTGTTAAATCAGTAATATTACAATTAGATCATTTTTCCCCACAAATCATGCAGCCCTATTTTCATTTTTTTTTTTGTAAGTGAATTGAATATATAACACTTACCCTCTCAGTGACCTTATCGAACTCTGTATATAAAAAGTTCAAGTTTTGGTCAAAGTGCTGGTCCTTGAACAGACCCTTCCTGATCATCTGTAAATATAAAAAATATTTGATTTGACATTATTTTGCATTAACATAATTATACATTTTGTTTTATCTGATGAATTCTAACTTTATTGGGCAGTTTTCCTTTTAGGTCCATGGCAAGTTTTAGCATGTGGTTATTTGTCTTCCCAGGGAAAAGGATTTTTCCTGTGTATAGTTCATAGAGAGTGCAGCCCACAGACCACATATCGATTCCGTAATCATACGACTTTCCGATGACTGCAAAAAGAGGCAGAAAAACTCTTAAAGCCTAAACAACCATTTCGCAATTTCAGACTTGTTTTTCCACATGGTTTAATTTGATTCCTTAAGTTTTTACTTACTGATCTCAGGTGCCCTGTAGAAGCGGCTGACCAGATATGGTGTTATGTCATTGTCAGCCACATGTGATGCTGAGCCAAAGTCGCACAACTTGAGGATGGTCTTGGATTCGTTCACCTTTAGAGTATTAAATAAGTTTATATAGTAAGACAGAGATGGAAGTCAGTGTTCAATATTTATGGCACAAGAATTGTGACATACTAAAATGTTGTCAGGTTTGATGTCAGCATGCAGGATGTTGCAGCGCTTGAGGAGTTTGAGGGCCAAGAAAAGCTGCTGGCTGTATGAACGCACAGCCTTGATGTGTAGCCCAACATCCTTGCCATATTTCCTCAACACCTCCCGCAGGTTCATGCTGAAGCAAAAAAATAAAATAATATATATAGTTGCTTTAAAATCTTAGTTAACTTCCAGAATAGAAATACGTCATCCATTATGTTCATGTCTTTCTTTCTTCGGTTTAAAAGCAATTAAGGTTTTTGAGCGGAAAAAAAAAGAAAGAAAGACATGAACATATTGAGAAGTCAGCTAATCCTTTAAGAGAACAACTCAAGCTGCATTGATGCATGTGATTCTGTTTACTGTAATGTACCTGAGTGGTTCGAACACCAGACACAGATGCTGCTTGTGATAAAAGTGCCGAAAGAGCCGCAAACAGTGGAACTTATCATCTGCATCGGCGTCATTCAGTTTCTTCAGAAACTCCAGCTCTTTCAGTCCTGTCTTTTGCCTGTGGGAAAAAAACACGTGACCTCAAGACCACATCTACACCTACTCTTAATCTCAGTTCCTATCCAAATATATCCCTATGACACAATTTATTTGAAAACATTAAAACTGTGGCCGAAACCAACACCACGCATTGTGGTGTGATCAAAATTCCAACTGTACCAGACAGAAGTGTTTAAAGGCTAAGCATTAAGCTTTTAAGGGAAGTGTCTTACATCATCTCATTGTTGCGGATTATTTTCACTGCCACTTCCTGATTGGCTCGGGCCAAGTCTCTGGCTCGGATCACATTACTGAAGACACCCTGTCCAGTGTAGCCGTACACTCCGTACCGTTTGTCCAACACCTCGCCAATGTTCACACCTGAATACATTAAAAGAACAATCACCTTTTCGATGCCCTCTTTAACATGAAACCTAAGATATTTTCAATCGTATAAACATGTTTTGGATACTATAGATTTAAATACAGCATTTGCTTCAAGACAACTGACTTACGGTAATAGCCTTCTGCATCTGTCCAGTTATCTCTGAGACTTGGGTTCTCCTTGAAGTCCTTGCCAATGCCTGCCGCCCGTAACCTGGCACTCTGCGGAGAAAGATTAGATGTGGATTTGTCAATGTCAACATGATTGCATTCAGAGAGTTGATTAAAATGTTCATTCATGAACGAGTGACTGATACCATAAGAGACCATTTCAAAGTCTGAGGGGCCTCGAGATCCAGTGAGCACCAGAGTCAGATTACGCACTTGGGAAAAAAGCTTTGAACAAAGTTTCCAGTACAGAAACAACAGCTTGCACAGGACTATGCAACTCTACCTGTAGAGATCCCCTTACATGGACAAATTCAATCAAATTCTGGGGCTTGCAAAGCCATTGACCTATGCAATGGAGAGCAGGAACTTGGCTACTCACATCAAAGCAAGCAGTGAACATGTCATCTGACTCTGTGAACATATCTGCCGCTGCTGGCTTTTTCAGATTAGCACCTAAAGAAAAAGAACAATGATGCAATGAAAGGAACGTAGACTTGCTCATAATGTATTAGACCACAATGCATTACATCAGAATAAACGTTTCATGTCTCAAATTTCAATGACTCTCCTATTTGTCTTCCTAAACAACTGATATTAGAGCCATTTTAGACTTTATACTGACACCTGTTGGTATGGATGTAGCACTGTTATGAAAAATGTTACATTTTTAAATAGATTATTGGACAGCAAAAACATTTAGCAATTTTGTGATCACTCCATGTGAATTGATGAATAGCTATGAGCACTCACTGGTCAAACGATCTCAATATGAGCAGGGACCACCTTTTGTACAATATAAATATAATAAGTTAATCTGTTTTTCTCATATATGTATACATCATTTTAAACAAGATTGTCAAACCTAATTTGAACAACTTTTTAAAGTGGAAAGTGCACTTTAAATTTAAAGACATTTTGCAAATGTCATACCATCTTTTTCTTGAGCGACAAGACTATGCTTGGCTTTCACATTATCCTCAAATGTGTCAAGGTTCTCTTGCTCGTAGGCTTTGACGTCAGCAGCCACGCGCTCAAGGATGTCATCGGGAGATGGAGATCGGCTGTGAGTGCTACTCTGAGGACTACCATGCTCTGAGAGTCCTGACATGTTACTGTCCTCATTTACTGGCTTATACTTCTGTACAAGACACAATACAAATACAATCACATAACATACTCTACCATTCAAAAGTCGTGCAAAACAGTTGTGCTGCTTAATTTTTTTTACACTGGACATTGGTACATACAAGAGCCATTCAAGAGATTCATATATTCTAACCTGCACGATAGCCAAGCGCTGAAGTCTCCTCTGTTCAATCAAAGCCTCCTCGTCCTCTTCATCAACATCAAAATCCTCCAGCCTAGACACAGGTCAGTATTCATAATTAAGTCCAAATATGATCAGCAACATAAAAGCAAAACATAATTTTCATTAATACTCACACTTCTTCATCCGAGTCCTCTTGCTCAGGCTTCATTCCTTCAGACAAACTGCCCTTAAACATGTCCTCTCTTTCCCTGCTCCTCCTCTTCCACCTTTCCTGTGATCCCGAGTGTACCTGCTGTCTGCGCTCGGTCCAGTCACGATCCCTAGATCTACACAATATAATTCTACTGTGAGATGTTATACTAAGTAAATCAGCATTCAGATGTAAATGTGATGCCCCTTGTCATTAAAATTCCATTAAAGCCCTTCACTTAAGGACAGCAACCAAATCTGTTTACCTTTATTTTTACAGAGGATGTGTAAAATAGGTTATATGATAATAGTTATTAATTATTATTTGTGCATTTACTTTTAGCTCATTGAAGCTTATTCTAAATGGGGAGTTATTGCACAGTTTTGAATGCTACTGCACACCACAGTCACCTGTATCTGAGAGGAGACCTGCCGGTTCGCCTCCTGGGAGAACGGGACCTTCGTCTGACAGGCGAGTGGTTTAACCTTCGTCTGGAGTTCAGAGAGGGACTCTCCTCGCTACGACCCCCAGCCACATCACGAGATCGCAACCTGTGAGTATAAGACAACAATATGAAAGTGAGTTTAATTTTTATTTTATTTTGGGTAACAACAAGAAATGTTCATAAGAACATGTTCTATCTATCTATCTATCTATCTATCTATCTATCTATCTATGATTTAAACAAACAGAGCTAGAACCTGTCGTTGGAGAGTCTATGTCGTTCTTCTTCTCTTCGTCTCCTCTCAACAGACCGAGATCGGCCTCTTCTTGGAGGGGACCTGTTGTGACATGAAGATCTGTCCTGTCTGGATGCCCTGTCTGTACTCTGGACAACAGGGACGTGTTCAGGTGAGCGGTGGCTCCTGGGCCGCACAGCCAGGCTGTGTTGTTCTGAAGGATGTTTTCTGCTAGGAGATTGATTCTCTTTTCCAGATGAGACTTCTTTGGAGGGTGCTTTCACTGATTTCTTGTCTCTCTCTCTGGCAGCTTCTGGCAAGTTTGTGTTTCCTTCTTTAGATCTAGACCTGCTCCTTCTTTCTGAGGATCTGTGGTCTTCAGTTTGCTCTTCAGTCCATGTAGTTGATTTTTTGTTGCTTGATGGCAAGTCCTTGGATTTCACAGGAGATTTAGACCTCTGACCTCCATCTTTGGATCTCTCAATGCTCCGGGATCGCCTCCGCTCCCTCGCTTGGATGGGACCACTAGGTTTCTCACTGGTGTTAACTTCTAACCCAGTCTTACTAACTCTTTTTTCTGATTTATGTGCCCTGACTACCATCTCATCAGACATGCTTCTGTCTTCCAGCCAGGGATCAATTTTTTCATCATCTATGTAATCCTGTCGAGATCTTCCAGCATGTCCCCGAGCATCAAAACCTTGTCTCTGTTGCTCACCATTTTGCACAGTTTGCTGGATCTTCCCGTCCTCCTCTGAATCCGAGTTATAGCCCTGTAATATCAGTCCCATACCTGATTGCACAGCCCCTTCCATCAGCTCATTATCAAGCTCTGCTTGAATCATGGCTCTTTGTTTCTCCAGGTCCTCCAGAGCAGCAAGGTCATCAAGTCTGGATCGCTTCGGAGAGATGACTGTACCTTCCCAGCCAGCAGAACAGTCTTTATCATTCTTTAATGAGTCTCTGTGTTTCCGCTTATGTTTGTGTTTGTACTTGTGCTTGTGATCCCTCTCATCTGGTGAGGGGTGTTTATGTTTTCTGTGCTTGCTCCGATGTTTGTGTTTTCTTCTCTTGTGTTTTTCCACCCTGGCAATATCCATGTTATCTGCTTTTCTAGCTCTATCTTCACCAGGTCCATATTCATTTTCAGCCACACTGTCAGAGCTCTCCACATCATCCCTGGAAAAGAGTAAAGAACAGTACAATAATATTAACATACTTATCATAGTGTGGTATTGATAAATGAAAACAGGTATCCACGACGTATTTTCCATTGTCCATGGTATAAAGTATATACAAAAACATACTGCTGGTTTATGTTGACCACAGAAACAAGATAAGTGTGTTAACTGATATTGACAGGAAAATAACGTTACATGTCAAACAAGTTGAACGGAAACGATTTCATTTTCAATACATATAACCCATATTGATATATCTAAATACCAAAATAATGCAATATAAAGTCAGTAAAGGCGTTACTTACACGTAATCCTTCGCTATTGTTTTGGCTAACACGTCCATGTTCGCCATCTTGATTGTTCCTGCTGAGTCGTTTGACAAAGAGAATCGATTCACAATTCAGTCTGGCTATTCTAACAGTACTAACTTAAAAATAAGCAACCAAATTGTCCTCCAAATATCAATTTAAAATGTTCGTAACATTCCTCTCACAGTATGCATTATTGTACAGTGGCTAAATGAAAACCGAAATTTAGACCAAATTGACTGAATCACTGAATCGCACGCATGCGCAGTGTCTATTAAACGCAGAAGAACAAACAGGAAGACAGGGATCTTAAAAATTACGTGGCTACGAACAGCTTTCATAAATTGACTGTACACTTTTTTTTGCAAACACACTCAGTTTAAACCAGTTAAAATACTGTGTAGTCATGAAAATAGTGTTTAGGTTTGTCGGTATAGAGAATAGTACAGAAAATGGCACATTTTACGCTGTATTTGTGATTGGTAATGACGCAGTGGTCCCTAAATCGCATGTTTGCTTCCACAACACAAGCTAAGTAATTTAAAGATACAACGCTGTTTCATGCAGGTAAGCACAGAATTTACACATACACAAATATAGTTAAACTGTGAACTATATAACAGTTAATTAACAAATATGGCTTGCTTTTTGAATTATTATATTATTTTTTTAATTTACTGTAGCGCATGCTAGTAGTGCTAGTAGGTAACTTAACTAGTAACGTTAGTGTATATGTAGTGTATGAGCACATTTTACGTCAGACGATATCATTGTGTTGAGCAACAGTACACTAAATCTACACAATTAGCTATATATATATATTGATATTACTGAAGTGTAAAACACTTAATGTTTCATACTCCACATAATTTACAGGACTGCCCAATGACGGTCTTCTGATCTATTTTCCTCCTTCTCCACTGTTTCCCAGAATGGGTGGATTTAAAGATGCATACCAAGATGTGCAGCCAGTAACCCTTCGACTTGCAGAAGAAAATGTCATTTCCAGCCTCTACTGCAGCTCAGCCGAGGGCATTGAAGCTCACGTGTCCACTTTAGTGGAAGCTTTCTTAGTTGAAGTGTACCGATGTAGAGTATGTCAATTTACCAGTAGCCAAAAAGCCAAGATTAGCAATCATGTCTTGGAAAGACATGATCCAGTGTCTCCATGTCCCCATCTGCCATGTCTGGAGAAAGAGGATGAAGAGAGTTTGGGTGTAGAAATGAGGGTTGACGATGATGAAGAGGAGGTTGACCACAACAGCTCTCCATATAACCTAGAGAGTGAACTCCATTCTGGCTCAAAAAGCAGCGATGATCAGATGGACATCGAGCGCATGTCTTTCCTCCTTCCGATGTACGGCATGTTTCAAAACATTAGCCCACGGTCATGTGACATTGGCTTGGGTTCCAACTCTGATGGGAACTTGCACGTGGCGCAGACTTGTGAGGTGACTAAAGATTTGTGTATTGTTATAGGGATAGTCCACCCTCACCTTCATGCTGTTTCAAAGCTGCATGACCTTCTTTTTTCTGTGAAACATAAGATATTTGGAAGAATGTAGGTAACCAAATGGTTTGGTTCCCATTGAGTTTCATTGTATTTTTCGTCCATGCCATGCAATTTTTCCAACTATGTTTATAATGACATACGGGTCAAATGATGACATTATTAATTTTGAAATGTAAGAAAGTGTAACTGTAAATGTTTTTTGAAGGTAAGCACGCTCTTTGAGGAGGATAGGCATGATGAGGACAGCGAGGAGGAACCTGTGTTTCAGCTGGAGGACGCCAACACAGATCTGGCCGTTCCTTTGAACAGTGGAATGGATACAGAAATCCAGGATGAAGAGATGGCCCAGTCGGCTCATCTCATGACTCTTGGGTTGTGCAGAATTTCAAGCACTAAGTGTCAACCTCAGTCTGCAATCTCAGCAAAAAGCCTGTCACATCCAGAAAGTGAACAGGATGCTGGAGATGCCAACATGGATGCTGAAATGCAGAAGCCATCTGAGGAGGATGGCGGATTGGCCTGCATCCTCTGTCAGATAGTTGTATCCAGTCGTAGTATGCTAGAGGTGCACCTGAAATGCCATAGTGGAGACCAAAGCTTTAGGTGCCCTCGCTGTGGTTGGGAATCAGAAGACTGGGTTGATATGGAGCAGCACTGGAGAGGACATGGTAAAAGAAAAGGCTCAAAGAGGCATAAATGTAGTGTTTGCCCCAGGACATTTAGGAGAGTTGACTCTCGTGATGCACATGAGGAAAGGCATAATCAGCGGCATCACGGTCGGTCTGTGTCTGGGGGTCTGGTGCAGTGTTCTCTGTGCCTGGAATGGTGTCTCTCAGGGAAAGAGTGGGAGATACACCAACAATGTCATTTTCAAGGAGGATTTAAATGTTTACATTGTGATTTCAAAGGTACAAATCAATTCACTTCTATTTTTGCAGTTTCTTATATTTTCCTTATTATTATTATTATTATTTATTTTTTCTCTTATATTTCTCTTTTAGACAAGTCATGGAATAAGACCCAGAAGCATATTCACACCCAACACAAACTGCTTGACCCAAGTCAAAAGAAACAGGCTGTTCACAGTAGGTAAGTATCAACATTTTTGATTCAAATTCATTTTTTTGGCATCTAATTCAAAATGCTGTAAAGCATTGATACTCAACTGGGGGAGGCAGTTCTCACTATGGGGGAAGAATAATTTACAGAAACTATGAATGTGTCCACAGTTCAAAAGTATTCAAATATTGTTAAATTCCCAAAAAGTGGTTTACTCTGTTACTCTGCTTATCAGAGTAAGCAGACTGTTGAATATGGATTTTTTTTTCTGTACTCAGAGAAAACCAGCAACTTAACACATCCACCAGGTATCCAGAATGCTTGGGAAGGATGAAGCCAGAGTTGTGGTCCCACGTTAGGAAGAACAGGGTGAAAAACAGGCTTGTGGCAAGGGAAAAAAGCAATGAAAGAATAAAGGACAGAGTGGGACACCTGTTGGACACATCTGTTGACACATCTGTTGGACTCACTGTCTCTAGACGGAAAGAGTTCTGCTGCAACCTCTGTGACAAGTATGACACTGATTTCATTTCTTACTGATTTCATTCCACATTAGACAGTATTAATCTTAACCAAAAGAATGCTAAGGATGTTTAGCATTTTAAGGTTGTTGTATTTTATAGTACCGGTACGTAGTTCAAAAGTTTGTGGTCTTTTCGGTTTTAATGTATTTTAAAATGTAATTTATTCCTGTGATCCAAATCACTTCAGAAATCATTCTTATATGCTGATCCAGTGCTTAAGAAACATTTCTTATTATTATCAAAGCTGAAAACAGTTGTGCTTCTTAATATTTTTTGTGGAAACTGTGACATTTTTTTTAGGATTCTTTAAAGAGATACATTAAACATTTATTTGAAAAGGAATTAATTTGTAACATTGTGAATGTCATTACTGTTGCTTAAATCCATTTAACATGTACTTGACGAATAAAAGTATGCATTTCTTTAGAATTTTTTTTGAGCTGTAGTGTATAATATTTTTATAGTGTAAATGCACTGAAGTGATTTACGCAATATCTGTCTGAATAAGTAAAATATTTCCTTAATATACCATATTACTTTCTTTTTACTTAGAGATAACTGTTGACTGTAATTGTATAATTTATCTTTATCTCTGTACAGGAAGTTTTCTACCAAGATGACAATGCGGCGTCACATGGGCATTCATCAAGGAGATAAACCATTTAAATGTCCACACTGCCATTACTGTGCTCGTCTCAAAGCCTCGCTCATTCAGCACCTCCGCGTACACACAGGTGCAGTTACAAACACATTGTAGATAACTTATTTTAATATTAAACATCCTTTTTTATGTATATGTATTTGGTTCAGTGGAAGTAGATCACTGTTTTGGAATTACAGTGACACATCTTGTCCACAGTCTTTATTAGCCTTGGTCACTTAACAGAAATTATGACCAGAGCCGGGCCAATAAATGACTTTCCCCATGGTTACTTTATTTAGAAATCTAGCAAATATATGGAGAAAGACGGCAGTGATTTAGAGCTTCGTGGAAGTCCTTTCAAAAGACTGGTTCTCATGGAACAGTTTCCATGACATTGCTCTGCCTGAGTGTGAGAATTCAAGTGAAGTGTTTTTCTTCTTGCTTTAGGTGAGAAGCCATACAAGTGTTTGCAGTGCTCCTATGCTTCTATTGACAGAAGCTCTCTGCGCCGACACTTAAGGACACACACACAAGAAAAGCCTTACTGTTGCCAGTACTGTCCTTACAGCAGGTGCATGCATTCATCTATCATAAAGTTGACAGGTTACACTTGTTTCATACTACATCTGTAACTAAGAATGAGGCTCTGCATTTCACTTTAGCATCCAGAAGAAGAGCTTAGACCTTCATTCACGGCGCCATCACACTGGAGAGTCATTCCCTTGTCACCTGTGCCAGTATTCCACACCAGACCGCCAGCTGCTGGTGCGACACAAGAGGAAACATCACAGTGCTGAGCAAACCGCAGCACTGGAGCAGAGGAACTGTTCTGGCTCCCAAACTGCACCTTCTCAAAGAGCACGCACTTCCAAATGATATTTATGGTTTCTAATAAAACTTTTAAGTTAAATTTTACAGTGACTAAGTGAAGTATTTTTTTGTTAATTATGCAAGTTTCTTGTAATAATTCAGTAAATTCCATATATCATTGCTAGTGAAATGTTATTTTATGGTTTTAAATAAGAATAATCACCTCAGAACTGACACATTAACTTAAGCCACGGTTTAATAAGTTAAGTGGAATGTAGGTGAATGTTATTTGCTGTATTTCAGTAGGTGGTTAATTATAGCTTTAAAATAGAAAGAGATTAAAGGATTGACCCGTGATGCAGCAAGCGTAATACTTATCTTAAAACGACAAGCAAATCCTACTACCAATCCAATAGAAACTGGATTATTTCACCTGTTGCTTAACGCACGAGGAGCCAAATTCTTATCGTAGGAATGGAAACTTTAATTTGTCATTTTGTTTTAAGGATATCGCTGATTTTAACATCCTTCCTGTTAACATCCTAAATCGTGGGTCTGACATTTATTTTCTTTGACACTTTTCAGCTCGAGCTCAACTTTATGCAAATGAGCAGTGATAGGCTGTTGCAACAACCAATGAAATTTCAGCTAGTGACCTGCCGCCTGATGCTGCGGCAGATTAAAAACGCCCATTTACAGCCATCAAGAAGAATAACTGACTAGAAGAACTCCATCGACTTAATCGATGTGGGAACGCTCCCACTTGAGAAATTCCTAATTTTGGAAGAGAGTTCACAGGGAATGTAGGCAAATGGAGCTTTCAGAGCTCATTGTCTGCAGGCGAAGAGAAAAGCGGAGGAGTTTAAAGTTTGTTCAGTTTGTGTCAGAAGATTTGCGATTTGCTGTCAGATAATAAACCTGTTCTATTTTCTATGGAATATCCGCCGTTCTATCAATTGTATCTTTCGATTTTACAGCGGAACACATTTCTTATTTAGTACTATTCAATTTAGGTTAAGAAATAATTAGTTTAATTACTATTTAATGTGTGTATAATACGACTCCGTGACGGGTGTTAATATGGAGACCTTTCCTCGGCTGACAGTGAATGACTGTTGGGTCATTGGGCTCGAGCGCTTCGCTGTTGGTGCTGCCGGAGAAGAAGAGGAGTTTTTCGAGATTAGGATTGAATGGTCTGAAAAAAGCATAACATATCTGCGAAGGAGATATAACGATCTAGCAAAACTTGTTAAAAATTTAAGTATATCATTTCCAGATGACGGAGGACGTTTGTCTCAATCAATGATGCATAAGGGTATGACATTTATGTACATTTGTGACATTTGAAATAAGGGGCCATTTAACCGATTAGAGACTAAATTATTCTATGTGTGTATGTTTTACCAGCACTACAGCAGATAAAAGAAGCAGAGGAAAACAATAACGTTAAAACGAGGTTGGATGAAGTGGAAAAATTACTGAGAAATATAATTAAAATGCCACAAAAGGTGCTTCATTAGACTAGCCTTTCAATTCCCTGTAAATAATAAATGTATAGATGCCCTAGAGTAAATTATCATGCATGTAATTTATTTTCCAGTTCTCTCACTCTGAGGCAGTTCTTACATTTTTCAAGACTTCTCCTCTTGACTACACTCTGAAAACCATGTATGAACCAATCCAGCCTCTCTACCTGAGTCCTGTCACTATAGCTGGTGAGTTTGTGAGTTATAATGCTGTATTGATCCTGAACTGATACTTGATTTTAAACTGTAGTTTTTAAGCTAATATATGATGCTTTTCTACAGATGTAAGACGGGCCAATGGGTTTTGTTTGGCCAATACAGAAACTGTTATTTTTGATCCGTATTCACTAGCACAAGGAGCAGAAACATCATCAAAGTACAGGTAAATATCTGACAAATTAACATCCTAATAGCTACACTTCTATTCCGTTGATATATTGCTCAAGCAAATTTGACATATGTGCAATCAAAATGTATGCATTTTATTTAATCACATCCAGCTCTGAGATTGAGTCTCAGATGTGGACTGGAATGAGAAATCCAAATGGGATCAGATGCATCAAGGAAACTGTTCACAAACCTGGCAAGGGCTTCATGACTGCTGGTACTCCTGGAAGCAAAGACACAGACTATCAACCGAAAATATCACAGATTACCACCAGCAACATGACCTACCTTGACCTACAAGCCTGTGAGACGGATATTCTTGAATGACATAATGCACTTGACAATGTAAATACAGCTTTCTAGTGTGGAAGTCCACAGAAACATTAGTTGTTAAGGCTTAGTCTGTAAGGATAATATATTTTTAAAATAAAATAATACATTTCTAAAGATTTCTAAAAATGGATATGAATAATAATTTTTAAAATTTAGATTAACTGTAATATTAATTAAAAAAGTTAACCACACACCTGATTAATGTTCTCTGGTTCATTTGCTAGCATTTACGAGTCATAAAATGCTTAGTTGATGAGTGATATCTCAAGGTAATTTATTGTGAATGAAGTCAACCAATTGTGGAAAATGTCCTATAAAGTTGTTTTACACATTCAAAACGTATTGATACCATCACTTGGTTGTGTTGGAGGTAACGCATTACAAAAAAACGCAAATTATGTAATCAGATTACTATAAAAAAAAAAACTAAGAAAGCAATGCATTACTTTTAAATTTATAAGACAATTTATGAGATACCTTTTCAAATAAGTAGTGCAAGTTACTTTGTTTGCATTTATTCATTGTCAACCACTCCTGCCCCCGTGTTGAGAGAAATTGGGATTGAGGTGCAGAGGCACTTCATTCAGGCTGTGGCTTTTGGTGTGAAAGAGCCTTTACTGTTGCCAAAAATACATTTTTTAAATAATTTTTTTTAAAATAAATAATTAAACACGCCCAGCTCTGGTGACAAAAGTAACGCAAATAATGAAACATTAATTTCCATAAAAGTAATGCAATTGTTTACTTTTTTTTATAGAGTAATGCAATATTGTAATGCATTACATTTTTAAAAGTAACGTTCATCAAATCTGTATATGGTTGTTGAGCATTAAATATCAAAACCTTTGGAACAAATGGTTTACACTCTTCTGGTGAGTACTCAAATATGTCTATGAGAATCAGACATTTGTCAATGAGGTCAGACACTGATGAGGACTGGCTTGCAGTCAGCAATTCTGTTTATTCCACAGGTGTTCAGTGGGGTTCATGCCTGGGCTTTTGTGTAGGCCTGTCAAGATCTTCCTCAGTAAATCATTAATTTATGGGCATTGCATTGTGCACAAAGGGGGCATTGTCATGCTGTAGGGGAAAAGGCTGTCTCCAAATTGTTGCCACAAATTTGGAAGCACACCATTCTAAAGAATGTCATTGTATGTCATTTGAGTGTTTTTAGATTTCTTTTTCCCTCTGGAATTAAAGGGCCTGTCCAAACAGTTTGCTCATTAACTAGAAACGGCATGTTCACATCCTTTTTGCCACTTACTAAACTCTATATCTAACTAGATTCAGTTTTAATACTGACTGCTAAGAAATTCATCTGTTTTTTTTTTCGTTTTCATATATATATTTTTTTTTTGCCAAGTCCTTATTGTGAAAAAGATTTAAGGCTATAGGCTGATCATTATTTAAATGGAATAGGGAGAATAATTTCAGTCCACGTTCAGGTCAGTGAGCAGTTCCCATAATGATGGGTGTTAATCAGTCCTTATTGGAACAGTCATTGTGCTCCACTTTGACATTGAATAAATTGATTTGGATCACTGCATCCACTCAAACAATCCATACACCCCTTATTTTGTGTCAAGAAGTTATTTTTTTCCATCAACATCTGCCCTAATTTACTTATCTAAACAACAGACAGTAGAAGCATATTTAAAAATTTTAATCACTTCTAAAAATCGAAAACACTTTTCATGGTCTACATTTCCTCCTTTTGACCTCTTTACCTCTCACAGGGTTAATCAACTCACTGCAAACATTTCAAATGAAACATTCAAACTTGAAATAATGTAATGCCTTTTCTGTGTGAGCCCCATTTATTAACAATATTATACATAATTTAAGGTCGTAGTCACAGGGTAAAGTGGGTCAACACTATACAAATTTATCTTCTTATTTCTCTATTACATCTGGCCAAACCACAAACTACTTTCTGATCAATAATAACTTGGTGGTGTACTGATTAGTATATAAAAAGCTAATGTATTGTGTCACCATTCACAGACTGACACAAAGAGGAGAACAGTACTGTTTATTATTTAGCATGAGAATTTAACAGCTATTTCACTTCTTTTAATAAAATTACCATCGGTTTTGTATACACACACATTTATGACTCTGAGACATCAAACTTTAAAACATGAGCCATCACTACTAATGGAGAGGGCATCATTGTGCCTCCGGAGACATCAACATATTTGTGGTGAACCTGGTTGTAGCTGATTCCTTCATGTCCCTCACCCAGTCACCAGTGTTCAGAGTTCTTCGCAGCCAGCCTGCACAGACGCTACGCATTTTGCGGCGCTCTCTTTGGGATCTGTTCCATGATGACTTTGACTGCCATAACTGCCGATCGTTCCTTGACATAACTCAGAGTTAGTCGACAAAAGCAGGTGTGGTATTGGCCGTTGTGTGGCTCTACTCCCTGGGCTGGAGCCTTCCACCATTCTTTGGCTGGAGTGCTTATATTCCAGAGGGTCTTCAGACTTCCTGTTCTTGGGACTATATGACCTTCACTCCTTCAGTGCGTGTGTACACCATCCTCCTCTATTTTTTGCGTTCTTCATCCCATTAGGCATTATTGCTAGCTGCTACTTTGCAGTTTGCCAACCTATCCGAGCTGTGGGGAAGGAAATATGAGAGTTGGATTGTGGGGAAATCCACAAGCTCTATGAACGCATGCGAAATGAATGGAAAATGGCCAAAGTTGCCCTCCTGGTAATTTAGCATTTTGTAATATCGTGGTTGCCCTACAGATACTGCCATTCTCTCACCAGGGTCAAGTACTAACAGCTTCAGTGGGCAGAAGTCAGAGAAGACGCACAGAGTTGTAAGCGCACTGGTTCCATCTATTAATTTTAAAACAGATACAGCCGAGGGCAAATCTCTGTCTGATGGGAAAGCTTTGCTTCTTGGGGGGAAAGAAAGGGAATGATGCTTCAGAGTAATTTTGGTACTAGTAACTTGAGTAGCCCACGGGGGCTTTTTTTATTATAAATATATATTCACGTGCCCTTCTTTACTTTACAAGCCTCTCTCATGTAAGATTTGTCAGCTTTGTTTTGTGGTTTTTATTAGAGTAAATGCATCTAAATTATGTTCGGCATAATTTTTATTTAAATAAATCAGCATATACAAATATCTTAAGTAGTCTTGTTTATTTCTAACATTCACTGTATTTCTAATTGTTGTGTTACAATAAAACAAATAGGTTTTTCCTGTTTTATACCTGGGGTCCAAAATGTTAACAGTTTTCACACAATTACCAATAGCTTTAACCTCACATTTAAAGTAAATTTAAGGTCACAGTTAGTTTTGCAAGGAAGAAAAATGGCAAATTTGGTTGAGGAGAAAATTGGACTTTGAATTGGTGTTTGAGCAACTTGACTTCATCATAAAAAAAGGGTATTTTTCTTTATTTATTCCTTCTCTTTCTAGCTTGTATTTATTTGAACAATGTCTAAAACTTGGTATTACAAGCACATCCTGTGTCTGTTTGCCTCTTTAAGAAGAATCACTTTATGTATCCCTCAATTGTATGTCGCTTTGGATAAAAGCATCTGCAAAATGACAAAATCTAAATTAGATGCCTGATTTATGTTTGAAAAATGTTTATTACTGTAAACATTAATTTTGGCTTATATACACAACTTGCACCACAATAATTGTTTAATTTCTTACTCTCTGTCTTTGTACAAAATCCTACAATGACTCTAAAATATTTAGACAATTAAAATACTAAAATACATACAATGTATGAATTTAATTTGTCAAGACTGTCAAATCAAGATTCTCAGAACGTTAACTTAATATTTAACATTGAGAAGTTTATATTTTTTATTTGAAACCGAATATGTATTGTTGAATCGTTTGAATTTTAATTAACAATTATTAATCTTAAATGCAAAAAGTGCCTTTAAAGAGCCTTTATTTTGAACTTATCTCTTGTGAATCGTGACCCGGATGTTGTATGGAACAATGGCACGCTGATATTCCCTGCTTCACTGTGAAATCGTGTACTGTGTACTGCCCCTGACTGGTGACTGTCCTCTCAGCAGCACAAGAGCAGTGAAATGCGACACTCGTTTGAAGTGAATTATTAATGAGAGACAGACGACTGGGTAAATAACCGTCAATATGGGAGATGATGGTATAGACTACAACATTGTATTTCCAGAAGCACTCACCTCAGGTAAGTGCTATTCTAAGGCTGACAGCAGCTCAGGGTTGCGTTGTGTCAGAATTCCTTGCTCGTATGAATGGAAGCCTGCAAGCTGTGTTTAAACTTTAATTTAGATATGTTAAATTGGAAAGCTTCAATAGGAATGTGGCACTCATTGTACATACTGCAAGTCCTTGTTGTTTGGACACATCATTATTCCTGTCTTGACAGAGAAACACTGGCGCGGAACAAAGGAGCCAGTCGTTATTCTGCTGGGCTGGGCGGGCAGTAGAGACAAACATCTCGCCAAATACAGCTCCATTTATAATGAACAGGTGAGACAGTTTCATATGCCCTGCAAATTGTTTTTTCTTCAATTATGGTAACTGCTGGTCATGTGGGCTTTTAGAAAATAATCTCTCTTACTCTTAAGCGCACTTACATTTACATTTATTCATTTAGCAGACGCTTTTATCCAAAGCACTTGTCTCACACTCGCCTAATTTTTCTACAAATATGCACCACAGAGGAATTGTCATTTTATTTTTTTAGAAAATATCTTGAGCATTTCCATTACCGTTTAATCATGAATAATTAATGTATACCAGATACCAACAAAGAAAAAAATATTTTCACAGCTACACTGGAAATGATGCATATCTATCTGTCTGTCTATATGTAAATATAATATTCATATTTTATATGTTAATCAAACATCTCATGTCTCATGTTTCATATCGAGCATTATAACTTTAATAACTTTTGAGAAAACATCATTAGAACCACAATTGTGAGATGTCTATAATTGGTGTTTCAATGTTTTTTTTTTACTCAAAATAAATATTATTTAATTATTTCACTCTGGGATTATCATAGGTGTACTATTAATTTGTATAATATTTAGTAATACTGTAACCTATAACTTCTATGAGAAAAGGTCCTGATAATGACATGGAGGAACATCTCATTGAAAAATCAGTTCCTGAACTTTTTTTTTTTTCTTTTTTTTTTTTTTTTTTTTTTACAGCTGATGAACAGTAAAAACATTTGATGGCCAATCAGAATCCACCCAAGTTTAAATATTTTGATTATTCAAATCAGCAGAAAATGTAACTTCAGTGCAAGCTTATAATAAACAGAAGATTATCATCTCTTAGTGTGGACTAGTTATAGATATACTTATCATTATGGTTAGCCTTCTTTGTGTGAATAGGCCTTGTGATATTCAAATCTGTGTATAAATGCCATTTGGAAGGAAAAACAAAATTTTAATGTGACCTTAATCTAACAAAAGAAAAATATGAAATCTGATAATTTTATTAAAAGTCAATCCATTTGGACACAAAGGTGGACCATAGTTACACCTATGCATAGAGTACTTTTAACAGCTTCTCTTTTCTTGGTAGGGATGTGTGACTCTACACTACACTGCTCCTTTGAAGACCGTTTTTATTTCAGAACCACTGGGCTACAAGGAACTAAGAAGCACTGCGCAAAAATTACTTGAACTTCTGTTTGACTATGAAGTGGAGAACAACCCAGTTTTCTTCCATGTGTTCAGCAATGGGGGCTTCATGCTTTACCGCTACATCGTTGAGTTATTGCACAGTAACAATCATTTCAGCACTCTTTGTGTGGTGGGCACGGTTGTGGACAGTGCTCCGGGCAGTCAAAATGTTATCGGGGCGCTCCGAGCACTCAAAACCACCTTGGGGCCCAAAGTCAATGTGCTACTGCAGTACTTCCTCCTGGCACTGTTTGCTGTGGCTGTTTTCCTTCTCAGGATGGTTTTGTATCCTGTGACCAAGTACTTTCACAAGAACCACTACGATGCCATGATGGAGCACCCGGCACCTTGGCCTCAGATGTACCTCTATTCTAGATCAGACCGGGTGATCAGGTACAGGGATGTGGAGAAGATGGTTAAAGTGTTGCGTGAGAAAGGGCTGACAGTTGAAAGTTTCGATTTCATCTCCCCAGCCCATGTGAGTCTATACAGAGACTGTCCAGAGGACTATTCCAGCAGGTGCCGGACGTTTCTGACCCACTGCATGAGTTCTTCAGAGGAGACCATGAAGAAAAAACGCCTTCAAGTGCAACACTGATTATACACTTCTTGACCAGCTTGTTAATATACATGCTATGAATTTATATGGGCACCAACCAACTGCTGTTTAATAAATTAAAAGAATTGTTCTTAAGCCCATCATGAACTTTTAACGGGATTACATTTGTATCCTAACCTTTAGTGTTGTATGTATTGAGTGTGTTTGTGTATTTAAACATTGTGACTGAATAAATTCTTGTATTTGATCAATGTGCCTTCCTTGAATAAAAGCTTCTGTTGACTAAACCTGGTTAAAGTCAACATTTCCCAAGAGAAGTCAGTACTACCGGTAAGCTGCCCAGTTGCTTAAACTTATTAGACAAGTCTTACAATTTAGTCAGATACTTTTTTTTACGTAAAATCGTAGATTAGTCTGATTTGACGGTCTTTTATTAAGCTGCAACTGGCATGGAATTAAAAAAATAATGGAAATTATGTGTGTGTAAAACTTTCTGAAACTGCAAATCAGTTGTGAAGTGATTCACTGTTTTGGAACGCTTGAAACACTGCACACTAAGGTCATTTGCTGGTTAATGTATTGTAAAAGCAATGAAAAACTACAATAAGGCCTATGTGACCTTTTGTTAGTATGATTTGCATTTCGAAGCACTGATTCGAAACAAAAGATTCATAAAGGTTTTTAAGGCTTTGCCCATTACTAAAATGGGTATTTCTATTTGTTCTCTGCTGCTGTTCTGTTAAAACGGTGTATGATGTGTAAGAGAATCATTCTTTTAAGTTGGTTCTCTTTAATAGTATATTGAACCGGCTGATTCAGTGATTCAGATGGGTTTGAATAAAGATGGTTTTCATTAAAAAATCCATATCCAGCAAATGATGGGATAGGTCTTGAAAATGTATTGTCCAACCCACAAGCTGGAACTGCTTTGTCAGACCGGTCACTCAGTACAGCACCAAACAAATCCACTCAGTAACAATTCTTCTTTGTATTCAATTTGTAACATTGCCCAGTATTAACACCAAACCAGTTCCCTGTGCTCAGCTGCCATTGTATCAACATTTACAGAGTTCATCCTACATGCTATCATTTACCAGCATTATAGAGAATGCAGTAACTTCACTACCCTTAAATTTATCATAGAGAGATATTTCACTTCCAAGCAGGTAAGATTGGCCTTTGTCAATCTTGTCAATCAGCCAGTCTGTGATCAGGAGGACTTCAAATTGGTCAGGCAGAGGTTCTCATGGCATGTCTCCGACTGTCATGTCTGAAATTTCAGAGCGAGTCACTGGCATTTATGTTTCTGGAAAGCTGAATATGGTGTTTCAAATATCATTCAAACCACAGATAGGTAGAGAGAAAGAGATTTAGTTTAGTTTATTTATATGTTTAGAAACATATGAAACTGCGTATTGAAGTGTAACATTAATGAATAGCTTTGTTTCTGTTTGGTTGGTCATGATGCTAGCATTGCTTATGTTTTCTTGAAAAAAGTGTTTCAGGACTGACTTCAAATAAAGTTGTTATGTGACAGTACAAATAAAAAAGAAGAAGAAAAAAATGTATATAAAATTTGCAAGAGTACTCCTTTTGTGCTTTCATGCCTTTGTTTTGCTGCTAGAACTGTTCATTTAGCTGTAGCACATTTTTTTCAGTAGAGGGCATAATTTCTCCATGATTCACTACTGTTCTTTTAACAAAGCGCCTCTCTCTGTCCGTTTGACTTTGTTCTGTGTGATAGCATGTGTGTGAAAAAAAAACAAAAAAACAATTAAGCACAAAATTTAAACTCAGCTAATATTACTGATCACATCTGATACTGAGATCAGGAGTAAAAAGCATCCAGACTAAGGTTAACAGGAGAAGATGACCTTTTGGCTTTCAAATAACTTTTATCATTGGATTTCTTTTAAGCAGCAGGCTTATGTAATTGACAGCACAGTGTATAATGACAACGCCATGAAAGAGTCCTGATATTGCCCTGAGAGTTAATGAAGTCGCACAGTTTGATGAGGGAAGATTGTGGTGGAAAGGGGTCAACAGGCCTCTTCAGCCCTCTCGTCCATGGAAAATGGTGGCTGTCAGCCACCGAACATTATAGGAATCTGAATGCCCACACAGCACACTAACCCAGAGATTAATGATTTAAAATAGTGCTGTTTGGCAGATGAGCCTCCTTTGCGCTGTAATAGTCAAGAAACTATGAGAAAGAAAAGTAGGATCCTAAAATAGTTGTGTAATTAAATGTGTATTTTTATAATTACATTTGCATTTAGTCATTTAGAAGATGCTTTTATTTAAAGTGGCATACGAATGAGGACAATGGAAGTAATCAAAATCAACATAAGAGCAATGTAAGTGCTATGACAAGTCTCAGTTGGCCTAATGCAGTATACGTAGCAAAGTTTTTTTTAATGAATATATAAAAAGAAAACAGAATAGAAAAGATTGGAGCAAGCTAGTGTTAGAGGCCTTTTTTGGTTTATGTTAATTGTATAATAAATAAAAAATAAACAGATAGAATACAAAAAGAGATAGAGAAGCTAGTGTTAGATTTTTTTTATAAAGTTAGAAATTTTAGAAATGAATAGAGTGCAAGTCTAAAACCATGATCTTTTTATAGAATAGAATTAGAATGGAGAGTGCTAGAGTTAGAGGGTCAAAAAAAGATGGAAGAGATGTGTTTTGAGCTGATTCTTGAAGATGGCTAAGGACTCGGCTTGAGTTGGGCAGATCATTCCACCAGGAGGGAACATTTAATGAAAAAGTCTGAGAAAGTGCTTTTGTGTCTCTTTTGGATGGCATAATAAAGCAATGTTTATCTACAGAACGCAAGATTCTAGAGGGCTTATAAATCTAAATTAATGAATTTAGCTAAAGGGGTGCAGAGCCAGTGGTGGTTTTGTAGGCAAATATTAATGCCTTGAATTTTATGCAAGCAGCTATTGGTAGCCAGTGCAAACTGATAAATATAGGTGTGATGTGCATTATTTTCGGTTCTTTAAAAATTAATCTTGATGCCGGGTTCTGGATTAGTTGTAAAGGTTTGATAGAACTGGCTGGAAGGCCTGCCAAGAGAGAATTGCAGTAGTCCAGCCTGGACAGAACAAGAGCTTGAACAAGGAGTTGTGACCATAGACTGTATAAAAACATGGACATAGTGTCCGTGACGTCAACCATAGGCTCTTAAAGAGCATTTTTGAAGCTCAAAGTTTGCAGAGCAGGCCGTTGCCATGTCTCCTGGACAATCGCAAATGGGCAAAAAGATGGGAGCTGGCTGCTGAAACCATGCCCACCTAGCTCGACAGCAGTGTCAGCAGTGGCAATCAACCTGTCACTCAAGTGGTTACGCCCTTAATTATGCAAAATTTTAAGGCTTAATATAATTTAAATGGATGAGTTATAAAAAAAATTCACCCCCCTCACAGTTGTCATGAAGGGCAAAATTAGCTATATAGAACAAAATCATTTTCTGAACCAGACTGTAAATATGTTTTTTTTTCTGCTGAAAATTTGGACATTTTAACATGGGGAGTCTATGGGACTGACTCCCTTATTGCGGCCAGTCGATGAATTGCAGTTTTAGTCACTTCATTGTTGGCTGCACGAGAGAGAGCGAGAGGTTGCCACTGTTCCGAAAGAAAGGCCCTGATCTTCTTAATGTTAAATAAAGCAAATCTACAAGACCGGGTAGTTTTAACAATATGGTCTGAGAAAGTCAGCTGATTCTCTTCGTTCTGTGAGAGAAATGCAGAGACTTGATTGAGCAAAGCACGTTCAAGTGTTTTTGCAATGAAAGGAAGAAGGGAATCTGGTCTGTAGTTCTTTAAAAGAGATGGGAAGGGTGGGTTTCTTAAGTAGTGGGGTTATACCTAAACCCCCTCCCCTCTTTACCCCCAGCTCCCACATCTCCAGGTCCTTCCACTCCCCCTGCCACTAACAAACTGTGACCTGCACCAGACACTTTGTGGAGCATTGGTCTGCTCACTACCTCACCTCATTCAACTACCCCTTCAGTCAGTTTAAATCAAGACCAGGGGCCGGATTCACAAAAATCTTCTTAAGAAATAAATTAATACATTTCTTAAGATAAATTCCATGAAGTTCATAAGAATGTTCTGAAGTGCAATTCTTGAAAAATTCTTAAGAAGTTCTCAAATATTTTCTTAAGAAAAAAAAATTTCTTAAGAAGAAAATATCAGCCATTATGTGAATGAATACATGACACAATGCTAAACTCAAACGATTGTCTTCTTGTGCTTCCTGTAGATTACCCTAATAATCATAATAAGCACGCACCATAGACTGTATATTTTCATTGTGACTTTGACTGGCGCTCAGCTTCACGGTTTTTAATGCAGACTGTTTTTGAACAGATACTTTTAAAATAGCCTGTCTCAAGCTGCAGTGATATGTTTCATTTTTGTGCCGTGTTTTTGCGCTCTCATCTGAGTGAACGCTTCAGGTATGTGAGTCCGCGCTTCTACAGCAAATGCATCCTGTGCATTCATATGCACTCAATACTGCCAAATAATATGTATTTATAAGCTCAAATTAAAGGAGTTCAATTAAAGCTCACTATCTGACTCGTTTAGAGTTGCTAATGAGTTTTGAAGTCAGCAAAGAGCAGCATCACACACACAGGCTATTCGTGAGCGATCATGTTTACATTAACAGTCATCGCTGTCCCTTCAGAAAACTTGTGCACATCCCTAGTCCTCCTATGTATTATATGTAGTAATCCAGTCTTGAGCTAAATCTTATGGATCTATGATGTTTACCTCGGACAGTTTGTCCAAATAACGTTTTTTGGCAGTGGCATTTAGTTTATCCAGATAGGGCCCCTTCTCTTTTTCTTTCAACTTCCAATTTCTTAGTCTTCCAATCGCTGTGCCAAGAGAAATCTGAATCACCCACCGAATCTTCCAGAGAAGGCGAGCGTGAACAGGAGCAAATTTTGGTAAGTATTCTGATTAATTATCTCCCTTGACTTTATGCCTCCACGTTCCCCCAATAGCCTCATAGACAGTAAAAGATTGCCTGCGAGCTTCTCCTCCTGTCCATACGGTAATTTCTCTACTGTGCGACAGAGAGTCGCAGGTTATGACGCAATCGTTAGCCTATTTTTTACAAAAACTGCTTCTATGGGACCATAATGTAAGATACAAGGTAATGGATCCTTTTTATACATTTTCGTGTTTCTTTAGAAATAATTAATGGACAAATGGAGTCTTTAAAAGCCTCAGATGTAAAGTTATTCGCTGTAAAAAGTGACGCCAAAATGAATGGGAGTTAATGGAATGCTAACAGCAGGTGGGGGTCCGGTAGCCAATGGCGGCGCTCAGGGGTGCTTCAAAAAAATATGAAACCCTGCCACCCTGGCAAAAATGTAAACAGAGATCGTGCCTCTAAACATGCTGCCCACGTCCCATCTGCGTGACGTACCATCACACTTCCTGTAGACGACGTGCCTCTTTATTTCTCTCCAAATACGTAGGAAATCAAATTAAACGAAAATTGACAAGATGATTGACTGCATTTTAAACAGTGACAGAATGTACGTAACTAAGCAACAGAGCGTCCGTTAAAGAAACAGCTAACTTAGGACGAAGTAGTATGTCCCAAAGCTTGCCTACTATTCTTGTACAATTTCAAAAATATGTACTTTTACTTCACAAAAAGAGTACATACTTTTAGGTAATAGTATAAGAAGGCGAATTGGGTCACAGCATAAAGAAAGTGGCAAAAAGAAAGTGACATGTGGCCAAGTATAGTTACCCATACTCGGAATTAGTGTTTTGCATTTAACCACAGGCGAAGAGTGAACCAACTCCAAGGTAAAGCTAAAAGCAGCCAAATCTATTAACTACAAACATCAGAAACCTGTCTTATTAGGCAAGAGCCAGACATAGGTGTCTTGTATAGGCTAATAAAATGTTTTAAATTGGACTGAATTTGCATTTAAAGACATTAGAAAGTGATAATAAAGGGAATAAATTATGTACAGAAATTACATTATCACTAACTTTGATCTGTCGCACTCTCAAAAAAAGTATTGTTATAATCACCGAAACGGTATACACTGCAAAATGAATCACTTACTTACATTGTACGTTTATCTGCACTTTGTTGTTTATGATGAGATAATTTGCGGAATTCAGTCATCGAACACGCACACGTTCAACAAAGCTGATGGGTTTCAGCGATGACTCATCTGAACGTCTCTGATTGGCCATTGCAGCTCTAAGCTCAACAGAATCGTCTGTGATTTGTTATGCGCAACACTGTAAAAATGATACGGTGCAAAACTAAAGATACACTAAATAAAATACGGTGCAACATGAGCAAATCTTAATTGAATGCTGCAGAAAACACTTTCCATTCATTTACACTTTGTTTGACTGCTTTTCTCAAAGAGTACATTAATAATAATTTAATTAAAATGATATATTTTACATGAACTTTTTTCTTTAGTTGTGTATCTACATAACACACTGGCTATGTTTAGAATGAAATTATAGCTTAGAAATCACTGAATACTCAGTACACTGCATACTGCACACTAGTTTTAAATAGATTTTGGGAAATGTGATGGTTCATCTATGTATTCAGTACAGAAAATGTGCATACACCTAAAACAGTACTGTATATACATGCTATGCTGGAAATTTGAGAGTACTATGGTAGTATGCTATTCTGAACACATCCATCCTGCTTGTGTAAGTGCTGTAGGCCTGGGTGTAATGTCCAATCTTCAACAACAGATGGCTGTATCAGCCAATGTAGCAGTAAACAAAAGCCCAGTAAATCACAGAGAAAGCTCCAATTTTGTGTCTAACAAAACCCAAAATTCACATGAAAGTTAAAGTCAGATTACTTTTACTTCTCTTACATGTTATGGTCAGAGATATCATTCAGTTGTTTGCAGATTAGTAATTATTAAACAGAGCCATTTCAATTAATCTATAATATGCAGAGTTATTTCTGATGTTTATTTTATTTTATTAGTAGCACATTTGCTGGTGAACAGTTATGCTCTCAACCATATAAAAGAGAAAACTTTATCTTATTTTTTAATTTTATTTTACTATATATTGTTTTTTTTTTTTTTGAAACATAACTGGAATAAAAAGATAACCCGAAGCATTGGCATTTACAGTCAATGGCCATCAAACTCAGAGGGGGATGTCTGTGAATTTTCTAAATCTGTTTTGGGATTTTGTGACTGTCACCCTCTTTTACTTTGAGTTTAATGTCAAATCGTACATCTGTTTTTACATGCATTGCCCTTTGGATAACCGAGATAGACTGCTTGTGAAGATATACTGCCATATACAATTGCCATGCACTCAGTTAGGTTCATGCTCCATTTCTGAAGAGCAATATCTGATATGATATTGTTGCCCTTATCCAAAAAGAAATGGCTATGTCTGTCATAACTGCAAGTTATTAGATAGTCCAGCAAGAAGTTTCAGTATTTCAGAGGATTTAAATGATAAAACTACCTCCCTGATTATCAGAAAATTGATAAGATGATACAAATAAAATTTATTTTCTTTTATAATAATAGAACTGGATAATTCAGAAAATCAGTAACATACATATGACTAAATGTAAATAGGCTGGATATAAATGCAGACTAATAAAAAAAAAGATAAATCCAAAAAATAGACAAAAACAGAAACTGTCCAAAAACAGATCTGAGAACAACTATGACAACCAAGACTAAACCTACCCAATGGATCCAGCATATAAACTTTCTTAATCTTCAGACATTCATCATTGGTCCAGTTTATTATATGTTTTTGATTCATCTTTACTGAATTAGTTTAAGCTGCACTTGTATCCATTCTCTCCTTTTTTCTGTGTTCATAATAGACCCCAAAAAATTTAAATTCAGTTATCATTAAATCACATTTTAAATCATTTTTCTTGCCCGGGAGGTCTAAAACAACATAGATTTTTGTCGCAGACCTCAAAATGATGTTTTCTAAAATGCCTCCTTCGACACAAGTGTGCATAAATTATGACAGAATCAACAGTTTTGGTTAAATAAACCATCCATCTCATGAAACCTCTGCTGAGATGTTTTCAAATTGAAGATACCTCCAGTCCAGTCAATTCTAAAGCCTTGTTGCCCATGCCTGGGTTTTGACCTATCCTTCCTGACACTGGTTGTGTCAACAGTGTTGTATTTTATGCAGTGTCTCAGATTTAGAGGTTAACCATAAGCCGATGTCTCCGTCTGCTCTTTCCTCTTCCATCCGCTGTATTTGTGTCATCTTTTGTTTTGCAGCTTTGGATGTCTGGTGTCAGGAAACAGACACATATCACATCAGCCCATGTTTGTCCTTCCATCTCCTTCACTCCCCCGCTTTTTTGGCACAGCGACCAGCGGCGCTTACAGTAAGCCTGCAGGGGCCATTCCGGCCCGCTGGCCTTTTCCTCCACACCTGTTTCAGAGGAGACATGTTGTGTTAGAGCTTCAAGTCCCTTCCACTAATGAGCAAAGCGTCCCACCGAAAGGAACATCGAACGTCGGCCCCCCTCCCACTCGGGATGAAAGCGCGAGAGAGACATGACCAAAGTCGTCTGCGCTTTGACAAACATGAAAAGCTTCCCTGGTGTGTAACTTGAGGAATTGGACACTCAGAGAAGAGAGAAGGGTTTCCAGTCGGACTAGGCTTGCAACCGACCTCTCCAACCCCCCTTGGAAGTTTCCACTTATGAAAACCAAGAGAAATGAAGAAGAAAGGGTGAGGGAAGAGAAAGGGGCCCTCAGCATGTGAACAGCTCCTCTTGGAGCGCGGGTTGCGCGAGATTGTTCAAAGTGACTGTGCTTCACAGAGCCCCTTCAAGAGAACATCTCCGGTTCTTCACAGCCATTGCATCTGACAAGCAGCGGGCTCCTGTTAAAAAGCACTGTCGAATTAGAAGTACAAAACAAACTGATCTTATACTAGAGGTGGACTTGGTTCGAGAGTGCACGTGGTTTTGGGTGCATAGTTTGAAAGATTGAAAGTGTAAAAGTGCGACGACACTGGTCCCCGAGCACGCGTGGGGTGTGTTTAATTTGACTGATATAGGGCGCCGCAGACGGAAGTATGTCTAATGAAGGGGAGAGATGTACTCTTGTGTGACAGCCCTCCAGAAGCAAGGGCTCACAAAAGCTCTACAGAGGAGCAGAAACATAGCAGCGGGCTTTTGATTCTGCCTTACAGCTGACACTTCAGCTTCTCTTGTTCTCGAAGGCAAAAGTCCCTTTGTTATACTTTCTGTTTTATTGGATTTTCAAGTATATATATATATACTCAGATATCAGAGCAAAGAGATAGAAAGTGGCCCTAAAAATATTTGGACACCTTAGCGACATTTAAAAAAAATATGAATGTCATGTGTATTAGAGAACATATTTGAAATTTCATTAAAAACATATTGAGATTTAAATTATAAACCACCAGATGGATTGTCTAAAATTATTGCAAAAGTATAGGCACACACACACACACACACACACACACAATTGTTTTTGTAAAAAAAGTGGGGACATCCCATAGGCGTAATGGTTTTTATACTGTACAAACTGTATATTTCCATAGCCGTACACCAACCCTACACCTAACCCTAACCCTCACAGGAAACTTTGTGCAATTAATTTCTCAAAAAAACTCATTCTGTATGATTTATAAGCGTTTTGAAAAATGGGGACATGGGTTGTGTCCTCTTAAGTCACCCTCTCCTTGTAATACCTGTTTCATACCCATGACATTATACAGAGTTGTGAACTGATATTTCACAAAAACAAGAGCACAAACATACACACACACACAGAGAGAGAGAGAGAGCAAAATAATATAATATATAATATAGTTTTTTTTCTATGTATTTATTTTGTTATAATGTTGCATTCTCAATTTAGTTCAGTTCAAATAAGCTTTAATGCAAAACTAAAAAAAAAAAAAAAAAAAAAAAAAAAAAACTATCTAAATGTACATTGTTATGAGAGAGCAGAGTTTGGTCCAAAGGTATATTTATGTTGATATATTTAAATTTTAAAAAGTGTTGTTCTTGGATTTGCTTCCGACTAGGCTCTGCTCTCTCGTCTTTGATAATGACAGGCCCTTCAGCATTGCATCAGTCTGAGTGTGATTTCTGACATTATCCCACTATTACAGATCTGGACCACGAAGTGGTCTCTGTCTGCCCTCTGCAGTGTCAGGTAGCTGAGCCAAGAGAAAACCTTGGCATTTTGTTCAGTGACTCAGCTGAACCATGGGTTACTCTGTTTTATTTTTCGCAATAATGTTTTTTTCATCTTTTAAATAGTATATTAAACTATTATTTTCAACAACAGTGTGCACTGTGTAGCTAATGTGTTATGTTCTGAGGAATAGCTATATATCATTCCAGAAAAATATAATTTAAAAAGAAAAACTCTAAAATGCATACATTTCATTTTTAAATAATTATTGTAAGATCTCTCTGTGTGTGTTTATTAAATGTGATATATTCCTGCAAAAATATCTCATGTAAATAACAGAGGCTCCTGGTGAGCAACAACCTTGACATCATTATAATAATCTCCTTTGTGTGCTTAAGAGGGTGGGACTGTGTTTAGCTTTGGCCCCATTAGTAAAAATCTTATGATTTATGCAGTTGCCGGTAGACTAATATCTTTAAAATTTTGCCTGGGACAACGATTCATCTTAAAGACTGATGAGAGGAGGTTGCTCTCTATGCAAAACGCATTAAGGCTAAATGAGGAGTCTATTACTCAAATCTGGCTGATAATCTGTTAGACCTCGCCAACTAAGCAGATTTAGATATGTCACTACGATGATGGGCCCCACCACTTCAGAACATCATACCAGCCTGATGTTTAAAAAGAACCCTCTAAAGCCACCATTTCCCTTGGACACACATCACCTATCAACATTTCTGTTATCGTACCAGAAATAATCTGTTCTTCCCCTCCTACACACCCTATGAAGGGTTCAATGCATGTGAGAAACACTAAGGAGACTCATGACAACTGCCGTGTTTGTGTGGGAAAAGCCTGTTTATCAGTGGGTTAATTACCATGCAGGGGTTTATTCCTCCACCACACACGTGACTGGCTGGTCACTGTGCAGCAAAGATGATCATGTGTCTTCCTGCTGCTCTTTTGTCTCAGTCACATAATGTAATTAATTACAGTAAACCCTTGCTGTGTTTACTGGTAGCGGGTTCAAAAGTCTGTGACCACTATTTTTTATTTTATTTTATTTTATTAAATTTTTTACTACAGATTATATTATATTTTATATTTTAAGGGAGAAATGTTCTGAAATGAATTGAGCTGGAGAGTTTGGCGGACAGCATGAGGTAATGAGCGATACCCTGGCATGAAATCCAGACTAATTAAATGCAACGAATCACCTCTATATAATGAAAATTACGCAAAATAGATCATTTTGGCTCTCGTCCTGAAAGAAAGCAGAATTCTGTCTGCCCTGTGATATCAATATCGGCTGCTGTCATACTTTCTTCGTTTAAATGGATAGTTTGACATTTCTTGGAAAAAATTAATGGTAACTGGGACATAAGTACGTTACCGAGCGGACCATTACCATATTTGGGGTCTGGGGAGTCTAAAACCATTGCTTGCTTTAGTAGAACAGAACACAGAATGGTTGTAAAAGTATAAAAAAATATTCTTATAAAACATTTATGCACTTTGGTAGCCTAACAAATTTTCTAAATTATTTCAATGTTGTTGTTTTTTTAAAAAGGTTCTTTGGGACATTCCAGTAGACCAGCATTATCATCAAGTCTCAGGTAAGAGTTATTTGAAGTGGTAGCTGAAAAATATTGTATATATTGAGGTCTGTATTCATTTTATTTATACGCTCAAAACAGACATTTAGTCCTAAAGGTGCACCTATCAAAATGTTTTACATATAAATAATAATTTTCGAAACATGAAGACTCAACAGGTTCGACCTGCACAGCAAAAATAAAACGTGCTAAGTGCATCTGGAACTGAAGGTGATTTCATTGAGTGTTTTAGTAGTATAATTGCTGTGCAGAATTTTTGCAGAATTTTTGCAGAATTTTCTACCATCAAGTTACTTGGCAGGTGACGGAGGTAAAACCGCAGCCGTTCAAACCTGGGAAAATGGGCGACCTGTACAAGGCAGATCTTGTTTTGAACGGCCGTTTGGTACTAATTAATGGACTGCGGCCCATTCCTGGCCTGAAGTTAAACATAAACGGCGTGAATTAAACATGGGCATTCTTCATCTTGGCACTACTTAAACTCTAGAAGACAAAACCCAATGGAACGGCTGTGACCGCAGCTGCCATTGGGCGCTAAATGCACGCCGATGTGCACTTCACTTCACCCCACCCCCTGTGCGTAAATTGCCACCTTCAGCGGCTGCCAATGGCATTAGCACCCAACAAGATCACCTCGGCTGACAATAGTTAATTTGTGCTAATGATGCTTTATTCCTCCCATTACATTAAATCATTTCCCTCCACTGCTCAACCTTTCCATGTGCCAATGTGATTCCCTGCCTTGCACAATGTCATTTAAATAATAGAAACATGATCTACAAAATATTACCGCCACATTACCTGATCTGAACAGTATTTACCTGACCCCTGGCTGGGAAGAAGCTATCGGCACATTAAAGCGCTCATTTCACATCCTCAAGCCATCTAGGAATGCTTTTTGGCTTCTAAAGAGGAACATTTTTCTAAACTTTTGCCAAAGTGTTTTTTTTTCTCTTTTGGGAAAAGTAAAAGTTTTATTGCACTCGAGTATCAAACTGTCAGAATATAAACTACAGCCTAGTCTCAGTAATGAATGAGACTGGTCAGCCCTGCAGCACTGGGTGTCTTTCATTTAAATGACACTAGTCTGAAAGAATAGTCATGAGTACTGCGAAGGCATGGCATTTTCAGCACTGTTACATCACTTTTAATCGGATAGAGGCGTGTAATTGGTACCGTATAAGCATGAATATGTTTTAAGAATATTACACTAGAGGAAAGAGTGCAGTCCAATATTGCTTTAAGATAAAGTACACCAATGGGCCAGCATTATCTTTTTAATGCTAATGTGTACCACTTGTCTTACGGGGAATTATCTCCTTGTACTACTTCTATCCTGTATTAATTAAGTTTACTAAAAAGAGTTAGGCGATGAAACTACCAGAAGGATTTCCAAAGGTTTCTTACCACACTTATTCAGATAATTCCTGTACTTGGTTTGGTTTGCATTACTTTAGTTTACAGTTTTAGCTGATTGCTTAAATAAAATAGAGCCTGGTTATAAGAAATCAAACAGGTAGGCTAAAGGTCTGTGTCTGAGATGCTGTTGTTCCTGTAGGCAAAATATTCAGTTTAGAATGTTTTACTTTATATAGTACATAGTATATAGGACTGTATATATCTGTTGAAACTTTTGACGCTTACTGGAATTTCCGCAAGAAAGAAGAAATTGTTGACATTGTGTGGTGAAATGTTTATTGCCTTAAATTAGTATTTATGTATTCAGTCTCCTTTAGTCGACTTTAGTGCCTGTGTACATGAAAATCGTTTCTTTGGAAAAATGGCTATCTCAACCTGAGTAAGCAGGACTTAGCTCTGGTCAACAGCAAGACTTCAATCTCATTAGTAGTTGATTAATGAAAGAGACTGTAAGATCATATTAAACGTAGCAGCATTCGCAAAGAGGCAATTTTACAATTGGTTTAGAGTTATGGGTGCATATGTGGAGGGATCAGTTTGAATAAGTCAATGCTCTTTCAGTGTCTTTAATTGTTCCTGAGGAAGCTTTTAGTCTGGGTGAAATATGATTCTATTAGAAAACGATGCTTTCCCATTTAGAGCAAACAGACATGAATTATCTCATTTGGACCCTTTTCAGACTGTGCTGTGTTATAGTGTGTGGGTTTAAAAGCCTTACTGTTTCATGCTTCCATTTGAGGACAGTGTGTGTGTGGAGGAAATAGAAGAGATCGTTCCCCTGCAGTGGAAATGGAAGGGAAATCTGAAGGACAGAAATCTGAAAACTGACTTCTATAAAGAAGACACTCTGATTTCTGCATGGTATAAGAAAGTGGACTTCATTTTTTGGTATATGGATGATGTTTTGAAAAAGTTCAACAATTAGCATTGATGGTTGTACTTTAGTTTTGAATATATTTTTGTTGATCATATGTCGATCTTCTGCAATTAAAAGAATTATACTAGAGATTCCAAATTTAGTGTTTAAATGAATATTCTCTAGACAGGTTACCACAGTGTTGGAGTTATGAAATTGTTGAAAATCTGTACATTTTAAGATTGTGTTGTCTGGGTTATTCATATTTATATTTATATACTGACAACACTATCTTCAAATCATATTTTAATCATATTTAACAGAGTTGGGTCCGAGTCCACCTTGTCGAGTCCTAGTTTTTAATCAATTGAGTGTAAGTGAGATACTTTATTAATGTCATTTTATATTACTTTTATGTTGTTACTTACAAAAAAAAAAAAAAAAAAAAAAAAAAAAAAAGATTACACATGACATGGATTCGTCTGTATTCTGAAAACTTCTGCTTCCAAAATTGGATGCACTTGCTACAGAGCTCTTGGTGCCCAGTATGCTTCACAGTGTGGGAGAAGAAGAAGAAAAAGAAGAAGCTTACTGTACTCTTGAAGATGCTATATATTTACTCATATGTCTTATTCTTCTTAAATTATTTGTATTTAATTAATTATTTTTAAAATAAAAAACTTCTGAAAAAAATCATAGATATACATTGCTCAAAAGGTGTGGGAATCCTGTATATAGACCTGTCAGTAGGGGGTCTTCTTTCAGTTCAATGTTATGACATTTGCCTCTATATTCTCAGAGAAAATGAATTTTTGTATCAAAATCTGAATTACAGGTTTCTTGCATAATTGACTCTTTATGTACAACCGTCAATCTGAAAAACATATTTTGGAGATGCAAAATTAATTTTTCTCAAGAGTTGTCAATGCCCAGTGCTGAATGAAATACTGAGCCAAAATATTTAGTTTTTACTGTCATATTTACATAACAGACAGTTATCCATGTATGAAATTGATATTAGCTCAAGGTCTACGCTTTGCTTTAGCTCTACAGTAATAAATATCAAGACATAATATGGTCGTGCTTGATATTTTCTTGGTCATATTTTGTCCTTTTGCTCGCGTAGGATGGCTTTACTTTGTACGCTTCAAATGTACTTCGCAGATACACACACGATTATGTTCAGAGGTGTCATTAAATTTGCTCGACCGGTCATTCACACTTACCTGCAAGTCAGAGTAGCCCTCATGTAAAATCCTTGTCACTTCATTCCATTTACCGATATATCAAATGATTTACCCTCGAATGGGACAGTGTTACAGTAACGATTAACCATTAACATTATCGCTTGTAAGACTCTTGACACCCAAGGAGTTAAGTAGCTTTTTGCATGGGTGACATGTGAGTGAAACATAATAAAGGTAATTTACTGCAAGGCAAATTCCATAGCTAAAGGGTTCCCATGTTAAATAGCTCAGTGACCTTTAGCGGCTGATTACATAAAGGAGGCACAATCAGATTAGAGCAGGGAGGGAAAGGTCAAGCGCATTCGCAGTGGTGGCCATTTCGGTCTACCTGGAGAGGCGTCGTCTCAGAGCGCCGTCCGAAAAAGCAGCCGTCGGCTGGGGGCGAGGAGGTAGTTAGCCTTTGTGCCCCAAGAGCCGTTTACGTAAAGGCCAGCATCTGACATGCTCATGCGTCCCCTTGCTTTTATGTCCCGACGGACGGCACTGTACGTGAGAGCGTCTTCAACCTGAATGATCTGCAGAAGGACCTGCGCTCCAGGATGTTGAGTTTTGTTGAAGTGAAGTCATGTGAAAATCTGAATGTCAAGCATCTGAATTCAGTAGAGTGATTTTGGATTTCTGTCATTCTCTCTGAGCTGATGCTGTCAGCTTGTGCATTTGATCGCTGATATCGTAAGCCTGTTCAGATACTGAATCATGTTAGCACAAAAATCCATAAACCAATCAGTACAAATACAGTTAGCCTTATGTATGTAGGGACTACACTCATAGTGTCTCTAATGTGCTAGGATTTTGAAAGAATTTATTCTAGTCTTGTTTTACAAATTTGATTCTAGATGCAATGAAAATGAAGTTATGTATCTGGTGCTGGTTTTTTATGCACAATTCTGACAAAAGACCTTCATTCATCTTTGGAACACAAATTAAGATATTTTTGAAGAAATCCGAGAGAAAGGCAGCGAGGACGTTGATAAAATTGTCCATGTGACATCAGTGATTCAACCATAATGTTATGAAGCTACGAGATTACTTTTTGTGTTTAAAGAAAACAATAATACAGACTTTATTCAACAATTTCTGTCAGTCTTCAATAAGCATTCTGAGTACCATGACACATATAGGCTATAATGAAATAAATATATTTCTCTAATACACAATGGCCACAATTATTGGTACCCCTAGAAATTCATATGATTCAAATATCTCTGATGTATTTTTCTATTCATATTTGCTTTTTTTTTATCACAGCAGGGAGACTAGGAACATGAAATTATCCAGCCTTGGCTTCCAGTTTCACAGGAATACAAATATGAGCAGAAGGAACACTTAGCAAAAAGCCAAATTTCCTTAATCATTGATTACGATGAGTAAAATCAAAGAATATATTTCTGATGTGCAGCGAAAACCTTCACAAATTAGAAAGTGGCTGTAAAAAGCATTAAAACTCCCCATTTCCACCATCAGGGCAATAATTATAGAAAATTTAACAAATCTGCCTGGAAGAGGATGTGGTTCTGTTTTTTCTTAAAGCAAGGTGAGGATGATAGTTTGGGTGGCCAAATACTCTCCAATGATCACAGTTGGGGTTAGAACGCCTGCTGGATCTTTAATGTTGTTGGCCTATTTTTCTGCCAGAGAGAAGAATATCTTGTTCCGATAGGTGGGCATCATGGACTCTATCAAATACCAACAGATAAAAAATGTAAAACTGACTGTCCATTTTAGAAATTTTATATTGGGCCATGATTGGATCTTCCACCAGGACAATGATCCATAAACAAGATAACAACATAAACAACATAAAGAATTTGTAATTGAGAACAAAAACAAACTTCCATCCAAGTTCCCTGACCGGAACCCTGTAATGAGTCTGGTAACTGAAGAGGAGAAGCACCAAAATGGACCTGGAAATCTGAAGAGTAATTCTGGATGAAGGAATGGTATATACTGGTTGTTGTTACTTTGACTTCTTCTACACATTTATGAGTAGTACATGTGCAGTGCGAGTGAACTAAATGGATGACAAAAAGCAAAAAATAAACAATATGTTAGCCTAGATGTTTAAGGATATGTTGCATTACTTCATTTTAATTATCTACAGTAAAATGATCAAGCATGAAAATTAAATGTTTTGACTGATGATCCTATATGAACCTTGCCATTACTGTATTAATATTCTAGTGTATATTGTATAATAGATCATGGCCACTTTGTGTTGTCCTGTTCAGATCTCATCTGAAGTTATGGTTCACCTTGCAGGAAGCGCACTTTGTTTTATTTGATCCAGCATGCATCCAATATATAGACAAGACCAATATGCTAAATGTGTGCTTAGCAGTTCACCTTGCATAAGAAGGCCTTCAAAGGTACAAGACACCAATTTGTATGATAACCACACACTTCAGGATTCAGTCATCTAAAGCACCAGGCAATTTGATTTTCCAGAACACTTGTGTATATTTACTCATCACTTACATGAAGTGTAAAACAAACAACAAATACCAAGAGCTTCTCCGTTTCGATCGGATAATGATATCAACCACTGTACCATTCGACTGGAAAACGGCTATTCAACACCGCTAGTGCTCATTGTATAAAAAGAAAAGAGAGAGAGAAAAAAAGTATGCTCCCAAAAAAAATGGCACAGTTTCATAGATATGATAGAGTAATATTTTGCACAGTGCAGTTACAGACCCAGTGGAGGGTCAGTGAATGGTAGAAAAATGGCAGCTTAGAAAGAGCGGTGTTATCAAGTGGCTTTTCTCCACTTGTTGACAGCAGAATGGATCTGGGTGGCCCTGTTATTGTTATTATAATCTCATAGCACAACCTCCATCACACTAGTGAGTCTGGCAGGCTGGGGAGATGGCGAGTGATGAGACACTATTTGTGTGTGTGGCTGTGTGTATTTGAGCTAACTAGACTGTGTACGCTGCCTGTGTCTACAGTATGTATGTGTGGGAATACGTGTGTGTGTGTGCGTGCAGGGCGAGAAGGCAGTTTGTCTTAGGCGCAGATCGACGCTGGCTGGCCTGTCAGCTGGTTTTATGGCGGGCCCATTAAGGGGCTGACATGGTTAATGCTGATTGCGGCAGGCGCAGCGAGGACCTGACAGTAACGGTGTGCTGAGTGACGCAGATGATGTTAACAAGCCGGGGGAAGCGACTGGGGCCCGTGTTTACAATGTGGGGGTGCTAAAGCTGTCTATGCGATAACCACCAACCTCCTCTGCACACGCGCAAACACACACACACACACATCACACACATGCCGAGGCTGGCACAAACTGCACCAGTGGATAATTAGGCAGCCTGGCTTCATTCCTCACCCTTCCTTACAGTGGAGAGCTGCAGTTTCCCGTCACATATGGAGTGAAGATGGCTCTGGATCTCAGACTATTTCAAGCTTGCTGTTATACTACAGACGTTTCATCCTGACTGCTCTATCTGGTTTGGCTTTGATTCATTTGTATATAAACTGCGGCAAGGTAACGCCAGTGCACAATGCACTTACCAAAAAGTAGAGTGGTTCAACAATAAAGATTTTTTTTCAGTTAGGGCAGTAGGTTAGATTTTTATTTGACCTGCTTTCACTGGTGCCACCGCAGATGGATGCATTTTTCTTTTTTAGAAATGTACTTTTTACAAGAATGAGAAGTATGTATGCTTATTAATAAAACAATGTCTGTCTGTCTGTCTGTCTGTCTGTCTGTCTGTCTGTCTGTCTATCTATCTATCTATCTATCTATCTATCTATCTATCTATCTATGTGTGGGCATGTATGTGTAAATATTTATATAAACATGCATATAAATAATTATTATATAAGTGCCCTCTATTTCATTCGTTTGTTGATTCAGTTGAACACACACATCTACAGAGCTGGAAGACCCTTCTTTGCTCGTGTTTGTACATCCCGTCTGCACGTTTGAATGCCAATTGAATTAAAGAAACATTCTGATATTAGAGTTGATGCGTGCAGTCTGTATTGCCCGCAGTCGTCTTCCGCAGCTGCCAAAATGACACGATTTCCACAATGATCTAAAGAAACATGCTCAAAAACAATTAGTGTTGAGAACTCACATTTCAAATTAAGCTGTGGGGCCATTGCATATATAAGTCCTCTTGTCAGCTCTGTGAAGTGACAGCTAATGAGCTTCATTAATATGCTAAACAGGCCTTTTTCCCCCTCATTTTGCTCGTGCTCTGTCCAGTGCAAAGTGACCAGCTCTGGAATATTTCTAATTGCAAGTCAATTATGTCATTGAGCCCATTTAGAACTTCATTTGTATGCAAATTGTGGGTTGTGGGGCTGAGAAGAGGGTTCAACACTCAACAACAGTTAGTGTATAAATAGTACATGATCTTAGTCTGGGCCCACCAGCTGAGATGTTTTGTGGCAATGCAGACTTGGACTTGAAGCCTAGCTAAAACTAATCCTAAAATTCCAATCACTCTGCATACAAAGAAGGAATCACAATCTGCTCGGCTCATGGAATGATCATTAATTGAACTTACAAGGGAGAGTTGCACCCAGTAAATGATTTCTCAATGCATCATCTGTCTTTGATCTCTATGTAGTCAATAGGTTTAGTGGGGTGTAAAACACCCATCAATAAAGGCTGATGAAGACATACTGTAAGTAAATGATTAAGGGAAGTCGGTGCCTCCTGTCGTGACAGTTGTGGGTCCGTGGAGTTGTGTATTGTCTGCTGTGAGAACTTAATAGGCTGCTGTGTGTGTGTGTGTGTGTGTGTGTGTGTGCAGTCAGGGTGATGGCTACCCGCTATGGAAATGACAGTGAGTGGCTTTCTCTTCCCAGAGTGCAACCTGCCTTTCTGTCAGCTACTGCAGCTGTAGAGAGTAAACCTACACACACAAGAACACACATAAGCTGGTAATAGGCGCATCCATATTTTGTGTACACACCTGTTAGTTTCGGAGACGGTGTTGTGCTTGGCGGGATTGGTGCAGGCTGACGCAGCCATGCCTGCTGTCCGACAGGCCCCTTAACGATTATCAAGCTCCATTTTATTAGTGCAGACTACGGCTCTGCACAAGAGGCAAGGTTGTAAATTAGCTGCCAGGCCGGCATCAATACTAGAGAAAATCCAGTGACATTGTGAAGTCTGCCACCCATCAGCAGTTAATGAATGGATGAAGTGAAGACCATTTTTAGTAAATTCATTACTGTATTGGACTTGACAGGGCAGATTAATAATTGGTTTGTCACATTTTTTTCTTCTGAATGATTAATATGCCTATTGATTAGCGACTTGGGCAGTGTGCAGATGATATGGAGAAAAATGCACGCACAAGCACTTGGATACAGAAATCCAATGGATGCTGAAAGAGTGACCAGCAGTCAAAAACACTGCAAACTTAATCAAATCATTCTACAGATATCTTTCCACGTGTCACTGCAGGAACAGGCTACTGGTCAGGTGCTTTGCTGCAGTGACCATATCAACTTTGCTTAATCAGAGTGCAAAATATTATTTTTGGCCTTTCGCCACTTTTATTTTTAGAGACAGTGAGAGGACAGGAAATAATGGGGGAGTAGAAGGGGGAGCAGGACCAGGAAATGTCACAAGCTAGATTTGAACTTGTTCTGCCAGCATGAGTTTGTTAACCACCAAACCATGGCTCTGACTACTTGATAGTTACAACATTTGTCTAAAAGGGTATTTAGCCTAAAATTAAAATTCTGTTATAACTAACTTTCTTCTGAGGAGAAAAGAAACGTTTTGAAGAATATCTCAGTGTTTTTTCCTTTTTTTTCTCCCTCCATACAATGAAAGTCATGGGGTTCAGAGTTGTTTTGGACCCCCCCCCCCCCCCCCCCCCCCTGACTTTTATTGTATGGACATATACAGTTTTGATGATGGATAATAAATAATGACATAATTTTCATTCTTGTGTAAATGTCTCATTTAAATACATGAATTGCTCTTCACAATTCATTTTATATCTTTACTTCAGACTGAAAAAGGATATTCAATAAGAAATGTTTGGGTGAGAATGGGATTTTATTAAATGTTTTTGGATTGTATCATGAAAGTGGATATTACATATCAGAATGCAGACAGACTGAATTCAAATATGCTAAATTAATGGCTAACTATTTGGTTAATATACAACAATTTGCACATCCTACATGATCAACAGAACAATAAAGCGATTTTATTTAATATCACAAAGTAAATGAGCCAGTTTTATTGTCTATTTTTTTTTTAAGTAATTCATTTTAATTCTGTGATTTCAGATTTTATTTTTTTACTTGAATATTAAGCCCAATACCACTGAATTTCTACAAAATGCTTTGTGGCTCCCATTTTGTTATATAGTTTGGCTTAGCTTGAATATTGTATTGTGCCATTCTGTGTCAAACATTAAAAGCGGTAGGATCAAAATATTATACGGTATTATACTGTACAGCAGTCAAAATAATTTAGAAGACATCCATATTGGACAGATCATGGATGAATCCAGCAGAGCAGATGAACAGACAGAGCCAGTTATTGAAACTCAGTGTTATTAGTCAAGATCATAGAATGAATAGTCTGACATTTATGCGTTATATATATTACAAGGATTTGAATCTGATAATATTTGCTCAGTTATACATATATTGTTGATAAATTTAAGAAAAACATGACATACAATCAAAAGATATTACTCAAACCGTATCTATAGTCTATGACAGACAGCCCTTTTAAATCTTGTTTTTTTTTATCACTTGTAAGATCCTTCATATCTTCACACATTGGAATTCATACTGTAGATAAAAAACACCAAAGGAGTCACAGATTGAGTTATCATTCTCGGATTTCTACCAGAAATAATCCATGTTCTACAAAACGCATCTAATTCGGAACACGCGCTGCTTTCTGGTGTCTCCTGCCGCATCATTGCAGTGCATGATAAAGCATGCGGCTCAATTTCACTACAGCCGAGATTAAGAAAACCATGTGATGCTTGCTACAATGGGACATTTCCATATGAATATGACCATCGCATCTCAGTCTCTTTAGCCCATCAATCTCTGCTGGCTCTTGTAGGGGAGTCAGATAACCTCCAGGAGATCCCTCTTAACCTCAATTCTGCAGGATGGATTAAGAAATACCCGTGAGCGGAGTGTTTGAGGAGAACGGCGGGCCTGCCATTATTCTTCTCTGAAACGAGTTATAATACAATTAATCTTGTCCAGGAGGAAAAATATGGCACCTAAGTGAATTTTACATGAAGACCCTCCCACTGCTTATCGCCAGGGCTCCTTTCCTGGATGAGGAGTAATTGTGTTCTGACAGAGACAATGACTGTAGGTGAACTTCAGTGGAGACAGCTTTCAGAAGACTTGTCACATGCGCAAAAGAGAAAAACATTTAAAAATACGAAGAATGTTCTTTATCTATGCTTTAATTCCTGAAACCAAAATGTAAGACGGCAGTTCACTTGTATTAAAACAGTAAATACTCTGTAATTCTCTACACATTTTTTACCATGATAAATAAGTACAGTGATATTGCATAGAATTATTTCATATAGAATTATGACATTTAAATGATTACTTATATTATATATATATGATTAAATGATTACTATATATATATATATATATTTTTTTTTTTTTGCATTACACTGCCTGTAAGGAGTTCCCTTAGAAACATATACAAATTGTATTGATGTATGTCTACTACAGCATCTGTTCCTTCAAGCTATGCAAGTAAATAAATAACATAAAATCTAGATTCTCTATTCTGTATTATCCAGTGAGGAAGAGAACCACATAGAACATCCGTTTTAAGTCTTTCTTAGCAAAGCGGAAGTAGGCTTAAGAGCCCTTTCCTGCTGTCCAGGTGCAAACCGCACAGCTGTGTAAGCATCTCTCTGTTAAAAACATTACCACATGTTGTAAAGTCCATTGCTGCATACAAACAAACCATGGGAATAATTTGCTATCACAAGCTCACTCTCCCCGACAATGGGATGTGGATGTGTGCTGGGAGTCTTGTAATTAACTTCCCCACCGGGAACGCGCATGTTATTTATAAACACTTGTTCTTATGCAAATTGTGCTTGTATTTTAACTAAACCGCATGTATTTTTATTGATTTATAGTTCTTGCTTCATTTCATTTTCATATGTTTGCCTTGTTGCTTATTCCCGTAATACTAGAATTTAGTGTCCCTTGATGACACGTTAAAAGGATAAAAAGCAGGTTTTTACCTCCGGAAGAATTCCAGACTCAATTACAGAGCCAGGTAGCATGATTTATTTAAATAAGTCTATTTAATATACTTATATCATACACCCGCTCGACATTCGTAATGGAGGTGTATCGGACAGTGTACGGGCAATGGGAAGACATAAAGCATGGTCTGATCCATGGGTCCGGCTGCTGGTGTGAGGAGGGGAGGGGGAGAGAACACAGGTGAAATTGATTCTTGGTGTCTATATTTCATGTTGAAAATTGGCTCGTACATCCAGTGGTTTGATCTATGGGGGCCGTCGTCCTAAGAAAAAACCTTAGTAAATGTGTAATTTCTCCCTTGATGGAACACGGACGAAAGGCGATCCTTCTTATTCCTCTGCCTCTTTCTCACTCCCCTGTTCTTTTTCCCTCTTTCTCCGTGGACAGTTCTGTTCCTGCAGGATTACGGCCCCCTCCCCTCTCTCTTTTCTCTCCTCCTTTTCATGCTCCTTGATGTCTCCATTTCATTATAGGCCCTCCATTTATCAACTCTTTTCGGGTGAGGAGTGACTTTGCGCCTGTGTTTTTTTTTTCTTTCTTCTCTCTCTCGGTGTGATTGTATGTGTGTATCCGTTCCGTGGTAGTGGGGTTCATATCTGCGTGGATGACATTGGAGGGTCTGCGCTGACGGAACTGTGTAATATTCTCTGCAGGTGTCTTGTTTGTTTGGCATCGGCGAAGTGGCCCCGGGGCAGATGGGCCGCCTTTTGTGTATGTGCTGATAGATGTGAATAAAGATAGAGTGTATGGGTATACATAGAAAAGAGAGGCGAAATAAATGGGGCAGACAGGGGAGCAATGC
This sequence comes from Carassius gibelio, assembly GCF_023724105.1. NCBI lineage: Eukaryota > Metazoa > Chordata > Actinopteri > Cypriniformes > Cyprinidae > Carassius > Carassius gibelio. Next base: position 20,158,306 of record NC_068397.1, read on the forward strand.
ACAGCCGCTGATGTGTAAATGATAAAGAGCCCCTCGGCATCTCTCTGAGGCTTGGATGCTACGAAAGAAGGGATGGAAAGGGAGAGGGAGGAATGGGTGAGTGCATTACAATCAAGGAATGCTAATAATAATAATAACGATAATGTGAAATTAGTTCTCTCTATCAGTGGCTGAGCGGACAGGCCTTTTAATCATGGCATAAAAGGTGCAAATGCGCTTTATCATCATTGAACTGTGTCCAGGGCTAATTGCGGCCATATTTCACTGTCCGGGAGCCCGGGGTGGCCAACGATCTGGCCTGCTGGAGCTGCGGCGTGATTGAACGCAGATAAAGTCCCAGTCAGAGGAGGGCTCAGCTGCGGGAGACAGACACTAAGTGAAACAGAGAGCTCCCTCGTCCCGTAGCCACCCGCCGGCCCCCCCTGCGATTTCGTCTCTCTCATCTTCTCCCCCCTGGGCTGTGCTGAAGAACAGGGGAGCCCCTGTAGATCGGGGTCCTCTGGAAGGTGAGCTCATGGAGGTGTAACGTGGTGCCACGTCCTGAGAGTCTGATTCTCAATTATCATTTGCCAGGGGAAGTGTTAGCAGACAGACGCTTGCTGTCTTGTAATCATGACTCAGTGATTTACGATCAGCACTGACATAGTGTCTCAGCACTTACTGATAAAAGAATAGTCGAAAGATGTCCTCTGTAATGAACCTCTCCCTTTAGAGATAGCTTTGTCTATCAGACATGATTGATGAACAGGACAAAAAAAAAAAAAAAAAAAAACTAAAAATAAAAAAACACTTACTCCAACAATGTTGGCTTTTTACTCTTGTGTATAAAGTTAAATACTTATGACATGAACAAAATATAATATAATATGATATAATATAATATAATATATATATATATATATATATATATATATATATATATATATATATATATATATATAATATAAATATATACATATATATATATTTTTATATATTTCTATTTATTTAATATATTTATTTTAAAATATTATTTGTATTTAGATTGTGTTGCTTGTGTTTTTACCTTTTTCTTTCTGCCACACTTCAGTCATTTATTCACACCTTCCTTTTTTATATTAATTTCCCTCTCTTTCTCAGTCACCTTGCAGAGGGATGTAGGTCACCTACAGGGAAGAAACTTTTAATTAAAGTTAAAGCTTCACCGGCAGAGCAGACTGAGACCTGGGGATGTGGATCGGGGGGTGGGGTTTGCAGGTCCTCTATCACACCGTCCCAGTACCAGCCTTATGATCATGCACATAAAAAGGCTGGCTTGCAAATTTTACCTTATAAGCCAAATATCTTTAATAATGAATTGACAGCCAAAGTGAAAATGCTGTTTTTCTGCACAAACCTGTTTGTCCACAAAGCTTGTGTGTGTGTTTTAAAATCTATTTCCTAGCACATATAGCATGTCCCCAAATGTATCCCCACATTACTGCAGAGCTGTCCCGGAGGTGGATCTGGTTACACACACAAACTGCTTGAGAGGCACATGATACAAGCAACACACAGCAAACATTGCATCCCAAAGTAAAACGCTTAATCCAAAGAGCCCCCTAACACAATTAGCAGTGAGGCCGTCATAGGTGCCGAGCACCAACAAAATGCTCTTCGAGTGGCAGCGTAAAGTGCCGCAGCTATTTAGAGGGGCGAAAACAGTTTGGAGAGGGGCAACCATCCTTCAGAGGAGTCCAATCTCATTTGGGTGATGGGCACGTCACTCGAACAGAAATGGAAGTGCAAATTCTGGGCTGTAATAGAAGATTGAATCAGAGGCAAATATACAAAAGTGGGGAAATTTTCAAGATTAAATTGAGACAGTTCTAAAATTGTTCACCACTCGTCAAATGATAATGCACTTATGTTGTAAATAACTTTTTCAGTTTTTCATGTTTACCTTGTTTTCCAGTTGAATGCAAGCAAACAGCCCTCTAACTTTTTAATAAAATCTCATTATTTCAATGATTTGTAAATCTAATTAAAGACTTGAAGGTGACGTGTCTAATTTCTGCACCAGTGGCTGGACAAGACGTAATTGCGAAAATATATATATATATATTTTTTCAGGTTTCCCAGAACATCCCCTCTGTCTGTCATTGGTCAGACAAACAGACATTCCTGTAGCACATGAGATGGTGTTGCTATGTCAGGATGGTTGGGATGCTCAGACAAACAGAACAATGCATATAGTATTTTAGAAATCAACTTTAACATTTAGTTTAGCTACTTGTAGAATAAGTAAGGATGTTACACGCTTCACATTTAAGATTAAGATTTACAGATTGTAAAAATAGTATTTTATTTTAAAAGTGTTTATTCCAACAAAAAATATTTTAGTCAACATAAATCATTCTTCATTTGTTTGGTCAATTAATTTGGTGAAAAATGTATACTATAGAAACAAAAAGACAAAAAAAGGTAAAAAGCTAGCTAGGGAAAGAGAGAAGGCACACTCGCTCTGGGCCCTGGAAGCTTTCTATGTAGAGATAAATGATGGCACTCTATGTGAAGCATCAACTACCCTATTAACCACGCTCCATAAATGTGACTCATCAACGGGAGCTGTCATAACTCACTTTACAACATTGATTTTAATCATGTGAAATGTAAACATACATATTATCAATATCAATGCGGAAAATAACGTTGTAATATGCAATTACAGGCTGGCATTGATTTTTCCCCCCAATGTAATCATACCCAATTGATTTAATAAGGCCGTTATGGGCCAGGCTCATGGAATATTAGAAACACAATTTTCATAAATTTAATGTGGAAGGAGACAAAATCTGAACAAAGAGGTTCAGGCTTAGCAGGAATTAACATGAGCGCTGTTTGCACCTACAGCTCACAAATTTTGCGTATATGTGTATATTTGAATATGACCACTATCAAGCTTAATTTGAGAAAATGCTAATAGTTTAATAAATGCACAGTTATTATGAGACAGCTGATTAATTTCATTTTGCATGCTACCATTCAAAGGTTTGAGGTCAGTATGATTTTTTTCTTTTATTCAGCGAGGACACATAACATCGACTGCAAAAAAAATCTTCAAAGAATCCTGAAAAGTATGTTGATCTCCACAAAATATTGAGCAGTACCACTCTTTTCAACATTTATAATAATAAATGTTTTAAGCACGGAATCCGCAGATTAAAATGATTTCTGAAGGATCACTGAAGATTGAAATAATGAATTTCAGGAGCTTTGCCATCACAGGAATAAATTACATTTTAAAATATATTAAGACAGAAAATGGTTATGTTAAATTGTAACAATATTTCATAATTTTTATGTTTTTGACTTATTTTTGGCCCCTATATGCTGAACTGTAGTGTGTATCTGACCAGCTTTGAGTCATGAAGAAGGAGAGAGAGAAAAAAGAGAGCTGGAAATAAAACACTGCATAATTCATTGTACGTAACTACTCATAAGAGCATCTCAAAAATTAGGTCATGATGACATAGAATGATGAACTTAACCGTGGAACTTCCAATTTATCCAGCCTCTTTATTCACTCTGCATTTAGATGAAATATCGCAGTGACTTTGCAATGGCGGCTGTATATAATCTTTAAAGTGTCAGCACATTTCTTCTTCAAAATCATCATTGCTGTATGTTCGAATGCCAACAACATGACTCATTTTTCCCCTCACTTAAACCCTGTGTTTCCGACCCTCTCCTCTTTTTTTGTGCCGCGGAAGCCATCTCTCCTCACACTTCCCCTCGTCACGCCGACAGCAGATTGATTTTCCCCCACTCCTCAGCTGTGTTATCAGATTGTGTCGGACACGCGCCTGTGCCGCGCTCCCATTCAGAGCTGCTCTAATGAGGACAAACTACCCCCTGAGCCACCATGGATCCTCGCTGCACGAAACAAAATGGCTGCATTGAAATGAGAGGACAGAGAGGTCAGCTCACCGTGTCCATTCTCATATTACTGCGGTCTCTCCAAATGACTTTTTTGCTATTGTAATTGTATGGTGTGGCCCACCGGCGCATAAAAGTCACTGTGTGTCCATCTCTCACACTATCAGGGCTCTAATGTAATCACTTTAATAGCCCAGCCCTGATGGGAAAGAGCCCCATGTATAACATTATAGAAATATTTATTTGCCAGGCGAAATAACTGGATGCTAACTTGATTAAGATATGCAGTTATTCATTTGGAGGAGAAAGCTTTATGTCTGCATTAGGTGGGCCGGGATCGGTGCTGAGTTTTGCCGTGATTCACAGTCTGCCGCCGTCTCCCGCCACAATAAGGGCCTCTGAGAAAACTTCAATTCTTTATTATCCCGGTTCAAATGACTAAAATCAACCAATAGCTGAATTAGTCTTGTTTTGCCATCGTATATGTGTAAGATAAACACAAAGTCTTTTTGCAGAAAGAAAAAGTATGAATGTTCTTCAAGCTAATTCTATCAACCCTAGGAGATTAAATAAGACGGCTGAAGGCATTTAGTTTTGTGTACTATTTTATAAATGGTAACGCACTTTTATATTTGTAAATTGTGCACAAAACATAGATAGTAATGCTTTTTGTACTTAGGTGCAAATAGTGCTCTGTTCTGGTGTTAATAGTTAAATGCTGCTATTTGGATTATTATAAGAAGTTTTAATCAAATAATTAATTAGATAGCCATCCAAACTTCCCCATAGACAAGCATGTACCAAAGTATGGGCCATGGAGCCCTGGTGGGCTGTGTACGAGTTGCAGCAAATAATTATTTATTTATTTATTTTTAAAATGTGGGTATCATTTTAATCATAGATATGATATATTTGTTTTTGTTATTATTAAAACACAGATGAAACCATGAAAAAAAGATAATTCTGACTCTTTTAACAACTATTTTGCTTATGTTGAGGACATTTTATTTGTGGTATGCCTCTGATCTTTCTTAACATTCTTTGAATCAACTTTTGCACTTGCCTGATGTTTGAATGTTGAGGCACATTTACTTTCTTGTAAACGAGTGGATTGTGTTCCTTATTTTTTTAATGTTATTTGTACTCAGGTAACAGAGTGTTCATTAATGTGCCTTAATCAACTTCTTAGCCTTAAACAAAGCTGATTACAGAAGTCTGCAAGTTTTGTCCCCTTCTTCTTGGTGGGCCGTGGAATTAGATGAGAATTTTTGGCTAGTGCTGCTTCTATTCTATTCTATTCGGAGACCAACTATTACTTATGCCATTATCTGAGCTTGTAGCTATATATTGAGTATATAGCTTAACATATTGCTTTCTTAACCATTAAATGCATTTCACTGCTTTATGACTGGCCCTTCATTTTGTTAAGTAAGCAGTTGGATTCTAGGATGACTTTAAAAGGTCTTTTCTCTCTTTCTAGCTTTTTTCCCCCTCTCTCTTCAGCTGTTGACCTGTCAGAAATCATAGAGCCATCAGAGGTGCTGGTCGCTGGAAATGTATTCATTTGCGGTGAGATGGTGCGGCACCTGAGCTCTGCTGGAGGGTAGGACAAGAGGATGAAGGGAGAGAGGAAGAGACGGATAGCCAGTCATCCCTGGACCAGCAGGTCCATATTTAAGCTGTCCCTGTGTTTTATAGCCAGGGATGTGAACCAGTGGCTTGGTGTTTAGGGACCATACATCAGTGTTAAAATGGCAGATTACTGTTAATGAATGATATTTGTGTTCAGTGGGTATGTCAGAAAGGTGGAGTGACCAGGAAAACAATCCTCCCTTTCCATTGCTTCTCTCTCTTTCACTGTTTTATTCCCCTCTGATATACATATCCCCATCTTATTCTGACCTCTTTACAGAGCAAAGGAATGATCTCATTTGACTGCTGATATTTAACTGTACTTAATGCAGCTTGGTCTGGCTGGGCTTAGGAGAGCTGCATGTGTAATCCACTCACTGAGAGTTCTTATGGAGCCAGACTCCTTCTCCTGCCTTCAAGGACGCAACCGCTAACGTTATGGATTAGAACAATTTGGGAAATTTAGTTCTTCTGTGGGGTATTTATTCTAATGTGTTAAATGCTTATATTATGTGTTTTTTTTTAATCCAATTTTTGTTTTAAGATTAGTTTTTGGCATTTCAGTCATGAATGGAAAAACTGCAAAATAAGTTCCCATCCAGATGCAGCTTAACTTATTACTTTTCTTCACTTTGTTATCGACTAAGCAGAGTGGATTTTTTTTTTCTGCTGGAGTACTTGTTTAGCTTTTATTTATGTACTTTGTAATGGCAAATATTTTTTTTATAAATATTTTTTGTTCGAAAATAAAATGGTAATCTACGCAAGTGAGTTATAATATTAATAATATCTACATTTAATTTTAATTATTTGTTTATAGCAAAGTAGTTTAATATTTTTGGTAGAAGTAGTATTACATAAAATATACTTATATAATTACATATACAGTATATTACTGTGTGTATATGTATTTATGTGTATATACAGTATGAGTATGTATGTACAGTATGTATTTATATGTATGTATATATAGTTATTAAATTCATAATACAAATTATATATACTTTGCTTATAGCTGTTTTTTGTTAGAAATAATAAATTATACGTGTATTTTCTTTGCAGCAGTTTAACAGTTACAACCATTGTTACGTCATATTCATAAACATTATTTTGCCACCCTCCCAATATATATATTTATATATCATACACAATCATATCATGCAATACAAACCATTGCTGATTATTTTAACACCTTCTTACCAATTCTTTAAAAACAATCTCAAATTATTTTTGCTAAAATTTGCTAAAACAATATAGAATCCAAACACACAAAACCAAATACTTCACTTTGCAAAGAATAAAATGAACATACAAGATTAACGAATGTTAAAGTTTCAATGTCAGTGCAGCTGTGGCCAAAAGATCAAGGGACTGTTCCATCAACTGACAAAAACTCTCTCACAATGGACTTGGACCGTCCATATTGTTGAGCCCTGCATGGTGAAATGAAGTATTCTGTAGCATTCCCACAATGCCATATGCGCTGTCCTCTAGCTGGTGAAATCCTTTTAATGGCCTTGTATTAGTGTTTTTCACCAGGGGTGGAGATGCTTTTTGATGCATTGCTTAAATTAACCACCAGCAGGTGTCACTCATCCATAACTAAATGTGCCAAGAAATCAAGCAGATGAGCAAGCTTGGGCCATTGATTTCCATCAGAAACTGAGCAGTTGTTTTTTGGGGGGAGGTTTGTGAACTGAAGGAATGGGAAATTAATTAACCCCATTAAATGCTGGACTGTAAAAAGCTAAATATTATTGTGGATATTCACTGTTGAATCAACTTAGCATTGATTGAACACATTGTCGTGTATCCATTGCCTCTGGACGTGTTCCATAATTTGTTGTTTTGAATCAAGATGACTTGATAAGTGTGATTCGCTCCATTTTGAATCGCAGTAATGTTCTGTCCCAGCCGTTCTCATTATCTGTTTTCACTGAGGGGAAATGTTGTGACTTAACTATGAAGGACTTTCCCATGAGGGCATTTTTTAATGAGACGAAGGGGAGATAGAAACAGTCTCCTCACTCACAAACATCCTCCTGCTTCGTGGTCAGAGAGTCGGACAATACATGCACTGACGCAGAGTTGTGAAGCCCCATCCCAAACCTGCTGCTCTTCCCTGCGTGTTTGGGGCTGTTATTGTAGGCATGCTTCCACATGGCCCAAACTGTGGGTGGGTCCATAAAGCAGGACGCACCGGGCCAGCAGGAAGAGGAAGCCATTACCTAGGCTAAAGCTGAGTCACCTCACTGCACTTTCACCCTCTGACATTGGCTTGACAATTGACTGGATCCTCCCCTTGTTTTCACCTGCCTTCCAGTGAGATCACTTGCCCCAGGTTGGCAACATTACTTCACAGTTAAAGCTTTGCTCTTGCCAAATTCCTGGTCAGATGTGTGACCATAAAATTGAACACTAGATTTGCCTTTCCTGAAATATAAGTGCTCGCAATTTTAGGTTTTGGTTCTTTAAAAGAATATTTAGTTCTTGCTGTCATAACATAGCATGCGTCTTCACACTAAGAGTAAATGGAGAAAACATGGTTTCATATAGCTCAGCAAGCATGCAAGTGCTTGTGTATATGATGTTTAAAATATTTATTTTAAACATCAAAGATTTCCACAGAAATATTAAGCAGCAGCACTGCTTTTTTTGTTGATAATACGAAATGCTGCTTGAGCCCCAAATCATTATATTAGAATGATTTCTGGTGGATCATGTAACACTGAAGCCTGGAGTTATCTCAGCTTTGTCATCACTGGAGTAAATAAATAATAATAATAAAAATATATCACAGTATTACTCTTCTTACTATTTTATCTGATGAAATAAATGCAGCCTTGGTAAGAGACTTAGTATTAATAATATAAAAACTTGTTTAGGTGAGCATTTGGAAAGCAAAAGACTTAAGATTGATAATAGAAAAATATATATCAATTATAATTTAAATTATTACAATTTCCTATATTTTGTATGCCAATTTTGAAGCTTGAAATCCTTGTGCCAAATTTGTTGTAATTGCATAGAAAATAAAAACTTTCAAATTCTTCAAAATATTCCTTTTGTGTTGGACAGAAATACTAAGTCATTTGAGTTTGAAATGAAATTGGGTCTTAAATAATTAATTTTATTTTTGGGCTAAGATAAATTTTCTTGAATTGCTTAAAATGTTCCATCACATATAATGTGCTGAACAGAGAATAATTTTAAGTAAATGGGGAATTTTACTTTCATTTTAACAAGTTTACAAACTACTCTAGTACCAAAGTCCATAAAGCTTTGGTACTAGAGGTCTAAAGCAACCCAGCAGAATATTTGAGGAATATCAATACACAGCTGTCTTCGAAGCACTGTAATAAGCAGACTGTGTTCTTTGAAATGTGATCATTCTACTGGCATCTGACCTTTGTGACCTGACAGGTCAGCCCGTTTGCCCGGTTGACTGGTTGTTTGTGTTGCCAGCGTGTGGGCGGCGCTGCTGTCTGTTGGTGTGTTGGCCATGAGACCCGGATGCATCTGCCTGATGAGCATCTGATTGGGGAATCCACAGCTCCAAACACCAACAGATACAAACCTACAGCACCTGCTTCCTCTGGAACATGCTTGTTTGTGTTTCTGACTTCCTGCTGTCTCGTGCCGACCACGTCCAGCTCAGCAGTGCAATTATACTCACTTCCTCTCCTCTCCTCTCCTCTCCTCTCCTCTCCTCTCCTCTCCTCTCCTCTCCTCTCCTCTCCTCTCCTCTCCTCTCCTCTCCTCTCCTCTCCTCTCCTCTCCTCTCCTCTCCTCTCCTCTCCTCTCCTCTCCTCTCCTCTCCTCTCCCCACATTGATCCGATAAGCTTGATCGTTTTAATTGAAAGTCAGAGGAGGGCACTCTTGTGGTTTCATTATTAATTTAAACACTCAGGGCAACTTAAAGTGCAATTTTCACCCACATGTGAAACAAAAAATCAATGGAAACAACAGCAGTAAGCATCAAGGTTAATTACAGATGCTGGAGACGCGAGTGTGCACAATGTTTTCTCACTGTTCCTTGGCTGTCTCACTTAAAGTGTTTTGACACCATTTCTGTGTAACAACAGGCTCGGGGTAAACAGTCTTGAATCCAGAACGCCGAAGATTAGAAATTGCGCTTGATTGTTATGTGGTATGACTTTGGGCTGCTCTTTTCTCCTCCTTAGTAGGGATTAAATGGAAAGATGTATATTCCTCTGTAATGCAATCTGTCTGCTGAGGAGAGATGACAAACATACCCTCGCTGCTAAAGATAGACAATATTTTTTAGGACTGGCTAGATCATAATAAAACCTCTCTCTCTCTTTCTCTCTCTCAAAAAAAAAAGAAAGAAAAAATGGATTAGACAATTATATTTATGTATTCATTTTTCTATGTATACCCTATATTGCTGTTCTATTTCTATAAATTATTATTATTTGTATTTAGTAATTAAAATTTCTAAATACCTAAACATCTTTATAAACAACAACCTATTTCAGCTGGCTACATTTCACAGTAAAATCTAACCGAATGTTTAATATTAAGCCGAAGTAAGTTGCAGTAATATTTTTAAGTATTTTGAATAATTCCAGTTTGTCACATTAACAGCATGGACTTCTTTATGGCTATTTACAGCAGTTTTAATTTCAGTTAATTTCTTCATATCCTATAAGGATTCAGCCATAGACGTAATTCTTTTGTAAGTATCATGAGTTCCTAATCACAAACTGACATTGTGGACGGAAGGCAGACAGGATGTCAACAGCATGAGCTGCTGAAACATAGTAATCAACACAGATTTACAAGTGTGCAAACATGCACACACTCACAATTGCAGAAAAGTATAGTAAAGAAACTGATAAAAATGTGCTGATATTAAATACTGTTTCTTATTTCCAACTTGATGTGCCATACAATACAAATGAATGTAAATGAGTCTTTTACTTTTTCATTTATTGGAATAAAATACATTTTAGACACATTTCTATACACATTTGCAGTAGCAAATACATGGAATAAATGTTCATATATTCATTTTTATATGTAAAATGTTATCATATTCCTTGTATTTGTAACTACAATAGTATTTTGAAATGTTTTGCGTTAGTTTAATGTTGTTGCCTGCACTTTTCTTCTATAACATTTGCTTCCTTCCACAATGTGTTTTACAGGTAGTTATTGCATATAATAATGTTTAACGACTAATCCACTACAGTATATCATATGCATTTTTCAGTTTAGGTTTTGTACACTTCTTAAGAGAAGAGAGGTAGTGTGTTTACATAAACTCCGGTGGACCACTCGGATTGTAATTACTGCAACATTTGCAGCGAGCTATACCCACACTCTCAACCAATTAGTGTGCTGTACACCATAATAGAATTATGGAAATGGAAGACACTTATTCAAACAGCTTCTGCATTACCATATTTTAAAAATATTTGACTTAATTATGACCAGCGACTTGGCGAAACAAGAGAGGGGCCAAAAATAAAAGGAAAAAAAGAGGCAAGACTTTTAAAGCAGTCTCATAAAGTTGTTATTAAGAGGCCAGAAATGGCCCTAATGATGTGTTTGGAAATTAGGCCGATCAAACATTAAATGCAATGTCCTCCTGTAGGCAAAAGGCCCCTAAATGAGTCAATTAGACAGCCATTATTCTCACTGCCAGGCCACAAGTGGAAGCTGATATGCATAAAGTGTTTATCAAGATGGACGTCTACTTAAAAGGAATCTCTAAAATACAAAGACCGTTAACTAAGAGGAGTGCAGCGACCGTGTGTACAATTTTTGCTGGGGGTAGGGGATTCGCTAGTGGTCCTCAATCAAGAAATAATTCAGTATTATCTGCATAATGGTGTATCATAAATTAGAATAACCCGATTAACATGCAAAACTCTCAAATTTGCCTAAAATAATGCACATGCATATATTAAGACCCTCCCTGGAAATGAGAAGAATTACAGTAGTGGAGAATAGAGGAAGTGGTCTTCTAAGATTGCAACAATGACTTTCGTTTAGCTGTCCATTGTCCACGTTTGTTCTCGTCAGTAGGAATTAAAGGCAGAGTTTACTACACAGACACGGAGCCTCGGAGCAAGCCTTAATTGAGCCGGAAAAATTTAGATGACTATAGCAATGGTGAGACGGCAGAGCTCTGACTCTGGATGAAGTTATTGCTCCTTGCTTAATTTGCATTAATTAACACGCCGCCCTGTCACGTCTACATTTGTTCTGCCTGTCCGTTTGCTGGCGTCGCACCTTTTCACCCGTCCGCTCTTGAGTGCGAGTGTGTGCGAGAGGAAGATGCTGGTAGATGGAGATGGGAGGGCTGTTACATGTCTGCCATTTGCAAATGGTTATTAATTACCTGCAGGGATGAGGTGCGGGTTGTACGCGGGGGTTTGCGGCGGCTGTACGGGGGTGATCGGCCTGGCCGGCGATGGTGGCCTGCTCTTCTGCGCACATAGCTCTTCATCAAGTCGTAGCCGTCACTGCTCCACAGACAATTACAGTCCTCTGATTGCTATCAGACAGGGAGGGGATTTTTACAAATTAGGGGATAAATAGAGTTTTCCACATGCCTAATGGCAGAGGCTGGGGAGCAGTAATGAAAAACTATACATCACAATCAGACAGACAATCCTATTCATGGCAACGCATTATGCTCACTATTCATAATAATGGTATGCTGACAGAGACAGGCCAGGCCAGGACAGCACAACACCGTAATAGGGAAGATGCTGCCAGCCCAGGGCACTAGAACCCCATCCCCAGTACGAGCTCCGTCCCATCGCCCTATGGAAATGTTACCTCGCTGTTTTTTTCATTTCGTTCATATGGAGATGTTTCTATTTGATTTGAGGATGATTTATCATTTTGCAGCTGTGTGGCATATGTAGGCTGCTTAATAATTTACGGTAAAAACTGGCCGCCCTGTGATTCTCACAGTTTTATGCAATCTACTGTACTAAAATAAAGTTGTTTAACGGTGTTCCTTCATAGCCTTGAGGTTCATGTGCAGTTTTAGGTAGCAATGCTGCGTACACCATTGTTTAACTACAAGTGCATAAGCTTAGTGGTATGAATGATGACATTATTTCAAATTTCCAGCCTTTCTTTTAGAAAGCCTTTATAAAAGAAAAGGGCTAGACATCCTCTTATGATCATGGATTTGGTATCTCAGTTATTGTGGTTTTTTTATATCAGAAAGCCACAGAAAAAAGAAACGCTTTCAGTCTCTCTCACACACACATAGGCCAAGGGACACCAAAGTCACACACACTTTCATTTACCAACACAATCAAGCTGGCAAGAACCAATTTTCTAGTGATTTAAACCCATAGCAGGTCTAGGCTCTCTTCATCTCTAAGGATCCTGGCAACTCTAAACCAGCACACCAGCAATGTCCTACAATTACAGCACAGAACTCAGTGTAAACTAAACTGACCTGCACTAAGCAACTGACTGAAGAGGCAGGAAAAAAAAGGCAATTCTTTTAAAACAAACATGCATGAACGCATAAACACACACACACACACACACACACACAAATACAAATATGTCTGAATGCATATATATATATATATATATATATATATATATATATATATATATATATATATATATATATATATATATATATATATATATATATACATAAACACACACACACACACACACATATATAAATACAGTATACTGCATTGCAGTATATATATATAAACACAAAAGTATTAGAACATTAGTATTTTCAACAGCTAAAAATTGTTTTATGTCAGTTAATTCTATCTTTCACTGTAGTGTGAGAGTAGGAAATATTAGTTTCCATTTCCAAAATTCATTTTGCATTAATTGTAATAATCCAGTGAGATTTTTGTTTGCACAAGGAGTTTGACAACAGTCAATGCTCCACAAAAAGACTGTGGAAACATCTCCAAGATACTTTAAAAAACCTATATATTAATATATTTGAATGATGATCTCCATACTAGTCTTGTTGATCTAATATATTATTATAAACAGTATATTATTTGTATATTTTCTTTTTTTCTTTTTTATTCATACATTTCATTATTTCTTATTAATATAATTATTATCAACTAAATATTTTTGGTATCTTGAAATGTGTAAATCTGCGCATATATAAATTTATGTATGTCTATATATAAATGTGTGTGTGTATGTTTTCACTATTTTTACTATGTCAGAATAATTAGAGTTAGTGTTTTTTTACTGAACGCTGACTCATAGCAACTATGCTCTGTTTTGTGTAATTGTTGAGTCTCAATTCCAATTTAAACACATAAAAAAATCATTTAGATTGCTGTCTGTATATAAACATTTTTAGATCCACCTCACATTCTGTCACTTCCACAACACTACCGTGTCTAACACACACACAGGCACCCTAACGAGCAAACCGAATGAATCAATAAGTAAAACAGGCATTCTGGGTAGCAGGAGTCGAGTTGAGATGAATCTAGTTAGTGTGTTTTCGGAGAATCTCCATGTCAGGTCCATTCTGTGATTAAGACAATGCCCTGCTGGGCTGACGATGACTGTCCTAACACACTTTTGTGGAAGGCTTTCATTAAGAGACCATCTCTATAATCACTCTCTCCGCAGATGAAACCAAGGCAGTGAGCGTCTCCCCCAGGGGAAATGAGGGATCTTCCAGCGGCAGCACTGCTGAGAAACAACAGACACACAGTCATGTGCAAATATACACAAGTGGTTTAGCATCTCTCCGTATTTTTTTTTCTTTTTCTGACACACCCACGCACTCTCACGACTATGTGTATTGCTGCCTCATTAGTCCAGATGTAGCAGGATTAACAGCAGCTGTGACATTTGGTTGCTTGTAAGGGACCAGTCTATAAAAACAAGCAAACGAGAGGATCTGGAACCCTAACCCCTTCTTCCCCACCTCCTCCTTCCACCTTTCATTTTATCTCATTAAATATGTATATCTCATCTCCAAGCCGTTCGTGCACGTCCTGGCTTCATTTGCATGCAGTAAATTCCTGTCGATGACATGGCTGAGGAATGTGTGCGAAGGCTGCACCGGCTTGCTAATGTTACGTACACACCACAGTAACTTCCAAATCACATATTACATAAAGTTGTTGTACATGGCTTTACAGAACACAAAAGCATCTCTTTTCATCTGAAATTACAGTAACATGCACTTTTAAGTGATTGGATTGCACTTGACCACATTCGAAATTATAATGGAGTTATCCACAATCAGACTAGCTAATAGACTAGTATTTAAAAATCTTTGATCAGGGATTATTTATTTATTTATTTTAAATTAAGGCTTAAGCATGGATGCATTGGAGTGATCAATAGTTACCTGGAACTTGTACTATGGGTTGTAATTAAATTCAAATAAAAGTTGTTCTTTTGAACTTTCAATGCATTAAAAAATATAAAACATTGTATTATGTTATAACAATAAAATTAAGCAGCACAACTGTTTTCAACATTGATAATTATAGGAAATGCGCACCAAATTACCATATTAGGAGGATTTCTAAAGGACCATGTATCACTGAAGTAATGACAATGAAAAATCAACTTAATTATTACTTGAAAATATTACATTTTAAAATATATTAAATTAGAAATAGTTACTTAAATTTGTAATAATATTGCATATTATTACAGTTTTTATGGTATTTTTGATTATAAAAAAATTGGTGAACCTTGGTGAACATGAGACTTTAAAAATAAAAGTTAAAAATCGAACTGACCGCAAACTTTTGAATGAAACTGTATGTAATGAGGTTACACCACACAAAATGATATAGTGTATAACACTTGACGGACTGAGTCATTAAAGTGGTATTATATTTTTGGCTTTTTGATTTTATTCTGCTCTTGAAGAAGGTGTGTATTTAAGTGCCTATATGTGTGGTCGGAATGTCATCTAAATGAAAATTTAAATGCAATCATGTAAAACTTCCAGAATATGGGAAACACATGTTAATGCCAAGTGTAATGGGGCCTCAAATACTAAGAGGAATCTGCAAGGGTCTCAGATGTTCACAGCTGACCCAGGGGAGTAAGAAGTGTCAAAGCAAAGGTCTAAAGGTCAGCCAGATCAATTTAGTATAATTTCCTTCTTTTTGTTATTTTCAGCTGTTTTTTTTTTTTCTGAGCTGGCCAGTCTATATGACACATTTAGCTGTCAGATATTGAAGAGAATGTACATCTGCACACCTCAGTCAAATGTCCCCTTCTGTGATCTCAAATAATCTGCTGTACTCTATCGTCAGGTGTTGCCGTGAAGCCAGTAAAGGAGAGAGTTATTAATGGATTGTGCAGTAAGCTAGTGGGTTAACCTACTCGAGCTGCAATTCCAGCAGTCTGATCCCAGTTATAGTACATTAAGCAAAGTGGAGTGTCTGTTAGTGGGTTGCAGTGGAGAGCAGGAAGTGCAGAGCTCCGAGATGCGGCCCGGGTGTGATCCAATAAGGAGCGCAGGTAACCCCTGTAATTGAGCCTCTGTAGCGGCGTGGAAAAGCGCATTGTGCCTGTCTGGCAGGCCTAGTTGTCTGCTTTTGTTCACTGGACCCAAAGATCAATCACTTCGTATCAAGTTTAAAGGAAGTGTAGGAGGTGAGCACGAAGACACTTGTGCACATTTACACACACACACTTGCATACTGACACCATTAGACACACACACGCGCGGCAAGGTGACGAGCAGCCAGGCGAAGCATCGATCGATGGCAGACCAGGGAATCAGCAACAGGGAGACGAAAAAAACCAAAACAATCACCTATCAGATTGAAACTGACTTCTCCTTGTATCTTTAGGGTCCTGCTACAATAGATTGGACAGGAAATCCAATGGCAAGCAGAAAAAAAAAATGTAGAAAAAAAAAGTGATTGCTAATACGCTTCAGCCAGAGCCATTTTAATCTGTGACAGTGGAGGGATCTGGTGAAAGCCATTATCACGTACTCCTGCCTTAGATAAGAAGCCTCTAATCTGTTTGCTGAAGGTATTGAACAAATGCATTTGTAGAGCTGAGAAACGACGGGGTGATGGAAGGAGTATTTGTGTGTGTTTGTGTGTGTGAGCTAAAGAATGTGAGGATGAAAAGTGAGATGGGGATGTTGGAAAACTTGCTTCATCAGAGAGTGAAAGGTGGCAGGAGAAAATATGAGTCCTTCAGCTGATGTATTTCAGAGATTTTTAACAGGGTTGTTAAATGTGCTCAATTTTGTGAAAGGGCAAATCTCCAGGGATTCTTCGCAGGTGCTTCATTGTCATATTAGGATGTTATAAATGAACTTAGAATGGAGTTTCATAGCAGTGCCAGTACAAATGATTGACATTTAAGCACTCTGTTTAAAGTTTGAAGTGACACTGTTCTCTTGCTGCCGAACTGAAGCTGTGCAGCGATGCATGCATAGACCAAAAAAAAAAAAAAAAGATAATACAGTGTGAATAATTTATAATAATTATATTATGTAAATATGTGATATATCATAATTTTGTCAAATATTTTTAAGAAGTCAAAACACTGTTAAAAACAGCAATTTTATGAAATATTATTAAAATTTATAACAATTTATCTATTGTAATATATTTTAAAATATAATTTATTCTTGTGATGGATATTAAAGATGCCATTACTCCAGTTTCAGCATCACATGATCCTTCAGAAATCATTCTAATATGCTGATTTGCAGCTCAAGAACCTTTTTTTTGTTATTGTTATCAAAGTGGAAACTTTTTTTTTTTTGGGTGGAAAGGTAAGGTTTTTTTTATGAATAGAAAGTAAAGAAAAAATGAATACAATTCTTTTGTAGCATAAAAATTTCTTTTTTTTTCATCAATTTATTGAAGTCTTGCTGAGTAAAAGTATTATTTTCCTAAAATCTTATACTGTATATATTTTGCCATATGGTATATATGTTGGCATATTGGGACTTACAAATTAATAAATTGAGTTACACATCAGTGATAGTGAAAATGATCGACATTTAATAACAGTTTTTAATTCTCAAATTTTCTATAGTGTTTTCGGCCATATTCCCTTGGTACAGACCTAAAGCTGTGCAGTCTGTAAACAATATCGGGCACAGGCACCAAATGTCATAAAAAGACCCACATCTACTTCATTCCCCCTCATGGCCCCTAACAATCTCCTGCTTTTGACCTCTGACCCTAAGCACGGACTCAACCCCAAACCTCGATCAAGCCATCACAAGCTAAGAGGCAACAGATTTATCTGCCCCCCCCCCATAACTACAGATCAGTCCTCCTGCATGGTGTAACCCTCCAAACCCCACCCTGCCTGCTGCACTCCCCCTTTCCAATTGACTGTTCCATTTGTCACACGGAATTCTGTAGCCCCTGGCTACTAGTTAACCTGCACTCGGAAACCCTTCTGTGAAATGCTAAAGATTGCAGAACCGTAAAAAAGGGGCGACATGATGTGCAATATGTCAAACAGAAGGACATTTTCAGTCTTTCTCTCCCTTGCTGCCAGTGCACAGCAGAGGCCCAAGGGCATCATCCACCTCCAGTCGCTAACCCTTGTATAAGTTTCCAATTCCAGCTGGCTGAGATTATGGTGCTTTTTTATTATTTATTTTATTTTATCGTCAAATTATTACAACGCTGATAAGATGGAGATGATGATGTCCCAGTATGTTGGACCTTGACCTCTCTCCTGGAAATGGAGCTCACTGTGGCTACTCCTTCAGCAAACACACACATATTTGTGTGTATGAGTGTGTGTATATACTGTCAATTTAATGTTAATTGAGTGATCTATCTATCTATCTATCTATCTATCTATCTATCTATCTATCTATCTATCTATCTATCTATCTATCTATCTATCTATCTATCTATCTATCTATCTATCTATCTATCTATCTATCTATCTATCTATTGTTCAGTCCTTCTTTTTATCCATCATTGTCTATCTTTCTGGATATTCTATGCCCATCCGGCTGTCCATTGTTCTTTCTTTCTTTCTTTCTTTCTTTCTTTCTTTCTTTCTTTCTTTCTTTCTTTCTTTCTTTCTTTCTTTCTTTCTTTCTTTCTTTCTTTCTTTCTTTTCATCTGTTTGTCTGTCCTATTAACTATCTATATGTAATAAACTGTACACCTATCGATATATGTGTACAAATGAAAAAGAGGATTGGGGCTGAAAGAGGGGGAATATGATCAGGAAACGGGATCAGGTTTGAGTCCGACCTGCATCCCCATGAGCCAATAGCTCATGTATGTCCCACTCCCAAGCATGTGTTCATTCCACTTTAACATAGCTCTAATGCCAACATGTTATTTTTTTATGGTTTATGCATTTAAATCTAATGGAAGTTTGCTTTAAACAGATACAATTTAAATGTGATTAAAATGATCAAAAATGCTCTACATATCAAACTGACTGTGATCATGGGTGAGCATAAATTTATCTACATTTCTCCTTCCTTCTTGATCTCTCTTTCTTACCCTTGGGGTCAGAGCTAGCACTCATAGAGATGGAGATTGGGTTTTAGTTAAATGTCATTGGAGGTTAAAGGATGGCTCAGGGCTAGTCCTCTCTCTGCTGCCTGTCATGCTCTCCACTTCAGAGTCAATAAGAAGCTCTAGGGTCAGTATAAGGGGCCTAATGAGTCGAGAAGGACCCCCTCAAACCAGCTGATCACTGTGATGAGACATTGATTTTAGACATCAAGAGTTATGATTGGTGATTCATAAATCATTTGAACGTTATGTGATGCTTACACATATTAAGCATGCGGATGGATATCTTGTCCATCTGTAGCATGCGAGACCAGGCTCGAGTGTCTGCTCTAGCATGTCCATGCGAATGACTTCACGTATGAATGAATATGAATGACATGGGTTGCCTGTCCATCCCCTGTTGTTTGGCTGTCACTCAGCCTCAGGTGAGAATTCTCTGGCTGGTATCAGAAGCTGTGGTGGGCCATGGGCCCCTTCTGCTATCAGATCACACGGATCACTAATTCAGCACTGCTGACAGATATGCCCCCTGCAAAAGCACAGACGGCCAGTGGAGGATGGCAGGTGCCATTAAACGAGTGCTGACTGAGGGCTGGGCCGCTGGACAGAGGAAAGGTCAGCGTTTTGCATTCCTATCATCCCGCTGAATCATGGACATAAGAAACACTTTTAACAAAGTCCTGGAGGCTTGGAGAAGCTGAATCTGAGCTGCCAGAACTCCCGATAAGAGATTGTGGTAAAACTTAGCAATAAAGTTAATTTCGTTTACATTTGTAATTGTATTTGGTAGATGGATACTGCAGATGGTTGTAACATGGGGGCAGTTGTGACCCTGTAAGTTGAACAAACAGAAATTATGCAGGGAAATCGCCATCATACATGATCTACATCCTCTTGGGGTTACAAAATAAATTTATAGAATTATAGACTTATAGAATATAAATATAAAGAAGTTACAAGACAAAACTTATTTTGTGGTGAAA
Source organism: Carassius gibelio (assembly GCF_023724105.1). NCBI lineage: Eukaryota > Metazoa > Chordata > Actinopteri > Cypriniformes > Cyprinidae > Carassius > Carassius gibelio. The sequence continues at coordinate 20,178,318 of NC_068397.1, forward strand.
ACTATGCATTTTAAATCTGGTTTAAAATTAATAAGCGATTATGTTAATAGATGTTAAAATGTATTATCTGATTTAGCTGGTTCTCCTTGTTTAATCTGATTAATAACATTTCTTCCAGACTTTCATCTAATGTACAAAATCTAGAAATGTAATTTTTGAGCAGATGAGGAAGGCTGTACAAAATTCCCCATTTACTTCTACTGGACCAACAAAGACATGGGAAAATGGGACAGTATATAAGTAAACATTTGACCCACTTGTGAATGTAACTAATGCCCTTGTTTTTTTTTTTGCCCAATAACTTGTTTGCTGTTTTTTAATGTTTTTTCCATATTTATATATGTCATCTTATTGAATTTAAAATGCTTAAAATGTAATTATATAGAGAAAATTATGATTAAAATTGGGATTAGCATAACAATTATTTTGTTAAAAATATATTTGTACTAATCCCCACTAGCCTCTTCATCCCATTTCAATTTAAGGACTTTTTATTTACACACACACACACACTCTCTCTCTCTCTCTCACACACACATACACACACACACTGAGTCACAGAAATTAGAAATGAAAGCAAAAAGTACTGGGTTTCTTTGAACTATCAATGTTCAGCTGTTTTTGTATCTTGTATCTATATTGTAAATTATAATGATACTCATGTTCAATTAAGCAATTTGAAATCCTAAAAAAATGTGTGTGTAAATGTAAATATTAACCAAGATTAATAAATGCAATAAGAACATTTTCATTATTTTTTCATGTTAGACATGAATGGCATTAGCTAATGCTAATGTACAGAACCTTATAGCAAATTGATACCAATATCATGTTAATTCAGACTCTCTTTAATGCTCTTTTGGGGCCAAATATCTTTACATTCTATTCTGGTATGTGCATTTTAAAATCACACCTTTTCAGCAGCCAAATACGCTCTTTTAGTATAATATCACCTCCACAAGTGGCCTGTTATAGAGGACAAAAACGAACAGGAAGCACACACACACACACACGCACTTTACAGTCTCAGTGCTCTAGCCCTCACCACATGGCAGCGAACACTGGGAGAGATAAATGAATATCCCCATACACATAAACAACATCACACAGGGCCCAACTCCACTCCTCCCCACTAATTCCTATTCATTTAACCGCCACATGGGCAGGCCGCACAGCCAGAGAGACATTCATTATTTAGCTGCTTTTGTTTATGAATAGCTTACCGGTGCAGGCCCGAGTCTGCATGCAACGGGCCTCGTAAATCACAACCGGCGAGTCGTTTTTCCACAAGCTCTGCTCGGCGCCGTGTTTGCGCACGGCCGTTTGTGTGCTGGGCTCGAGGACGGTTTGTCGTCAATTTACCTTTGTGCTTCTCGGCACGCTGTTTAATTAATAATGAGGACAAATATTTGTTTGTTCCGGGGGCGAGAGCAAGAGATCGAGGAATAGGTGGAGAAGAGAGAGAGGCTTGATCCCCCTCTGGACAAAATTAAAGTCAGTGCTCTCTGTCAGGCTCCTCGTCTGGCTGTTTCCCACAATTCCTCCCTCCGCAGGGCCAGAGCGGAGATAGGGAGGAGGGAGGGTGGGAAAGAGGAGTGATGGAGCAGCCAGAGGTTGAGGGTAAACATGAATGAGCATCAACAACATCCCTGCCGCCTGCCTGGCAGACCGGCGGTGACTCCCTCCATCCTTATTTATCACTGCCCGCCAAGAAGAAGATTTAGCCCAGTCGTTTTTTCCAAACCGAGTAAAAGTACACAGAGCAAACCCAGGCTGTTTAACATAGTCTCAGCTATAAATAATATCTCCCCATCTTCATTTGTCAATGTGACACTTTCGCCTTTATTGAGTTACACTCGGGGGATTCGTCTCGCTTTCTCTCCCTTTTGCACGCTCACATGCTCTTGTCCTGCTGACGGAAGCAGTTGGCCCTGAACAAGGCGAGTGGAGAAACTTCATTTGATTGCACTTGTGTTGTTTTTTCCCCATCTGTTTCTTAATGAAGAGGAAGGAATGCTTTTGAAATATACTGCATATTCTTCCTTCATCCTGATTTTAATGACTACAGCTTTGATGTTCAGATACTACCTTCAAAGCGCTTTCACCTTGTGTAGCGTAGACTGTGATTAGCCAGCTAGTGTAATTGAACTGATACCAGTCTCAAAGTGGGTGTTTAAGAGACTTGTGGGGTCGATCAGCTGACATAAGCAGGTGGAAAAGGATCTACCAACCATAAAGTTGCTGTCCGTGGTGCTGAAAGAAACTTTTATAGTAATGCTCAAACAATGACTGAGCCATTATGAGTATATGTCTTTGTATCTGGTGCATTGACAAATGATCTGTATCTATATTTGAACAGAACCAGATGTGGACAGAAAGTTTTAGATGTAACTGTTCTATTGAACTATTCCATTTAGCAACCATGCGTTGTGTAATTCATGAAATTATTTTATGAATGTAATAAATTATATAATATTAAAAATATTTATTATTAAAATTTTTTATTATAATTATGTCAAATAAAATTTTACATATTAAAGTAAATTTGACTTCACATTGACTTAATATTGACCATTTCATTGTAAAGTTTTCATTCGATCTGTATAATCAGTCTAAATAATACTTTTCTGTTATAACATGTCACTATATCTTTGTTTTTAATTAATTTCTTTTTAAAGATTTCTTTAAATATTAGTTTAACTTTGTGCTTGTTAGACAATCATTATTATTTATATTGTTTTCTATTATTTAAAATGTCACTTTATTTTTGTGCTCATTAGATGAGCAGTTTTTCCTTGTTATTTGTGCCTTTTGGAATAAGGTTTTAGGCTTATTCCTACTGGAGAGCCATGCCACAATAGCTAAAACTTACAAATTGATAAAGTGCAGAAACAAGATTGATGTTCTCTAGCAAGTGTGCATTTAATCTGCATTCATTTGTTTGTCATATGTGAATATCATTAACAGTATTGGAAATGTTCTATACCTTTAACCTGAAAGAAACATTGTTTCATCCGTGCATATCTTTATGAGTATTCTTTTGCACTTTTAATCATACTTTACAGCCGAGATCTTATGCATAACCTATGTGGCATGATGCATAACCCTGTGCCAAGCTTCTTGACACAAAGAGGAATATAAAAACCGCAATTCACGCTTGCTTTTATTCCTTTCAATTTGTTTTGCTTAAAAAAACAAACAGGCCGTGAGCGTGTGAATAAATAAAAGCGGCAGAATGAATGAAAGTGTGCAGGGAGCTGGGGCTCAGAGCAGCAGAGGCCTATTGAGGGGAGCATGGCTTGTCTCCAGGCATTGTGTTCATCATGGTGTCTACCCTGGAAAGGAGACCATCCATCAGGCTACATGCTTCACATATCATGGGGGTGGAAAGGCCCCGATGCTGGGCTGTGGGATCGGTGGGGTTGCTGTATTTTGTTTGACACAGACGTAGACTGATTTATACTAAGCTCTGACACTTTTTGGACTGTGAGATTCACCCAGCTGCTTTTTAAACTACATTTAGCAGAGTTCTGAAAACTGAGAAGTAAACACAATGTAATTCTTGGAAATGTTATTCTGGATGAATCATGTAACTTTTATAGGCATGATATATTAAAGGTATAATTTATCCCAAAATTAAAATTTCCTGAAAATGTACTCCAAGATGTAAATGAGTTTTTTTTATCAGAACAGATTTTGAGAAATTTAGCATTAGCCTACATCACTTACTCACCAATGGAGTTAATGGGTGCCGTCAGAATAAGAGTCCAAACAGCTGATAAAAAAATCACAATAATCCACATGGCTCCAGGCCATCAGTTAGTGTATCAGGAAGTGAAAATAACATTTTTACTCCAACTGTTTTAGACCTCCATCCATAATATTGTTTTCACCAGTGAAAGAGTCATCTTGTTTAAGTCAGGAGAGCAATATGCACAAATCAGTCACTGAGCCCAAATGGTCCAGTGGCCTGAGGGTGAGTAAATTTGGGGTGAACGATGACTTTAAGTTTTTCTTTTTCTTTTTTTGATTGTAAAAGTGGTCCTTTATTTTGTGGATGGTTTTATTGTTTTGATAATCCTGAATATGGTTGTAAGTTTGTGGGACATTGACTAGCTCTTTATTAATTAAAAAATGAGTTTGAAGTCTTGTGCCCTTTGTGGATAACTGATTATATAAAATCATTCGGTACATCCTAAACCCTCATTGTCAGTGTCCCAGAAGGACATGCTCTTCTGATCTTCTTTATAACTGAAACAAAACCAAGCAAATTTCTCATTATTGTGTTATTTCTCAAAATATGATTGTTTTTTTTTTCTAATTAGGACTTTTTTCCTTACAATGAGATTTTTTTAAATTAATTTTAATAGTAGATATAAGAAATTGCATAACATACAACACATAAATGTATTGGTAGTATATATTGTACATCTTTTTGTTTTATTTAGCAGTATTGTCCTTTTTTCTAGGACAGAAAAATGGGATGAGGACATGATGCAGCCTAGTTCTTTTTTGTTCCTTTTTTAATTCTCATAACCTTTCTCTTTTAGTTCGCTTGGGTAAAAAAGCATCTGTGAAGAACATTAAAGTATGTATAAATATATCTTATTACGTTTTTGTTGAGTAGGCAACATAATTGTAGACATCACTTCAGTGAATGCTCTAAGATCTGAAAAAGATGAAGTGTAATGAGAGTGAGAGAAAGAGAGATTTGCAATATACTGTCCACAATAGCTCATACAGTGCCTGTGGTAGCAGAAGCCTCATCCATCTTTCCAGCTTCAGGCACTCAGTGCAAAGGCATAGTAACATATCACTATGAATAAACACACAAGGCCAATGACAACAGGCCTCATTATCAGCAGCTCTGATTAATTGCTCTCAGAGGGAAAGTTTTTTATAATGCGATCAATTAATTTAGACATCTGTGGATCTGTTTCTGTACTTGCATCTGTAATTCCAATGAGGTATATTGTCTTAAAACCTCTTTATTTGCTTTATTGTTAGGGCACCTTCTGTCATAACGCTCACACATAAAAATGAGTGCTGACTCAGGACTTATCTGCAATCAATATCAAACATTTTTCTGACCAGTTGATTAGAGATACAGTGGAGTGTGTGCATGGGTAAGTTGTAACCAGGGAATGTAGTTCATATTCAAAAAGCACCTGAGCATATCTGAAAATCCCAGCAGTCCTTCTGTACCTTGTAGTCTTGTGACAAGCATTGATTAGAGGTGTTTTTTGCTGTATGGAGGCCCAGGAGGGTGCTCTTAGCACTGGATTATAGAGCAGTGGACGGTGTTGGCCTGGAGAGCCACCCCAATAAAGAAGACATGCTTTATGACAGGCTAAACGTGCCGGCAGCACAATTTAACCGCTCAATACCTCATCTCGCACAAATTACTTTGTGTTGACGAGCAGAAGAGAGCAATAATCAGCACAACACAAATATCACTCTTACACTGAAGGGGGCAGAGAGGTAGATACGCAGACAACCATTTGGGTTGAGCTGACGTATCTGATGGTTGTAGCGTCAGTGGTATCTGTTGAAGTCCATTAAACCGCAATAAGCTGAAGGATGATTTTTAAGATCATACACAGTAATAATATCAGTTGTCTTTTCATTGAATGCAGCACACACAACTATAAAATTAACTCTATGAAAGTTTGAAATAATAAAAAAAAGTGTGATATGAGGTCACAAATGTCAGATATTAAGTCATATATTGGGAAAGTGGAAATTGTGAAATATTAAGTCATTGTAAGGAAAAAAGTGTATATTCTGAGAAATTAAATCCCGTTTTGAGAGGCAGTGACAATTGTGAGAATTTAGATCACATGTGTAAAATAATTTGTAATTACAAAATAATAAAAAGTAGTAATTGTGGAAATTAATTTGTATTTGAGATGTAACGTGAAAATGTGAAGAAATAAAGTCCCGATTGTGAGATATAAAGTCACATTAATTGTGAGTATAAAGAGAAATAGGTTTATGAGAAACAAATCATGAAAAATTATGTCACATTTGTAAGGAATAACGTTGATTTGGAAAGGCACACGTCTTTATAAAAGGTATAACAGCTGAAAGCATATTAGACCAAATAAAAAATAAAAAATAAATAAAAAATAAACCTGCCTGCAGAGCTCGGAGAAAGGGTTGCATCAGACCACACATCTGGTGAAGAGTTCAGAAAAATTGATCCTGCATTGAAGGTTTCTATAATGGAAGATATTTGGAACAACCAGGACCAGCGTCAGCACTACAGGTGGTCCTGAGGGGGCCCGGCACGGCCACCTTGGTCACTGTGCCACCTCACCTCTGGTGCCATCTCCGTAGTTGGCTATTCATTTGTTTGGCTTCTCAGATAGCAACAGAGTCTGGGCCAAATCTGGTTTACAATCACTTCTGGCTTCAATGTTGTTTTTCATTATTGATTGCAAGTGTATTTTTTTTTTTTTTTTTTTTTTTTTTTGTAGATGTACGATGATAATTAAAAATCAGGCTTGTGCATATGACATCAATAGGCCTACATTCTTTTTTTCAGAAATGGAAGTAATTAAAAATGTTATTGTTTGTTTGGAACACCCAATTAATATATCAAACTAAATGTAATTAAATTGTACATATACTGTATATCAGATTATTTTATTTACAAGTTTCGTGTTTATCCCATGCAGAGTACATGCAGAGTACCATCCAAAAAGTTAAGTGTGGTGGTAGCAGCCTCATGCCATGTGGCAATTTTTCAATGGCAGGGAATGAGGGATTTGTCAAAGTAGAAGAAAAGCTGAATGCACCAAAATATAAAGATAATCTTAACGAAAACCCAGTCCAGAGCATTCAGAACCTCAGATTGTGCAGACCTTCCAACAGGACAGTGATCCTAAGCACACAGCAAAAGTGGTTTATAGACAACTCTGCGAATGTCCTTAAGTGGCCCAGCCAGAGTCTAGGCTTGATCCCAATCAAATATTTCTGGAGAAACCTGAAAATGTGAGTCTGCCCCTATCCAACCTGACAAAGCTTGAGAAGTGAGCAGGTGAAATGAAGAATGGCAGAATATTGCTAAATGCTGATGTGCAAAGCTTGTCACATCATACCCCAAAATACTTGAGGATGTGAAGGTGCTTCAGCTAAGTACTGAGATAAAGGGTTAGTTCACCCAAGAATTAAAATTCTTGCATGTTCTACTCACCCTCAAAGCATCCTAGGTGTGTATGACTTTCTTCTTTCAGAATAATCCAATCGGAGTTATATAAATAAATGGGTTGCACTTTATTTTACAGTACGTGTACTAACATGTACTTATAGTGTACTTATCTCAGTTCTGGTAACACAAGGTAACTACATGGGGTAGGGTTAGGTTTAGGGGAAGGTTCAGGGTTAGTACCTAGTTATTACATAGTTATTGTAATTACTATAATAAGTACATAGTATGTACATGAGGAACAGGACTGTAAAATAAAGTGCTAACAAAAAATGTTCTTGCTCTTTCAATGGAGGTAACCAGGTGTTTGTTGTCAACAGTTCAGAATATGTGAAATAAAGTGCACACATCTATAATAAAACGTCCCTCACATGGCTCTGGGGGGTGAATAGAGTACCCCTATAGTGAATCCATCCATTTTTTAAGATAAGTATCCAGATTTCAAACGTAATAAACACTTTTTTTAATCAAAAAAATAAAAATAAAATAAAAATAAATAAATACATTTAGAGTTGTGACAGTTCTGTTTTTGCTTTACCATTATGGTGTATGAAGTGTAGATTACCATAGAAAAAAAAAATATGAAGCAGTTTAACATAAGCAACAACACAACAAAAAAGAAGGGGTTTGAATATTTTTGCAAGGCACTGTGTATATGTATGTGTGTTATATAAAGTTATATATTATTTGTAATTATAAGATAAGAAAAGAAAAAGAAAAGACATACAGTAATTGTGATAAATAAAGTCTCACAAGAAATAGTCAATTCGGAGACATGAATTCACATTGGGTTAAATTTTGTAACTGTGTAGTCACATTTTTAAGAAATAATTAGCAATTATGATTAATTATGTCATTCTGAATGAAATAAAGTTGCAATTTTGAGATTTAACGTCATATTTGTGAGATATGAAATTACATTTCTGAGATAAAAAGTCACACTGAGAATAATACATAGTCATACTTCTGACATTTATGCATTTAGCTGACACTTTTATCTAAAGCGACTTACAGTGCATTCTGGCTATACATTTTACCAGTATGTACGTTCCCTGGGAATCAAACTCACAACCTTTTGTGCTGCTAACGCAATGCTCTATCATTGAGCCACAGGAACACTTCTGAGTGTAAAGACACATATAAAGTCACATTGTGAGAAGTAGTTCAAATTGTGAATGTAAAATTTTATATATAGTGTCACAATACGTGATTATAAATTTACTGTTATGGGAAATAAAGTCAAAATTTGTATTACTCTGAGGCAGAAACAGACTTCCTGCACCTTGCAGGATGGCTTTATTTGAGTAGAGTTGACTGATTGTAAGCCTGTCTCTGTTTAGTCTGTAATTAAACATTACAGAGAGCTGTGGCTTGGGTGACAGGCTTGCAAATGAGCAGTTTGAATAGATCCCGTCCTCCTTCTGTCACACAGATTTAGATTTTACACAACATGCCTTAACAAAGCCGGGATTATTCAAAATATAATGTGTGAACTTTTAAATGCTCTGTTCTTACGACAGGCTGTACTGATTTATGCACAGCTTAGAATCGCGGTTTTACATTGCTGGACTAGACCATGTGCTTGCAATGTACAGGCACATGTAAAAGCTTACAGTTGTGAGGGAACATGAAGGCCTTTGCCTCTGCAATTAGACCGGTGGTGGTGTTGTGGCCTGCCCTGATGGCTTGGCTGTCTAAAACAACATGCACCAATTAACACCCCCATAATGCGCCTACCGCAGACCCCTGCCCCTCCCTTGCCCCTTTAGAAGTGCAGAATCAAAGAGCCAGGAGGCGCCCTCGCCAAGGACGTAATTGGGCTGGCCTTTGACCTCCGTACCTTAAATCAGCCCGTTCGATTCTGCCCAAACACTCCCCCGTGCTAACTAGCTCTCACACTAAACCACTCATTAGACACAAATAACACCAACACTGCGCAAGACAGACACACACATACTTGCACGGCGAGGGTTCATCATCATCATCTGCTTCTATCGTTTTTCCAAAATCAAATAGAATCAATAATCATAGTACGTATTTTTTGGGTTGTTATTTTTTAAACACATGTATAGCTATATATGCTCCAATTAACGAGTCTTTTCCAGGACAGTAGGCCATTAAAATGGGAATATGTGTTTCTGCTGTGTGAACTGATTATCATTATATTATCCTATTCTCATGTGGTGGATGCTCTTCCGATCAGTGGCAGGATTCTGAAGTGGGACACCGTATCATTAAATTCCAGGACACAGCGGGAACTTATTGGGACTCCCTTATTTGCTTCGACGAGATGTGAACCCCCCCACCCACCGCTCCCCGCCGATAATTTTGATTTCATTGTTGCTTCTTGCATGTGAAGAACAAATATATAAACCTGTGCAACTTACTCGCATTATTTCCACCATGATAAGAACAAGCTTAATTTATTTCCTCACCATGCATAGGAATGGCTCTTCATTTTATGAGAATGACTGCCATAAAAAGGATGTAGGTTGGTCTCAGGGGAGGCTGTATGACACACGCGATCATCATTATGTGCCGGTAGTGAGAACATTCATATCACTGTCATTTACATAGAGCGTGATTATTGCATCATAGTACAACAAGCACATGACAATAAGGGAGTAATAAAATGGCTTGGGTTGTTTTTTGCTGATCTCGCTTGTGATTGGTTAATTTGGAATAAAGCGTAGAGTGAAAATCTCAGAGGGGTGTTGTTACAGAGCCAAAGATCACTTAGTGCTGTCGTCCGCTGCCCGGGAACATGGAGAAGAGCCAGTGCCTGATCCCGCAGGGCCTGTACAGTAGGAGGGATTATTTATGGTGACATTTAATTTCCCTGCCTGGGCGTTTTCTTTACATTTTTGCAGGGAAAGCAGTGAGATGGGGGGCCGGCGACAGCATGGGGTTCTTGTGCCCAGCATGGTGGGACCCGAAAGAGGCGGAATTAGCAGAAATAAATTATTCCAAGGCCAGTGAAGTTATCCAAAGTGTAATCGAGCCATGGAGGATGGGGAAGCCGGAGGGGCCATGCAGAAGCGCTCCATCAAACGACTGTGGCAGGTGCTTCACTGCGGCAGGCATGTTAATGAACAGTGCGGCCCTACTTTCGCTGGCCACTTCTTAACACTGAAGTAGCTCTGGCTAGTGCACTCTTGCGAAATTACCCTAAATGGGCTCACCCTCTCAGTATGAAGAACGAGCATGTATTAACCTCCTACAGGTCACACTTCTACATCTCGTGTGCCACTTCAGCAGTGAGGTCATTTGGGTGGGTCGCCGGAGTCAGAGGCTCCAAAGGCTCCAAACAGCAGAAACTCTTCTGCCTGTCATTCTCAGGCTAAAATTAACTAGCCCACTGTCACTTGAGTGTCCCATGACATCCATTTTGCATGGAAGTTCTGATGTGACTCATGACCTGTTGTTGTTTGACATCAGAAATTGGAACTGGTTGAAGTTGGAAGGTACCAGTGGATTGTCGGGTTTATATATTCTCTCTTCCAAAGTCCAAGTACTTTTTCAATCTTGTGCAAAGCTTACTCCTACGTTGAGAAGGCTTAATAGTCCAGCCATTACTTACGTTTTCAGCATCACATGATCCTTTAGAAATCTTTCTAATATGCTGATTTGATGCTTAGAGGTGTGTGCGCATTAAAAGCAAAGTGAATATTCACATCGTATTACTCGCTTTAGATTATTCATGGGTTTTTTTCCACGTCATAATTGCGCAAATAAAACCATTGTGCTATGAGGAGTATCTTCATCAACATGACAACAACAACTAGTTAGATAGAATCAAGTAACAGACACACTTTTTTTTTCCGCTTACCAGGTAATACAACTTCTTCGCTTACTTTTCTTCTAGCTAACTCCTTTTTTGTCCGGTCTCTGTATGAAAAAGTTTGGGGGTTCCTTTCAGAGAGCTACAATAATGCTCTCCTCTATTTTCTGATACAACTGGATGTGTCAATAAACTCTTCGGCTGATTGTATTGCATGACAACGCTTCTTGCGTATTTTCCTCTCAAATTAAAATTTTTCGTCATGCGCAAGAAGACACAGTTGAGGCACATATCACAAAAATTTGTGTATTCACATATTCGGATTGACTTGTTTGTAATCTACTCATGCAAATAATATCATTTTGAAAACCACTGTCCTAGTGTAAACAAACTAATTTAAAACAAAGATTTTTCACTCTTTAAAAAGTTAAATCTTTATTGTCACTTTAGTCACTGTATTGAGCATTACAATTTATTCCATATATTTATATTTGTGACCCTCTCTGTGAAATCCAGGCTAAAGTCTCAAAATCAAATTATGATATAACAAGCATCAAAGTTTGATTTAAACCATTCATTTCATTATGATTTAAATCTTTGATTTCAATCTTTACTCAGTCAGTAATAAAGAATTTTCTTTACCTTATGAAGGATGATTTTATATGGAAAACAGTAAATCACCAAAAAATTACTTTAACTGGGTTTTCACAGACAGGTCTGTCTCCTACCTCCTTCTGATCTAATCCACCTTGATATGGTGGTGATATGGTGCTGCTAAAAAAACATTATGTTGTGTGTTTGGTGTAATTCATTGAATACATATGGTTTAAGGTTCCAAAAACACATTATTTTCCATATTCTGTACATTATTGTAGCTCCTCTCTGTCCCGCCTTTCTGAAACGCAATAATATTTACAAAGCTCATCGTTCTGAAAAGTGCGGAGTGATTTAATTGGCCAACTAGCCAGTGTGTTGTGATTAGCCAAATACCTCAAGCGTGTGACAGAAATATTACGCCCCTTACGATATTTGGAATCCCAGCTTCCATGGCGGCACGGGCAACAATACTACAGCCAGAATAAAAGTTATGTCTCCTTACTTTGCGTATACTTTTGTTATGTAAATGTTCCCACACAGTGACATAGATTTATGGGGGCATGTTTGAATGAGGCTTTTAGGATGGTGTGGATGAGTCTAAACTTTTAGAAAGAATATCTCTTCGGGATTGAGACTTTAATCTTTGCGACTTTATGGATTTTAAATATGCACAAATAGCTTGTTACACTCCAAAGACAAAGGAAAAAGTGAAATTGCATCATATGACCCCTTTTACACATTTCCTTTAGCTTTTGTATCTTCGAATTGAAAGATTGAACTGGTGAATATAAGTTCTCTTAAGTAATTATGATGAGTAGAAGCAGGGCAATGTCAAACGATTACTCCCGACGCTCTTAAGCCAGTCTGATGGGCAGCCATTGCCATGTCATATTTACCTGAGACTGGTTAAGTGCAAATCCACACACATCAGATTTCCTCTCACTCGAAACCTGACCTTCTCCCTTGCCCCACCACATTTCCTCTTCAACTCAGGCCTTCATTCAACGGTTTTAAGCCAGAGTGATGCATGAATTTCAAAAGGGCAGATCAGAGAAAGATTCGTGGAAAGCGGCAGCCATATTCCCCTCATTAATGGAGCCATCATCTCTATTTTTCGCCCCAGAACCAACTTAGCAGTGATTTTAATTTGATTTTTCCATTATTGTCTTATAGCCGTAGCCTTTATCTTTCCTCACTGACTTTCTCTTTAACCTTGAGCCGACCACCTGAGCCGCTAATGACTCTAGCTTCTTGAATAGGGAGAGAGGGGTGGGAAGGAGGACATGACACATGTACAAATTAAAAGAGAGGGAGAGGGAAAGGTGGGGGAGAGGGAAAAGCTTTAAACAGGGTTCAATTGTCTTCTATCTTCAGCTTCCGTCCTCTTAATCCTTATGCCCAAGCGCAAATGAATCAGGGAACATCACCTTATCAGGCATGCCTTTCAAATACCCCCTCATCGACTGTTTCTCGTGTGCAGACACACACTTACAAATAAACAGATACAGCCGAATGCACACCCAGACACATACATACACATGATTATTCCTTGTGCTGGTGTATCTGGGCAAAGATTGATTTGCATAATGTGGCCAGAGCAGTTTGTGTGTGGAGCAGACAAGGTCAGGCCATTGGCCGACATTCCTGCCAGTGTTCACGTGACCCGTACTGTGATCTCTCCTGTTTTTTGCCTGCCATTATGTCTGCCTAGCTCTTGATCGTGGACAGGCGATCAAGTGAGAGAGCATGGCTGGCAACAGTGGGTTAGACCAGCGCTTTTCGAAACATGAGGCATTTAACAGAATGGAAATAAATAATAGAATAATAAAAAAAATAATAAAAAAAATAATGTAAGACTTATTTACACCTAATCTAAGACTTTGAAAACTTCAGCAGCTTAGACCAGTTACTAGAGTGTAAGATGACAGGTAAAGTTGTCTCTGAATTCTCAATAGGTAATGTTGATTAGCTGTTGTTTGAGTTTGCGACTGCAAGGTTTTTGAGGAATGAGAATGAGTAACTGGGTTTGAAGAGCTTTATGGCTGATTAGGAGTCATCAGTTGCAATTATTTCAATAACCCGTCTAAAGGAAGTGCAATATGTGACAAAAGCACCGCAATGAAACCTGTACACCTTAATAATGGTGTCTTTTAAGGAAATTATTTCTCCATAATCTCCTCATAAAGAGATTACGAGGAACTCATTTTTTTACGGTGCAACTTGTAAAAATTTTGCACAGGTGACAAAATCACTCAAAATAGACATCACGGGGAAATTCTTCCTATCAATCAAGTTTAATAGACATCTTCTAAAGAGTTTGTAATTTAGTTTTAAAAACATTTTTCTTACCTTATGCGCTTTACAAATTCAGAAGCATTTGTATCAAGTCGCAGTCAGGGTGTGTGTGTGTGTGTGTGTGTGTGTGTGTATGGGTGGGTGTGCGCCCTGTCTGTGCGGTGCAGTGACACAGCAGTAGCTGGTTAATTAGAATTGTGTCACTGAGTAAATGTGCTGTGACCTGGTCCCCTCACACGCAATCTCCAGTGCCACCCTCGAACCCTTTAGCCACATCAGAGGAGACCCCTGACAGGCCTGCCAGTCTCCATGGGTGCTTGCATTTCTGCTGTTGGGGGTGAAAGTCAGGGAGAAAAAAGACAGCAGGGAAAAAGAGGCAGCAAAGAAGAGCTAGAGAGAGAGAGGGCTCTTGTTAGCTATCTTCCTGGAGGGCCCTCAAGATCTGCTTCTGGTGCTTCGGCCAGCCAGGAGTCGACACCCCACTCCTGAGCTATGGTAATGGGGCCTGGATGAACTCTTCAAGGGCCTTAAAAGCCTCTTGTTCAGGAGGCATTTTACTGTGGAGAGAGCAGGAGACGAGGCCCACTCGTGCCGCTGCAGTCCAACCTGGGAAGGGGTGAAGCAGGGCATTCCCTGGAGCTTCACTCATCACTGCCTCCAGTTATTACTGCCCTCTTTCAGGTCCACGGGTTTTTTCGAGTGCTCCTAACTGTTAGGTTTCCAGTTTAGTTGTGTTTCTCCAGAGGAATATGGTTACTGCAGCAATTTTTCTTGTGGCCATGGTTTTACTTGGGGTGGTGTTGGTGCAGTGGATAAAACACATGCCTTTGGTGTGAGAGACCTGGGTTCAAATCCACTGTGAGACGCCAATGTGTCTCTGAGCAAGACACTTAATAGCTATTTGCTCCAGAGGCGTGCAACCTCTGACATATATAGCAATTGTAAGTTGTCAGCTACTGTAAATTAATAAATGTACTTACAGTTTCATAGTTACTTGTAGTTTCACAGATTTTGGTACAAATATCTTTAGACATGTACTGGTGATTTATTTCAGTGGTGGTACTCTAGTGTGAGTTTGTTTGAATATAATTCACAAACAAATTAAGTTGTTAAATTAATTCAGAATTAAATTGCTCTTATGATCCTGTTAATAGTTTGAATCAGTCTAATGCTGAATTAACTAACTGGAACCATCAGACCAGTTTTTTTTATGAACACGACTCACTGTTTGGGCTTATCATTACTTAGAAATAAATATCTCATTAAATATATAGCGTTCAGAGGTTTAGGGTCTGTAAGTTTTTTTTTTTTTTTTTTTTTTAACAAATTGTTTTTTTTTTTCAGAGAGAATGCATTAAATCTCTTAATTTAAAGAGATTAAAGTGAATTTTGTAACTAGTTAATACGGTAGTTGTTAAGTTCACTTATTGGGTTGGATTGGGGCTGTATATGCTCATCGCTTTATAAGAACTAATAAACAGTCAACATGTTAATAATAGGCAACAAGTTAATAGTGAGAATTGGTACCTATACTGATGTGTTACCTTTTATTTAAATAAATACAACCTTGGCACGCATACAATTCCAGGAACCATTTTTAAATGATCAACTGCTAGGCCACAGCACTGACATTCATTTGTTTTCCTATAGAAGTTCTAGCTTTATCAAATGTAGCTTTGGTGACTCTAGAGTCGCTAATTTAGTCCTACGAGCAGAGAAATATGTGAATGTTGCGGTTTGTTTGCAAGCTCACTGTGTTACTTCATCCGATTCCTACTTTATCCTCTCAAACTGACTTCCCCCTCCCTCTCCCTCTATCTCAGTCTCCTGCTCTCCATCTCTGCTCTTCTCAGTCTAGTGACACCACCTTGCCGACTAATTAGAATTCTGTCACTAAGTAAATGCATTGTGACCAGTGGGTGACAGCTGTGCCTCCCTGCCATTTGGTTTGGGAGAGAGAGAGAGAGAGAAAGAGAGAGACAATCAGCCGCGTGGCAGGCTGGCGAAGGCAATGGCAGGCTCCCTTTTAGTGGGAGAGGTGCTGCTCTCGCCACTGACCTGACAGTCATTTAAATTACAGCCAGTGAAGGGGAGCCTAGCCAAGCACTGTGGAATAATGCACTGACTGACTGACTGACTGACTGACTACTGTTTGCCCTGACAACGGCCCACACTCTCTTCCTTTTCAATTAAGAAAGAGAGTCGGGATGAGGGGAGAGCGGGGCCCGGGTCTCCCCCTGCTCAACCTTCACTCATCCTCAGAACAGCGTGTCCCGTCCTCCCTCGCTCCTGCCCCGGTCCCGTGTCTCCTCTCGTCGCTTGGCGTCTCTCCGCTGTTCTGCCTTGCTGTGTCTCTCTGTCTCTCTTCCACTCAGAGCAGGGAGTTGTTGATCCACTGATACACAAATGAGGGTTTGTCTGACAGGCGTATTACCTGCAGACTGCTGCACGAACGCCGAGCCTGGATACAGCTTATTAGCTTACAGCGGGAGCCGGGCTGTTGTCTTCTTGATGCTTTTGTCTTATTACTTGCATCAACAGGAAACAGAGAAAAAAAAAAGAAATCGGGTGAAAACAAGAAGAAAAACATTTTATTGACAAGATTTTTGCACATAATCTCCGTGGCATCCTCCAGCAGGTCTAGCCTCTGTATTGTAAAGAGCAGTCATATCCGATTTGTGAATGAATTGCTCCCGGGGCACAGAACAGATTTTGTCTTTTTTCTCGTCTTCTGTGAATGTGTAATTTATTACTTCATTTTATCATAGCAGTTTTTTCACATGTGTGTTTGAACGTTAAACAAGTAGTATGGAACGTGCATACTGTATAATAGAAATATAAATAGATAGCTATGAAACATGTGGCCTGCTGTAGTAATGAACCGGCTGAACTCATGCAGTTAGGAAGGTAGTTAGGACTGGTTGTATGTGTCTGATCCGTGTTGTCTCCATGGGTCCCGCTGCTGCTGTAGGCCTTGGTCATTATTCAGAGCTGCCGGGTGTAGAGCTCGCCCTAATGCCGGCTGATTGGCCCAGTGGTGGTCTGTGCCAGGGCTTGGCATGGCTGACAGCTTGCGACATGGCAGTGGATTACGGAGTGTCAGTGGCTGGCTGCCATGCAGATGTCCCTACTAAAACCTGTCATTAGGATGGAGGGGCTTACGGAGTCTGGGGGATACAGAGAATGTGGTCGCCTTCTCCGGCTAAAACAGAGAAAGAGAGAGCACTTAACATTTTTTCACTTTTGGATATGTTGGATGTTATTAACTAAATCTATTAAAAAACAGGCACCAAAATAACGCTTAAATATAATATAAATATTGGATCTAAACTTTAAAACAATGTCATCATGAATCATAACTGTAGTCGTTAAAATGACTAAACCTAATACAAAAATGTAAGATTTATATATAATATATATACCCTAATAAAAATGAGAAAAAGCACATTTACTAAAACATTAACCAAAACTAAAATGAAAACTGAAAAATATCCAATAAAAGCTAATTAGAAATATTTATAAATATTATAAAAGTACATAAATAATTATAAATAATATAAAATAAAATTGGTATTGGTTACTTTGTCAATAATGTGAACGGTTTGTGAAGAACAGGCAAAAACGTATAGGCTTATAATATCAGGCATGACAGGAAAATAATTATTGCTATAAGTGCAATAGACTAGATGTTTTGGTGGTTATTTTATTTTAATCTGTCTCTATTAACATGTGTAACGATCTCAGACTCTTGAGCACATCAGATGAAAGATAGTCCAGATGTAGACATGTTGACCAGAGAGGTAGAGATGTGTGAGATAGGAGATGAACAGGAATGAAAGTGAGTGACAAACAGTGGGCGCTCGTCCCTCTGAAATATTCATGGCTATTTCAGGGGAGAGGGGAGTTAATTTAGGCCTCTTGGTACGCTGGGGGTAATTAAAAGAGATGATCAATAGTCTGCCCTCCCACCACCCCTTGTGTCTGATAACAACTCTCTCCCAAACAAAGGATGGAAGAGATGTGAGGACAGACAAGGAAGAGGCAAAGAAACAAAAGGGGAGCTAAATGGAAAATCTCGGAATAACTTAGCAAATGCTTTTTTTAATGTGCATTGAAATGCTCATTACTTATATTTATTTTATTATCCAGGGATAAATGCTTTATTGAACTCCACTATGCTGAACAGTTGGAAATCACTAGGAATGAATTGAGATGATGACATTGTTTATTTGCAAATGTGGTTTACTTAGTTTTAGCATCTGATTCACTGAAGGAATCTTTTGAAACACGGTAACATCATGACCAGCAGTTTGTACAGTACTGACAGTTTTTCCTGATATTTTAATTCTGTTTTGAGTGCTAGTCCCTAACGAGTCCACAGTGATGTATAAAATGTACTTTAAACAGTTTAACATCCACTTTTACATTTCCATGATTCTGTGATGTTGGTTATACAGGTAAATACATGACACCAGGTAACAAATGAAATATTGAATCTATTTTAGTAAGTATTTTATTTTAATTTGACATTTTTATTGTTTAATCATTTTACCCATGCACACTTCCATAAAAGTGTCCCTTTTTTGTGCAATGTTTTTTTTTCAAGGATGCATTAAATTGGCAGTGAAGATTTTAATGTTGCTGAAATTTCAAATACAAATATGTAAAGACAAATATGTAAAAACCCATCAAAATAATAAAAACAACAGATTTCAGCATTGATAATAATAAGACTATTAATTCATAAGCACTAAATCATAAATCAGCATATTAAAATGATTTCTGATTAATCTTTTTTAAAATAAAGACTGGTGTAATGGCTGCTGAAAATGCATCATTGCCATCCAAGTAATTAATACAGTTTTATTGAAATAGAATACACATATTTTAAATTGTAAAATAGATTACAATATCAATGTTTTTACTTTATTTTTTTTTCATTAAATAATAATTTAATAATTTATCTTATTAAGCATTACTTTAACTATATTAAGCTAAATGTGATTTGTATTTTGTGAATAAGTTGTAATTTATACACCTAGATTGCATTAAAATGAGATGTCCTTTATACAGATATTTACTCTACAAAATAGAATGCAAAATTTTTTTAAATAATAATAATAATAATAAAACAAAAATAAAATAAAATCACACACTCACACAAAAAATACATATATTAATGCAGCCATGTTTATATTTAGCTAGATGGATCAATACCAGCTCACATCCAACTCCCAATACACCAAAAAATCCACTCTGTGTACAACATTGCTCACTATTCATAAGTTTCTTCATGCTTAGGCCTTCTTGAAAAGCAGATGTTTTTTTCGCATCTAAGTCTTTATAATCAGCCTGTTCTTAATAATCACTTATCCACGTCTGATCCTGTGCGATGTGCTGGAGAAATTGAGTTCTAAGTGGGAGTGAGAGCAAGTACCTTCGGTTCTGTAAACTGGACTCCATCATCAATATTGTAGAGGAATCTATAGCACGGGAATAGCTAACTAATTAGAGTTGGCTTTAAATAATTTATCTCCTTAACTTTTATTGATTTGTCAGGTCTGTGGTAGGAGTTGAGCTGTAAAATTGACTACCCTCAAACAGACATGGGCGTCTGTGGCTTTACGAGCACCGATCTCTCTCCCTGTGTCTGTCTCCCCATCTATCTTACATGCAGCAAATCCTGCACAAAGATTACACACATGTACACTACCCTAATGGTGGATTATCATCATTTAGTTCAAGGTTCCTAGAATACCCTATGGTTTCGATACAGCCACAACATGAGCATTTATATTATGCAACATGATTGTAAATTGTGTGTTTGTGGCAGCTTCCTCTGAGCCTCAGAGATCTTCAGTTATGAAAACATGCCAATACTTCTGTCTGGTGTGAGCAATTGACTGAATAATTTGATATTTGGTTTAAAGGAAATTGCTAAATTGTTTAATTGTGGCTACATTATTTGCAGATGAGTTGAAGTCACTCAACCAGCTGTGGTTTAGCTCAGTTCACAGATAGAGAGGCTAATGAAGACTAAATAAAGAGAGAAAGAGGTTTTTAGGTGTTTGTTTGGTAAGGTCTAGAGGTAAAACGTTGTTTTAAATTCCCTTTGCTTTTTGGTAGTTTTGTCATATTCATACTTAATGTTTTTTTTTTTTTTTTTTTTTTTTTTTTATAAATAAATAAACAAATTAAACCAAGCACGTTCATATATATATATATATATATATATATATATATATATATATATATATATATATATAAATGTAATTTTAATATATATATTTATATGTTTTAAAATAATTAATTCCCCTCATGGCAAAGCTGAATTTTCAGCATTCATTACTCCAGTCTTCAGAAATCATTTATTATTATTATAACAATTATTATTATTATTAAGTGCTAAAAAATTATCAATATTGAGATGTTGCTTAATATTTTCTGTAGAATTGTGCTTCTTTGATGAATAGCATTTAATTCAAATACATATTTTGGATCATTATAAATCTCTTTTAAAGTCCCTTTTGATCAATTTATTGCATCCTTGATAAATAAAAGTATTAATTTCTTTAAAAAATCTTTTTACCAAACTACAAGAAAAAAAAGTCACAAATTGACTCTGTGTTTAAAGCAGCCAGTTCTACAACACTTTCAAGAGGAGATACCATCCCATATTTTAAAACAATAGAAAATCACAGCTCTAAAATTCTGTGACCAAGACTTGAGCATGTATGGCCTCTCCAGACGGTGTGTGCTGGGGAGCGAGGCTGAGAGTGGCCATCGATGTTGGTTTGGGAAACTGTTCCTGTGATGTGTTCAATATGTGTACATTTCCAGTGATATTGAATGGTGCAGCTGTCTGGCCTGGCCTGGTATGGTGTGGAATAAGAATGGCCTGACCTATGGCACTTCAAATGAAATTGCCTCACAATGAGTGCTGGCCTACATTGATTATACCCTTAGTGTTTACTGCCACACTGGCCACTCGGGCTTTAAACAAGTGCTAGTGCTGTGTCTGGCTGTAGACTGGGCCGGCCACTGATAGTTGCTCCTGGACAATTGACATTACATTTCACTGCACTGACATGCTATACCTATACCTATATATATATATATATATATATATATATATATATATATATATATATATATATATATATATATATATATATATATATATATATATATATATATATATATATATATATATATATATATATATATATAAGATTTTAGGGCTAACAAAGTGATTTTCTTTTGCAAATAATAATAAATAAACAAATAAATAAATAAATAAATAATTGTCAATATTTTGCTTTCTAAAAGATGGTCAGAAGTGATAAGATTATTATTAATAATTATTATTAATATATAATTTTTTTCTGCAGCCTTTTAAAAGAAGATTACATGACTACATGCAATATTTGTATTTTATCAGCATATCATAAATAATTGACATCTGTACTACTTACTAAGGTCTAAAAATATATATATATATATATATATATATATATATATATATATTTTTTTTTTTACTTATGCATTGCATGTAATTTCCAGATAAATACATCCAAAAATCGCAGCTTTACCTGCATTCAAAAACACATCTTTGAGTCCATGACTAAAAGAATGATAACTGCAGATGGAATAATGAAAAAAAGAATTCAACAAAAGAATTTCATCAGAGGTCCATGTCAATCACACGTGATGGAAACAGTGCACTTTATGTTATTTTTCAAGAGAGCGTGGTCAGGGTCCAGTAAGCCCATATTAGTGTTGGTGTGGCGGATGGAAACAAGTGTGACTGCAGTCATTCTGTATCACCATTCCTCTCTCTCTCTCTCTGTCTTTCTCACTGTATGTCTCTCTCTCTCTTTTTCTTTGCTCTCTCTGCTGTCAGCTGACTTGGGGCCGACAGACACAATGGATGTGTTGGGGGCAGCCAGGCTGAAGAGATGCTAAGAAAAGCTGATAAATGGCAGCTTGAACCTCTCCAGCTGCACCCATGCAGCACTTCGGTTCACAGCAGGAGAACACGCCAGCCTGAACGGACACCCTGTCGCTTTAGCTTAGCCTGGAGAGAGAGCGAGAGAGAGAGAGAGAGAGAGACCCATGTGGTTCTCAGTTCCATGCTGACACCCGCCATCCACACCCACACATGCAAGAATGCACACAGAACACACATACACACATCACTCCACATCACATAGTCTGTTGTCTGTCTGATCCTCACCAAAGCTGTAGCTCAATAAAAGGAGACTTATTGAATGTAGCTCTACATAATCAGCCTCGTCAAAGCCTGGCGTAAATCAAGGACACATATTATTTTGGCTTTTTTTTTTTTGTGCTTTTTGGAAAGATTATCTGAATTGATCTGAAACAATCAGAGAAAATGGTTTTATTTTGTATGACTTTGTCTCAAAGTATGTGTATTTGATTTATATTTAAAAAATGTTTTTTGTTATGCAGATAACCCAAACCAAACAAAATTTTAAATTGGTGCACATTATGGAGTCTTTTTGTATTAAAATGTTGTATTTGTTTGGTGAATATCAATACGTAAAGGTTTGTGATAATTTTTTTAAACATTTACTGAATTTACATATCATTACCATATTGTTCTGTTTTATAAAGTCTGGTCAGAAATCACAAGATTAATTATTGCTATATTTTGTTACCAGAAATAATAATTATATTCTGGAAATAATATTAAAATGCAGACCTAGTCTTTAGAATTAAGAAATAAATCTCAAATGTGCATAAAAATATTGGTTACAGTTTAAGGTGCTCTTGTTACACTGAAGTTGTATATTTAAATGCTGAGTAATATTAATTAACTACATGTACTTACTACATTTCATGGTTAGGGTTTGGATTAGGGTTACTTGCATTTAATTATTGACTTATTTATATAGTCTGCAAAATGGATTTGTATAATAATTATAGACAAAAGTGCTATAAAACTTGATTCAAAGTAAAAGAAATTCAGATAATATTGTTATAATTTGCCTCGACTCATTACATTGTGAAAATAAAAGGCAATTGTTTAATTTAGAAACACAGATTTATTATGCTAATATTAATACATGAAAATATGACAAGGCACTCATCATATTTAATGGTCCTTGGCACAAAATGTAAAAAATACTAGACCTAAACAATTTTTTTTACAACTCTTTAAGTCAATATAGCCTGAATGACACAGGATCAAAATGTTTGCCCCCCCCCCCCAAAAAAAATAAAAATAAAAATAAAATAAAATAAAAATAAAAATAATAATAATCAAAGTGTAATTTAAACATTTTCTACTGAGCACACATACAAATTCTTACCACTATAGCAAAGGAACACGTGTGGCACATTATATTTTTGCATAATTGATCTGTTGGTAATGAAAGAGTATCATGTCGAGTCAGGTCCCACATGCACAGACAAAGAGTAAAGACGGCTCTTATTATTTCCCACACATCTTCAGGGGTTGCTTCTTGCCAGACAATAATTAGCATGTCATCTGTAAGCACAACAGACAGTGGCATACAAGAGACATGCTCTGCCAATGTGACAACAGAAACACAATAAAAGCTGATCGAGCATCATGATACATCAGAAGAGATTTAATGCCAGTGTGGTGAAAACAGGAAGTCCACATATGGCCATAAAAAGCATATCCATAGACGAGTAAAAAAAAAAAAGAAAAAGAAAAAGAGTAGCAGTGAGTGTAGTGCCAGTTGCATGAAGAATGAAGTCACCTGGCTTTCCCCGAGCTTTGAAGGTCAAGGAGAAGCTCCTGCATATTCATGGCTTGGATCGGCGCAGGATCGATGGGTTTTAATTGTTTTTTCCTGGCCAGGGAAGGAAGTGCCAGCAGCCATCGATCGCCTGGAGACGAGGCCACTTACATGTCAGCTGTGCGTGGGGGCCGTCGCCCAGCTGCGTGGCAGACAAGAGGGAAATGTGACAAGACACTGTGACGGCATGAAACAGAGCAGCCGTGTTTGCTTGTAAGGCTCTCCATGTGCGTGTGTGTAAATGTGCTCGCCACCCTAATCTGGTGTCATGAAGGTGATGGAGGAGAAAGGCAGGATGGGTGCATTATGGAGTGTGTCTGGTTCATTATGTGGTGTGTGTGTGAGTGTGTGTGGTAGTGTATTATCTAATTCACTTTTTCAATAGGCCCAATGCACCTCACTAGGGTTGTGAGCTTCTCCAAACTTCCGGAATCATATAAAAGGTAAGGAGGCTGAATAAATATCTGTGTGCAACCAAACATGACTGTATATAAAGTTTTCAGTGCATTGTGAGCATGAACATATTTGGGGCAATTAATCTGCCAACTAGCCACAAAACCACAGAATTATTCAATTATTCACTCGTAATTTATGATTTGTTTTATACATTAACAGGGACTATTTTAGGTCAGAAATAATTACAGACACATTTGTTTGCTTTTACGTAGTCTATTGTTAAGTTTTCAGTTTTCAATTAAAATTCCTCCGGTCAAAAAACTTTGCAGCAGTGAAGAAATGTCCAGCTGCTTATTTGGAGAGGTCCGTGCGTAGATATAAGGAGAAATTTGAAGGCAGTGGCATTATTCAGCTGTGGGTCCTGTAGGGGCACGGCTATTTGGCGTGCAGTAACACCTGCAATCTCTAGAACACTTCTCTCAATTTGTCAGGGTAAAGGTTGGCCATAAGCTTACAGTACATCAATCTGGTGTCGGACTAGGGCCTGGTCTCAATCAGGTGCTGGTGAGAAAGGAAATGCAATGTTTAGTTTGCTGTCAGAGGTTATAGAGAACTTCACTTACAGGGAAGCCAAACTACATAGCACTTGTTGCTTATAGTGTATGTGAGTACAGATTCATTTTATGTATAAATTATGGTTACGTGTTACTGCTTTAGGTCTTTTGTTCACTTAAATTATTTAATACACAGAGAAATTGCTGTTTAGTTTTGTAATTTGTTTCCAAACAGATTTCCCATGTCACCCCCCCCCCCAACTCCCCCCACAACATTACGTTTACATTTTCAATTAATTTAGCAGGCACTTTTATACAAAGTGACTTACAAATGAGAAACATCACAACCTTTCCAGTATAATATTGAAACTTTTTGTATAAGATTTGCATGCAAGCTAGAGGCAGTAAGTACTCAGTTGGTTTGTATAGATTGCAATGCTATCTTTGGTCTAAAATTGTTCAAATTACACATTGACTTAAAATTTTCAAAAAGCAGTTGTCCCGAGGAAATGACCTTTTTGTAGTATATCCCTATTTGATAATGTCCTTCTCACTGCTTCTGTCTCTCTCTCTCTCTCACTCCTAGTCTCACAATCCCACTCCACCCGAGAAAGTGATAATCAGCACTTACTGAAGCAAGGCAGAGAAACATTAAAGTCAAGAGAGGAGCAGGAGATTGCTGGAACTACTGAGGAATAACATACCAGGCCGCGTGCTGCTGTCAAATCACAGCAGATTTTCACTAATAGATTCTCCCCCAGACACTCAATACCATTCAAAGGCGATCCTCCTTTATCCCAAAGCATCAAATATTTAAACACTCGTATTAGTGCTGGTGTCATCTCCTCAACCTGGAGCTTATGGCACCAATCTCTTTAGCACCTTTCTTCGCTCTCTCTCTCTTTTTCTCCTTCCCATTCCCCTTATGATATCCACAATGTTATCTCCAGCAGCCTCCACATATCCTTCTTATCATTTTATATTTGCAATACTTAAATCGTTTCTCCCCCTCCTTCCTCCTCTTTCCTTTTTTTGGGGGTGGGGGCTATGCCTCCCCCCCCCCCCAACCTTCTTCTTTCTTTTCATTCTTTTTGTCAGCGACTGGGCCTTTCAATTTTGGAGGCGAGGCTTACAGATTGCCGGGGAAAAAGAGAGCCGGCAGGAGAAGGGAGGGCGACGGAGGGAGAGAAAAGCCAGGGCGACAGCGCCGCGCTTGACTGATGCCTTTCAAGAGGGGCAGTCTAGCTTGTCAAATCGCTGGCTGCGGGAAAAAAAAATGAATTGGCATATCTATTCGGCTTACCGCGAGATGTCATGCAACACAGTTTCATATTCCTCGATAAGACGCAATAAAGCAATTGTCAGAGAGAGTGCCGGTGAGAGCGCCTCTTCTTTAACACTCATATTCTGTTTGCTCGTGCAGGAGAAGGGGTAGGATGAGAAGAATCGACCTGAGGTGGAGGGAAAAGCGCGAGCGGTGGGCAGACTGTGACAATTCTGTGTGTGTTTGTGCGTTTAGATCCGGGGGTCTGGTGTGGACAGAATGCCCTCTTTTGTTAGCTTTGATGATTTTTTGAAGTGCTGACAGTTTGAGACTTTTATGCCTGGAATGATCTCTGCAGTAGGTGAGGCAACATCTGTAATGGACACAAGCTTCCTATGTGTCCAAGCTGGGGGAAAAGATGTCTACTGATGATAAAAATGGTTAGTTGTCACCATGATGACCACTCTCTAGCTCATTCTTGTGATAACGACCAACCAAATAACTACCTAACGCAATACTAACCGATCGTTCCTTTTAGTATGTACACGTTTGTTTGATTTCATGTCTAGGAAGGGATCAGAACGGGTCTTTTGATGATCTAGCCCGTCCCGCGGTGCTCCGGAGGAATCCCTCTACGCCTGTTCCGTTTCAAAGGCGGTTTTCTCCAGCTGCTGATTTGACAGCGCTTGGCTGACATCTTCTTGGTCGCGTTCACCTGGAACAAGTTGGACAAACTTTCACTATTTACATGTGTCCGGATTTGGACACCTGGCGTCCTCTTTGGCACATATTGCGATAACAAAATACATATTTACATGTTGGGATGAGAGCAGGGAATGATAATGCCTAGCTGTACCCGTCGGCTGCCCGGCTCATCTGGTTTCCTGTGCCACGCAATGGTGTCAGGAGCTGCCACGCGGTGAAGGCCCATGTGTCTTTTCCCCCAGGGGGATGGCTTGTTTTCTCCCAGATTGGGGGAAGAGGTGGCAGGCCCGCTGCATTGTGACTGGGCGTCCCTGCCAACAGGGCATAATGCTCATCATGGCCCCGCCACGTCACTCACAACTAATAATGAGTCTCTCACCCTCTCGCTCGATCTCTCGTCACGCTCATCTCCCCTTGACACTCTTCTGCTTTCCTAATTTGTATGCCGTTTCTATATTTGCCATCCTTCTTCGCTGTTAGCCTCTTCTTCTCTGTCTCCATTAGAGTTTTTTCCCGTCCATTCTCACCCAAAAACTATTTTCCTGCTGCTTCTCTCTCTGTCTCTTTGTTGCTGCACCATTAGTTTAGTGTCCAGCCAAGTGTGACATGCTGCAGTAATGCTGCTCTCGCATGTGTGTAGAGGGGAGTTTTTCCATTAGCACGTCTAATGTACTGACAAACTGGCACAGCCTCCCAAAACATTCATACACTGATCGTTGTCCCCCAAATCATATGGCGCGGACTGCGAGCCAGGGTAACGCCAGCATAATCAGCCTGGTCCATGCGCCGTCACTCCTGGCTCCAGTACAACGGCCGTCTCTCTGATGGGCCTGCCACATGCCACCAGACACTCTGTGCTCCCCGCTCACTTTTATTGCTCACTGATGGGGAAGGGCCAGTGTATGATGGATTGGCCATTTTGAGCGGACTGTGAAAGACTGAGATATGACTATCTATTTGTCATAAGAGTCACCTCTCTTTCTCTTCCCTTCTGTTGCTCGCTGTTTAAAAGCTACAGAAGCCTTACATGACGTGAAGAAGTGTTAGGGAATTTTACTTTTGAAAACTAATTGCTTTACATCATCAACTACATCCAATCAGAGTTGATGTGTTATTTTAAAGGGATACTTCAGAAAAAAAAATCTGCTATCATTTACTCATCCTTACGTCGTTCCAAACCTGTACGACTTTCTTTTGTGGAATGCAAAAGATATTTTGAAGAATGTTTCAGTGTTGTTTGACCATAGAATAAAAGTCAGTGGGATCTCATGTTGTTTTGGATAAAATTATACATTACTCACAGAAACGGGAGTGTCAGTATAGATGGGGTTTGGATTTGATTTAAGTTTACATCTCGATTGTAAGTTAAACTGTATGTTTAAATCTTAATAATTACATTATTAAAGTTTTCTTGTGGGAAGTTTGCTAAGGCCCCCTATAGTTAAGAACCACAGCTTTAATGTTATATAAACCATTTGCTAATACAGATAAAAAGAGATTTCATGTCATATGAGTTTTTGTTGCCAGATGAAAAGTGTCTTAAATTTCTCCTCAAATCTTAACATATCAAAACACATTATTTTTCTTGTAATTATAGAAATATAAAGGACTATTTGACAAATGCATTGTATACATTAAAATACTCATTACATGAAGAAATAAGCGGCCTGTGACACACATTATTTTAACGTGTTACTGATATCACAGGTGCAACATTTTTCTTTTTCAAATTTAGCAGATCTGAAAAACATAACAAAATACAAAGGAAGCAAAATCAGTATTCAAACATTTGGGAGCAAAACATAAGGTACATTTGATCAGTGTTAGCTTAAGCAGATACCTTTGAAACCGGATCAAATAACACCTTGTTTGCTGTGATCAGAGGCCACGTTCAGGATTCCTTTCTCTTTTTTTTCTCATGGTGAGCGCTGTCTTTAATTTGACACAGAGAATGCTTGTTAGGTAAGATCACAGCGGTCGATTCAGAGGTTGTCAGCATCACTCAGACTGGGTGCTCCGGGATGCGGCACGCACAAAAAAAAATCTGTCCCAGAGACTGTTAATGGACAAAGTGACGGATACGCAGTGTATAAAATAACTTTTTTTTTTTTTTGCCAGTGAAATATTACCTACTTAATGAAATGGCCAGCCACTTCCAGAGATAGTGCTTTCACCATGATGGAGGACAGGTCATGGATAAAACACCATGACACCTTAAGTCCTGAATAGCCCAATTTCTCAAAATAATTATTATGCCCCAGTTACTTAAAAAGCATCAGCACATTGGTGGCTGTTATTTCAATACCGGAACAGAAAGACATATTGCGTCTTAAGTAAGAGGATAATCAGATAAATGTACATCAGGCAGGCCTGAGGCACAAACATAGGCAGACAAAAGGTAAAATATTACCAACATGGCTCTGCAGAATGTAGCAGAGATGAGCAGGAAGAGGACACAGGTAATGATAGTTTTCTTAAACGGTCTGTCAGTGTTCCAAAGTGCAGAGAGCTCGCTAGTTAGCACCGAGCCACTCAGGAAATGCAAAAGCTATTGGTTAGACACAGCATGTGTCGTCTTTTAGTAAGATGTGAGCAGATAACAAATTACTAGATATTTCTGAACACAAAAATCTGAAGACTGCAGCATCATGTAAATGTCCCTCAGATGTGTTAATGTTGCACTGCTAGAACAAGGAAGAAAGTTGTTGTAAAGTTCACCTGCATTTATCCTTTGGTGTCATGCGATTTCCCTAGTAGTGATGTATGACGTGAATGTTGCTGTGCTTGAGGCTTTGAATAAAACACCCCCCACGGCCCTAATGAGTGTTTTTCAATTACATCTGTCATGAGGCAATAATACTATGATATATAGTGTGATATTAAATTCATGCTAATCTATTATTGTTTCCAGAGCAGAGGGAGGTAATGATTCATAGTGTATTGTTTTTTTTTTTTTTATCTTAGTAGTTAATTACTGGTGCCGGAGAACAGTGAATGGTCAGTAGATCACAATCTTTTTTTTTTCTTCTTCCAAGATCTTAATTATATTTCCAAATTATGTTTTTATATATATATATATATATATATATATATATATATATATATATATATATATATATATATATATATATATATGTATATGTATGTATGTATGTATGTATGTATGTATGTACGTATTTATTGACACCTTTTACATTTTTGGGGTTCTCAGAAGCAGCAATCATAGTAGGGTAAACTTCTAAAGAGATGAATGGAAACTACAACACATATTATTTTTGGATTCAAATTTGCTCCATTGGTAAAATAAATAAATAAATAATAATAATTAAAAAAATAATCCACTATAGAGCTTCTACGATTTTCCAAAAGAGGAAAAATATATTTAGAGGTTTTCAAATTTGTCACCAGTCTCTCAGCCATTATATTTCAAACACTCACACGTCAGTGTTAATCAGTTTTTTTTTTTTTTTTTTTTTAAAGCTAAGGTAATAAAACATTGGGGAAAAGATAAAATAAAACAAGTTAAAGAAAAACTCACATTTTATTCTAAATGAGAATATATAGAAGTATGTAAAGAAGTTTATGAATAAAAAAAATATTTTTAAATACAGTATAATAATATAAGACTTAAAATAATTGAGTATTTTAGCAGTTAAACTTTTAAAATCACATTACAAATATGTAAATATTTTAATAAGAATGTTTTTCCCCCAAAATCAAATGACCTGTAATTGTTACTAAAACATTTATTAATGCCTTCAAGGGTGTAAATGTGGCAATCGCATGTTGGCTGTGATAAGGTTGACATAAGATGTTATTGTGGCCCTGTAGATGGGGAAAGAGCCGAGCCGTGCTGTTACTGTAGCTCTCCACAAACATGACACTTAGAGTAATAGAGCCAGCTTGATTGGCTTGTTGCATTGTCAGAGCTGTCATGACAGTGTGTTTAAAAGGGCAGTGTGTGAAACCATCAAGTTCCCTCCTGCTGAAAATACATCAAATGACTTCACGTCAATGCCGCTAAGCTTTGACAATAAGATTCCAATGCAGAACGTGTTGTGAGATCTCTACGCAGATATTAGCAGCCCGCACTATTGCCTTTAAATCCTCTCTTATTTTGCCATCCAACCCATAAACACACATAATTTGTGGTTTCATGCTCTGTTTTGCTTTTACTTTTTATTGATTTGATTTGCATAATTGCACATGTTTTGATTATGCTGATGGTTTATGCTAAACAGTTCGGAAGCCCCTAGAACACATACTGTATAAATGGCATTTGTATTATTTCTAACTGATAAATCATCCACTCTTTCTATTTAACGTCAAATATTTAAGCTAACAGCTAGAATCTTATTTGTTTTTGTTTATATAAAAGATACCGTTTTCAATTTTAATGAAATCATTTTTGCACTTGATTCATTTGAAGTATTTGAGGCTAAAATAAGAAGCAGCTGTGGTGCAGTGGTTGGCGCAGTGGGGCCACAGGTTTGAATTTGTCATGTTCGCTAAATTAATTGTAAAAAAAAGAAACATAACAACTCCGATAGTTGCAATATGATCTAGTCAGAAAGGTGGAGAGAGTGTGAACGTGTGGCCATAAGCGCTAATACGTATGTAGATATACATTCCTTCCCTGCTTTTGCTCTTATTCTAATGCAGGTCTGATAAAAGAGTGGCAGGTGGATGGGTGTCGGAGTGTTGGGGGGGTACTGCATGGCCCAGCGGCCCGCCACCCATCTCCACTCACTCTGCCCCTGCTCCCCATTCATCAAGCCCACACAGACCACTGGCCAAGCACGTCTGCCTATCATTACCCCTCTCACAATGCGATCCATGCCGCTAACCCTGCCTTCATTCCCCAGGATTAATAATATCTCTTTCAACCTTCACACAGTGATAAATAGGCACAACGAGAACAAAAGGAGCCAAAGGAGTGCGAGAGAAAAGAGAGAGACAGAGTGAGACGGAAAAAAGAGGAGAAGTCAGGTTTTTACAGAGAATAATTCAAGCCTAGAACACCAGTGGTGTCCGGACTGGAGTGAGACTATACGTCATGTTAGTCTTTATGTGAGATTATAATACACACGGCACAGTTCCATTAACTAAAGACATAACCTGCATTCACCTGCTGAAGAAATATAGATGATAAAAAATGGTTTGTTTCCTTGTCTGGGTATTGTAATAGTGTGTGTTTAATTCAAACGTAATACAATGATAAATACATTTATATAAAAATTTGGCAGCTTTTTGGGGAATTGAATGAATTGAAATAAAAGACAGTATAGTGATTTATTAGCATGGCAAAGAAAGAGCCGAAACGTACCATTGCTATTATGAATTCATTATGCTAATTCATAGAATCATATATGAGTTTGATATTTGTGTAATTAAAAACTGTCTATTGTATTTTCTGCCTTTACTTTATGAGTACTTATGATTTATTACGCACGCTATTCACTTCCCCTATTCTGTTTGTGGAGCCTGACTCAAGTTGAAGATTTTTTTCTTTTTGTCTTCTATAAAACGTGCTGTAACATAACACACCTCAAAAACAGCTAATCGTTTC
The DNA here is from genome assembly GCF_023724105.1 of Carassius gibelio. Lineage (NCBI taxonomy): Eukaryota > Metazoa > Chordata > Actinopteri > Cypriniformes > Cyprinidae > Carassius > Carassius gibelio. The sequence continues at coordinate 20,210,480 of NC_068397.1, forward strand.
TATTTAAAGCTATAGTGCATCAATATGTCTATATTGCGATTATTCTCTGAGTTACAGGAAAATGAGAATGACAGAATATTCAGTCTAAGCATACATAATCGCCAAAAAGCACATCTAATTTGTGACAAAACATCATATTCACTAATCAACATTTGAAATTTCTGTTATGCCTTCTTTAAACTCAAACGCAATTTAACTGTGTTAATAGTGCTTAAAAATGTCTTTATTAACTAGATTAAATGATGGATTTAATTGAGCATGTTCTCTAATTAAACCGCCTTATCTTTACCCTTTCCCTTGATCAGGATTGCCTGTTGATCTTTGGGAATATGAATTTGTTATTGTGGAAATCTGCCACTGAACATTTGACTCCAGCTTCATGTTGTTGCATCACTGGTGCAATTTAGCATTTTTGAGAAATTAAACGTGTCACGGTCAGGGAGGGATGACAGGAGGGCGTGGTTATTAAAAACAAAGGCACATAAGAGCGTTAATGAAAGTTTTAGTGAAAGTGCAGCGGTGGGCGCCTTTGGCCTGACTACGTCTCCTCTCCCTCCTTTCTCTGCCTCTCTTCCTACGCATGATTTAAGAGTTGCTCTCTTGACTGTGACAGTGCGGTATTTCTATCACCCGGATTATAACTCGCTGTGATTATTCAACTCCAATAGCGCTGGCCCCCCAACTGCATTTAGCCCAAACGTAATATCCCTCTTGCATACATTATCCATCTTCCTTATTATCCCAAATCATTTCAGAATTAAATTCCAGCCCTTCCAATATGGGCACCGGGAGTTGACTGCTTTATAGTGTAGTCAAAGGTTAACATACCAATCAAAGTATCCTCTGCTATGTAGCCAGACACTTTAATATTTGCAATGCTGATAATTGTGAAAGGACATAATATTTTTTCCTTTGCCCTTATTACCCCAAAGGCAACACACGATTCGACAACACTGAGAGAAGAGCTGGTGGGAGTGAAGATATTGAAGATCTGGGGCAAAATGAACACACTGATATAACAGGAAACATATTGAGATTGCGGCTGCAGAATACACTCAGAGCTGGACAGAGGAAAATTCAGCATCTCGACAAAACAAAAACAGTCATTTGCAAAAATGACTGTGGAATAGTCATTCCTAGCATCACTGACACATTGTTAATTTGTGACAAAAACATCATATTCTGGTCACCAAGTCTTTTTCTTAATAGGAAAAGAAAGAAAATCCCATCTTGTTTCAAAAACTATTTTTTTTTTATCTCTTCAGGAGGAAAGAAAAACCTTCCTTCAGTTGAGTGATCCCTCACGGAAATAGCCTGATGGACAAGCACGACAGAGTGCACTGGAAACTGATGTTTTAACTTAACCTATCACGAAAACTTAAAATCACTTACATTCAAATTAAGATACACCCGGGCTTTAAAGGGAACTGACGTTGCAGGTTGTTGGGACTGTGTGCATGCTGGGAGCTGTTATGCATCAATCTATCAGAGGACCTCATCTGTATTCAGATTTGGCAGAAGGCCCCGGGAACTTTGGTGTGAAACAGTTGCGTTTTCGACCTTTAAAATGCACCACGGACACTGCGGCGCGCAATAAATCTGTTGCTTTTTAGTCCTCTTGATATGTAATTCCTGAGCTGTCAGCCGCACTTCAAATCCTTCAAAGACCACTGAAATGTATGTAGATTAGGTTTGTTGTTCAGAAAGGCAGGCCCGACTCACCTGTTTCATATGAGAGCAGTACAGAGAAAAGGAGGATAAAAAGTCTAAATGAAAACCAAAATGTACGATGTAATGCTTTTTTAAGGGAAAATTATGAAGTATTATATTATAGATGATTATTCTGTCATTTGCAAATCAGCATAATGACATTTAACGTATTTAATTATATATATATGGGTCAAAGACATCCGCGTCAAAATAAATTATAAAAAAGTTATTTTATATAGAAAGCACAAGTAAAATGTCTATTTTTAAGGTTTCTAATAAGTTTTGGGAGACTAAAATGTCCAAATGTGGGTGAAATAATTTTTCACTTCTGTAAAAATGTAAACAACATACTCATTCTGATTTGTGCGTATTAAAATATATAAAAGGAAAAAGAAAACGTACTAATTTTTTATTGCATTTTAGATGAGTAAAACATTCTTTCTGACAAATGACCAAACTGGCATAGTGGCAAAGTTTAAAAATATAAAATTACAAGTAGCATTGGAGGTAATTAGTTATTTTAATATGTCATAAACTGATTCTTGTGGCAAGTTTACCTGACAAGATTGTTGCACTGAATGACATTTTAGTGGCTGTTTTCTGTAAATGATGGTAAAAATGTGTGATATATCTATTACATATCTAAAACAGGACACTTTCTATTACACTCACTGTTTTAATGCTTGATAATCTTTTTGGTCTTTTTGTTTTGCTGCTCTTATTGAGTGTTCTCAGTCTCTGATTATCAGACAAAGCAGAAAACCCTCCACCCTCTGCTGGATCTCCGCAGTCACCGGCCGTGCCGGCTGCTCCATCATGTGTGTAAATACAGCTTTGCTTAATTACTCACACCATTAGTTTATTGCTTTTATATATTTGTTGGCTATTAGCTGGTGAGGCTGAGTTAAAGTCCATCCAGTGAGTGCCTAATTACTTCAATCAACACACAAACACACATTCACACACACTCATAGAAGCACATGGTTATAGCACTGCTCAGCACATGCACGTCTGTGACAGTCATAAGCCGGACAATGTATTTACAAGCACATAAAACTATGGCGCGTTTACTATCAACCTGCTCTGATAGGGTTGCTACAAATAATGATTTGTTGGAGGGTGTTTTTTTTTTCTGTAGGAGGGGAATGTCAGAGACTAATGGGCTTGTGGCACAAGGTGTAATTTGACATGTAGTTATTAGAAGAATGCTGAGGATGGTTTAACATGGGCAGGGATATGAAATATGGTTGTAAATGCCTGGACTGATGTGTTTATGTAAAATACAACACAAACTCTGGCATTTGAATTCTGTAATAGATATGTACACCCTTTGTATTTTATAAGCTTGTTTGAACCATTACATCGGGTCTTGAAGCATAAGGCCATCTCACATTCTGTTAGTAATCGTAGAAACTGAAAATAATTTTGAGCAGTCAGTGTGTATAAGCTAGTCTCAGCGAGTGCGTTCTGTGGAGTATGTGTTGTGGGATATGGAGTGGTCACCCCAGCTGTGACCTTCCTGTATGTTTGTGATGTTATCGTATATTGAGAAGCTGTGCGGCAGTCTTTTCGCTCGTTAAGTGGATTGTCCACCCTTCGTGTTGATCAGCAGAATGCTAATATGTCACTGGGCTCAATTGAATTTCCCCTGGAAGCTGTGGAGGAAGCAAACAGGGTCATTTAGTGAGAGACTCGCTCTCAAACTCACGCCACTGCTGACTGAACTTCCAAGAGCTCACAGGTTCAGATCCACTGTATCCTGATTCCTTTACCTATCTCTCTCCTGTGTGTTCTTATGAAAGCCCTTTTATGCGACATAAGAAAAAAATTGGCAAATTTGGTAAATCATAATTGTAACATAAAAAGTCTGAATTATGGGATTCTATGTCATAATTATCTGATTTATGTGAGTTGAATTTATGAGATACTTAGTCATAATTATGTATAATCTCATAATTCTGACTTGTATCATCAGTGACTTTTTGTCATCATTTTTACTTTTTGTCACAATTACAATTGAATGTCATTTTAAGTTTTTGTGTAATTATGACACAGTATCTCATAATTGTATCTTGTCAATTAACTTTTTCTCAGAAATGTGAGTCATAATCATGTTTATTCCCCCTCATAATTTAGAATATTGTTACAGTTTCAACTCATCTCATAATTATGACTCAGTATCCAATAATTATAACTAATGTCATAATTAACCATGTCATAATTTTGACTTTTTTTTTTGTCATAATGACTTGGTGTCTCACTGTTTATGCCATAAATTAAATCATGACATTTTGATATTTTATTTTATATACTTTAGATTTTTTTATCTCATAATTATGACTTTTTTCCTCATCATTTTGACACCATTTCATAATAATATTATTTACCAAGGCATAATTTTCTATCTGTGGTAGAAATTTGATCCTGTATGAGAGTATGTTACAAAAAGTGTGTGTTGGACCACATAGATAGTCAAAATCAAATTACTTATTTGTATAATATATTAAATCACATGACAGATATATGCTTGTGCAGAAGTGTAGATGTATGCTTTTTCAGAATTTTTACACTATTTATATAAATTTTTCTGCATACTGTTTGGAAGAGCTGTTGTTGTGATGGCCATTCTGGAGACAGGCTGTTAAAAGGGCATTGCACCTGCCTGCAGCACCTGTCCACAGGTGGCAAAAAACTCATCCACTTGTCTTATTGACTCAAATATATTTGTGATGGAAAAACAGAAGCAAAGAGAGAAATAAGGAAGAACTCAATTTGTTTGTTCTGACTTGTTTTAAGGCTATTGCTTGAAGGCAAAGTGAGGAAAAGAGTTAATGCTGTGATAAATTAGGAAGATATCAGTGTGGACACTCAGAATGACTCTCAGTAAAGAATCACTCTTGCAGATTTTAATAACATAATGGCAAAGTTTATTTCAGGTCGTCATTAATTTAAAATTAATTCAAATTAGCCTGTGTCCCTTGGACATTAAATTTGGGAGAAAGGGTCTAAATATTACCACATTGGTTCCCTGAGTATGAATTGTTTTAAATAGGCTTTCATGCATTTATTAGCATAATTGATCTCATCTAAAACCAGTCCCTGCATTTAAATGACCATTATGAACGTGTGTAATTAATTGGGAAGGTTATGAGTGTGTTTGTGATTATGACAAGGTGATTTGCTTATGACTAAATATGCTTAAATAGTGTTTGCTGCTGCAGCATTCAGGAATTTATTCATACTCATTGGTGCCACTGGAGATTGTAATAGATTGGGGGAAAAAGTAAGGCATGTATAGTAGGGATATTATAAAGGCACATTTATTGAATATGATACTCTTTGAGGTCAAATTACTTTTTAAAGGCATCAAAATTAAATAAATATATATATAAAAAAACATATAAACTATTTAACATAAAATTAACCTAACATGAAAAGTAGTTTTAAACATCCAAATATCTGTTGAACTAAGTAAGTAAATTTTTTTGGCAGTTATTTTTTTAAATTACTTTAATTTGATCAGTTTGATTCATTTTAGCATTTATTTGCTAGAATCTAGCAGAATCTCTCTTTAAACACTACATTTGTATTTTGGGCACAGATTTAGAACTATGTCTGGTAGGGACATTTTAAAGGCACATTCCTTCAATGCGGAACATTTACATATTTTTTTTTGGTAATTTATAATATTTGTATTTTATATATTTTTTTGGTTTATAATTATTTTTTTATGAATATTGCTAAAATATAGCAAAAACTCTTTCTTTATATACACTACATTTGTAGTGTAACTATTATTATTATTATTTTCTTTCAGTATAACACAAGAAATACAAAAAGTAAATAGAAACTGGCTGGTTCGCACTAAATCTGTTTTGTGTGTTGGGGTAGTGTAGTCTGCTGTAAGGACAAATATGTGCCAGTGCTCAGACAAAATTGTCAAAAGTGTCTCAAAATTTTGAGATATCACAGTTCTGTCTCTACTCAGTGTATAGTGGATCTTTGCATAACCTTTCACAGTTATCAACATCATGATACCCATGGCCACTACTGAGGACTGAATTGCAGTACAAATATAACATCAGTGTAGCCCGCAGTTGGATAATATCAGTCATCTGCAGGTGCTGAAGAGAGGTCTGTGACCATGGGGACTGTAGACATGAGTGTGAAATATGACACATAGGGGAGAGAGAGGTAGTGCTGCTTTTTTGTGAGAGCTGATAAGAACACAATCAGGGCATTGACACCCAGATTCATAGTGTTTAGCCTAGCCATTAGCCCTCATTTAACCCGCTATGACATCCAGATAAAGTAACAGTGGCCCAAGAGATACTGTCAGCTGTGAATAGGGACTTTAATCATGTATCCGTTTACCCTGAATAGTTTTTTGAGCTGTACCGGTACAAAACATCAGGCTTTGTCATACAGTATAAAAAGCAAATAACTAATTGTATTAATTCTAAGGTTACCAATTTAATGTTCATTCACAACAGTAAGTTTTATATAAATATATAGACTGAAGCCTGAAGTGATAACTGCTGAAATTCACAGGATTAATTTTTTAAAATGTACTACAGTAAGTTATTTTAAATATTTATAACATAACATAAATACAGTGTTGTTTACTGAATTTACGATCAAATAAATGCAGTTTTTGTGAGCATTGTTTTCTTACTTTAAACACATGCTCATACACAATTATTAACATAGACACTCACACACACATATAATTTGTTCTATTAATTTGATTAATTTCAGTGAAACGTAATTAATTCGATTCAAATATGCATTCAATTTATAGCCTGTTTTTTGCATTGATGTTTTGAGTCAATGTGTGTAGGATCACTGTTATTGTGGCTTAACAGTTAGTGCATGTGTGTTGATATGTTATGCATTGGTGCTTGTGTAGGCCATCCAGGTTTGAATACAGCTCACAACATCTCTCAGCTATTTTGTCCTTTTTCTCCCCATCTCTTTCTGTCCTTCCTCTACTAAACTGTGTTGAGCACTGCCTGATGCAAATCCAAGGGCGGCCCCATTTTTTTTTAGCATCAGTATCAGAGCCTGCACCAACCAGGTCAGTCAATTAATTTCCAACAAATTAAAAAAAAATAATAAGTAAAACAGTACCTTAGCTTTTCTCAGCCATGCATCACTGTCTGTAATGCTGCTTCTTCTGAGAGAGATAGAACAAGAGAGAGACTAGAGGAACAGATGAAAACATGAGCTACGAGTGTGGCGACTATCAGCGTGCATGGATATGAACACACACACACACATTCACATTGATGTCAGAAGGGAGGTATGGAGCCAAATGCTTAGAAGACACACACTGGAAATGGGAGTGTGTTCCAGTTAATTGGGTGACCCCTGGGGCCAGGCTAGTGATTCTCCCTCGTGGACATTAATATTGCATGAACCGTTCAAAGCTGCGGTGTCACCGTGTGTCTCTCTTGCCGTGCCACCCTTCAACCAACCGCCCTGTCCAACGCCACCCCTCCCACTGCTACTGACACACACCCTTCCATCCGTAGCCCTACGCACGTGGACCCCGGCCTTCATTTTCAAAGCATTTCCCACATGCTAGTCTAGACTAGTCTGAGTTAGCACAACAAAGCCATCCTCTCATTTTACAGCTCAACGCTGGCCTGAGCATCATGGCAGGAGAGGAAAGCCTGTCACAAGCATGGCTAATAAAACGTTTTGGGGTGCCCATCTATTTGACGCTCTATAAAAATGTTTTTTTATTTATTTGTGTTTTCTGTCTTTCAGACATTTTGTAGCTCTTTGAAACTCCCAGCTCTATAACTCCAGTGTTATCCCAGCTCTGGACGGTGAGTGTTTCATGGTTGATCATCCTAGATTTATCTGCAAATATAGTGAGGTGAAATGTACTGTCCCTTCAGATGGCAAGTTGTTTTACCGGGATTTACTCTCTGTTAAGAAGAGTTATGTACACTTTGCATTTTATACCTCTAGTCATGGAAACAAAGCTGCTTTCCTCAGAGTTCTGAAGGGCTTTGTGAATCCACCTATCAATCTTAGCGCCAGCGCACAAATTCACTCTGGTACTAAGGGCTGGAGAAATGTGCTCTGCTTTTTAACATTTTGCCACAAATGCACATGCTTGTTCACAGTGTGTCACACATACACTTTTGAGTCTCGAAACACAGATGTGCCATTCAGAATTAAATTGGTAATGATTTTTGTGTTATGGCTCAGATGACATAAAATTGCAATTGAAATTTTATTATAAAGTACAACTAAAATTAATTATATATATACATGTGTGTGTATATATATATATATATATATATATATATATATATATATATATATACATGTGTGTGTATATATATATATATATATATATATATATATATATATATATATATTTTTTTTTTTTAATGTTGGCTAAACAAATATTTGTTTAGAAGTTTTTAACAAGTTTTTGATGTTTGAGGATTCATTGGATGGATGGATAGAAAGATTGATAGAAATGCCACCTGTAGAAATCTATATTTCGAAATATTTAATATATTAACATTTTGGTATAATGTTTGGTACATTTTTGGTTGTTAGTTAACTGCAGTCATTTATAGTTGCACTATTTATTATTGTGTATAATTATATATGAAACTATGTTTGTTTAAACATTTCTAAAAAAAAAAATAAGATTAACTCAATTTTGTTTTGGACACTAGGGACTTTTTTTTAGAATTTTAATTTTTGGATAAACTATCCCTTTAAGAAGTTTCATCATATTTCATTATATTTAATCATTCAGTTTGTAGAATGTTTAATTTCCCATAATGCATTACTCGTGTTTCTGTGTTGCAAGTCTTGTCATACCAATTCAGCTTCCTGTGGGGTGTGGTCAATTCAGTTCAAATTCATAAACTGAAATTAATTTCTGAATTTTGTCCAACCCTGATTCACCCACATCTGCTTTGACCTTTGGTATTTAACAGGCAGAGGTCAGGAACCACATATAATGGAGGGGTGCTGCCGGTGCTGATCTGCGGTGGCCTGAAGCGAGGCATATGTCTCCTAACAGCAGACGACAGATACAGGTGTCAGTATCCAGGGTTTATTCCCTATGCTCATGGGCTACAACCAGAACATCTAACTCCACCCCACATGCTTGTACATCCTTATATCACTCCCTCCGTTTACCACTTCTGATGGTTTTATGCTTCATTCCTCTGTTTAATTTTCCTGTTTCTCTTAGATTTTTTCTTTGTCCATCTCGCCGACCCCCCCCACCCCTTCCCTTTCCTTCCCTCCGTCCCCTCACCCTCCTCTTCTCTTCCGCCTGCAGGCTGCGAGGATGCCAAGACCCATGCTAATCATGGGTGACACATCATTGAGGGGAGCGGGCTGTTTGCTGTCAGCAGTGTTTTTGGTTCATAATTATTTCACGAGTGTCACGTCAGTGTCAGGCTCTGGGCGAGCGGAGAGAGACAGCCGGCCTGCGGAGAGGAAGAGTGGGTGGAGGGGGGAGTGTCACAAGACCTCACTGTTAGCCACTTTCTGCCCAACACCTCCACTGCTCAACTGCCTGCACTTAGAGAGAAAGAAAGAGAGCAAGATGAGAGGAAAAGAGAGACGACTTTCAGTGTACACTTTGAACTTGATAGGTCACATTCACTGTGTTCACACATCACATATTTGTTCTAACTGTGCACATAAGTTTTCACATAAAAGTCATTGTTTATCACTGATTACACTTAATTACACTAACATACCAAAGCCTGGATTTTTTTTTTTTTGTAAGAAATCTCATTATGTTCACCAAGCCTGCTTTTATTTTGATCAGACTAAAAATAAACAGTAACACTGGAATATTTTGTTAGTTTTTTAAATGGAATTTATGCCTGTGATGGCAAAGCTGAATTTTAGAAGGCATTATTCTAGTTTAACATGATCCTTCAGAAAATATTCAAATGAGCTGATATTTCTTACTATTATCAGTTGAAATGATCTAAAGATAAATGTATATAATATATTAAATTATTTATATTTATTTTTTATATTGATAAAATGTTGTTAGTGCACTTTTTATTTATTAATTTTTTTTCAATCTCATATATTAAAAAGGGGATCAATTATTGCAGTGAGTTGAACTCAAGAATTAGATCAGCCAGATTCTTAAATTAATCATTCAGACCAAAGTTGTGTACTTGATCAACTGTTCCATTCCCTGACAAATCAGATTTTGCTACCATGGAAGTTATACTTATTACCTGTACATACATTATACCATTTTTTAAGCTTGACAGACCCAGTATATTTTCAGTATATGTTTAAACATGTTGTGCTCCACAGAGATAAAGTCATACAGATATGGAATGACATGACACAAAGTGAGTATATTATTATTGTGTGCTTTAAGAATAGCAAAACATTTAGAAATGTTTTAAGTAGATTTTTTAAAAATGTTGGAATAACTATAACTTTGTAATTTATATATAGATTTTATCAGAAGTCTCTTCTGACCATAACACCTTCAGACCCAACGCCCACCTTTTTTTTAAAAAATGCACTACAAACACACCAATGAAGTGGAGAAAGAAAAGAAGCAGCGGCAAAAAAGCAAGTGAAGACAAACCCCAGCTGATGGTTAGGACAAAGATGGCAGGTATACGGTGCATCCAGTGGAAATGAGGAAGAACAAAGGGGAAGAGGAGGAGGAGGTTTTGCACCCTGTTTTTTCAGCCCTCTCTCTGGTGTCACACACGTCACAGGCTGAGGAGGAGGGAAGCAATCAATGATTTAAACAATAATGCAGCTCTCTGTATTCCCTGTCACACTCTCGCCTGCTTGCCGCTTCGAGGACTGTCACACACTGTCTCCGCCTCGACAGCTTATCTCCGGCATGCTGCTACTCCATCTTGTAGCTGTCCGCCGGTGTCCTCACTGACTCTCTCCAATCCCTTTCTCCCTCTCCCTCTCGTTCTTCCTACCTCGCGTTCTCTCTCCCTTTCCGACTGTGTTACTCACATGATGCCTTCACTCCTGGTTAATACACTGTGTCCCTATCTCACGCTGTCGCTCCATTCCCTCTCGCGCTCCTTGTGGAGTGGCAGGGCCGGCAGCCCGGCACAGTTTTAATGGATTGTTTTCAGAAGGTAAATGTGGAAGTTCTTTGGCTGATGCAGCTGGCCTTCTGTAAGACGTACATACTAAGAAGGCCGAGAAGACAAGTGGACAGGAACTCTCTCTCTCTTTCTTTTCCACTGTCCCCGTACCCATTTCCTTCTGCCTTTTCACACACTGCGGCTCTAGCTTAAGGTATCAGCTTAAATTAAACCAACTGGACAAACAAATTACATCTGTCACCTCTGGTTTGCATGGACTTGACAGGAATTCAATGAAGGCTGCCGTGTTTGTTTGGTGGAGTCCTAATCACACTTCAGTGATGGCTGCTCCAATCAAGCACTTGGATAACAGACTTGCTCTTCCACTGCTAAAGTTCAAATGTTACACTGAGAACCGGTCTGTAACCTATGTGTGGAAAACATAGGAGCTTTTGTGAATCGATGTCGCAATAGCGAAGCTGTGGCCAGACGTGTGGCGGCGTGTCTCCGGGGAGCGCTAATCTCGGCGTCATCAGTCATGACGCTGAAGTACGGCTGAGCTAGGGGTGAAGGGTCAAGCCCATCGGCCTGCTGACATCCCATCCCTGCAGCTCCCAGCATGCAGCTAGTTTAAGGCTATCGGTGGGACAGTTGGAGTGAGAGCAGCTCATTATGGGCTTTTGACTGCAGACGCCGGAACCACTGGGAGCAGATGTGCAGAATAACGCAGAAGCTGCAGCAGGCCCGTAATGGAGCCGAGATGCTGAGCGCAGGTGATACATGTCCTGTGAACTCAGGGGGTGTAAGACGGTATTGGAAGCCCACCGCTGCTGCTCCAGAGATCTGCCCAGATCACAGGCTTCTTTTTAATACGACCCCCACACGACAGGGAAGCCCAAAACCTGGCTCTAATTGGCACGCTCATTCATTTCCCATTCAGATTGTTGTTTCGCTGCAATTCTGTTCTTTTTCTCACAGATCTGAAATAGTTGGACCTCAATGTATCCAGCCCAGTTTTTCTCTCCATTGCTGATAACGAATTGAAGAATTTGGCATCAGTCAGCTAGGGTGTAGGATGGACCTGTCATGGCCGCTGTGAGCCATAATAACATGCTGGGCTGGCAGGTGCAACAGATCGTCTCTCTTTAATCTCTCACAAAACAGACCGAATCCTCTCTGCAATTGTACCACCCTATTCTGCAGGTCATAGGTCAAAAGGTTACCACTTTATAAAAATAATTGTTTTAGCATTGCCTGTCTTTGACGTGTGCTGATCATCTCCTTTATTTAAACGTAATGGAATGATAAATACCGAATTTGCTTTCAGCTTGAATGGGATTGGGAACATTAGACAAAAGAGCCGTTTAAACTGGATTAAAACAAAGATGGAGTAGAATGCGGTTGAAGCAGTTAGAATTGATTATTGAAGAATGGTAATAGGTGATCAATAGTTAATATGCAATTTTATGCTTTAATAAGGGGCATTAATAACGTGGAAGAAAGGTGTGTGTGTCAGTGTTAATGAAGCTCAATGACCTGCATTGACTGCCCTGTTCAGCCATTTCTTACCCAGAGATCCTCTTTAAAACCACTGCTTCCTACTTTCTAGGGTCAAGCTATGTTTACACATCTAGCGCTGCAGATGCCCTCTTTAAAAATACATGAACAATAAACATCCCTTTTCTTCCCTGTCTTTATCCCTCAGATGCTCCTTCATTCATGGTGTCCAGCTCCATTTGCCCTTATTTGATGAGGCCAGTTAAACGGTGGGAGAGGAAATGGAAATTTGGGACAAAGCCCACTGTTTTTCCAGGGGGACTAATATGTTGCGGGTCAACATCAAGGCTTGGTTCACAGCACTGTCTCTATCTCAGGCCGTTGGACCCATGGTGCAGTGCCTGATAACGGTCCCCCATGACGCAGCTCCATAATAAAGCCCATTTTGACCCACTCATCCTGTGCTAAATGGATATATGGACAGAAGTCCAGGTTTTGTTTACACAGTGGTTAATGTGACCGTCACACTATCATTCATTAGCTGGGAGGTTGTTTACATATTTGAATGCCATTTTTGGATGGAAGCACACAATAGTGAAAAAAAAAATCACTGGAATTTTTTTTTCATACTATTTCTGAACTGAATTGTCCGACATTATGTTGCTCCGAGATATGACTCAATGGCTAGCAATAATGAAATTCATCTGATCATTTTGTTTACGCTCTTAACCTCAATTAACGGAATACATTTATAAAATGGCGGTCATTTCCATTTCACAGAAATTTTGGAAGGGACCGTTTTGTTCACCCAATCTAATGGTGACATAATTGCAACTTGCTTATTTTTTGATATTCCAACACAGCTATTGTCTGCATTCAAAATTTGAATTGAATCATCTAGATGGCATACACATGTTAAAGTTTATTGTTCCCCGAATCATTTAGATGTTTCCTAATTGTACAGATACATTGAATTAGGCTGTTATATTCGTGCCTGTGAAGTTACAAAAATATAAAACAACTGACAATTTGTTTAAATATTCAAAGTAACTTAAAACATTTATTCTGTTCAAAGCTTTCCTTTAGGACTAATTAAACCCAAATTTAAATAACTTTAGGTTTGTTCAATGTGACATTACACAGAAGTGACAAAATGAGATACAATTGCATCATTAAACAAACGAGCCCTGAGGATTACAGCAAAAACACTAGCACAAGGACAAACCCTTAAACAGGACATCCATCAATCTAACAGGATCAATTTTCCAAAGGTCTCTGGATCAGGGATAAAGGAACGAGGGGTTAATCTCCAGAAATCATGTTCTTATTAATAACAATTTTTCAAATATCTAAAGCCTGTGAAAGAGTAACTAAAAAACTAATCAAAAGTGATGGCAGATCCTGCTTTTTTTTTTCTTCAAAATGCAACTATAAAATCTTGGTTGCTTTGAGTGTTGGCTCATGTTCATGTGGGCTTGTTTTTTGATCTACTAATATTTCTGGACACGATTTTCTTTCAATGCGATTTCCTTATGGCCACGATCAACAAATTATATGCCGCCACTGAATCATAAGAACCCCTTGCTTTGTACGTCAAACTAAGAAAGCAAGAGCATCTGATATTTCTGGAACAATTCAATGTGCAATTACTGTTAATTTGTCCTGACGAAATCATGTGAAAGCACTTGTCTGCTGAACTTAACGCTGTATGAGAATATTCATGTCTTTGACTTTCCACACTTAGAAGATAATTATTGTTATTACCATCACGGTTGAGATCACTCCACAAGGACATGTCAAGACAGTTAAAATCCACACAAGCATACGCGCGCTACACAACACAGCAAAGCGCAAAATGTCTCGTTATCACCTTCAAAATGATTATCAATTATGTCCTAGCGTGTTTCCCGCCGAGAACACAATGTTTTATTAGTATAATTACTCCCCCTCTGCTGTCGTTTAGATTAATATATTTATAACCCGTGCAACTTTATTGATTTTACCATAAGGCTGCATCATTTCTGCACCATAAACAGATCCGGGCTTTCTAAACAGAACAACAGGGTTTAGTGTAAAACACAACCGTGTTGACAGGATGTATGATTAGCTGTCCAGGGGTTTGAAAGGGCCGCATGGCAGACATAAAAGACAAGCTTTTCCTTTCAGAAGCAAATAAAGGGACACAAAGTGGACATCACATTGAATCATGCTCAAAGTCAGAGGTGGCGGCTTGGCGTGTCGTTGACCAATCTCACTCGCTCTGAGCGCACTTATAATCCTACAGGAAACCACTGGAGCTGATGTGACATATATGCTGGACGCACACAAACACAAAGGCCCTTATTTCACTCTTGGATGTGGTTAAGAGAGATATAAGAGGGCTGGAAATTCACTCTTCGATGTCGCACCCAGCCACGTTTTTAGACTTATTATTACAGACTGTTATTCAAACAGAGTTATTCAAGGACGGCCCTGTGTATGAGTACAGCCTCGACACCCCTTGCAAGGGACCTTAAAGCATTTGAGACAGCCATCTGATAAGGCAATTATTGTAATATATGGTCTTGATTTGATTCATATTAGCCTCACATGATTTACTGTGCACAGTCTGCAGAAGAGCTAAGATCCAGACAGCATGTCCCATGCCAGAGTTGATTTAAATGTCTATCTATGGAGTATATCCCAGAGTACTGGGCTTGTTGGTGCTGGGGCGGCACCATAAACAACGATCTAAAGTGGCAGTTGATAATCTAAATTCAAAGTGATGGCAATCCAAAAAAGTGTCTTGTCAGATAAAGCATCTGTTTTTGCTCTTTTAACTCAGAGCCTCTGATGATGTTCATTGTCGGAGTATGTGAGTTTGGGCTTTAGTTTTCTTTTTTGCATTCGTAATCATTTATATATTTGGATTACCACATTACATAAATTGTATTTAGATTTTAGTCAACAACAGAATGATAATAATGACAACAAACTTCATTCGTTATCCAACAGGGTTGACTCAGATGTACATTGCACTGTCATATAAATTATTTATGGAAGGGTGAATTTATGGCCCTGTCTGGGCAGGCTGCTAAATCTGAATGGCCAAATATTGAGATTTTAGCGCTATGCTTTTAAATCACCCCTTGATTTGTCTCTGCTTGTTTGTCAGTGGCTTTGTGCTTCAGGTCATGAGTGGCATTTGCTTGTGTGGTCCCTAATTGCTGAGTCCAAGTCAGACAGATGAGTGTTGAAGCCTGGCACTGAGAATAGAATTGGTGTGTGTGTGTGTGTGTGTGTGTGTGCGTGTGTGTGTGTGTGTAAGACAGAGAGAGAGAGATGATAACACCCCTGATAAAATATTGTTACCAGTACAAGAACATAGAGTGCTATAGATTATAACTATATAATAAGATATGAATAGACTCACTGGATCCCTTCAGACCCTTTATCAAGGGTATAATATAATATAATATAATATAATATAAAATAATATAATATAATATAATATAATATAATATAATATAATATAATATAATATAATATAATATAATATAATACAATATAATATAATATAAAAGTTATGATATAAAATGTATAAAAATAATATAACTTGATGATTTAAATTGAAAAATATAAAATGTTATAACTTAAACAAAAAACAGAACTAGTCAAATAGCTTTTACATTTCAGCTACATAGAAAAAAAATACATTTTAGTTTAAATAAAGACCTTTTTTTACAAGAAAATACTATTTCTGTTTTCTACTTCAAAATTTCACAATCAATTCAATGTGCTACTTGCCTTTTTTATTATTTGTACAAATTTACTAGCAATTTTGGTAACACTTGACTTGAAAGTAAAATGTATGGGTAATGCATTATAAAGGGTTATTAAAGGCTAAAATTGTTTATAATGTGCGTTTTAATACATTATATCTGTTATAATGTATTACCATGTAATAACAATTAGTCATGAGATTGTACAATGCATTATACGGTACAATACAAGGCATAATTAATGCATTAAAACTACTTTTTAATGCGTTGCACGTAAAAGCTTCAAGTAAGGTGTTACCGCAATTTCTAAGTAAATCCTACACCGAACTATTTTCAGTGTGATATTATAGAGATCACAGCCAGTCCTGAATGGAAATATATGAACTTGGTGTCTTTTTAATAAACAGTCATCTGATGTAAATTTGTGATTGTGACATCAGCTGGCTTTTTTCATTGACAATCAGAGCAACGTCACTTATTTCCTTCATTCAATGGCCAGACCGAATGTTCAGTTTCTTAACAACGCTGGGCTGTATCATTTCCCAACTAATGGAGCAGCAAATGGGATAACAAGGCCCTCTAGATTTGTAGGCTGTCTCTGAAATTAGCACATTTACGAGCTCTGTCTAAATTAAACAAATCATTGATTTTATGTAGGGGAGTTATAGCACCATATTCTGGAGCGGAGTCTCTGAGAAACTTGAGAGCAATCGGGTTTCCCTGCTTGCGTTGTCTCACTTTCCCTTCATTCCTGATGCTGTTTCCTGTTAAGAGAGAAGAGAAACAATCTCTCACCCCCCAGGTACTCGATGCCACACCACCAAGAGGAAACAAAGCCTCCGCTCCTCAAACGAGCGAAAGCTGCGTGTCCCCCTGTTGGAGTGTGACACACGCCGGGCCTTGCCTTTAGTTAAATATGAAAGCGCCGAGCGTGTATGCGTGCGTGTGTGTGTGTATTTGGAGAGAGTGACTGCCAGGACTCACAGAATCAGCTGCAGAACCATTTTTAGAGCTCTCGTTTCCTTTTCTCTCCCCGTCGCCTTTGATCATGTAGCACTGTCTACAGTATGAATGCTTACGCGCTCGCTCTCCCCCTCTGTCTTCCACTCTCTCTGTTCTTTTGTGTGTGTTTGTGCATATGTGTATAGAGTCGTCGCAATAGATCCATTGAGAGTGATGGGTGTCCTCGGGTTCAGATTTAGATAAGAAGAGAGGCCTTGTGTAATTTTGGTAAAAAAAAAAGAAAAAAAGCCAAGCTGCCCATATCAGTTTTCTTGGTGGGGTGAATCTTCTTCTTGACACCTAGAGTACAGGAAATGGTTGACAAGAGAAATTTAATGACTTGTTTTTTTTTTTTGTAGGAATCTCAGTGTGACATATTCATCTGCCATTTCTATCTTCTAATTAAATTTTTAAAGGGCAAGTTCACCCCCCCTCCCAAAAATAAATAAATAAATAAATAAATAATAAAAACAAATAAAAAAGAAGATATTTTTAGAAATATCTTAATGTTTTTTGTTAATATAATGAAAGACAAAAAATAAAATATTAAATATCTTCTTTTATCTTTGAAAGAAGAAAGCCATACAGGTTTGAAACAACATAAAGGTGAGTAAATGATATCAGAATTGTCTTTTTTCGTGAACTATACCTTTAAATTTCATAATTTCATTTCATATTAGGCTAAAACATCTAATTTCTGAATCCTGTTTATACTTGTATTTACTGAAGGGTGTTTAAAGCGATAGTTCACCCAAAAGTGAAAAATTATATTTTTAAAATGTTTTCGTTAATATAATGAAAGTAAATAAAAATTGGACCATAGTGTTCTTTGAAATATCTTATTTTGTGTTTCACAAAAATCTGTCAGTCATATAAGTTTGGAACGACGTGAGGGTGAGTAAATGACGACAGAATTTTCATTTTTGAGTGAACTATCTCTTTAATTTTCATATCAGACTGGGGGTAACATGTTTGTTTTTGTCAGGTGAAAAGAAAAGTGATCCTTAGTTCTGATTGGTTTTCATTCATATTGTAACTGTCAGTCATTTCTACAGCAGCCCCATTTCGCTTGTCCATTACATCTCCTTTTTTAAAAATATTTTTAAAAAGTAATCTACTCACGGAGACAGGCTCAGTGACAACAGCGTAATCTTCGGTTACAGTCCAGGAATACAGCATTTAATTTACCAGCTCTTAGCATGAGCACTTCCAAGTGCTAAGTGACAGAAATGAATAGCCATCTGAAGCACATGGCTGACATATGCTAATGAGGAATCTGTGCCGAGGCCCCATTGTGCGGGACATCTCGCTATAGGTCCTCTGGTACCCGTTTCACTGAGAAAACAGTTGTAAAGGTAATAATTAAGACCTGACTGGTGTGTTGAAGAGATGTCTCTGTTATTACTGCGACCATCCTGCCTCAACACGGGTCCCTCAATTATCACTGTGCTCTGCATTAAAGGGACATCTGAGAAGTCAAAATCACTCAACATTAAATGAACGTGTGATGTTTAACTTCCATTTTGAACGGTGATGATTTTTACCCCTCTTCTGTGTTCACATGGACGTGGAAAGAATGACAAACGAGCCCTGAAAGCAGTAAAAAGAGCACTTATCAGGCCAGATTAACAACATTAAGTATATATATATATTTTTAAAACACTTGATTAAGCTATTAATATCTTTTTATCTAAGTTCAAACATTTTCTGCATTGGTCACTAAAAGAAGGATGCCAAATAGAAAGCGGATCATTTACACTCGGATGAAGCTCTCTCAACTTTTATATCGACTGAAGTGTAGATTTATAAATGTCCCAGCTTTGCTGTGTAATGGATTCAATCAAGTCATAGTAATATGTTTTGTTATTTGATACAGTCCAGAGAGAATGTAAAATAATTTTCAATCGAATCAAGAGCTCTGGAAATGGAGGAGAGGATTTGTGCTTAAGCCTGGTAAAAAGAGCTGTCATCAAAGCACTTCACCAATTCACACCAGTCCATTTAGAGACATGTTAAGAGACTGAGGCCTGAAATTTGATTTTGAATGGAAAGGGACCTTGGACATGGATGGGCTTTTTCCTCCCCTGTTTCACTGATGCTTTAACGGAGGTCATTAGCAATACAAGAGAGTGCTAATGTAATGCAGTAATGCACATATGTATGGCTACTGCCCTCCCATCACCCCAACATTGCAGTCCCTCCTATTACTATGGTCTGGGAACACACACAACAAACTTGCTTTACTGACTTCTTATAATTTTTTTTTAATAAAATACCATATTATTAACAAAGCGAGACTTTTGTAAACGTGCCCTTTACATGAGCTCTCTCTACTCTAAGTTTAAACAAAGTGTAATTACAGCTCTGTCCAGCAGGTGGATTTCTGCGTAGTGTCAAATCATAGGAGTCTGTTACTGTTTGAACGTTTACTAATGTACTGTCATTTAGTTTAAGTAAAACTGTAGAAATAATATTACAGTAGCTTATATATGTTCGTTTTCATTTTGTTTAATTAAAAAAACGCATGGTTTCCGTTTTTTTATTTTATTTTTTTTAGCAAATGTTATCGAGGAATTGGTCGTACTTATTCAACTTCAGTAGGAGGCATGTGCAAAAATAAGCAACAAGTAGTCTAGAATTACTTTTTACAGCATGTAAAAACACTTATATGGACTAAAAATAGCTGAAGATAAACTCGCGAGCAACCCGGCGCGCGCGATGGGACGCTGCACACTTACCTATTTCTGAAAAGACCTGGCGCATTGTTGAAACTTCTTTTGTTTTGCCTTGGACTTCATTTTCCAGGTCTTCTAAATTGTGAGGAGAGACGATAATTCATTCCGTGCTTACAAAACAGCCACTGAGATCCCCCACGGGAGCGTGGAGAAGGGGGGTCAGGGTCCTCAGCGCGCGAGGAGGAGAGAATGAATGTCAGTCAATGAGCGAACCTGGCGCTGAGCGGCAGCACTGCACCTCCAACACTGTTTCCACCTCTGAGCAAATCTCTGCCTATCGTCTCTGCTTTGCTACTGAACGCAGACTCGTTCTCATCGGTACATGCGACTGATACAACTCTCAACGCAAGACACGACCCGGGAAACTGTCTGACGCGCGGCGACCGTCTCGCGTTCTTTCCTCGAGGTGCGACTCTGCTTTGCTTCGCGGTGATCTTCGCTCGCCTGTTTCGAAAAGTTTCAGTTGTGGGGATAAAAGGACTGCTAAATCTTCCAAGGGATTTTTTTAAACAACGTAAGTGCTCTGAATGTCTTGACAGAGATAGTTCTTATGATCCAGTGGGAAAGCGTCTTCTGTTTCTGTGTAGAAATCTAGTTTTATCTGACTGTTTAATGAGTGACCTCGAGTCTGATTTAACGCGCCCTAACGTGGCTGTGTCTTGCTCCGGGATAGCACGGCATTTGTTATTGTTGTTGTTTGCTTTTTGTTGTGTGGAAATTGAGTTAAGGTGATGATGCGCAACTTTATTATTTCATATCAATAGATCTCCTATCAGATACCATGTTTCGCTCGCGCGTAATGGCTTGATTGCGGCTATAATTTTGGCTCTTTATGGCTTTTCTTGTGGAAGTGTTACTGATCTCCTAAAACATTTCAGCAGCTATCTTTGCTTTAACTTTAACATCAGTCCCTGGTGTTAAAGTTTGCTGAAACTGACCTCTTGTTAACTGACTGGAATGCCATACTTCTCAGAATGTGAGAAACACGTATTACGCTTAAAATATGTCTACATATCGTTGACAAATAAATCATTATGATCCTAAACAATCTGGTTTATCACTGCGCAACGTTTCAAAAATGCCGGTTCATATAAACTCTAATTTAATAATTGTTCTCTTGCACAAGCACTTTCTAGTGTCGTGGCAAATTAGGCAGGTCAATGAAATACTAGTGTTTTTGGCTGATGGAGCTAAAGGGGAACTTGTTATAATGATACCCGTAATAATGTGCGCGTGTCTGCGGCCACCCACGAGTAGCTATAACATGTGTGATGTTTTGTGGGTTAACCTTTAATAACTAAACGTTATCAGTGCAGACCGGGCTTTAAAACCAGCTTCTTGTGTAGTTCAGTTACGCTCCCAACAAATTTGTGACTGGTGTAGTGGACGTGAGAACTGCTCCTGTGAGTGAAGATTTTACTATTCCATTTATAGTCCTCTCCATTTATAGTCTGTAATCAGTGCGGGAATTAATGCGCACGAGACCAATGTTGCGGATCATTTATATTTTGTTCTCAAGCCACAATAGACATTTGGCCTGCGCTGCACTCTTTTATTTTTCTTCTCTGTAAGTGCGCATGTGTGTTAATTGAAAAAGAAATATTTAGTGTTAAATTGATCTGTCAACATTGGTTTTTAAATAAGAAAACTATAGGCCTACTCGGAGCAGTTAGTTGGATATCACTTATAACGGGATCGAATCCGTGCAGTAAGGAAACAAGTTGCAAGGAAACACCTGTTTATATGGGTCACTACAATTTGCACATCACATACGGGAGTGTTTCCGCTGTGCTCATGAGTTGTTAATAGAATTTCCAAAGAAAATTCTGGGCAAAGCTCTCAGATTAAGACTTGTAACCTAAGCCTTATTATTTTAAAGTATATTCTCCACAGTGTCATAAAAACATTCTCGCGGTACTTAGATTATTATTATTAGTATTATTTGCAGTTTACAATAATTTGAATAATTCTACTAACGCATCATTTGTAGTCTGTTTTTTTAACAACATAGTTGTTTTAAATTGTATTTTTATTAACAAAAATAAATATTAGAAAAATAAAAACAAGCAAACACAATAAAACACTTGTCTTCAATTCTACAACTTGAAAGGAGCATTTTTGCGTAATAGTTTGTTTACATTGATAGGTTTAATCTATTTAATATTTTCAGTGCTTGTACAAGGCTACGTCTAAACAGCCTGTAATTCTCCTTAGCCTTTTCATTCTTCACAGTCACATCAATTATTTATATTTAGGGTGACAGAATACATTCGTTGTTAAGTAAATGGCCTCATTAATTTAACATATTTCATTTGTGAATTTTCATTTGTTAGATGGAGTTTATTAGCTAATTATTTTGTTCCAGTATTATTTAACGCCTTGAGCAGTAAATATGAAACTATTTTGCACTTTACAACTGTGAATAGCCTATATTGCAATTGACTCGGATTATTATTTATAACTTTATATTTTATATTTACAAAAACAATATCCGGCATTCCCAAATCTATATTAATTTATTTTATTCGTTCTTTATTTTTAAAAGGTTATAGCCTGCAGGACAGGAACGCGCTTTCATTTAGACTGGCTGAATCATTTTTCACTATTACACGCTTAATTTGCTCGATATTTAATTGTAGATTTTTAGTCATAAATCTTTATTATTACACTTAATGTTTCATTTGGCCGAGTTTATGATTACACAGATATTTAAATGGCATTATTTTTTTTATTTTATTTTTTATTTTTTTTAAATCTCGGAAATAGCATTGCATAATGAAATTATGGTCCTAAAGATTACAGTGTCTTTTAAGATGAGTGTGTTAATTGATATTTGTACTGGAGCGAGCAGGGCCAAAATCACTTGAGTATGTTAAATTAGATTAAATGATAAATAGAAGTAATGGACATTGAGATACGGAGCCTTGTGAAATCCACTATACTGACTTCAATGTTCATTTGAATTATTTTTAAATTAATTTTCATTCTAATCATTCATGAATGATTATGCAAAACATCTGTTTGAAATATTTAGATCTCTTAAGTAGTCTAAAATGTATTAGTATGTTTATTTATTTTTTAATCCGTTTGATCAAAATTATGGGGAAAAAGCAAATTAACCGAATTAACTCACTGCACCCTGTTGCGCCCCTGCATCCAAAACTTCAACATCGCATTTCTATTCATTCTGGCTGATTTAAAGTTTAGATCCCATAAACGTGTGAGCTTATTTATTTATTTTCCCTGACTTATTTAACAAAATAGGTAGGTTCGAGTCCCAATGAGACAGGGTGGAAGAAAAGTAGATGCAAAGATGGAAGAGGATGGAAGAAAAGTAGCAGATGATTTATTCGTCAGCGTTTCGATCCGCGTTTTCTGTTCTGTCCTTTTCAGCGCCGATGTCAGTTGCTATTGCTTCTCATTGATCCCGGTGCAAAGTGAGAAGTGAACTAAAATTAATGTCGATTCCAGTGGCCGGATCAATGGCCAGGGTTATTTTAATCTGGATTTGTAGCATTAAAAAAGATCAGGCGCAATCAGACGTTTTCATTCTTGTTAACAATTAGAAGGAGAGGAGAGCATCCTTCCCAAAAGACAACAGCAAGAAGTTCTGCGGCTCTGACTTACAATAATATGTGACTGAGAAAGTCTTTCTGGTTTGGATTCATAAGAAAATTCCACCCGAAACCGCGCACTGAAAGTAAATGAAGCACGCATTTCTTAAATGCAGGCTTGATTGGCCTTTTGTCTATTCCATGTTATCGACAAGCTTGCTGTTTCCCAGCGAATTAAAACTAGAATTAACCCCGTTAACTCATACCCACCCGCCCTCATATGCATGTTTATGTTTTCACGTGCTAATAAACACTTCACCAAAAGCTCATTTGTCATGCAGATGGTGGCATGATATGGTAATTAAAATAATCTACAAATAATACCACAGTTTGAGCACAGGGAAAGGGCTTGGTCCTTAAAGGATTCTTTTGAATTTGTCGAGAAATATTTAAAATGCGAGTGCGTGACAAGCGTTTGGACGGTTGTATAACGATGAAAATAATCAGGTGTAGTCCTTGGATTGCCTAACTTCACCATGTCCCCTTCCATTATGTTTTGAAGCGTGCAGATACGCCTATTCATGTACCTTTTTATTTAGTGCCGAGGCGGAACATTTGAAATTTTATGGTGAGTGAGATACTTTGTTTGTTAGGTAAAGCGCCCCAACCGCAGAAAAGCCTTTGAATAAAATCTGCTGCTGCTCAAAGGTTTTTTTTTTCGTCCTCTTTTACTAGTATGCTGTAACTATATATAGTTTCTTTCTTATTCATAGTTAAGGTATCGTGGCTTTTATTGATGTTTAATTGCTTTTAATGTTTACAGTTTAGTTCAGGGGTGATGTTTTTATCAAGTCTTTTTAACTGATCTTAATTATTTAATTACTAAATTAAATTGATAACTACTACATTAACGCTAATTTAATTGGAATAGATTGCCGCGCATTGACCTTATGATAAACTGTATTTATTTTGTCTCAGTCATTGCAGTGACACTCAACGGGGCGTTGGCTGTGCATGCACTCTTTATTTTGAAGTGCAAAAAAGCATTACAGATTATATATATAAATATATATATATATATATATATATATATATATATATATATATATATATATATATATATATATATATATATATATATTAGTGCAAAACATAAGTCCTGTGTGAATAAATATTAAACTTATGGCAAAGAAACAAAACTGCATGTTAAAGTCATAGAGATTTTTGTTATGAGTCGAGCTGACTGAAGATTCATTGGCTATGCTAGTTTTTGTATTTTGTTCTTTTTTGATTTACCTAGCTGTCCATTATTTAGATGTGAGTTTTAGAGCTGTAGAATAAGTAAATTTTACACCCTCTCTCACAAGGCATTACCAGTGGATCAATAAGAGTCCTATATCTCTCTGCTTGTCTGAATGTTGCTTGGTATCTTCCCACTGAACATTAGTCTAAGAGTGAGACACAGCTCTTCCCACCAGTTTAGAAATGCATATAAATGCCTTTTACATTAGTTATTGGGTTTTATTCTTACAGCAAGAAAATGCATTGATTTTTTTATGCACAAGTTTGTGGAAGGATGAGCAGGAAATTCATTCGGTTTTCTTACTCGGTGGAAAATGCTGTGGAACTGAACTTGGAATAAGAGGCCAACCGTCCTAGTTAAATTAATCTTGTGTTTTATAAGACAGGCCAGCCAACAAGTTCAGGCGGTTTAGTGGCAGACTGCTTTCGCATTGTGCTTTGTTATCTATTATTGACGAGCCCCTGGTTGGTGAACAGTGTGCTCAAACCAGCCGAAATCAAAACAGTGTAAAATCTCCCTTTCTTTTTCTCTCGCTCCTGCTCTGTCTCGGTACACAGTGGCAGGCAGCAGTGGACAGCTGTAAGGGCGGTGAGGTGGGTGGGTGGTTTGGTGTCCCCTCGGCTTCTTTGCAGTCCAGTCCAGGCTCTGAGCGCAGAGGATCCAGACACCTTGCAAATAATCTGGGCTTAGTGAGGAATTAGTTGGCTCAGGTGGGTAGGATGAGACAAACAGTCCATCAGCCCCTGAAATGAATAGGGCAGGCAGGACAGGAAACTTTGAAAATCATTTTGTTCACAATGAATCAATGTTCCCCAGTGCCCGCCGCAAAGCTTTATTTGAAAAGCAAATCCTCACTTATTCTGACAGCTCATGCCGTGTGGCACGTTTTCTTCGGCTAGAGTAAATCGTGCACATTTTGTCTGGGGGGGAAAAAAAGTTGCGAAAGTTTAGAGGCAGGCCCTTGGTATGCTTATGCAGGCGATAAGATCCAATAAAGCAGTGATTGATTACCACTATTTATTGCTGGGTTTTATTGTGTGTCATACACTGTGGGGAATTTATTTGTTGATAGTGAACTGGAGTGTTGAGGCACAGCTTGTACTATCATTATTGATTTAGTTTGCTGTATGTCCAAGTGTCATTATCCCTCACTGCGTTCTTAGTCTGTCATTAAATCTCACTTTCACGTCTTCGGGATGCGGGCTTTCATTTTTTTATGTCTCATACCGCAGCTGCTGCACGTTATTGAATTGTTCCGAGGACGATTTCATATCACGAGGGCTTTGATTCTAATTCAGCAGGATATATGATCTGCGTGGTCCTAAGTTGCAGGCCAGCCGATGGTGAATGACTGTATTTTCAATAATATCGACTGTCCTCTGGTCCAAAAGCTCTTCCTTGTGGAATACTAAGTGAGCCGTCCTCTGCCGAGCAAGTGCGGCCTGGGCGTTCGGCGCGGCACCTTTTACCATCCTCACCGCAAATTTTTAATGCAGCTTTCCTGACTGACAAGCCAAGGGGAGACTGTAGTGGCGTGTTTGTGTCGGTGGCGGCAGCCATTTCGAGTGGATGCTCAAGAAGTCTGTTGTGGATAAACATAAGTTTACCCTCCAGTGTGATTAAAAAACGTAACGAGTGCTAGAGTGCTGCTGAGACCCTTCAGACAAAGGCGTTTGGGAAGTTTTTAAGAGCAAAGTAGTTCAAATGTGCTCCGTACTGCGCCAGTGTCATTTCCTGTGTCGTCGTTTGAGGGCTCTCCATTTTAGCAGCTGCACGCATAACAGCCTTCACACCACATCATATTTTTTGACACCACTGGAAGCTGCTCAGTGAAAGATAAAAAAGCGTGAGAAATCGTTTGCATGGCTTAATTCGGAGCAGCAATTAGCATGAAATCCCTCCGTCGGCCGCATTCTTGTAACTGTTGCCGTTTGTGTCTCCTCACATGGTGTCTAGCTCCGACAGTTTTCAGATGTGTGGGTTTGAATGTGTGCGTTTTCTGAGGGTATTGAATGACAGTGTCTGCCCTGTCCTGTAATAAAATGTAAGAGTGGCACTTTCACGGTTGTCAACAATCTCTAAATATACTGACAGACAGGCAGAGGAGCTGGAGCTGCGGTTTGAGTGACACCCTCCGCCGAAACTTTTGCATTTTCTCTCAGCAGTCAAATTTGACAGTCGTTTGTTGTCGATGAAATTGGATTCATTTGCTCTGCTTCCCAGAGCTGTGCCGACAAAATGTGTCATTGACAACTTCTTATTTGTCTTTGTTGTACCCTTTCTGTTTTCTTACATCACTAACTTTCTGAGAGAGACGCATGGCTCATCACGGCAACCGACACTGCAATATCATAACAATGTAATTTGAAAAGGAAATGCAATGCTAGATTTATGCTGGTTCAATTTAACAATGACAGATTTATTTATTTATTCCCCGGATAATCAATCTCAATTTTTAACTTGTGACAAATATAACACAATGAAACTTAAATGTAAGTTCCTAGGGGAATTAATTATTATTACTATTAAATTAAATTTAAAACTAATAACATGCATTTATTTTTACTTGTTTAATTTAGTCTCACGTAGTTATTTTATGTCAACACCAGCTTTTTTGTTTTGTCATTCAAGTCTGTTTTTTAATCATTCTTGCAATGCAGAGATGAGTTACAATGTTGAGCAATGTTGTAATGGATTTTATTTCGCCTCATTTAAGATGATTTCTTGAATCTTGGATTTTTCGCATGAAGATTGATGGATGGAGGGAAAGAAGCGTGACAAGAGTTGTGGTGGACATTGCGGTCCTGTACCCCCCTTTCGACCTCTCTCTCACTCTCTCGCTGTCTCTGTTTCTCATTCACACACACACACATACACACACACACACACACACACACTCTCTTTGACGTGTCAGTGTGTGTCAGGCTGACTCACTGCTCTCTTTGGTTGCTCTGGGACACTGGGCTCTCAGTTTGTGCATGCTTTTGTGTGTGTGTGTAGCTGGGGCACCAGGCAGACCGGCCGCAGCCACAGAAATGATTAGCACATCTGTACAACACTCAGCCTAGTCATGCCCCCTCTTTCTCTCTCTCTGGTGCACCATTGGGGGGATATCCTGTGTCCTTTTATTGGATTGCCAGTTTCACACTGCCTGACTGCGCTGATGGTAATGATAATAAAATTGAAATATCCAGGTACTTATCACTGTATTACCTTGCTATCAACACCCACCCGCACTCATTTTTTAGAGGTTATCCGAGGGGAGAGATTCGATACAGAGACGAGGCCCTGATGAGTGTGAGAGGGGAAAAAAGAGAGGGGGCTTTCGATATTGGTACATTTTCAAGGTGCTATTTTCCCAGCTAGGCCCGAGTGAGAAGACGGAACGTAATGCGATTCTTGGGCTTCTCGCCAGCATCAAGCGGTGTAGTGTAACCCATTTTCTACAGACAGGAAACGGCACACATTCCCCTGCCATGTATGTGATAATGTAAAGCTCTTTTTACTGGGCCGCAGAGTGTGTGTGTGGAGATCGAGTTTTAAAATTGATTCGAATGAGTGTTCTGGACAGCTGATATCTGTAAAAATGCCCTGATAAATTCCCCAGGAGTTTCTTTGATGCAGTTTGATATTTTGTGTGGCATTTGAAATGGCCTCGCCGTGACACAAGTCTAAAGGCCCATCTATTTGAATTACTCTGAATAAGAGGACCTGCTCTCCAGATGCACAGATTAAATTCTGTTTTCCGTGCACACACGTGACATTTCACAACGTGCATCACTGTTTAAAAATTCACAGCTATTATTATTATTTTTTATGTTTATTAAAGAAGATTCTTATGCTCACCAAGGCTGCATTAAATTTAAAAAAAATATTTTTTTTAATGTTGTGAAATATTATGACAATTTAAAGTAACTGGTTTCTATTTTGCTGTATTTTAAAATGTACAGTAATTTATTCCTGTGATGGCAAAGCTGAATTTTCAACAGTCATTACTTCAGTTTTCAGTGTCACGTGATTCTTAAAAAAAAAAATGTATATGCTGATTTGCTTCTCAACTTACAATTCTTGTTATTATTACTGTTGAAAATATTACTTAATATTTTTGTGTAAACCATGATACATTGTTTCCAGATTTTTTTAAGTTCAAAAGAACAGCATTTATTTGAAATAGGAATCTTTATATAACATTATAGATGACTTTGATGTCAGTTTTAATTAGATTAATGAATGCTTGCTTAAAAAAAATACTGACCTCAAACTTTTGAACAGTAGTGTAGTCCACTTTTATGTCCTCATATAATTAACTAAATCAAAAAGTAATCTTTTTTTTATACCCATTGTAACCCCTTTTCAATAATGGTCCATGATGAAAAGAAATAATTCTAATGCAGTAATTCTGATTTGAGCTTTTTGAGCAATACAGTAATTTCTGAATTTCATGTATGTTAAATGTCCATTTAACTAATAGTAATAGATCACTTTTGGGTCACCCTCAAGGGATTGGCAATGACGGACAGACGCACACGTGCACAAATAGACACTAAAACGCTTCTCATTAAACCCACTCACACTTTTGGCAATCGGTGAATGTTACCCTCCAGGGCTTCCTCTCAGGCTGTTTGGCTGCAGCAGGGGTCAAAGGGTGAAGTGCGGCTAATTTATTCATTCATTCAAATTTCCTGTGCAGATGGCAGGCTGATATGATATCGATATGAGAATCCCATCGGAGGCAGAGGACCAGGGTGTTCACACGAGCAGGCCCTCGCTCTTATCTGATCAGCGCACGGCTCTTATCTGCCTCAGACGCCGTTCTGCTCTGCAGACAGGGAGATGGAGTAAGAGGCTTATATGTGATCTGAACCTCAGATCTGTGGGGGGAAACTTTCTATTTCGGAAAGGGAAAAGTAGGCAAGAGTTTCAGAGTGTTTTTCAAGTTTTTTAACTCCTCCTCTGTTCAACTTTCTTCAGGTGGAGGACCGTCAAGGATGAGCCGCCAGTGAGAACGACCCACGATTCTGCCAGAGAGTCGACAGCACAAAAGTTTGCACCATTCTGCCCATACAGTTTCCCCCATCTCTCTTCTCTCCACCCCTCCCCCATACCCCTCTTCTATCGCCCCTAACCCCCCCTCCGCCCAACCCCAGCCCAGTCTCCAAAATGGACTTGCACCGGGCAGCTTTCAAGATGGAGAGTTCCTCCTACCTGCCCAACCCGTTAGCATCCCCAGCGCTAATGGTGCTAGCATCAACAGCGGAGGCTAGCCGCGATGCCTCCATCCCCTGCCAGCAGCCTCGCCCATTCGGCGTGCCAGTTTCTGTGGAGAAGGACGTTCACCTCCCCTTCAACAATGGTTCCTACACGTTCGCCTCCATGTACCACCGGCAGGGCGCTGTACCACCAGGCTTCCCAAACAGGGACTTCCCTCCTTCCCTCCTACACCTCCATCATCAATTTGCCCCACCAAATCTGGACTGCTCCCCCATAAGCATGCTCAACCACAGCGGTGTTGGGGCCTTTCGGCCTTTCGCTTCTCCTCTGGAGGACCGTGATGGAGCAGGAGGTGGCTACCAGTCCGCTTTCACCCCAGCCAAGCGGCTAAAGGGCTGCCTGGAGGCTGAGGCCTCTCCGCACCTGCGCTACTCGGATGCAGAAGGGAAAGAGTATGACTTTGGCGGCGCTCAGATCCCCTCAAGCTCGCCTAGTGCTCTCAAAGCCGTGGAAGATGCAGGGAAGAAGATCTTCGCGGTGTCAGGCCTGCTGTCAGACCGAGAAACCTCGTCCAGTCCGGAGGATCGCATTGAACGCTGTGAGTACACTCTTTTTGTAATGAAGTGCACCACTACTGTCCACTAACTATACAAATAACTAAAATACTTAAGAGTCTACTACTACTCGTAGGGTCCACACTAACACACATTTGTTTGATTAATTTTGTTTTGTTGCACATATTGATTATTTTGCCGCGTCTTTTATGTAAGCTAGCTACTCACAGATGGGTTTCAAACATATAATAAGTGAGACCTATAGTTAATTAAACTAAAATAATCTAAAGTGATTTAAAATGATGAACTGATCATATTTTTTATTAAAAACAAAAACAGTCGAAGATAACCAATAAAAATTACCATTTCAATTAATCCAAAGAGCAATGAGTGTGTATATATATATATATATATATATATATATATATATATATATATATATATATATATATATATATATATATATATATATATATATATAGTCATGACATGTTATCCCTATAATGTAGAAAGTGTGTCCCGCTTCAGAAGTCAGACTTGCTGGGGAATGTTTAGAGAGTGTGCCCTACCGGTCTTACAGAGCAGATAAATTCCACAGATAAAACTCATAAATGAAATGGAGGTTTCTCTTGGGCGAGTGTGTGTTTGAATGAGTGTGTATGTGTGCATTTTGGAGGTGAGGAAATGTGAAATGTGTGCACAGATTCATAAGACCTCTGCAGAGTGGAAGCCCAGTGGTATTACTGTAGTAATCTAACCTGACCACTCTTACTCAAATACATTAGAAGCCCCAGTGAAAACATAGGTACACACACACACACACACACACACACACACACACATACACATGAGTTCTACAAACTCTTATCCAATTTCATTCTCAAGATATTTACTAGTGAAAATAAATAAATTTTTTCCTTAATAAATCTGATTTGAGAAGAATGTTTGTTATGTTATGAGACACACATGAATGTAATTATTTTATAAAATATTATTAAAATAATTTAACAATTATTACTTAACACACAAACAAGTGTATTTTTTAGCAAATTCAGAGATTGTAAATGCAGGTCTTGCTAGGTTCCAATTATTTTTATTTGATTTTATTGATTTATTGTTTGTTTGTTTGTTTGTACTTGTTTTCTGGTATGTTTCATTTTATCTGGGTTTCTTGTCTATTTATTGGTTTATGCCTCTGTCTGCAGATCTTTCTTTTTTTAAATTCCTCTCTCTCTCAGAAGCACTGTCTGTTATAGCATTTGTCCTCCTTTTTTTTGTGTGTGCACTCTCACTCAAATCCTACATTTTTTTGATTTTTTACAAATTTAAAATTATTTCCCACCCATTCACTCTTTTTGGGAGAGCTATAACAGTGCAACAGGGAGGCCCGACAGCAGGGTAAAGAGCGAGAGAGGGATACAGAAAGAGAGGAAGAGATGGAAGCACCCCTGATCGAACAGATGAGAGACAAGGGCAGCGAGCTGAGACTGATCTGATAAAAACAGCAGCATGCAGGCTGGGAGGAGCGTGAAAGACTACCAACAAGAAACTAGAGAGGAAAGCAGGAGTGTGAGGGAGGAAGAGAGACAGACTAGAGGAAACTATGACCAGTATCTCATCTAGAATTTCTCCTCTGAGGGGGTCTCGTTTGAGAGCGCTCTTTAAGAGATCCACCGTAGCGCTTTTGAACCGGCAGCAGCACAGGAAGCAGCGATACAGTGCCGGTCCGTTCGGCTAGAGGGATTATAACACCTCCCCACTCGGCTCAGATTAAGAGACGATAGCGGCCCTCAAGGGCCAATCCAGGTATAATCCAAGTCCCTCAATGGACTGTAATCTGACATTCATACTATCAGATAAGAGCAGCGGCTTCTCTTGCTGAAATGAGAGGGGATTAGGGTAGCGGAAGCGATAGGAATGCCTCAGTCTTCTCTCGTCGAGAAAAAAAAACAGAGAGAGAGTTTTAAAATTTGGAGAGTGGGAGACAGTTTTGCCTTTTCACTCTCTGCCTCTCTCCTTCTCCTCCTCTCTTTTGAAGCTGAATCTAATTAGATTAAACCTTAGGCCCACCAAGGGCTCTAATGCAATTGAATTTCCAGCAGTGTTGTAGAGGAGACTTAAATTGGGTTCCCCTTGACTGGCTACCGTGCTACTGGCTGTCACTTCAGGAACCCTGTCCTCTCTCTGGGCATTAAGGCCCAAATCTGCACTGTTCTGCAGCCGGTGTGATTCTCAGCCGCTATGCTGGTGAGCAGGAAACCTCTGCAAGATACAGTCCTATCATGATAATTCCTGCAGATAGAGTTCCTCAAGAGTAACAACATGTCACATCTAGAGCTTCGCAGCATGACATGGAAAGCATGGAAAGGAGAACAACATGTGAATGGAATGTGTCCCTTACAAAAACTATTTTAAACATATTTCTCACTAATTTACACTTAAAAGGACTGTATAGTATTGCAGTGATTGTTTTACATATTGCCAGTGCCCCTCTATATACACAAATAAAATCTGGTTTCTTGGGTTTTTGTATATGTCATTTTCAGTATAAAATGTTAAATAAAAAATATAATAAAGATAATAATAATAATAATAATAATAATAATAATAATAATAATAATAATTTATATATTAGTGCTGTCAAATGATTAATCGTAAAAGTTTTTGTTTATGTAATTATGTACTTTGTGTGTGTGTATATATATATATATATATATATATATATATATATATATATGCACACATATACATTTATATATTTAGGAAATAGTTACATGTATATACATTTATATATTTATATTCTTAAATTTTATATTATATCAAAATATATTTAATATATGAATATAATATATTTTATACTTTGTATTTATATGTACATAATAAATAAACATGGTATACACATATTATGTAAACAAAAACTTTTATTTTGGATGCGATTAATCACGATTAATCGTTTTACAGCACACACTCATGTATTTCAATTATATTTGAAATTACTATATTGTACTTGCATGATTGTTTTACATATACTATTGCCAAAGCATCTATAGTTGTATACAATCGTATCCCCTTGTGACCCTGTGTATAAAGGAAAGGAAAAAAAATGAAAAAAAAAATATTATAGTCTAGTGGATCCTATGATGTGATATTAATGGAATCGTTATTATTATAATTAATTACTATGAATGATTAACTGTGTTATTTTGGCAGAAATTAGTCACTATGGAATTTTGTCTCTAGCACAATGTGTGTGTGTTCATTTCCCAGTATGAAAGTGTTGCATCTGGAGCATGTTTGTTTGCCTTCTCCCTGCACACATTAGCACGGCAGAGCTGAGCAGTGAAGCTGACCAAGGACAGCTTTCCCAGCTTCACATCCAGAGGGAAAATGTGTGTGTGTGATAAACAGAGAGACTGATACAGTGTAACCTGTTTCCAAACTCAGTGTGAGCCACAGAAAAAAATAAGACATGAGAAGTAGTCTTAGAAGGAGAGAAGGCAAGGAATGAGGGAGAGTAAGATGAAAGAAAGATAAAAAATAATAAAAGGCAGGGGATGAGCAATCAGCAGCGCCGTGAGCTGAAACGCAGACTGCAGCTGCCTTCCTGAGCAGCTGAAATAAAAGGGAAAAAATCCTTAAGACAACAGAGAGCAGCCACACGGGCTTCCTTCCTGATGTGACCAGCCCGTGAGCCATGTGGGCCTGTCTCCATAAATCCCTGCTGATTTACGGGGAACCGGGTGGCTGGCAGCTCTGTGCTTAACCCCCACCACATCAGCAGCGAGCCACCGGCTGCCCGTCCTTCCACGTGGAGCTTCCACACACTTGTTCGGAACTTCAAATGATTTCAGTTTGGGTCGATATATAGCACAGATTACAGCACACATCAACACATGTTAAAAGATTCTCCCGTGTCCTCCCGAATGTGCCAGAGCATCAGTCATGAGAATATATTGTTACAATGGCAAACCTGGCGGGGACTCATCCTCTAATTTACACGGCTCCTGAGCAGTAGCGCCGAGATGCATTGTGTTAGCAAGCATAGTTATTTTTGCATTGCGTCTCCCTGTCGCTCTCTGGCTTTGTAGTTGCCAGTCAGCCACTGGGTTTGAGCCTTTAATTATTTGCCGGTGCTCTTTCTCTGTCTCTTTTTCATTCTCCTGCTCTCTCTTTCTCCTCACTCCCTACTCTGTCTGCGTGATTGATTCTTGTTTTCATGTTTTTCGATTGGGCCGCACAGATCTGTCAGAGTGTATAGTTATTCCGCCGTCTTTTCCCTTTCAAAAGCTCTGAAGAGCAGTGTGCACTGACAGCTGTTAAAACACACAGTTGTTGTTTTTTTTACCTCTTTTTTTTTGTCAGAGCAGATGTCAGTGGCATGTTTGTGTGTGTTTTTCTTTCGCATGTATTGAAAACTTTGGGAAGCAGTTGCAGCAGAAGTGGCAAATTCACCAGGATAACGTCATAATAATGGAAATCTGTTGTTACAGAGCAATGAAAAATGGTTGGAGTTTTAGAGAAGCGTTTTCTCGGCTTCTTCTTTTCTCAGGCCGGCAGTATTGTCGCTGGTTTCCGGCAGGCGAAGAGTTAAGGAGATCAACATTGTCATCCCAGCAAAAATTCCCCCTCCTTCTGTCTCTCCCTCCCTCCCTCATTTGTCCTCCTGCTCTGGTTCCTGCTCCCTCCCTCTCTCTGTCACGGTCTAGTGGCGAAGTTAAGTTAAGTAAGAGTGTTCTAATAATTAGGCTGCAGAGCAGCCGCTCGTCTGTGCTTACCCAGATGTTAAAAGGCTTGTCCTCTCATGTTGGCTCCCTGTCGGTGCCCCCTCCACCCTTCATCCATTCCTTCCTTGCAGCTTCTACCACTCTCTCTCTCTATCTCTATCCTCAGTCTATCTTGCTCTTGCCACCACCTTGGAGATCTATCTATCTATCTATCTATACAATAGTAATATCGTTCTATCCATCATTCTATTTATCGTTCTATCTATCCACTCTTCTATTTATTCCTCTTACTCTCTGTATCTTCACAATTTTTAAACAGAGCATTAAGACTGTGCAGCTTAATAACAAACATTTGCTCGGAAATCAGGTTTCATCTCTATTTTAGAGTGATGAGAATTACTTTATTGCAGATCAGAAGAGCAAAGTGTGCGATCCGTCTTGCTCTCTCCTCTGGTGACTCTTGGCTAAAGACAGCAGGTGTCAGTGCAGCAGGCCATGGTTGCACTGCTCTCTGTGATGTGGAGGAGTGCCGGGCTGAGCCATTGTTGCGGCATGATGCAGATCAAGGATTAGCGCTTCCTGCCTGAGCTTTGTTGGCAGGCCCACTTGAATTGGACACAGGCTGGTGTGTGCGGGCTGCTGGAGCCACTGTTAGGGAAATGAACAGGGGAAATGAGATGAGAGCGTGCATCCTCTACAGACAAACAGCTGGGATCAGAGTGAATTGATGTAGAACGTGAAGGTCTTACACCGCAGCACAATCCTCATGAATATACAGTAGCTTACAAACATAATTGTTTGTTATAAAATTGCATATTACTTGGGATTTATTTATGGTTTAAAAGACTGTTAGAATGCATCGCGACCTAAATGGTTTCCATTCATAGTTTTAAGCTCTTGGCAGATGTGTACACACAGCTGTATGGGGGTTCTT
Organism: Carassius gibelio; assembly: GCF_023724105.1. Lineage (NCBI taxonomy): Eukaryota > Metazoa > Chordata > Actinopteri > Cypriniformes > Cyprinidae > Carassius > Carassius gibelio. Next base: position 20,246,545 of record NC_068397.1, read on the forward strand.
TCAAGCACACACATGCACCCAGGATTTAGGTCAGGCTTGTTCCCATGGCCTGGATGTGGGCCTTGTGGTGATGTCACGCTTTGCTATAAAAGCAAGCCGAAAGCGGTCCGCTGAGTCCTGTAGAACCACACAGCTGGCATTAGTATCCGTTCTGCTCATGCACCCGGGGTCAGAGAGAGCCGGTCATGGTACCACAGTGGGCCGTCCGTCAACCCTGAGTTTAGTTCCGGGCCACCGGCAACCAGGAACAGCCCGTAGATCAGGCTCAAACTCCCTGGACTAATACTGGACTAATGCAGATGTGCTGAAAAGCCCTGTCCCCCTGAGTCCCTTAAAGAGGTAGGGGATGAAACTTCACTCTCGCTAACAGGTTCACCACCCACAGCACAGCAGACCCAGCCCGCCCGTTCACAACCACCACCTCTTCATCCTTCTCCCTCTCTTCCTTCACCCCTCCTCACTGTTTCCCTCAGTAATCTAATCTCCTCTTCGTGTGCGGGTGCAGTCTTCTGTGACAGACTTGTTTCCAAAAAGCCGACTTGGCTAAAGGACACACATATTATATATATATTTATTGCATCGCCTTAAATGTGAATTATTGAACAGAAGTGATTACTGAGCGGGATTCGTTGGGGGGCTTTCTGGGAGTTTCAGACGACTGTCGCAGATTAAAACAACAGCATCCGGAGTGACATCTTGCATGAGAAATGTCTTTAATGTAAGCTGGTCTTTCTTCCAAACATTAGCATTAGCTAGAGGCACGCCGTAAGCCCTTACACCTGTAGCAGTTTGTAGCTTGTGCTAACGAAGCTTCCAGCTCTGCTTTATTGCTTCTGAGAGGGCCGCGTGTGTGTGATCATTGCTCATTACCGGTCGGTGAGACCTGAGGCGGAAAGGCGGCTCAGGAGAATCTGCATAGAGACACGCACGGTCCTCCAGAATGCCAATAGCCCACGCACATTAGAAAGTGTTGCCATTTTGTACCTTCTTCCTGTCACTCTCTGTCCAGGCGCTCGTAGGGGCCTGATTAATTATTTAGCAGCATGTATCATCTATTTACCTTAGTAATCCATCTGTCAGCACGCCTATTGATCCAATCCTGCATTCTAATTGTGCATCCTCTCGCAGCAGCTAGCTCATATTTAAATTCAATGCCTGTCACTGCGCCTGACTGTCTGTGCGCTGCCGACTTTCACGTCTGTCGCTGCGGTTGCATTTCAGAGGCCGTGTTCAACTACAGCTGTGCTGGTGAAAGTGAGAGTGTATCTTTTGCCCCCTCTCAGGTGTGACCGCATTGTTGTTTTTGAAGTAACACGAGGAAGGTGGGTTTTATTTGGAAAGACGTGGTTGAGAACGAAAGAGATGTGGGAGGAGGGTGAGAAGAAATCATGAAACAAATATATGTCTTTTGTTTCGATTTCATGGTCACATTGTCTATTTAGTCCCCCTTAGATTGATTCCTATTTCCTCTTTTTTATTTGGAGACTCTAACCTAAAACAGCTGCTACCTCAATCTATCTATGTTAACAATAGATTACAGACAATAAAACTGAACATTTAACGTTTTTTAGAAACTATAAACCATCAGAAATGTAAGAAAATTTACTCATTTCAACTCAAGACACCATTTTTCTTTGTTTCTACCAACTGCCAAATTGCATGAACAGCATTGTGGGATGTCACGGACAGTGAAGTTGCCTTGTTGTCCTCCTGCCTCTGTTTAATACTCGCGAAGGTTGCATTTTCATCTTTGGAACGGTGTTTGTCTTACCTGTTCTCTCCCTTCTCTAGCGTTTTCACTTTCTTCCCCCTCTCTTTCTCTGTGGGTGGTTGTGTAGTGGCAGTAGGGGCTTGTTTGTTGTGGTGACAGGGAGGCGGCCCACTGATAAGAGCACCGTGGCAGCTGGTAGCCATGGCGGTGTGTGGTTAGTGAAAGGGCCAGAGTGCGGGGTGGTCAGGAAGCTGAAACGCTTCTGCAGTTGTCAAGCTGGTCTGTCTGGCCAGGCCTATGAAGCTGGGTTTTTACATGCCAATAAACAGGGCCGTTTTGGGGGTGGGCTGGTAGCCAGGCAGCCTGGGAGAAAACAGTTAAAATAGGCACTTAAGAACTCCCTCCCTTCTCTCCTATCACGATGGGTTATGTCGCCATTCTCAGTTGTGTTCTAACAAGGCTTTTGACATAATTGAATACAGTAGCCCTGAGTAGATAAGCATTTCATGTGCCAGCCACTATGTGTCTGAGTATTCTGGCTACGTGTGCGCATGCAGGAACTGTATGCATGTGTTTTATTAATTTGAGTGTGTTAATTCTGTGTGTGTGTCCACACGCTCACTGCCAGCTGGACGTGTGTGAGCTTATATCCTTCCTTTGATGGCCCACTCCTCTTCAGGGCTAATCAGAACAGATGCGCGAGCGCCCAGCATGAGTGATCGTGCAAATGCAGCAATCAGTAAACACTCGCTGAGTTAATGACACCAATCAATGGCCTTTTAAAACAGCTATTTGATAATTGCAATCATCAATGCCTTCTGTAGTATACATTACAAATGGGCCTCTCCTCTTCTTCTCCGCTCCCTCCCTCTTTCTCTGTCTCTCTTTCCCTCTTTCTTTTTACTCTTCCTTTCATTTTGTGATCATGGATCTATGGTCATATTATCCTGTCACCCAGTGCGGTGCTGTAACTGAACCATAGAGTTGTAAGCATTTTGGCACCCTTGTATTTCAGGTTTTTAAACTTATTTTATTGGAAAGAATTGAAACCACCCAAATATATATATTTTTTTAATAAAAGAAATACATTTCTTAAAATTTCTTGACCCAAGTGTTGTTTGAAGCCACTTAAGACTGAGTGCTAATGACTTAAAATGTAAAAAATAATAAGTACCTATACAAGGCTGATACTTAAAAAAATATTTTATTTATTTATTTATTTTTATTTATTTATTTTTTTTTTTTTTTTACAAATGTTCAACTTGAAAATGCTTTAGTCATGCTCCATTGAAAATGTTATAAAATAAATAAATAAAATAAATAAATAAAATGTTTTATAAATATTTAAAATATTTCCAAGACTTAAAACATTAATAAATGCAGTGAATTGTCCTTGTGTTGTGTGTAAAAAAAAGAAAAAAGAAAAAAAAGCTTCAATAATTTCTGTTACTTGATCAGGTAAGAGGAACACGTGAAAACAATTAAGTGAAAATAAGAGGTTATTTTTTAAAAATTTGAGTCTCAAACAAAAAGTAAGTCTCAACAGAGGCTGAGGGTTTAAAAAATAAGATTTTGTAATCAACAAGTCTAAAGCAATCCTCAATTATCTTATTTGGTAGAAGGGATATTGGTTAATTTACTTTTCATTACTGTTCTTTGTTCCTTTTTGTGTCCACTCACTGTGAGCGAAACAGTATCGGACATAGAAGACACAACGGTTACGAGTGATTTCATACACTGAGTGCTCTTCCTGTTTGTGTTTTCTGCGAGTCGAGAGCGAGTTTATTTTTGTGACACATCAAAGAACACGCACACTCTTTGACCGCGTTTCCTCCTGGGGGGGGGGGGGGGGGGGGGCAAAAATCATCTGAAGCAGAGACCCCCTCCTCTTCACCCCTATCAAAGCCCTTAACTGCCCCCCTTCAGTCGGCCATTTTCAGGCTGTGGATGTTCACCTGCAGGCCCGAGACCCCAACAATTTCAGCACTGCAGAGCCGAAAATTGTCGCCATTGAAAATGGAACCTAAAAGTGGCTAATCTGAACTCCCTCTATATCGAGCCTCCCCTTCCTGTGTATATGTGTGCTGTTGTGAGTTAAGCTGTGATTCACACCTGCTGCTGTGTAATCCTGTAGTCATGTTGGCCCCTGGCTCCTGTGCTCGCGCGGCTCTGCGGGTGCCATTTGGATACGGGCTGTCTAATACCACATCCCCACGGCAGAATGCACGGCATCCGCCTCTGGGGAAACGGGGGTGGAGGGGGGGCACAGTCGAACCTACAAATGGGGACCGGAGGAGGAGGGGGTGGGCTTAGAGAGCAAAAGAGAGCAAATCTGTCACTTTTCCCAAAGCAGTCACCCCTGTGACCTCCATTCAAAGATATATTGATTTTCCAGTGCTCTGTCTAACAAGCGGCAGGCTGAGTGGGGTTTAGTGATAGTGGTCGTATGGCTCGGACACAGCGTGATGCTCTCTTCTAGAAGTTAAACACATCTCCTTTCTGTCCTTTTTTTTTGCGGGGACATCAAACAAGTGCAAATAATCAAAAGGCACCGGCTCTCCTTCTGCTCCCCCTTTGCAGATCTCTCCACATGAGACCATTTTTCTGCACACATATGACAGCGTGTTTGCTCCTTGTGTGGGGCCTTTTGCTTTAACTTTGCTCCTTTTATGGGCCTCCGTGTGTGTCCAGTTTGCTTTCTGGGGTTTAGGAGGGCTCACGCAGGCCCTCCATGCATGACTCCTTTAACTTTTTGTTTACTGGTCTCTTATGATACACAGAGTCTGGCGAGATGCAAAGATCTGTGGAGCAGAGAGGAGGGAAACAAAGCGAGCATGTACAAACAAACAGTATCAGGGGAGGACGGCCTATGCATCTCAGAGCGTATCTATCCTTCAGTACATCAGCCTAAGCCTTGAGAGAGAGAGAAAAAGAGATGAGAGGAAAGAGAAAACGGCTGCGTTCACACAGCAGTAGAATATCGATGTCACTCCAGTTTCAGAGTCCTATTTATTTAATTGTGCTCTATGAGAATGGTAGATTATTCTCTTTTAATAATGAACAAATGTTTTTAGTTTTATCTCTTTTTTTTATATTTTTGAAACATTTGATTTGACATATTTGTATTAAATAACATGTTATATTGCTGATGTTTTAAAAGAACAGATAAGGACTTACGGTAATTTCATTATTCTTACAGACCATATTAAAGCTACTTCTGAAAGTTGTTGAATAAGTAGGTCAGTCTGAGAATCACATCTGCTTATAAATGAACATGTGAACACAGCCAAAAGTAGATAGACACGTAGATAGAAAGCACGAGAGAAAGAGAGTGAACAGTTTATTTGCAGCACTGGAGAAGAGAGGCTTGTTTTTGAGACAAGACTGTTTGTTCAGTCAGGCTTCAACAAACCTGCCACCAATGGCTTGCTGAGCTGGGGCGAACACTAAGGAATGTTTCACTTCGTTTTCTCAGATGTGTTTGTATTTCACGGAATGATGCACAAAGAAATACAAGATTTGTTTTTTGCCTCGCCAGAAAGCCAGTTTTATTTTTCTTCTTGTTTTATTTTCCCCCTTGGTAGATTTTCAGGCAATCTATTCCAAACTGTTTCGACTCCAGCTGAATTCTCATAATGACAGCGCAAGGCTGTTTGCATCAGCAGCGGATGTAGACGGTGGCATATACCCGCATGAATAGCAGAAGGGCCTGTAAAGTGGAGGTTTTAAAACTGCCTGTCTTTGCGGCAATGTCACAGTAACAACTGGAGAGATGTTATGAGCCCGCTTCAGTGGCAGGTTTCTAGGGAGAAACGGCCTCACACAGAAAACTGGTGTTATATACCTGGAAACAGGGCAATTTGCGGGGTCAGGGCAGACGCCCTGGTGGGCTAGGACGTCTGCGTTCCTTAGGCAGATCGCATGGTGGGAAATGTTTTGGTAGGGGTTCTGGGTTTGCTGTTTGCTGTAATGGCAGGCAGTGGAGCACAGGGAGAGGTTTACCTGTGGCTGTGAGAACAGCAATGACATGACCCTCACCCCAAGCCACATGCTGCCAAAAGGCGTTGAAAGGGGTTACACAAAAAAGAAAATTCATGAAAAAGAAAAATGGTTAATAAAACTATTTGCCCTATAACTGTCTTTTTTGAGGTTTCAACTTTATTGCATTAAGAGTAAAATTAATGTCAGGTTGGAGTCATGGCTTAGTTCTTTAGGGTGCTTATGTGAGTAATGTGAGTTTGAATGCGGCTTGCAACAATTGCCAGATAACATTGCACTGAGATTAAAAAAAAATCTAAATATTGAGAAAATCACATTTAAATCTGTCCATTCAAAAAAAATAAGCTTTGATATACTTATGGTAAGGAATTTACAAAATATCTTAATGGAACATGATCTTTACTTAATATCCTAATGATTTTGTCATAAAAAAGGGAAAAAAATAAAAGAAAAAAGATAATTTTTACCCATACAATGTATTTTTGGCTATTGCCTCAAATATACCTGTGCCACTTTAGACTGGTTTTGTGGTCTAGGGTCACTTATAATACATATTATTATATTACATTTTATTAATATATAATATGTATTTTACATATTTATTATTAATATTATTTATAATTTCATATAGGAATATTAAGCAGTGTGTGTAAATTTTAAGCTTTCAGTGTGTGTGTGCTGGAGTGTCCCCCTCGAGGGTGTTTTCTAGCCCATACCTGTTGTAGCACACTCTGCTGCTGTGTTAATAATATTCTGTCGATACAGCGACGTGATGAGCCGGCTGTCTGGTTTGGGCTGTTCTACATCCATCATCCCTGCTTCCAGCCTCTACCCGTCAATATCCGGGCCCAATGCTAATGGTGGCATTTAACCAGCGGACCTGACAAATTAACCACCGCCCGTCTGCAAGGGTTAAATATTCATCATCCCAGCTTTAACCAGTCCTAACCCCCCTCACTGTGCACCTACGGAGCGGTCACATGAGCACAGAGCTCTCAGCACTACATCACTCACATGTGCCCCGAACAAGGCCCAGAGCACCAGCAGGGAACTGAGGTTAAACATACTGTCCTCTTATAGCCAAGAGCTGTGAAAAATGGTGACAGTCATCTTATTTATATATATATATATATTTTGCTACATTCTCACTGGTGAGTGGACAGGCAAGACGTATACATATGCTCCACACCACATATCCTCCCTGTTCTCTGAAGCTCGCACTCTTATGTTGGGGGTTTGTTAAAATCAAAGCATCCCATCACCCTATACCTCTCCGGCCAGGCTCACACAACAGCTTGTGGTGTGTATGTGCATCTGTCTGTCTGTGTGAGTGTGTGCAAAGCATGAAAGAGTCCCTGGTTTCTACTGTCCACCCCTCCCCTCCACTGATCCTTCTGTCTCCCCCCTTTCTCTGTGTCTCTTATTCAGCCTGTCCATCAGTGGCCTCATAAATAATTCATTGCACTCTCCCTGATGTCTTGTCACCTTCCCTTCTCATTCGCCACCTTGGCTCCCTCCTCTCACTTCCCCTGTGCTGTCCTCAGTGTAGCGGAACACCCCGGGAGCCAGCGAGACCCGGACCACACACACCCTCTCTCTGTCTCTCTTTTCTCATCCCTGGCTCCTCCTTTCCCCCCTGTCCCAGTCAATGGTCATTGAATCAGAAATGACTTCCTTTAGTGTGCTCCATTTGTGGGTAGCATTTGTAGCCCAGCAATTAATAGCATGTCCTTTTAAATGGTCTTCTTCCTTTAAGATTCATGCACTCTGTACTGAGGCCTTGACTCAACTCAGAGAAATAGTATTAGAGCCCTTTGTTTATACGCTATATGTCTTTTCTTATTTACATATTATAATTTTGTGTTGTGATTTTAGCTAACAATTCTTAATTGTTGACTAATCAATCGTTCAACAGCCAAGTTTTTATCATTATATATTTGTATCACACATTCAAAATTTGGTTAGTTTTTTTTTCTTTTCTCTAAAAAGAAGTCTTATTTTCACCAAGGCTGAACTTATTTGGTCATAAAATGTGGTAAACTGTAATATTGCTTTAAATAATAAACTATTGTCATATATTTTAATATGTTATTTATTCTTGTGATGGCAATGCTGAATTACTTGTCAGTCCTCAGTGTCACATGATCATTCAAAAATCATTCTAATATGCTGCTAAAAAAAGTTATTTTTATTATAAATTTTGAGAACAGTTGTGCTGCTTAATATTTTTGGTGAAAATAATTTTTTTTAAGTTGTTTTCTTTGGTGAATAGAAAGTTCAAAAGAACAGCAATTATTTAAAATAAAAATCTTTCGTGACATTCGAAACGTCTTTACTGTCACTTCCTCGTCTTTTGTTTTATTTGTCAGTTTAAAAATATTCATAAAAAATGACTTACTTAAAAAAAAAAACTGAGGGTATGAAGTTAATATTGCTTCACATGCTTCTCAGTGGTAGGTCAGGGAGTTGATTTGGTTAATCCACCACCAGTTGCACGGCGTATAACCACAAACGTCTTAAACAGAGACGTCACTTACCCATAGAGCCCAGCTCTGATGTAGCATAACCACAATAGCAAACCCTTCTGTTTAAATGGGGCTGAAAACACAGCGCCTTATGGTTCGTCTTGCGGTTCTCTCATTGCTATTCCTCCCTGCATCCCTCCACAATTAACGACTGAATTGTATGTGCACAAAAAAAAGCTAAAAAAAGCTAAAAGACAAGCAGCCAAGAAAAGTGAAATAACGGTGCCATTATAATGTATTAATCATGTAGCTTTGAGGGCAATACAAATAACATCACAAAGGAAGAAAAAACATAACTATGACAAATTGGTTTTCCTTCATGGAGCTTGTTTAACGTTCAGGGAGTTGCTGATATCGAGGCCCGATTACGATCATCAGAGAGCTGTGTGCTCTTTCATGCATGCTGCTTGCGAGCGTGTGTTTGATTTTGGATGTGTGTGTGTGTGTGTGTGCATTATTCACAGAAGAGAAGGATTCAGCCGTGTTTGTAGGCGTGAGTAGCAGCCCTTTTGAGACTCGTGCGGTCCTATAGACCATCTCTCTCATGCTCGCCCTGACAGGGCCTGTCTGCAGCACTCTGGCCCTGATCAGGCAAGGCGATTAATACGTTTTAAAAAATGTCCCCTCCACTCTCGCAGCCAGCCATACAACTGCTACTCTTTATTCTGCCAGCCATCTACACGCGCTCTGCAGCATCAGCAGCGGCAGAGCGGCCCATGAGAAGCAGATCAATCAAGCAGCTCGTTGATGAATTAAAGCCTTTAGCAGCCAGGAGGGAGGAAGCTGAAACTTGACTGAACTGCACCCACACTGCTTGTGTACCTCCAAAACACACCTTTGTGCGTAATTTTTTAGCAAATCATATAACAGCGTATATATATATATATATATATATATATATATATATATATATATATATATATATATATATATATATATATATATATATATATAGCGAGCTGTGAAGGCTTAGAAGTCGAAAAAGTAACAACAAGTAGAATGATAAAGATGAGTCATACAGCACAGAATGTCTGGTGTCAACATTCTACTTGGTTCTTTTTTTATTCCTGTCAATCGGTCTAGCTTTCAACTCACTTTGTTACAGCCACTAGCCTTCCTCTGCCAAATTATCTCTCTCTCTTTCTCTCCCCGTCCCATGATAAATTAATTTTAACAGTGACAGCTTGGTTACAGAGCCACCCGCCTTGTTTCGGGGTAATTCTGGCGACAGCTTTATGACTTGTTGTATTTAAGGTGGCCTGTAATTACATGGCTTTAGCATATGTAGCATGAAAGATATGATTCATCTGCCAAGTGGGAGCTGGCGAGAGTGGGAGGGAGCGAGCGAGAATGAGAGATACGGTTCAGCAAATAAAAAAAAGAGCAGCGTGTTGCTACGAAATGTCCCCCTTATTATGTCTCATTAAAGCCGAGACCGCAATAAGGCAATACGGTCCATGAATAAGATCTATGATCGGTGTGCTAAAAGCCAGAGAAAGGGGAAGGCTAATATCTCCTAGGCCGTAAGGGGGCTTTTGTATGTGTGTGGGTGTGCTGCCCATAGAAAACAAGAGGAAAAATGTGCTTCTTTTTTGCAGCTATAACCCTGTGGTGTATCTGAGCGATAGCAGATAGCAGCGAAGCCCCTCTGCGCTAATTAGAGGAGCTTTTAACGAGGACAAAAAGATCTGTTGTGTGGGGGAAACTGACAGGCCGCGTTAATCCCAACCCTATTGTCAAAGCTACAGGAAAGCTGTGTCGGACAATCACCCAGGGAGAGCGTGATAAATCCGACGCCGGCCCTGGCTACCTCCCCACACTCAGGCTAATGGGTTATGAGCTACTGCGCTACCGCTAGCGTTTCACACGCACAAATCGACAGCGGTTCTGTGTTAGCGTAAACATGCCGCGTGAATGCACATAATAATCACGCGCGTATGCTCCCTCGCTACGACACCGATGCAATCATTAGTGGTAATTATCCAGAGTGCTAAATTACTACCTGCAGTTAGAGCTTGATTATTGTGAAGGAGAGCGCTAATCTATAAGCGCAGAGTTAGCGGCAGTATGGAGTGCCACTGCTAGCCCTTCAAATGCCTATATCGGTAAATTAGAGTAATAAGATGCTATTATGTCTTAATGAGACCACAATGTAATTTACAGTTTGTTGAGCGCTAATCCGCGCCCCACATATAATGTCAGGAGATTAGAAGGGAAATATCATGCTGTTCAGCTGTTCATGGCTTAATACATTCATGTACTGGAAAAAATGTTTTGTCAGGGAACCAATTTTTTTTTTTTTTTGTAGTGTACAAATGAACTAGTTTAATTCAAGTCAAATGTATCATTTAATGTCACTAAATCAACCTGATTAGTTTACCCAAAAATTTATATTCTGTCATGATGTGATCATTTACTCACCCAAATCTGAAACCCCAAAATTAAATTAAATTAAATTAAATTAAATTAAATTAAATTAAATTAAATTAAATTAAATTAAATTAAATTAAATTATACATAAAACAACATAAAATAAAATAATTAAATTATATTAAATATATATGTAATTATATATACATAAACATACAAGAAATAAAGCAATACATATAATAATTGCATAATTTCTGTGGGTGAGCTATCTCTTCAAGAACATAAAGACATGCATTTTGCTTTCAAGTTGACTTTAAACACGTCTAACAGCTGTTCTCGCACACAGGAGCAATTTGAACACTTCAAACTCAAAGTCAGGTGTAGTTCTGCTTGAGTGAGTAAATGACTAGCTGCGGCCTATTGACTATTTGCACAATGAAGTCCAGGTCAGTGTCCAGTAGATTAGAGCACAGGGAGCGCTGAAGTATCTGCACCTCCTCAGCTCTGATAAATAACTCGCCATCCATATGATTCACTAGGGTGGTCTCTTGACGATTGGTAATTTGCTGAAATTAAAACTTAATCAAGCATACTGCAGGACTGCTTGTGAATAATTTAGAAAGGATGTGAGGGAGAGCCAGGCACCAGGGACATGAGATTGGGGAAGTGAGAGAGAGCAATAAGAACATAAGGAGGAAGCAAGTTTAAGTTGAGGAGAAAAACACTTTTATTTTGTGGGGTAATTTTTCCTCCCACTGGAAATTATACCACAATGATCTCATAACTGGAGATTTTTGTAGCAAGAACTCTTATTCAAGCATTTGTATTTTTGGGAGGGGCATCATCTCTCACCTTAACTCTAACAATCAGCATGATTCATCTTAGTCTAACAATTTTCAGCCGCAATTAATGTACCTGAATAACTTTTAATACCTTATTTCAGTTGTCTCTTCTGTGATTAATTCCTTAGCTCTGCGAGTGTTTCATTAATAAAAAAGCCATTAGTCATGTGTAATGAAACACATATTTGTGCAATTTTAACAAATGGAATTTTTAATCGGGTGATGATGAGATATTTTAAGTAAACACTATTTGTCTTTTAGTCCCAGCCAGGCTTTGGCAGATTGACTTTCCCCAATATTGTCCCAATTTAAAGGTAACTTCAATCAGATTAAAATTCAGAGGCACGACTGATGAGAAATGATCAAATATATATATATATATATCAGATATATATGAATTCAGTAATTTTCCTCATTAAAATGTGTTTATATTTATATAAACTATATATTTATTAAGTAATTTGTGTATTATAAAGTTGATTGCATTGATTTTTAACACTACAGTGACTGCCACTGCACATTCCTCTTTTCCAGAAAGTGCTTTCTTCTTCATTCCACACTTTTAAAGATAATGAGTAAAAAATGGAGCAGTACCAACCTGTTGTTAGGCCGCTCTGCAAGAATGAACTGCAGGTCCAGACGTTAGTGTGAGAGCCGGGAGGCCTCTCTAATGGAAATGAAGCTGCTCTGAGGCACTGCGCCTTTGTTGCATTCCGCAGACTCAGATTTTATTAAGTACCCTTTAGAGAGAGAGAGAAACACAAGAGGCGAAAAGTCACCCTGCTGCATGTTAATTAGCCCGCTGGAAGTCTGACAGAAGAGAGGGGAGTTTGTTAAAGGAGAGAAGGGAGACTTTCTCAAGCCCACTCAAAGAGGAGGAGAAAACTTTACTCGCAAACAAAACACAGCTTTTCTCTGGTCCTCTTTCAGAGGAGAGGGAGAGTATAAGGGAGAGAGCTGGTTACCTCACTGCGCCCTGTGAGACACTGTCACCCTGTGCACACGGTTCTCTCACCTCACATGCCATCTAAATCATGTCACGTCTCTGTAATGTGTGACAGATGACACATTAGGAGACATTATGGATGGTGCTTAATTTATAAGTAGGCCCACATGCAGCTCCACAGAAAGCTCAGCAGATTTACAGTGTTCTCTGCTCCTCTGGGTTTATTAAGTATTTTGGAGAATTTGATTGATTTCAGATTCCAAAAAAAAAAAAAACATAATGTAAAACTTTTTTTGTCAAGTAACCGATTTATCACGATTAATTGCATCCAAAATAAAATAATTTTCATCTACTGTCTGTCTGTTTTTTAGCGATATGTTTTTATAATTGTATATATATAACTCATAATTGTATATATATAACTCCACAGCTTATTCCACAAATATTCCAGAAAATTCTTCAGATTTTTTACAAAAATCAGTGCAGAAAGAAGTCTGATAGATTCAACATTGAAATCTTTGGACAGAGTGTGAGAAACCGTGTTATGATGGTGCTATATGGCAGGACAAGGTCATAGTAGTTCTTGGGTGAGAATGTTGGAACGTGTGTGTGAGACTTACAGGGTTTCATGCATGTCTGCGTGTGTAGTTGTTGTGGGGTGAGGTAACGGGTGGGGGGTTTGTAGTCTAAAAGGCTGAAAGAGAGCATGATGACTGCTCAATGGCACCACCCAGCCTGCCGTGAAATCAGAGAGTCCTGCCAACAACCAGGCTGGAACTACCCCCTGTCAGTGTGTGTGTGTGCTGGGAGGGGGGCAGTCATGCGGGTCAGACCCGATCCTTCGTTACCCCATCTTTTCCGCTTTCTCTTTTGACTGCTGAAGGTGTGTCCGCTGCGAGGATATGGCAAGAGTGTTTCAGAGCGGTTTGCTAGTAGTTAGAAGTAGTTTGCCGACACGCTTTACTGATCAGGCCAAAAGGGTGCTTTAATCTGTTAATGGCAACTGTAGACCGCTTTTAAAACCCCCTACACACCCATCCATTAGGGGATGTTTTGTTTACCACTCTCCTCTGCTGTTTATTTTTCTCTCACACTTTCTCTTCCTATGCCCTCACAGTGTACTAATGTGTCAAGGCCAGCACTTTTGAATTTTTATAATAAGTATGACAACATCAGCCTTCCTCTCTTTTTCCCTGTTTTATTTTTTTTTCTAATACCCCTGAATGCAGTATATGTCCCGTAAATGTGTTTGCCTATGTGTGTCTATGCATTTTAATAGTGAATAAATGGGAGAAGAAAGGTAGGAGGTCCTATCATTTCTGTTGTACACCAGGGGGAACCGAGATTCTGGGAGGTCAAGAGACTAGCTGTCGGCCCTATTCTCCTCCTCGTCCCTTTCACCCCAAACCTAGGCCACCCCTTCTTGGGTCACGCCGCAGGCTGATCTCTGCTCTCCTTCCTTTCTCACCTTTTCACTACATTGTTATTGCTGAGAATTTAGTGCTAGGCAAACTCCCCCTGGTCAATAAGAGTCCTGTGCTCCTGCTTAACTGACTTCATCATGCAGCTCATCCCAGCAGTAAGAAATGAACCACTGCATCATTACATTTACAGCTAATGTCATCACTTCAGTATCCGCCACTGACATCAGCTCGTTCCAACTAAGGCACGGGTTAATCACCATCCGGAAATTCATCTTTAGTTTATTAGCTTGTGTCACCTATAGATTAGATTCAACTCTTATTGTGCCAAGCACTGTAATCCTTTAAACTGTAAAATGAGCATATTAAGATCCTTCCGTTTAGATGTGGTTCAGTATTAGAAGATGGATAAAATATATTTAATATTTTAAATCTGACATTCATACTTATCTGGATACACTGCAGTTCTGGAAGCAATTAAATGTTTCATTAACTTGCTTGAAATGTATGTTTAAATTATTAGCTTTTAGTTTTATGTGTAAAAGGCCTGATGCAGGTAGTGGAGAAAGTTGCACACATTCTCTTCATTTCTCAACTTTTTTTACTTTTTACTATTTTTTAGAAATGAAGATCTTTTAATAGTAAATTCATATGTGTTTTAATAGGACTGTTAATAAATTGCTTCTAAGTTTATTCTCAAATGGCCAGCAATCAAGTCCTAAATTAAACACTCGGCTGAGGCATATAAAAAGTTCATTCACGTTTTTAAAGGATAATTTTTTGTCCTCTAGAGCAGTTGTCTCAGGCTACCCTGTGATTTAATGCCATCCACAAACCTCTTAGCTGCAGAATTGGTTTCTTGAATTTAGCTTTACACAATAAAATACTGTCGGCAGTGTCTGTCCGCAATTAAGCTTCTTATGCCCCACTTTTAGTCATTAACCTTATGTGATGCTTTTTCGAATTGAGTCATAAAATTGTATTTTTAATGGGTACAAATCAAAGATGTACCGTGAGTTAATTTAATTAAACTGCCATGAATGTGTTCGGCACCCGTCCAAAATTTGAGGATAGCAATACTTCTGAAGTTGATTAAAATATGTGATATTTCACATTATTTTACTTTATGGAGAGAGAAGTAATTAATTGTCTCAGTTGAGCTCCATGTAGATGTGTTTAATGAGTGCTGCTTTTAGAGAACTCTATTATTTTGCTTTAATGTCTAGTAATGTATACAAATCTATTATGTGCTTAATTTACTAATTGACCAAAGAAACTTTTGCAAGTCTGATTTAATCAGAAGTCATTTTTACAATGACATTAATAATTGTAATAATAATAATGATCCTAATTTTCTTATTCTTGTTGTTTAAAAAGTATTATATTTATTAATTTTCCACTTGTAGAAATTATATCTACTCTCCTCTGTGTTTAAACTATTTCTTTTTTATTACTCTTTACTTTAGATAACACTTGAGACAGGTTTAGTATATTGATAGTATTTAGATTTTCCTCTCGGTTACAATGTACCTGTATCTGAATTATACTAGAATAAAAATAAGTATTAGCACTTTAGATTGAGTGCATAATTTAAAATACATACAATTCGTGTCAATCACTTTCTCTTTTTTTTCCACTGTTCTCTTCATTCATAAACAGTCATTAGCATGAGATAATTAAGCATGAGTAATTCTGCATAATGGGTCGTTTTAATTTTCTTAAGGTTATATGGTAACATGAATTTAAATTAGAATGAGCATGATTAATTTTATTATTATCAACAATAATATTTTTTGCCATTGATAATATTAGCAATAATAAACCACATGAAAAAAAACCTAATGATAATTAGAATGAATGATTATAGTCACTTGTCAGTTTAGGCCTTTTAAAAATATATATTACAGTCTGTGTAATCACTGTTAGTATTTTCCTGTCATTTCACACATTTTTACTAGCATCTTGTGAATTAAATGGCATTTTGTTTATACGTTTATTCATAATTATTTCGCGGTTAATTCCCGATTTCATAGTTTTTTGTTATTTTAAAGGCTGTGTCGAGGCATATCGCCCCGTATAATTTGTCCTGTCAGGATGCACGAAGGGCTCTTTTTTTCACATGTATTTGTTTATGGCCTTTTTAAGGTACTGATTGGTTTCTGTCCATTCAGCTCTGGATAAGGAAAAACACAGCGCTCAGAACACTCATCCATTTCAAATCACAGATGGTCTTTTGAATGGCTCAGCTCTCCTTTCTCTGTGTCCCGCATTTTGCTCCTCGTTGTTTCTTTGTGTCTAACTTTCTCTTTCCATTGCCTTTGTAAAAGTGCCCCCTCCTGCTCATCTGCCCCTCTTTTCACCTCCGCCTCCTCCCGCCTTTATTCCTCCGCCTCCCTCTCTGCTGTCTGGTGCATCTGTAACTGCAAACAGCAGAAGATCAGCTGCGTATCACTAACACAAATAGGAAGCTGACTGGCCAAGTGTCACCTTGTTCTTCTGGTATTTGAGGTGCAAATATACTGTGTCGTGTTTTAGATACAACGTTTAATTAAGTGAATGATAAACTGATTTACTTTGCTGAACGTGTGAATACCATTCAATAATTTCTCAGTTGTTTTTTTCTAATTTAGTTTAATTTGACTTCACTTTTGATTGACATAGACTATGTCTTCAGTGAATGCAATTTTTATTGGTTGAAATTTGTGCTCCCACACTATTAAAAACAAATTCAATTGAAAAACATTAATAAAACATCTAACGTTCCTCTAACGTTCACTTTTTTTAAAAAGTGAAATCAAAGTTAAAACTGGCATATCATTGCTCTTTTATTGTACTTCATTAAAACTTTGACATTTATAAAACAGAGGAGAAATAACAGAAATTAAGTAAAATTTATAGATTATTTTCAATTGGATGCAAATAAGATTACAACCTGGAGATCAGTTTATTTATAGACCATTTTTAATGAATTTTTCATTATCCACATGTGGCGTGGCAACTTGAAGTTAATTAATTATGATATAACTACCGACTACGCCACCCCTCTGAAGTGAGGGGAACTAAATACTTGATGGAATTTAGACACACAGGTTCGTTACCATAGGAGGCAGAGACAGAGGCACTAGCGTATAAACTATTTATTAAATTCACAAAATAGAAAATACACCTTTTAAAAGATCAGGCAAAGATATAATTCGACCAGGCATACATTAATCAGTTTTACGAAGGCTTACCCCTAGCAGGGTAGGCTAGCTGCAAAAGTGGCTATTCGTAAAGCACACACACACACACACACACACACACACACAGTGAGGTGAGTGACTACAAACGACAATCCACACTCCGTGCTCCAAACACCACCACCACCAGGATACTAGGACAGCTAGCCACCCGACTCAGGGGCCTAAAACACAAAGAAAACAAATTACTAAAATGTACAAAACGAAATTAATCTAAAGCCTGATTGACAAACAATTACCAAAACACACAACAAAATGTAAAAAAAGGAACAATGGTCACTTAATGAAAACTAAAATGAAAAGGAAAGAAATATATAAAGCAAAAGTTTTAACAATCACTACAAAATCAAACAAAGATCAATTATAACGAAAAACAAACAATACTTAATTAAACAGCAAAACAGCAACGCCGTCTTTAATCTGCTATTATGCAGGAGGCGATCTTCCCCACCCGCAAACAGGCGGATGTTCCCAAAACTTTGTCCTACTAAAAACAACCCATTAGTTAAATTTAAAACACAAGTGTTCATTAAAAAGTAATGCATATACATGTGTATCTATACATACCAGGTATTGACTACAGCGTTACACACACCTCATACAGTTGCTCACAAGCACAAGTCTCAGAAGATTACTTGAATGAAATCAGTCTAACCAGGTGGCAAAAACAGCCTAAAAACCACAGCGAAGCCAGGAATAATTGGCTATTCAAGCTGCAAAAAGGCGACTCCAGCTACAATAAATTAATATAGTTAGCCGAGGTCCAAGAGCTCATTGCAGCATTAGCCAGACCAGCTACAAACATACCTTTGTTAGGCGGAAGCGCACACGTACCGGATGGGCGGGGCCAACAATGACGCATCCCAGGTAGCCTAATCACAGCCTTTATAAAGCAATGACTGAGCCCTGATAGGCCGTTTCTAAGTACCAGGGGAGGGAGATTATCTACTTTGCCACAATCTGCCCCAGCTATTTTATCGTCGCCCCGACGATAACACAACTCTAACCACTGACCATACTACTCCATGAGAAACACGAGATACTTAGCACAAGTCCTCTGGCCTTGACGGCTACTCAACGAGAAACACGAGACACTTGTTACAAGTGCTCTGCCATGACGGCTACTCGACGAGAAACACGAGACACTTGTTACAAGTGCTCTGCCATGACGGCTACTCGACGAGAAACACGAGACACTTGTTACAAGTGCTCTGCCATGACGGCTACTCGACGAGAAACACTAGAGACACTTGCTACAAGTGCTCTGCCATGACGGCTACTCGACGAGAAACACTAGAGACACTTGTTACAAGTGCTCTGCCATGACGGCTACTCGACGAGAAACACTAGAGACACTTGTTACAAGTGCTCTGCCATGACGGCTACTCGACGAGAAACACGAGACACTTGTTACAAGTGCTCTGCCATGACGGCTACTCGACGAGAAACACTAGAGACACTTGCTACAAGTGCTCTGCCATGACGGCTACTCGACGAGAAACACGAGACACTTGTTACAAGTGCTCTGCCATGACGGCTACTGGCATGACTTAAGTCGATCCGGACCCCATGGTTCAAAATATTTACGAAACCAACTTTCCGTTATTGTGGACACCATGGAGCCAGTATCGACCAAACATGAAATTTGGACCCCACCCATTCGAATAACAAGGTGCGGGCATGAAGACATTAAATGAGACATACTTGAAACACTAGAGCCGGTCAATTCCCCAACCGCGCCTTGGCTCGGCGACACGGTGGGGACTAATTTCCCGACAACGCAAATGGACCAGGCTGTCTACCCTCAGATGACGACGCAGCGGGCAAAGGGGGTTGCGGACGAGGGGGAACACGCTCCCCATCGCACTCTCCAGCAAAGTGGCCAAGTCGTTGGCACCTCCTACATATAATGGGGCCGCGGTGAGGAGGCTGACTACGTGACTCACCTTGTACACCATACTGAATCCCATAGGCGGATGGAACGGAATTGCTTCGTCCTCTCGTACTCCCCGACATCCCCTCCCTTTCCCATCTTAGAGCTTCGCTTCGAACTTCCAACAATGTTAACATTGGCTGACGACGTATTAACTGTTTTAATTCTCGGCGAAGGGCCACGTCACAAACATGTTCAATGAACTGATCGCGTAGCAAAACTTGTGAATTTGGCATAACATACGGCGATCGCTGCGTCACACGTTCTAGGAGACCCATCAAAGCTAGGGAAAACTCCAACAATGATTCACCCTCCTGCTGCTTTCTAGAAAAAAATGCCTCCTGTAATGAGACATATGACTGTGAGCAACCGTATAATTCCCGTAACACCAAAATAATTTTATCTGGATCATTTCGCTCAATCTCCGAACGGTACCTAATCTCTTCCCTTGCCTCCCCCTCCAAGTGGTCAAACAAGAAGAAAGCTTGATCAGAAACAGACAGGTAACGAGCCTGCATACAAGCTTTGGCCTCTTCAACCCACTCATCAATGCTCAGACCAACCCTGCCATTGAATTTTTGACATTTCCTGTCTCGAGGTACAAAAACGAATCGTTCTGGCAGGACTGCCTGTGCACTACTTGGCTGAGGGGGGGCAGCAACAGAAGGACCAGGAACAATAGAAGGTGCATCACTAGGGCCAGGAAGCGCAAGAAAGTGGTCTTGACGCAACCTCTCATTTTCTGCCCGCAACTGAGCTACTACTTCCCTCAGTTCCTGTAACTCTTCTTCCATAATTTTGACGGCCGTAACACTTACCAACAAGAGGGAGTAGACTCACAAAGAATCAGAATCCACCAGACGTGCGCTGCTGTTTTGCTGCTACTCCTTATCAATCTCACTGCAACAGAAAAATAAAAGAAAAAAAACAAAAATACAACCACTAATACCAGTGTCTCCGCCAAACACGGTATCCTGCCGACTACGCCAGAATGTGGCGTGGCAACTTGAAGTTAATTAATTATGATATAACTACCGACTACGCCACCCCTCTGAAGTGAGGGGAACTAAATACTTGATGGAATTTAGACACACAGGTTCGTTACCATAGGAGGCAGAGACAGAGGCACTAGCGTATAAACTATTTATTAAATTCACAAAATAGAAAATACACCTTTTAAAAGATCAGGCAAAGATATAATTCGACCAGGCATACATTAATCAGTTTTACGAAGGCTTACCCCTAGCAGGGTAGGCTAGCTGCAAAAGTGGCTATTCGTAAAGCACACACACACACACACACACACACACAGTGAGGTGAGTGACTACAAACGACAATCCACACTCCGTGCTCCAAACACCACCACCACCAGGATACTAGGACAGCTAGCCACCCGACTCAGGGGCCTAAAACACAAAGAAAACAAATTACTAAAATGTACAAAACGAAATTAATCTAAAGCCTGATTGACAAACAATTACCAAAACACACAACAAAATGTAAAAAAAGGAACAATGGTCACTTAATGAAAACTAAAATGAAAAGGAAAGAAATATATAAAGCAAAAGTTTTAACAATCACTACAAAATCAAACAAAGATCAATTATAACGAAAAACAAACAATACTTAATTAAACAGCAAAACAGCAACGCCGTCTTTAATCTGCTATTATGCAGGAGGCGATCTTCCCCACCCGCAAACAGGCGGATGTTCCCAAAACTTTGTCCTACTAAAAACAACCCATTAGTTAAATTTAAAACACAAGTGTTCATTAAAAAGTAATGCATATACATGTGTATCTATACATACCAGGTATTGACTACAGCGTTACACACACCTCATACAGTTGCTCACAAGCACAAGTCTCAGAAGATTACTTGAATGAAATCAGTCTAACCAGGTGGCAAAAACAGCCTAAAAACCACAGCGAAGCCAGGAATAATTGGCTATTCAAGCTGCAAAAAGGCGACTCCAGCTACAATAAATTAATATAGTTAGCCGAGGTCCAAGAGCTCATTGCAGCATTAGCCAGACCAGCTACAAACATACCTTTGTTAGGCGGAAGCGCACACGTACCGGATGGGCGGGGCCAACAATGACGCATCCCAGGTAGCCTAATCACAGCCTTTATAAAGCAATGACTGAGCCCTGATAGGCCGTTTCTAAGTACCAGGGGAGGGAGATTATCTACTTTGCCACACACATATTTTTACTGAGTAATATATCACTATAAAATCATTATAAAAATATTTGTTTATTGCTAAATAAATAAATATTTAGCTAGAGAGGCAGGCTGATGTGGATATGTCACTTTCTGGAAGCCTGCAGCTGTTTTGGTATTTAATAAATGTGTCATCAGTTTTATACTGGAGTTCGAAGGCTCTCTTGCTCTCTCTCTCTCTTTGAAGGTGTAATAAACTCACGGACTGTCTCTTTCAGTGGCAGGTTCTGGCTTACTTAAGTAGGCGAAGCCACCTCTCTTTTTTAAGTCCTATTGAATGTGGGCATTGTTGGGGAGTGTAGCCATGTTAATGTCATGTACCGTAAAAATCGCTGCTTCCATGGCTATTAGGTGCGCTGGTGAAGTACAGGGCAAACAGAGAAGAGGAGAAGCCACACTACAAAAGCCAGCAGCGGCAGCCGGCGGCATCAAATGCTGCGATAATTGCATTGCTGTGAAGGGCTGGCCCTTTCTCCTCTCTCCATTTTTTCCCCCTTTTTTTTCTGTGTGTGCGATTTGTCTCTTAAGCCGGCGTAACGTCTCGGACGGGGCTGCAGAATGTGGAAAGCAAATTGGAGGCAGAGCGTGAACAATGCAACATGGAACACTGCTGGGGTGTTCTTTACCGAAAATCACCCCTCCTGGATGAAGAGAGAGAGAGATGGGTGAGTGAGAAAGAGATTTAGAGAATGGAGGGAAATAAAAACAGAGTAAATAAGGAGGCAAAGAAAGAAAAACAGACGGAAATAAGACAAACTATTTACCCACTGCAGCCTTCAGACTCTCAAGAGTTTCCTCTCAAAAGTGATCATTTTAAAGCACTTCAGACTAAACCACACAGACTTGCCGTGCCCTTTCGCCCTCTGTTTGTGTAGACAGCATTACAGTGACAGGAACAGACTTGCATTTTAGTGCCAAGCTTGTGGAGAAACCGTTTGTGATTGTGAATATATAGTTGACTGAAAGTAAACAGATTAGAGGAGAGGAAGCTTAACTGTTCAAGGCCCCTTTTTGATGTTTAAGAGCCTAATTTGATTTTTCACCTCCTATTGTTTCAGTGTTTTGCTCCTCTAATCCACTTTAAAGTGGAGGCAGCTTTCATCCTGGCGGGGGGGTTCAGGGAAGGAGGGGGTGGGGGAAAGAGTTGCTAGCTACTGTTTCCCTTCTCCTTCCCAAATGCACTAGTAAAGAAAAAGTTTATTTTATTATAATAGTTTTTTTTTTTTTGAGAGAGAGAGAGAGGTAAGGTAGCTAACCAATAACCCCATCCGCCACTTTCCTCTCTTGTTTTTAAACACTCCAGTGTCTCAATAAAGCCCCCGTGTCCGCACAGCAATAGAGGCCTATTAGACCCTGGTGGTGTATTAGAAAAGAAAGAAGGGGAGAAAGAGACAGAGAAAGGGTAGCAGTGAAATGACCAGCTTGGCGATACTGGCTTAATGTGCCCTCCTCTGTGACCCTGAAAACGCACACACAAAACAGAGGACGGACATTATCCTCCCGCAGTCCTGAAAAGAGCTGCGATGAGGCCGACCCTTTGTGTTCCACGGCCCTATCCACACCATTGACTGCAGCATTTTTCTTAAGTCTGTTCAAGGGAGAGAGAGAGAGAGAGAGAGAGAGAGAGGGCGAGTGAGCAAGACAGTATTTGTCTCCAATTCTTATGAACCATCTGTGACTAAGTTTGTATTCATTGGACCAGCCAAACAGCTTTGTACATAGGTACATTTGTTTTTACGTTGTTAGAAAAGTTTTGTTTCCCAAAAGACAGTGTCTTGAAATCCTTTATCATAATGCAGGTTTTAACTGACCTGATAATTGGACATTTTCTATTTTATTTGTTGCATATCGTTTAAGGCAAACATTTATCTGATGATATGTTTAGATTTTACTAGTTTAATTAATGTAGTTAAGAAGTAGATTAATGTGTTTTCTACAATATTTTTTTTCTTTGATGACAAATAAAAGCACACAAGCTACTAAATATATACCGTGTGTACAATAAATAGATTTTGTGCTATGTGTCTTTATACATTATATTAAAGAAAACAGAAGGAAGAAAAAAGACCCTGGTCCTCTAGGGACAAATGGCCATGTAACCTTCTCCCACATCCATTCAGTCTCCTTTTCTCTTTCCATTTGCCTCCCACAGATGTGTGTGTTTGTGCATTTTTTGCCCATGTATGCACATGTGTTTGTGTGTAACAAAGCAAGCTCAGCAGTACTCTGAAAGAGGCAACAAAAATATATAGGAACGGATGAAAGAAAATGGAGGTAGGGAGAAAGGAAGAAGAAAAAAAGGGTAGAAAGAAAGAAAGAGAGAAAGAAAGAAAGAAAGATAGAAGAAAGCATGGAATGATAAGAGGATGGAGCAAGGTAAGATAAAATATTGGAAAGAAAAGGAAGTAGGAAAAAGATGAAAAAAACAAATGAAAATTACAGAGGGAAAAAATATGAAATTATGAAAATATGAAAGAGGAAACAGACGGAAAGAATGAATAAAATGAACGGAAATAAAGAATTAAGACAGAAAAAAGAAGGAAAAAGATAAATGGATGAAAGGAAAACAAATAGGAAGTACAGATAGTAAGGTAAAGATAAAAGGAATGAGGAAATAAATAAAGGTAAGAAAGAATACATTTAATAAATAGGAAGGATGTGAAAAAATATGAAGTAAAGAAAGGAAAATGCTTAAAAAATGGTTGAAAAAAGTAGCCCAGCAGCAGTGAGACAGTATCAGCCTGCTTGGCTGGGTAGACATCACAGTGCCAGATACCTTATTGCTTTTAAGTGGCCACCAGGCAGGGTCTGCAGCTTGAGCCTGCTACCTTTCAAAGTCACTTAATCCCACTCCAGTGCCTCCGATAGCCCTAATGATCCACACAGGAGACTCTCCACACTGCACACCTGAAAGCTCGCTGCTCTGCAGCCATTCACACTGACTGCACTGTCACTGAGTTAGTGTGTGTACTCATACACAAAGCTCTCCTTTCCTGATCATTGGCCAAACGGCCTTGGACCCCAGGAGACCCTCGTCTTAGCCAGCTGGCTCAAGCTTTGACTCTCACAAAAGTAAGAGTTCTGGAAAGAAACTGTTTCCTTCAGTCATATCTAACAAGGGACAACTCACAGAGTACTTTTGTTAAATAGTTTGGAATAACACTCACTACACCTGTAGAATTTTAGTGATGATCACTTGACTAAATGAGAAAAAACATTTAGAGGTTCAAACGATTTAAGCACGGTTTTCTGAGGGCATGGGTCCAGGGTTAAGAGAACGGTAACAGGTGGTGGTCCTTCTGCCCCCCCCCTCGCCCTGCATCAAGCCCAGCTTGAGTGGTGCATGTGTGTGAGGGTGACTGGGTGGATTTGGGGTGTGTATTGGGGTACTGATGCGAGCCGAGAGGAGGAGGGAGAGAGAGCTAGGCGGAGGTTGAAGAAACAAGGCTTTTCGGGTTGAGGGGCATTTGTGGACAGGGTGGAGGATGACATCATCCGGAAGGAAAGTTCTTATGCTCTTTCATCTCTCTGGGTGACCATGGGGGACTCACAAATTTAATACACAGGACAATTCATCCGGTATCTGTGAACTGAGTCGTGCCAGCGAAGCATGTTAAAATGCAGTCTGGAGGATAGTTGAAGAATACTCGGACAGTAACACGCAGACACCTCGCCACTCATCCTCCTACCCTGCTCACATACCACTATCTCCCATACTTTAATGGCCATTTCCTTTTCAATTCAGTGCACACAATACAAACATCAGTCAGGTCCCCAAACGCCTGTCAAAGTTTCTGAAGTGCCAGGAATGGATGGAGGCAAATGAAAAAGAAAAGAGCGGCACACTGTGACTTAGCACCCAGCACTCGCTCTCCTGTCTGACGGCTGGAAAGAGAGGGAGAGAGAGGGTGATGGGAGCTGGTTTAACAATCTGCCTGCTTCGGGCCGTCCTGATGGAGCAAAAGTGTGTTCAGATTATAGGGCTTGGAGAAAGGGGGTGGGCCGCTCAAGAGGCACAGCCACTGACATGATGGAAGCCTAATGGCAATAATTGCAGGTGCTTTGACAGGGCCTATATGATAGTGCACAATAAAAACCCTGTGTTTTTCAGGTCAAATTTACACCAAATTGCAGCGCTGAGCTGAAACCGGCTGTTTTGCTGCCCTCCGTTCGCTTGCCGACATCTCACTCTCTGATTTACTCAATCAAAGCTGTCTTTTTTTATCCCAGATAAACAGAGTAGAGCTGGGGCTTTGGAAGGCTTGACAGGTGTAAAAAAGGGGTAGTTAAACAGGATATCCTCCCCCCACTCCCCCCCCTCCCTTTTCATATTATTATTTTGGTTTCATTTGTCAGGAGTAAAAATAAAGTTATGTTTTTCTCAGTGTGGAAATTTGGCACCTTAATTGAAGACAAGGAATCACAAACCAGGCACTATTCAATTAGACCACTTCTGCAACCTCCTTTCCCTTGACTTTAGAAAAAAACACCCTCCTCTTCATTCCATCTGTCCTCCTGAACCCTTAAGATGCGGTGCACTTGTTATTTCAGAGAAGCTATAGAATTTGCCACAGAGCAGTTCTGTTCCTTCGAGTTTTTACGAGGTCACTTCTCAAGCCATCGACTTTTATATCATCACTTCCTGATAAGTAAGAGTTTCCTTCAAGTGCCGGTGAAGGGAAAGAGATCTTAGCCCAGACTGGGATTAATCCCCTAAAAGAGGTTCCACTCGTGAGTTCCCAGGGAAGGCTTTGGGGTTAGTGTGGACTCTGACCCCCTCCCTCAGAGATCCTAAGTGCTCCCCCCTTCTCCTAGCTGAAGCCTCTGGACCCATGTTCCCAAACTACCCTTACTTTGTTCTCTTTGTACAAGAAGTAATTGCATGGCGTGGGGTGAAAGAAATCCAAGGGGGCCATAATGATTTTGAAAGGGAGAGGAGAGACACGGGAGAGGTACAAGGAAGAGCACTGGAAGACGAAGGTTCAGAAGGAGGGGGGGTTACATTATTAAAACAACAGACCACTCAAAAGGAGGCTATCCCTGCACCTGATCGACCAGCATCATGTGTGCCAAAATGTTTCTTTCTGATCTCAGTTCAAAGACAGCAGGGAAGAGACTCAAAGCATTCAAAAGAGAGGGGGAAGAGGGGGGTTTGGATTGTTGGCTTACTACAAAAAGGCACATCCCTAGTCCCTGGAGTCCACAAATCATTCAAGCAAATACTGAGTAGTGGACATGCAGTGCTAAAGCTAGTCTTAAAGAAAGGGGAAAGGGATGCCCTGCTTTTGAGCACAGGACCCACATGTTCAGCCAGGGCAAGTGTGCGTAGATGACAGAGTTGCCTTCATCTGCACATCTGTCAACGTGATTGTGCTTGGGTTGATATCACTGCATGATGTTTGGGCTCTTGTATACCCATTCAGGCCCGTTCAGTGTCTCCGTATGTGTGTGTGAGCCAGGGTGCTGGTGGCTTGTCCTTGGGCTCCATGCTTTATAGTATTGGAAACATTCTGTAGAGCCGCCTGAACAAAGCCTCCAGGGCTGATTGCCTTACCAGTAAAACTAATAGTCGAGGAGTTCTTACACAGCTTCTGTGCTCCGGTAAGAAGCCAGCTGCTTTCAAAGGCTCAGCCGGCAGGCCTCACTGACTACCACTAGCTCCCACAAGCCTAAGAAACTCTTAAAGTTCAGCTTGAGGAATCTCCGAGGTTAGTGTTGAAAAGCTAAAGAGCTTGATGTACAGTCACAATGAAGATAATGGAATGAAGGCATTGGAAGTCTCCCTTGTTGTAAATAGATGTTTTCCCATATCCCTTTTCTGTTTTTTTTTTAGTCTTAAGTTGAGCAATCTGTCCCTGGATGCTGCAAGATTTGTTTAGCCAAAAAGGAAAAATAGCTGCATTTGTAGAAATTTATGTCCTGGTTTGGCGGAAGATACAGTAATGGAATGTTTTATGGCACACTCTCAGCCTCAATTTCCTCCTGCAGTATAGCAGGCTAACTGAGGAGAATGCCCGGGCCGAACTGCAGCCATGTTTCCATTATGTCCCTGTGATGTGGCCACAGTGTAATTGTAGTTTTGTGGTGATGCCATCACCACAACATGACAGCACCTCTCCAAATATTATGATCTGTTTTTTTTTTTGAGAGGAGGGACGCAGTGAACTTTCCACCAACACATCTGGCTGACTCACAAAGACACAAAGGCTTAGGTCATCTCTCAGAAAGCAAACCAGGGATTGCGTTTAATATATTTCAAGTTAATAAACTCCAATTCTTTAGAAGTTTCCCAAATTTCCCAAAATGACTGGAACAACTTATCTCCTGATTGTCTCCTTATTGACTCAGGTTTTTTTTTTTTTAAGGTGAAGTGAGGAGCATTCTAGCTATATTTGTTTGTATTTGGTTTGGTCTTTTTTGACCCCATGAGCATTTCCTGTTTGACCTGTCCCATCTGGGATAGTCATTTTAGCCTTTCCTTCCTCTGTGCTCCCTCCCCACTCTAATGAGTCGTGATGCCGTAGTAAATGGTCAGCCCCTAATGACCCATCGAGCCTGAATCAGACAGCAGACACGGCACTGCAGAGCGGACCTGAACCTCGCACACCTACAGATAAATTCAACATTCTCGTCATTGAAAGCTATTGGCTGACTTTCTCTCTTTTACATGTTGTCTTTGTCTTTGACTTTTTTCTTCTTTCATCATTCTTTGCCCCCCACTCTCTCTTTCCCTCACAGCCGTTGTTTATGAAGAGGGATTTATTGGTCTGTGTAGGGCTGTTAGGTGGTGGTGGGCTTCAGTCCTCAAGTGGTCTACAGGGGTAAGCTTGGGGACTGCTTGAATACACCTCAGTGGTTCGAGAGCTATCCTAGCTTCCTGAAAACCTGTGTCTTTACCTTGCTGCTCTAGAAAAGGTTAGTATGAGGTCAAGAACAAGGTGTTTCTCTCAAGGAGGTGGTGATCTGTAAATGTCATTTTTTGTCTGTACATTTTCAGTCTATACATTTAATTTCAGATTTTTAAATTGTAATTTTTAAAGATTTTATCTTTGCTTCTTTTTCTTGGTAATAATCAATTTTATTTAGGTTTGCATATACAGTATATATACCATATATATATATATATATATATATATATATATATATATATATATATATATATATATATATATATGATGCAGACACAGCTGACTGTTTTATAGGGCCCGGTGTTGTTTCAGCTGGGTTGTATCTTAAGCCCATGCAGACAGACAGGTGTCTGGGGTTGGTAGTTAGTCAGGGTAATTAGCAGGTTGTGCTGAGCTGTAAACCTTCATTACTTTCCGGAAGAGCCAGCATTTTTATGAACAACGGACGAGAGGACAGGGGAAGTGGGTGGGCTAGGATGAGCCCTCCCATCCCTGGAGCACGTCCGGAAATCTACAACATTTCACATAATAAGACATGAGCGATAGGAAGACAGAAAAAACGTTAAGAAGAAACATATTTTTTCACTTGTCATTAAATTAATTTACCATTTACTCAATGAACATTTCTGGTCTAATTGTAAATGGTTCATCGGTGGATGAAAGAAAAATAGTTTGGCTGTATAAAATTAAGCAAAATGTAGCAACTCTCTTTTTCTCTAAAATGACTTTACTTTCCCACAGACGTCTCCATGCAGGTTAATATTTAGCTACCATTTTAGCAAGTTACATTTGATCTCAATTCAAGTTCCATCCTACATTTGTTCTCATTGTTTCTTTTAAAAATATGCCTTTTAAGATAAAATAATTGTAAAATGTTTGTAACAGAATGCATGGTTTTTTAAGCTTTCTTACTAAAACTGCTTAAGGGCTAGTTTATATTTAAAGAATATAAAGCTCACATTGAAAATTCCCGCATCTCCACACAAATACGTCCTCATACCAGGAGTGTAGCTAGGACTACCCTGGAGCAAGTGAGGTCACAGCTGTGCTTACTCCTTTGTAAAGTGCAAATCTCTTCACCCTTTCCAATAAGAACAGATAACAGCACTTAGCTTACCAGTATCCGTCTATTCATTCTAACCACTCTCCTTCCTCACAATTCTTTTATGTGTCTTAGATCTTTAACACTGCCAGGATCGATCTGCTTTATCACTGCAAACGTCTGAGACCTCAATGAAAATTTGTTAGTAAACACAAGGATTTGGGATTTCTTTATACATTTAAAACAAAGAAAAGTACATTCCAAAACACTTAATGTAATTACAGTGCAATTACAATGTAATTGATATACTAAAATATAATGTATACATTTTTTTAAAAGCGAAATAAAAGCACTTTCACTTGTGATCTCTTACTTTTGGATCCCAATGTATATGTTTGTACAAACACATCACACACTACACCTCTATTCATTACTTGCATCAGGGTTCTTCAATATTTCATTTGAGCGTGATAATCGTATTACCTGACTTGACGTTTTGCAGATAGGGAGTAATGGGCACAGATTTGTGGAATTATTGGCTGATTGTAATGTATGTGAGTGTCAGGATGTGTTTAGCACACTTACCAAACCAGGGAGTTAAACAAAGACTGATTATTTGTGTCTTTCTGTGTGAGAGAGAGTGAAGGAGAGCAAGAGGATGTGTATATGACACCGTTACAAAGATTGAGGGCAAACTGTGTGGTTTATGTGTGTGCGAGAGAAGCTGTGTCGGCAAAAGAGAGAGATTGCTGATAAAGATCCGTGTTAACCCTGCATAGCAGCAGACTGAATGGAGGGGAAAATTAGGCCTGATATAATACTCATGAACGGGACTCGTGCGGAGAAGGATATGTGTGTCACCAGCGGTGCGCAGAGAACGTTTGAGGACTTGAAACTAAAATCCCTGCACTCACATTTCTGTCTATTAGCCGTTCCACAGCCCTCCGTGAGGTTGTGTGATGAGATATATATTTCTCAAGCTCCGTGTTATTAAAAACCATGTTCATTTCGGAATAATTTTTAATCCTTATTTTGGAGCTAAGCAACAACGAGCCGTGTGCTCTGCCAGAGATGTTTCCCACAGATCTGTTGCCATAAATGTAATGTAATTTTCACTTGTAATTCAGAAAAACAGAATCTGTCAAATCTCTGCCTATTTAAAAAAAAATGCTTTTAGAAAATGTCAAAATGAGTGATTGTGTCTGCATTTGCTGTTGTGTGTGCTTGTGCTTATGCGTATGTGTTTGGCTGTTGTGGATGCTACGTGTGTGAGAGTTTGGTCACAGAAGACATTGTGGGGATTAAATGCAGGTTAATGGGCTGTTTGGAATGGTTAAGACTGAGTGAGAGTGAGAATGGTTGGAAATGGCTGCCCCAATGTGATTGATTCCCCAGTTAAAGAAGGCCTGGGGACAGGATCCATTAGCACTGCTGAGAGGAGAAAGAAGAGCGTGCTAGCTAGGTGTTCTGCCCTGTTTAGTCTTTCTTACTCCACAGTAAGGAAGCCAGGAAGAGATAGAAAAAACTCCAGCCAAAGGCTAGCTTTTTTATGTTATACACCGCAAAAAAAAAAAAAAAAGTTCTTAAATAGTTTTAATGAACCTATTTTGATTTGTTTTCTATTAAATATATTTTAAATCCTTAAATCTTAAAATAGATTTCTTAATTCTGAGAAATAGGTAACTAACAGTCCCCATATGTGCCAGTGTGTCCCTGTTCTTATTTATCTTTATGCTTTATAAGACATTTGGACATTTAAAAAAAAAATTGTATCTTGAATGTAACTATTGTAAAATGATGTTGAAATATGTTGCATGTAACATATTTTAGTTTGTGTGTGTGTATGTGCTTGTGTTCTGTTTCACTGATATCAGATATTTTATTATAAAGTTAAGAATAAAGACCCCCCACAGTATTTTGTAGGCAAATCAGTAGAGCTGTGAAAGAGATCTATAAAACAGGCCCCTGGTGGCCAGCAAGAAAAGAGGAGGTAAAAAAAATCATGGCTGAACACACACAGCCTCACTGCCTGACCTCTACTATCCATCTGGCTAAACTATGAAACACACAATCACCTCATCCTTCTTTCACACCAACGAAAGTCTGAGGAGTGACAAAAACAAAGAACTGTTATAAAGGAAGAAAAGGGCATGGCAGAGATAGTGTCAGGTATATAAGAATGACTGCGGGTAGCCTATACAGTATATCTGTATGTGTGTGCGTCAATGTGTGAGGCTTGTTACACCAGTTAACAGTGCAGAATGATACGATGATTTGCCATCTGAGTCTGGCTGTTATGTGGTCCTCCCATTAGAAAACCTAAGTCTATTGTTACCTTTCACTTGTGCCACCACACTGAGCTCAGTGTGTGTTTGACACATGTGTTCATGTGTCATGTACGTGTGTGAGAAATGTTCCTGGGTTCCTCGGAGATCTGGGTCCTCTCTGATAGTAAATCAGTAGCTGTGTTAATTGGTACGAAAACAACACTTTGGCAGTATATAATGTTTTATGTGTCTTTCATGTCCTTAATTGTAATACTGATGAGGGGTTGTATATCAGGGGAGGGCCCTGCTCTGCTCGGCTTGCTGTGTTGGATAAGCTCCTTAGTGGCATCAGCGGAATATTCTGCCACCACGGCGACTCAGGCAGAACATAATCGGCACCCCCTCTCATTTGCAATCAGTAATTAGTATGCAAATGAGCCCAGGGGACCACACAAGTACTAGTGTATTACAAGGGGCTGATTATGACTCCTCAGGGTCCTCAGGGAAGACAGCAGAGTACTGAGGAGCAATTCGCCACCCCCCACACTCCAGCGGCTTCTGAGTGTTGCCTGTTTATATGGCCCTCTCATTGGTGTCTGTGCCAATCAGTCACAGAGTATGCCCAATATGTGCCATTTCCTGTGAATTAAAATGCCGTGGGGTTGAGCGTGACAGAATATGCATGGCATTATGACCTGCTGTTTATGAGTTAGCCATTTTTTGTGCATCCAGCTGAAGGCGTCTGCACCAGTAATCCTAGTAAAGCTTCCTTGTGAGTGCCATGAATAAACGTGGTTATTCTTGGCATGACTATATTGCTCAGGAAATAAATTTGGTTAGATTTGTTCGTGCTTTCTTGGTAAATTTTAGCCTGTGCATTCTGAGAGCTTCAAACCCCGCCAATAAACCCAGATGAAAGCAGAAAGTTGGCAGGGAGAATTGGTTTTCCATAATGGACATGCTGGCCTTTGACCCATGTAGCCCAAAAGTGTCAGTTGGAATTGGGATCTTAGCTACACGTTGCCCTTGTGCCTGATTTGCCATGTGACCTGACTTAGGGAGAACAGAGAGATGCAGGATCTATAACACCTTCCTTTTGTTCATTTGCACAGGCAGCCTGAGATATTGGCTAGAGAGATTATTGGCATATTGGTGTCTTTAGATCAGGCACAGGAGATGCACAGTGGGCTCTGCCTAGAGATAGTCAGGGTGAGGAGATTAAGTACTCTAGTGCAAGCCAGCGGATGGTCAATTGGTTTAGGGTTTGGGGTGCACAAGACAATGTCTGGTAAGCTCGTTGAGGTCATTCTGCCTCTCCTTTCTTCTCCTCAGCCTCCTTATGATAGTATAGATGCTCCTGAAGTTCAAATGCTCCACTGGGGGCCCGTTCCACAAAGCAAATATTATTGCACACCCAAATAATTTATGAGAAGCATTCACCCCCCCCCCCCCCCCCACTGGCAACTTTCCCCCATATCCCTGTTCTCTGATGGCTCTCATAGAGAGGGTATTTATGACAGAAGGTTTGTTCCCTGCCTCCATATTTCACACACTGAAAGGGGAAGGGAGGGTGGTAATGAAACGAACTATGCCGAGGCTTGTGCTGTGACAGCTATAATTGTGGAGCACATTAAAAGGAGAGTGAGGAACAGCTACTCCACCTTATTTTTTTCCTAGAAGGACAATGTGTCAAGAGAGAAACCATCAGATGGCCCGACATGTTTGATGAGCCTTGTTGTGTTCAATATGAGATTTCTTTTTGATGCACTGATTATAGGTGTTGGCTTGAAGTGCTACATGTCGTGAGTTTAATGTACGGTCAAAGACGTCCCCCCACAAACCCTGGTAGGGGGTCAGATTAATGCATGTATGCACTGAATCTGGATTGAGAGGTTTCCCAAGACTAGGTTTGAGGGGGTCAACCTATATGTCACATGAATATCAATTAATCATCTCCTAAATTGGTTGCAGGTGCCATTAGTTTAGAAGGGTCAAGCAACCGCCAATTTTTTACTCAATTAGCAGTGACTGTTGTATCATAGGGTAGCCCATGGAGACGCTTTGGGGAGGGAGTTTATTATACATTCTTCATTAAGTGGTTCCTGGCCCTCTCACTCCCCTCACTGCTAAGTATTGGAGCCTGGGACTCTCTCCTGATCTAGTCCCTTCAGGGAAAGAGAACAAACCCACTATCCGGCAGTAAATCTATGTGAGGCATCACCACTATCAGTGTCCTGGCACTAACAGTGAGGTTAGTGAAGCTCAATGATGCTATTCTGCCACCCAGCAGCAGCTCAATGGCCTTTTCAAGGTGGACAGCTCTCCCTAAAAGGGTTAAAGCCCAAGGAACTAGGCGCATACCCCCCTGGGAGTACCCCCCACCCTGCCCCATCGAGGTGGCATTGTTTCCTTGGACAAACATTCCCACAGAAAGGGGAAAAAGCCATTTGGCTCCCCCAGCTTGTGCTGCTTTCACTGGCTGAGGGGTCTTCCCAGTCAACAGCTGGACATGACGTGACAAATTGGGGCCTTTGTCTTTGT
Organism: Carassius gibelio; assembly: GCF_023724105.1. Classification (NCBI taxonomy): domain Eukaryota; kingdom Metazoa; phylum Chordata; class Actinopteri; order Cypriniformes; family Cyprinidae; genus Carassius; species Carassius gibelio. The sequence goes on from NC_068397.1 coordinate 20,280,510, forward strand.
CTCGAGGAGGTAGGGGGAACTGTGTGAGTGTTGTGTGAGGGTGGGGTGGGGGGTTGCTGTGACATTGAAAGGATGTGGGAGCCGTTGAATGCATTGTGAATTGCACAGTTTAAATGGAAAATATGTTGAGGCTTTGTTTCAGATTGAAACGCTTGACTTCAACTAAGAAGGTCTGAAAGAGACATTTTCCACAGGTTAGCCGTGCTTCTTAGTAGAGTTGTTCAGACCACAGGTAAGCTGGAATGCTGATGCACAGAAAAAAAAAAATCTAACACAGACTGGTTTTATGGAAGCGGATTTGGTTACAAATGAATTTCGGCAAACCTTGTAAACCAACCCAGAATAGCAGAACATCTCGCCACTGTAATTATTTTCAGGATTCTGAGAGGCTGTAAAAGAGCATCTGAATTCAGGCACGAATTAAATTGTAGGATGAACTGAATTGGCTCTGAATTGCATATTTCAGTTTCAGTTATGTCATATTTCAGTTGAGCTTAAGCAGTAATTAGTCTTTTTTAAAATGTCATTTAAATGCACTATCCCAACTAAAATCATGCCAGTCCATTTTTTTTACAACACAGACTACAATTGGACTTGCCATTGGTACACTTCCTCCAAAAGACAAAAGTCACATCCGATGCATAATAATCCTTTTTTAGCAATGTCTCCATGCATTGCCTTGAGTATGTTTATAACTGAGAACTTAGAGCATTGGAACCTCAGGCTCATGCTGGGCTCAGCAACTCTTCAGCTGCCATTTTATGAAGCGCCTCTGCCAGAATGGGAACAGCGATTCCCCCCGCTGATGACCCTGGGGTGAAAAAGCTCTGCATTTGACAGAGTCCACCTCTTAACTTGTTAACTTGCTAATTGGCCCGCAGTCACTTCATGAGCTGAACAATGGACTGCTAGCTGAGCGATGAGGCTCTCTCTTTGAGAGGCTGGGCGAAGGGGGCCAGGTGGCAGTACTGGGGAGCAGAAAAGGGGGTGGCTACCCTAGAGTGTTGTGTGTGGGGTCTGGCTGGGTTACCAAGGGGACGGCAGGCTGATATATTATCTAGAAGAGTATCAGGCTGACCCAGGGAGGTGTGGGGCAGGTGGAGCACGATAGGCTGCGTATCCCCAGTAACCACCCTGTCCCCTTTCTGCCCTCTCTACTCATTCTCTTTGACCCCCCACTTGCATTGGAAAGTGGGACTTGTTTGCCCAGTGCAGGCCTGGCAGTGTGGAGCCCTGAAAAAGGGACTAAATGGCGGGCTGCTTAGACACAGAGCATGTTAGGTAATTAGGAAGAGCTTACAGGGCTATTTCACCGACAGCTGCTCCCAGTGCAAACATGGAGCCGGCCAGAGGGAGCTAGTGCATTGTGATCTGTTTGTGGGAACAAGGTTGCCAAGTACAATAGGCCAGCATGTGCAGCAGGGATGCCTGGCGCCCAGAGTGTGTCTGTCTGTGGCAATGGCAGCACAAACACTCATTACAACTGAAAACAACAGAGACCCGTAGATTTGAACAATCTGTCATGTATATGCAGCACAGTGTCTTTTAGGGGCAACGTACCTCTCGTTCTTGCATGTCATGTGAGATTCTGATATGCCGCATACTTTCACATTTTAAAGGTTTAAATAAAAAAATTGCTTTTGTTGAAAAAAAGGCTATTCTGTATGGAAGGGGAGCTCCTGTTGACTCATTTTGGATCTTGGTGAGGCTCAGTTGGACGACTGGAATTAAATAAATGGCCACGGAGCTCTCGCATGTGTTCACCATGTTACAATAACAGCTTCTACGTGGCCTCTCCCTCCAGTCCTTGGTGTGGCACTGCAGAGCCAGGGCAGGTGATCTCATGCCTAACCGAGTGCTCTTCCTATGGTTTGGCTCCTCAGGCGAGACCCAGGCCTTACCCCGGACCGTGTATATTTTCCTGGCTTCTTTCTGTTTATCCACAGCTACTCCATCTGGCATAATATCAAAGGAAAAATATCCCCTCCCTTTATTCTACCGAAAACCACCAAGGTTGCAAGAAAAAAGGCCAAGTTTTTTTTAATTCTCTCTCTCTCTCTAGCATGTTTACCTCTGGTCCTCCAATTTTCATTTACTGTTCCAAAATGTGTGTCTTGGTGTGTATATGTCTGTATCACCCCTTTCTGACTATCCCAAGCTGTCTGCCTGGAGCTACTAAAGCTCAATTTTGTCAGCTCTAATGCTGCCTAAGAAACTCTGTAGCATTCCTGGTTACATAGTACTTGCGATATTTCTTCTTTGTGGTAACTATTATGCTTTATGCAGGTTTCAAGCTAGACCTGAGAACCAAATTTATTTCAAAATTTTAATAAAACAATTTAACTTTTATGGTTTTGAAATGTCATGTGCTGTAAATCATCAATAACATTATTTATTTAACTTATTTACTGATCTCTGAATTAATAATTCATGATATTTGTCAAAAGAAATTACCTCAAAAATATTCTCTGACATTTTTGAAAATTGGGTAACTCTTTAGAATAAGGTTCCATTAGTTAATGTTAGTTAACTACTTTCGTTAACATGAACTAAGCAAGAACAATCCTTCTACAGCATTTATAAGTCTTAGTTCATGTTAATTTCAACATTTACTAATGCATTATTTAAATCAAAAGTTGTGCTTGTTAACATTAGTTAATGCACTGTGAATTACCATGAACTAACAATGAATAACTGTATTTTCATTAAATAACATTAACGAAGATGAATAAATACAGTAATAAATTTATTATTCATTGTTTGTTCATGTTAATTAATAGATTAACTAACATTAACTAATGGAACCTTATTCTAAAGTTTTACCGAAAATTTTGTAAATTCAAATGTATTCAAGGTAAATGCACATTTGTTTACCTTTTGTTAGTTGCACCACATGATATTTTAAGTGTCATTCATTCTTCCTTAAAAATGGTATAACGTTTTTCAAAACCATATAAAGCAAATATGAATATGAAGAGTACATATCTAATGATTTCTAATAGACTACATTTTTTAAATAGCTTTTTCTCATAATTGATGCTTAAAACTAGTCTGTCTGAAACTAGTCCTCTTTTGTAATGTTAAATTTGGCTGATTATAGAGCTTTTTCCAGCTGCAATACTGTGTGTCATAGCTTATTGTCTTTGTGAGTGTTAACCACTCTGTTTCATCTTAGCAGGTTGCCAAGTAGCCAAACTAGATCTGAGAACAGACTCAAAGTTGCCCAGTTGCTAACAGGCATTTACATGTGCGTTGTCCTGCACTGAGCTGCAGCCCAAACAGAGCGGATCATTTGATCGCTCCTGCTCCTCATTACAAGCCTGCGTGCTCCCACTAAGTAATGTGGATGCTGTGCACAGGACTCAGTGACTCCTAACAAGCCCCTATTGTTAAACTGTACCTCCTCAACCGCACCATGAGTAAACCATTACACCAATAAGCCAGCATTGCTCAAAAGGCCACAATTAAATCCTCTCTCCAGCATGACTCCCCCTAAAAAAACCCGCTGTTTTTAGCAGTCTGGCACACGTAAACAGCAATCCGTCTGCATGTGCGGACACACACGTATATATGCACCTCTTTTGGGTCTACCCTGTGCATGGGCTGATGCCTTTCATGTGGGTCCCTGCTCTCCCAAACAGCCCGCCTCGTCTGTAGCCCCGATGCTGTGTTTTCTTACTCCAAGCCACTCTGGGGAGGGGGGCCGTGCCGAGCACACACAGGAAGAGGTTACCCATGTCGACAGGAACAGAATAAGCACTCCATCAGGCCTCAGTGTCAAACAATACAAACATGATCTCTATATTTGGAGAGGAGCCATGCTCTGCTTGGCTCACACTGGGAAAAAAAGGGGCCAAAAAGTGCTATCATTTAAAACCATTGGCACAGAATGATAAATAAAACCCCTCACAGTCATGGTCACTAGAGCGCAGGGCCGCAGGAACCTCATTTCTCCCGCTTTTGTCTCTACCTTGTGTGTGTATGTGTGCAAAGAGGGTTCGCCCTTGACGGGTGTGCCCCCCTCCACGTGTGCACCCCCTTCTGAGTTTTTACCCCCCTGCGTGGCATCTGTTAAGCTGCTAAAGAGAAAGTTGTGTGCTGAGACCGGTGCGTCTTGCTGGGTAGATTTGAACAAGCACATGTCTGTTCTACCCCGGTGGCCTATGAAATGAGAAAATCAGCCACTGTGATGCCGACGGGAGCAGGGCTTGGGTGATAAATCTGTGAGAAGGGGCTTTTTTGCATGTGTCTGCGTGTTCGAATGTTAGTACTCCTTGTGTGTGTGTGCACTTGTGTAGGCAGTTCCAAGATTTGGGGATTTGATTTCACACTGGCAGAGATCTGTGTGTGGAAAGCCATCAACCTAAATGCACATCACATTAAAACATGTATGAGTTCATTCTTCATCCTAACTCATCTGCGTTTCTGCTCTCTATCAAATATTCAATAATTCATAGGCTCGCACCAAACGGAGATTGGCGAGTTACAAATTCCTCAAATCATCACCCAGATAAAAATGAAATTAATTCAGATCTGGGTTGACTACAAGTGTCAGCAGAAAAGTGTAATCGGAGTGTTAAAAGTATTATTGTCAAGCCCGAGTGATGTTTTTGTTTCCCCTTCTGACACGGTTGTGATTAAGAGCAGAACGTCTGGTGAACGTTACCACAGCTGGACGGCTTGCTCCAGGGAAACCAAAACATAGTATCAGACCTCTTATAAGCCACCATGTTTTTGGAAATGGCTACTGTCAAATGTCACAGAAAGCCTGATAGGATCTGCTCAAGAGATATGGGAAGAGAAAAAGAGAATGTTTCATCTTTACTCGTCTTCTCATCCTCAAAGGGAAAAAGCGCCACTGGGTATGTGGGGCTTGTGAGCAGACAGATCAGCACCTGCACCGTGAGTATGAGTGGTTTCCGCACCATCGCCTGAAACATCAGGGCGTTTGAAGGACAGATGTTTATGACAGACAGAGCAGACGTTGTTTCTGATTGCTACATATGATTCTGTCATTTGTGTGATCATCGAGGGACCCTCCTTAGGTTGTAATTCATGCCGTAAGTGCTTTGACCGGCAGCTCCATCAGACACTGGTGACCGCCGCGGCGCAGATGTCAGAGATCAGTGATGTCACTCTGTCCTGTGGCACAGGGGCTCTCACAGGTGTGTTTGTGTGCGTGGGTGTGTGAGGTGGACCGGTTTATGAGATGTCACCGGCCTCTCATTACTCCTTCTGCTCTCTGCACTGTTAAATCCTCGGCAGCCTCACAAATAGAGTTGTCTCGGGGGAAATGGGGCAGCACCTCATACTGCCGGCATGCACCTGGTTTGAGAGAGAGGACAAGAAGAAGGTTCTGAACACAATACAAAACCTGATTTGATCTTACGGCTAATGATTCTATTAGTCCAGCACTTAAAATTCTTTTGAAGGTTTTTAAAGCTGAAGTGGGTAATTTCACAGCAGGGTTGTGCAAAATCACTTTCGAATCTGTCTGTCTGTAAGGCCTGTAAACCTTATAAAAAATGATACTCATCACTTTTAGTTATGCATACAGTAGTAACACCCTGTGTAAAAAAAACAATACTAGCCACATAAGTGGCCTTCAATAATGGCCTTCAGTTAAGGATTTTTGAAAAGACCCCACATGAACAGGAATCAGGATTCATTTAACAAGCGTGTCCTTCCTGTCGAACCATGTCTATACATGTAAGTCACAGAGCTATGAGGAAGCACATACTCCTCATGTGGCATATTTACAGACCCACCGGGAACCCGTTAAATTCTCTGGCTGAACTAGTTTGGTTTAAGCCAGGATTGCCAAGTTGCCTCTCAGTCCTGTCCCTCGTGCAGCTCCTAACAAGTTCAATTTGTTCGGGTGTGTGAGGAAGGGAAGGTATTCAATGATATCTTCACACACTACTCTCAGGTTTCAGAGTTGGAGGTAGAAGTGGCGGCTCTTTCCAACCCTCTCTTTCTGCCACTTGCCAAATCCAGCCTGGTCATTGATCTCTTCTCATATTCAATTCTGCTCCTTGTGGGAAAAGCCAGGAGAACCTGGGTTTGTTTGTGCTACAGTTGTAATGTTTTAAACCTGTGACCAAGTTGTCTGTGACAATTGAAACCTCAACCTGAGAAGTATAAAGAATTATCAGTCAATCTGCAGCCAGCTGAAATCTCCACGTTACATATGTCTTCTGCGAAATGTGTAGCACAGCAAAAAAAAAAAAAAAAAAATTATGTTATCATATAAATTATGGTTTATAGACATTTCAATAAAATTTGCAAGGGTCGATTGTTGTCCACTGGAAAAAACTAAAAACTAAAAACAGCGACCAAAATAAACAGTAGAAAGATGCAGCATGTTATCTGAAAATGTCCTATTGGATGTTTAAAGTTCTCTGGTCTGCTCACCAAGTGTTCCCACCACAGTGGATCCCTTAAAACATGATCCTGCCTGATTTTCAGGCCTGCCTGATCGATTTTCCTGGGTGAAAATAAAGGGATACAAAAGCATGTTAGACGCTCTGGAATCAGATCCAATCCATTAGAGAGATCAATACACTGAAGGCAAAAGAGAGAAAAAAGAGCCCTGAGTGTTGACAAAACCAAATAAATATAGATGCGCAAGAGAGGTGAAATTAGATTACTGTCAAAGAATCTAAGCACAACACTTTTAACCTCTAACCTAACAATGTGTGTTTACACCACAGTGCAAGGGCACGGGAGGGGACATGGGCTTGAGACGTGAACTACTCTCAAGTCTCAAGTGTCTGTGATGAAAACGTTGTTCACAGCTACAATCGCAAGCAGCCTCAGCATCTGTCCTTTAAAATCATATAGACGCTACAGATGTTAGAAATTGTTCTGAAATAAGTGTACTGACTAATTCTGTATATTTGCTAGTGTTTGTGTTTCTATATGAATACATTTGTATGGATGTTTGGTCATTTATTCTGTCTCTCTGTTTTTGTTTTCGCATGTTTCCTCGTTATGGTTGCCAAATTTCAGGTAAGTTGTTTTTCAAAATATATATTTTTGTATGTGTGTAAGTTTTGTGCTTGTGTGTTTGGTATTGGTCTTAATTAGTGCTGTCAAAGCCATCGAAAAGAAAAGTTTTTGTTTACATTATATATGTGTGTGTACTGTGTATATTTATTATGTATATATACATACACACACACACACACAGAGTATATAATCAGAAAATATTTACATGAATATACATGTATATATTTATATCCATATAATTTATATTATATATAAATATATTTAAAATATAAACATTACTTATTTTTCTTAAATATATGCATGTGTGTGTGTGTGTGTGTGTGTGTGTGTGTATATATATATATATATATATATATATATATATATATATATATACACACACACACACACACACACACACACACACACACACACACACACACATATATTATTTAAACAAAGACTTTTATTTTGGATGCAATTAATCATGATTAATCGTTTGACAGCACTAGTTTGAATGTTTTTGAAAATTGGTTCTCTCCAAGACTTTGTTTATTTGATCAAAAATACGGTAACAAAAGTAATATTGTGAAATATTACTATTTAAAACTTTTATTTTAAAGGAAAAATAAATTTAAAAAAAAACCTCACACTTTTGGATGGGGGGGGGGGTTATGTATATATACGTGTGTGTGTGTGTTTAGATACATATCCATTTACATTTGGTGAACACATTTACCAGTTACTGCTCAGCAAGTACTATTTTAAGTGTTGCTAAAGAAATATTAGGCAACTTTTTGGAATGCAGACACACAATTACCCACACACACAAACACCCTTCCATCTGAATGCACTCATATATAATGGAACGGCTGCAGTTCCCACAGTCTGCACTCCAGATGGAGTCATCTCAGGGTAAGAAACGGGCACCTGTCATATTCAAACACTCTCAGATGTGAGGAAAGCACAGGATACAGTGTTCAACAAACACCCTTATTATGTTGATTTCGTTGCATGTTACACAGTCCACTATGGAATGTCACTATGTTCTTAGTTCCTTGCCCTACTCATCAAGACAGAGAGAGAATCTTTGTTTTAGTGGCTGTCTGTTGGACTGGTCCCTCCCTTTCCTCCTGTTTCTCTGTCTGCTCCCTCCCTTCAGTGGCCGAGGTGCCATTCAGGTGATTCCCATTGATTTCCACTACACAGTCTTGTCCTTTCCAGGTGTAAACAAGCTGGGTCATATTGATGGCACTTGACTGATCGGGCCTTTCTGGCAACAGGGCTGCTCGATAGTCCTCTCCTGTGAGAAAGGCTGGAGATCAGGACATAAGATGATCTGAAGGTAGAAACCAGGTCTTAAATCTGTTAATTCATATCCATTTAGTAATGTATGATATCTCAAATTGTAAAGTATTACAAGGCTATCAGTTCTATGTAGTGAATCAATCAAAATACATTGAAAATAGAGCCATGATGCTTAACATATAGTACAAGCAGGGTTGTGGGCAGCTCAATTGAACATGGTGCATCCTAGTGGTTTGCGTTATGACCAAAATATCTTGCAAAAGCTGCCTAGCGTCTATTTGAAAGTACATAATATTAATTGGTAAAGATTAATAGCTCATATAGTCCATTTCTGAACTGTGGGCATTGGTTTGTGGATCTGCTCTCTTTACCCACTGGTCCTCTGTGGGTACTGTACCGTGATTGGCAGCCATGCAGAGACAGGCTTTTTTTCTCTCATCTAACTGCTAATTGGCAGCTGAGCAGGTGAAAGGGAGACAGAGGGTTCGAAAAAGTGGGAAGCCATTAATGTTCGGTAATCACTGGGCCAAGTAATAGTTATCAGTGTTTTAGGGGCAATATTATCACCATGTAACGAAGGGCTTGATTACTTTATTAGCCTCTTCAAGTCATTCTGCTATCACTTACCAAGTCGACCCCGGAGACCCAGCCCCACCGATGCTCTCCTGCCTCTGCACTGGTAGCCCACCCCGTGAAGAAATCAAATTATGGGGACTGTGTGTTTAAATCACAGACCCTGTACCCGAAGTGACATAAAAAATGACCACAGGGGGGTTATTCAGAGTTCAGGCTGGATAATGAAACGGGCAGGGAGGTAATAGAGGCAGAAGAGGTGTTCTGAATATGGGGGCTGCATTGGGAGGGGTTAATAAAAGGGGTTCATTTAGAGGGTATCTCCTCGATCTGACCTGCCGCGCTTCTCTCGTTCTCCACTAAACTCTTCTGTTCTCGCCATGCCTCTTCCGCTTCCGTGATGATGAACTGCACGAATGATATTTAATAGGTCTTTACTAGGTAAGAGGGAGTTGTGTTGAGCGCAGGCTGTGTGAGTTGCACGTCCTCGCAGATTGTTTGTCCTTGTAAATCTGGGAGTGTTTCTGTCTTCTACTAGTCCATTAATCCTTACTTTATGCAAGATAATACTTGTAATTTGACAGGTTCAGAGGCTACACATCCTTACGTGTGTTCACTTTATTAGCGCAGAGTGAGATTAAGCTGCCTCAGATCAGAGGGTGGACTTTACAAACAAACCGATTTAAGTGTCAGTTTCAGTCATAACACGTCTGGCAGATTCAGCTCTCAGACTGGTTAATTGTGTGAGAAACCCCAGATGGTTGTACGTTTCTGCAGGCGTGCTTTCTCATCAGACACCTGTCATTGTTTGCAACTTAATCTAGCATGTTTGGATTCCCATGCTACCCTCTTGTTACTTGGGACAGTTTCCAGAAACAAAAACTAAATTCCTGAAGCATAATCTCTAATCTACATTCCTGACATTGTCAGAAATTCAAGTCAAAATTTTTTTGGTTTTACTATCCTTGTAGGGGACTTTCGGTCCTCACAATGAAGCATAAACAAGTACACACACACACACACACACACACACACACACACACACACACACACACACACACACACATTTTTAATGTATAATTGTATAATATTTTCTCTCTCTTTCTCGCTCTCTCTCTCTACTATTTTTTGACTGTATCTGAATAAAAAAAATCTAAAATAATAAAATTCCATGACCTTCATGATGAAATATTCAAGCCTTGAAACCATGAAAATTGCAGGTTAACATTATTTTCTGTCCATTCAGTGAATCTAGCTCACTTTTACACGACCTTGAGTCTGATGTCCCCCAAACATTAAATTGGGGTTTAATTTCCCCTATCACTATGACCAAGCTGAAATAAAAAGCCCATTACAGGGCCCTGTCGGCTAGGTGTTGTTGACTGTCTTTTATGATGGTTGGCGAAGGCAGGGAGATGCAGCTGATGTCTTCTTTAGAACTGGTCCCTCTGGCGCAGCTCCGCCTGTGAGCCTAAAGCCCACGCGGCCCAGGCAGCAGGCCTGCCAGCCGGGTGATTAGTAGTAAAATTTTAATGGGGATCTATACATATGTCTAGCTGTCATTTTTACGAGGACGTTTATACAGGCACAGTTTTGATCATCATTCGCCCCAAGCTGCACAAGACCCGTGCGCAAAGCTGAAAATGCAAGCCGTGAGATTCACATCTTGCTGCTTAACCTCACATCGGCCCAGTGGGGGGTGGAGGAGTGTGGGCAGCAAAGCTTTATGGCATTAAAGACCGACGCTCCTTTTAGTATAATGGAACAGTCCGACTATAGTGAGGTTTGGGTGGTGTTTGAGGCAGAACTTGATATGATATTTATTGGCTGAGATCCCCTTGAGACACAGGGCTTTATGCGTCTCTCATAAGAGGGGTCCAAGGTTCTTCCCTGGACATATTTACAGTAGGGCATATTTACAGGCTGCTCGAATTAATATGTTTAATCAAGTTTCATGTTCTCGGCCAGGCAGCAGATCTTTGATTGTTGCCATTAATCTAGAACTGCACCAGATTGACATTATATGAGTGCAGCTGATTGATTATGAATGAGAACAGGTGTAATAGTTTGGGGAGTACAGCATTATAATATATATATATATATATATATATATATATATATATATATATATATATATAGTGCATGATTTTGCTGCTTATAAAAAGCAGAAATTCATTGTTATTTATTTTTACTTTGCATCTTGTAATTGAATTGTTTCTATTTTTATTCTTGATATGTAGCTAGTACTATTATTTTAATTATTACTTATATTTGTTTGAGTATTTGTATTATTGATAAAAAATCATTAGTATTGTTTATAGTGCTATTTAATTATTTTATTCACTCTAATTTAATAATGTATTATTAATAAAAAATCAGAATAGCGGGTTAGATGGTTAAAAGCTTAAGACCTTCTTGGCTTGTTGTTGCTGTTCCTCAGGGGTGGGGCAATAGGGCCAAAGTCCTTGAGTGCTGCCTAATAAAGGCCTTCAAGCAGGTTATCTGGCAGCGCTTTCTGCTATCTGAGTATGTGTGGAGGCACATCACATCCACTACAAGGTAAATAAACATAATTTGAGGTCAGAAAGGCAAAGGTTTGGGAGAGGTGAGCTAGAGGTGAAGATCTGTGTAAGAAGAAGGGGGAGGGAGGTGGGCAAGAGTTGTTGCTTTCCTAACAAGTGTGCTAACAGAGTTACAAGACAGGTCCTAGGACGGATAGAGGGAGTTGACTAATATAATAATAAGAGAGGATAAGAACGAATAGAGTCCTTTATATTGGGCCGTGATGGGGTGAGGTGGAAGAGTGAGGTAAGCAGCACGCAGCTTTGGCTGCGAGGTGACCCTTTACAAGTCTTACATCCTGGCCCTAATGCAATTAACACCAGGAATTGTGGGGTTAAGACAAGGTTGCCGCTGGTGTGGCCGCGGCCTAGGGCTGGCAGCGAGAGAATGAAATCGGCCTGGAATTGAATCGGGGGAGAGAGGTGATAGCTCCCCCGGGAGGGCTGACACTAGGTACACAAAAAGCCCAGAGGACTGGAAGCAAGGCAAGCCAGGTCACCGTGACTAACGTTGCCTGCACAATCCACATTACAACAACGTATCAATCTCACCTGAGTGGGTTGCTGGGCTCCATCCTGCCCTTAAAGTCTGCCGGCTTCATCAGCGTGTTTGCAATAAAGACGGAGAGTGGCACTGGTGAGGAATATGTGCACTACGGGGCATGACATTTGGAGGCTAGTACTACAGTTGCAAAAATGGCTTCAGATAAAAGCCGTACAGCCAAAATAGTGTTATAACTGGAATACAATATTCAGTATTTAATTCCTAACAGCTCTGCTATAACCCAATATATCTTATCAGAACATTTCTCAAGCGCAGTCTTCGTTCTGATAAGTGAACGCAGCTCTGCCTTATGGTAGATAATCTGAGGGAGTGAGATATGATCGCCGCTGACCACTTAAACCGAGCAAGGCCCTTTCACTGCCATAATAACCAGCAATTTTGTGGCTCACATCTATCAGTGTGTATATCGACCTGCCACCGCTTGGACACAGATGCTGGAGCTATTAGCCCCCTTTGTTTGTTTTGAATGAGAATAGAAAAGGAATTGGCTCATTTTTATCTTATTGTCGGTAACTCTACCTCCCTTGTGGCAGAGACAAAAACCGATCTTAATCTGGTTAGAGAGACAACATCAGGTTTTCTAATGCTTTTGAGGGACAAAAAAATCTGGTGACATATAATAATGTAAATGGAGGAATGGTTTGGAAGGGCCAGCCACAACTATGGATTCTACCGCTGTGGCTCCAGCCAATGCATTAGAGGGGCCTATGATTGCTTTGAAATTTATGGCAGATGTAAGTGTATTTGATTGATAGGGCTGTTTAAGAGCGACCTACAGCCATTTATTTCATTTGTAAAGAGCGGCTGTGGAGATCTTAAAACTCACTGAGTCTGAGGAAAGAAACTGAGCGATAATCTCCCTGTCTGTACACTGGTTTTCCAATCGGAAAGTTACAGTGTTCTTCGCATTCTTTGGCAGTATAGTTATTATATTAGTTGATGTATAGATGTTGGGTTTAAGAGTACAAATATTTGATTATATCAGTACACTGATTTTTCAGTACTGGGACAAAAACAAGCTAAAATGTAATGAAAAACATGGTTTATGTATTAAGCAATTATTTTAGCACACTTTATAAAGGAGGTTTTATCTTCTTTCTTTAATTTTTGTTTTTATAGACACATATTTATACACGCACACACACACACACACACACGCGCACACACACACACACACACACACACAGACACACACACATGTATATATATATATATATATATATATATATATATATATATATATATATATATATATATATATATATATATATATATATATATATATATATGTACATAGTGTGTTTGTGAATGATGTAATATAATTTAAACAAAAATTTAAATTTTTTATAAATTTAAAACAAAAACAAGAGAATATTAAGTTGAATGTCACATTTGTGTTAAGAACATTCTGTTGATTAAGAAAGTAGAAATATTGCTATTTTAAAATATTATGGCATGTTTTCAAAATCAGAGGGTGTATTTTCAATTACAAAGAAGTTTATTTCGCGTTCACATTTTGGGTTTATGTGTACAGAATATGTGTTGCCGGCTCATGAGTTGTGTCCAGCCTCAAGCTCAGGAGAGAGAAACTCAATCTGCTCATTGCAACATCCTGTGTCCTCTGCAGTCTCTCTGTAACGAGGTGCTTTGACCTCTATCATATCACAGATGACGTGTGTGTGTGTTTGTGGTGTGTGTAATATTCCCGCAGCACTGGACTCGTGGATTTAGGTGCTTTGCAGTTCAGAAAAATGCATATTCTCGCATATATACACACATACTCTCCCAGTGGTGCTAAGTAGCTGTGAGTAATAGTCATGCTTTGGCAGGCAGCTGCTGGCTCTTGTTTACATGATAACTGATTACCCTAATTATGAGAGGAGAGCTGATAAATAGTGTTCCCCTCTGACAGCCTCTTTCACATCAGGGGCGATAATACCTTTTTGATTATTCAATAAATAACCCATAATTCGACATTGATTTGACTGTGAATGTGCTGTTAGGGGGGGATGGGCATGTACTATTGACCCTTTGTGGTCAGTTCCACACCGACCACCAGTCACTAAAGGTCAGCACCCTGCACCCTGTGTCCACTTCAGCCCTTGCTGATCTGATTAGTATAGGGCTCATTCGTTCACCTCCCCTCTTATTAGAAAATCTTACTCCTTTCTTAATGGCTTCCACTTAATAACTTGTAGAATTATCCAATAGCTCGCCCTGAGTGCATTACGGCGACAGGTTTACTGGGAGGAATATTGAAATCTAGCTGTTCTGAAATATGGTTTGTTGTTGGAAGCATCATTGCAGGGTCGAGCACTGATTCACTTACTGTGGATTGTGTATCATTTTCCCAATGTAGGTGGTCAATGATGCAGTTATTGGAGTCTTCCTGCTCCAGATATTGGAATATTGATCAGTGAATGTTTTGTTTTCTTTCCATTCTCTTTTCATTTATATGCATAGCAGGTGCTCTATGCTGTGAGTCTTCACATTCCCTCCAGTATGTTAAACTAAAACCCCTCCTATTTTATGACATCACTCATTCTGACAGTTTCTGCCTATGGGAGAGGGACAGAAAAAATCGGGCCTTATACTTTTAGAAGTACACCGACTGGCTTCCCACAGCAGATGCGATACTGGATTTGGCCTATTAAATACCTTCTCTGAATTGCCTATTATTTCCCCCAATAAAATCTCTGCAGACTGCATGATTTCTTTTTCCCTCCAAGTCTTTTTGTTTCGGAAAACATGCTTCAAATGCAACAAAAGGGCCCTAATGAAGTGAAACGTTTGATCTTCTAAATAAAAAACAGACCGGGGATGGGGTACGGTGCTCGACAAATGCAGCGATTCATCGTAGGTGTGGAAAGCCAATCTTAAAAAAGACCAAACGCCGCTTGTCTAAGGCTTGCCAAAAAAGCCCAAGCTGCCTCCCTGCCCTCAGGCTATCGGCAGCACTCTTATTATGTAATTACTAAGAGCTGAATTCACTTCAACACTGGACCCTAAACTCATGTACTCTTGGATCCTAATGCCAGATGAGGAAAAAAGGCAAACTGATGCATACTATGCCCATAGTATACATGCTTAATTTAAAATCAAAAAGTTTTCAGCAGCCAATTTAGAGAAAGGAAAGTCAAAATTTATAGCAACAATAATAGCTTTATTGACATTAAATTGCATTTAATTAATTTTTTTGTAAGTTTACTTAGAAATTACAGAAAAATTTATTAATGTACAAATATACAGTAAATATATAATGTAAACATTTATATATATTATTTCATGTAATATTTTGTCATTTTTAGACTGGTGAAAGCTTTCATTGTCTTTTTGAATGTTCTTCCATCATCTTACATGATTATGCCTATATTTGATTGATACTTTACAGTATATCATGAATAACTGGTTATTATAATAACAGCTCAGATCAGCCCTACTAAAGTCACACCATTGCTTATGAATGAGAAGAAAAAGCCAAGCTCTCCTGTTCGTCTCGGTAGTCAGTTTCCCCACAGGAGGAAATGAGAGATAGAGACAGATGACAGAAGCTGGGGCAGAAAGATGATTAAGAATTACGATCATTATGACTCACTTTTGCATGTTGGGGGAAAATCATTCCATTCATAATTTATACCCTCAATTACTATTAATAAAGAGATATTTCAGTGGAAGAGAATGGTGGGGGACAATTACATGTAAAGTGGTATTAACATTCCTGTTTGAACATTTCTAACCTCTATTTCTCAGTAAGGCTAATAAGAAGAATGACTCCCTTGACTTCTCCCTGAAATGATTGTATTGCTATGATATTCTAATCTATTAGCCTCTGTGTAATGTATTGGCCTAGATAATTGGGCCCATGGTGATGAAGAAACTCGGAGCTTAGACAGGAAGTTCTACAGTAAAATAAGGTCAGAAGACATTGTGATGAGATTGAGATTAGATATCTGATGGGTGATATAAAGTAATGTTATTACTTTTAAAGTAACGTAAATTGTAAATTTAAGGTAAATTGCTTTCATGACTTCATGGTAAAGAAAACCCTCAAATATCATTTCTTTTATAAAGCTTTGAGTCAAGACCCTTAATAATAGCTATTATTTCCATACGTCAGTTCTATCACTAAGTTCTGTCAAGCTGACTGTTTCTGTTTAGTGCTCTTCTCTGTGCTGGCTGCAGGACTGGCACACTT
This sequence comes from Carassius gibelio, assembly GCF_023724105.1. Classification (NCBI taxonomy): domain Eukaryota; kingdom Metazoa; phylum Chordata; class Actinopteri; order Cypriniformes; family Cyprinidae; genus Carassius; species Carassius gibelio. The sequence goes on from NC_068397.1 coordinate 20,296,702, forward strand.
GGCATGCCTCCTGGAGCTCCATTAGACACCCACTTACAGGCGCACACACCCCTGGCTGGCGGGACCCACACCTGGGCATTAGGTCTACAGGGAGACACTTCATTACCTGTGTGCCAGGTGTCCAAAGCCATCGTGCAGGATCATCGGGAGCACCCTTCCCTCCATTATACGGAGTAATCATCGATTAAAGAAAAAGACTAAGGAGTTAGAGATCGTAAAGAGCTTGTATAGCATTCGGCATTCTAACCACCGCTAAGTCTATCAGGTATGGCGCCACGTGCCTTTTCCCAAGGCTACAAATATAATAGGCGGTTTACTCTTGCTTTTCCTTTTCTAGGAAATGTTTAATGGCTGCTTCATATAAAAAGTATTCGGTACTCGTAAAAGGTTCCAGATTGACAGCTTTGCAGCTGAAGCGCTTTCTTCAGTGCTTTTCTGTCTCGGGGGCAGCAGTAGTAGTGCTTTAAAAGAGCCTTGGGGTTTCGTCTCGGCACAGAGATGACATCTTGTGTTCCTTTCTATCAAATTGGGACAGCATTCCCAACCCCACCTCAGCCGCTATGACTCCCAGTCGTTTGTGGGGCGACCCCCTTAGCATGTGGTAACCTTTCTGCCAGCTGTGCTTTACCAATTCAGATGCTGGATGCCTAATTCCCACCTCACTTAAGAGAGATGATGGGCATGATGTAACCCCCATTGAATTTCAATTACCACATCCGCACACGGAATGCTTTGCCCACTTATAGACATCCATTTCTGATAAGTTCCCCCTCCCTGGACCCCAATGTTTGCCAGTCAGGGGCTTATAAAAGCAGACTTCAATGAATAAAGCCCACCGCGGGGTTCCTTTCTCAACACTCCCGCATATCTGGTTTGATTTTGGAGAAATGACTGAATTCCTGCCTTTGGAAAGCACAGTGGAACATGCTTGAGCTCTATTAAAAGCTGGGTGGGGTGGAGTTGGGGTTTAGAGATGGATGGGTAGCAGTGTGCTTAATAAGGCTTGTCTGGGACAGTGTTCAAAAGTACAAAAAGAATTCCCATTGACCAAATGATGGAGGACACATTTAACAGAATATTGAGGGTAAATAGGTGGGTAATATTTTTGACCTTCCTTTCTCTGACCTCCACTGTTTGTCTAATGGCAAATAAATGCAGCAGTCAGATCAACAGTAAGGTTAGAAATCATTAAGAATTTAACAGCGGCATAAATTCATTCATACATATTTTCAAGTACAATTATTTGATTGATTAACCAAAAAGAACCAACTCTGAGTCATTTATTCAGGAATCAAACTACACCATTCGTAGTGAATTCCTTTGACATACCTTTTACTGCTTTTTTGTTTAATATGTGTTTAAACATTGTGCATATCTTGATTCAGTAATGACCAGTAAGTGAATCTTAGACTAAATGTTCTCAGTAGTCTGATGCATATCTCACTCGTTTAATGTGAATGACTCAGAGCCCCTTGTTCAGAATTTTTCTCAGCATTTTCCTTTGGCACATTCAGTACAGGGCCAAAGTTTTCTCTCATTTTGTTCAACATCATTTTGAGTTAAACACAATATTTCTAAGTGTGGCTTTACAAGGCTCTCATGTGCACCCAGCTGGCAAAGAGAAACAAAGAAAGCAGGAACAATCAGAGGGAAAGGGGAAAAATGGCTTCTTTAAAATAAACCTGGACTGCCGTGACAAATCAGGGGTTTGATTGTTTTTTTGAGCAGAATACAGAAACAGCGCTCGCATTGTTTGGCTAATTTTTGCACTTGTAAGATCAGGCCATCCATCCACTCTTGACGGTTTTCATAGGGATTTTGCTGCTTTGACCATGATATAAAACTGTCATAATTTATTTGAAACACTAAAGGAGAAGACCAACATTAATCACCCTTTCTTGTTTATTAAAGCAATAAAGATTTCACAGAGTGCTTTATTACCGGTGCCAGATTGGAAAAAGGCAGCCTTTTGTAGGGGGGCTAACAAAGACAAGAGCCCATTACACCATCGCAGAGAGAAAGAGAGAGAGAGAGGATCAGGACAAGCCAGTCTTGTTCAGACACAATCTTTATTGTGTTGTCAGAATGTATGACATCATCCTGACCTTTAATCCCAGGCGCTGCATAGTGCTGATTGGACAGGTCGGTTCGTATTGACTTCCACTATACTGCTGATCAAAGAAAGAGTCACACCTGAGCTGAAACGCAGACGGGTGTTTAGCAGCGCTCAGAGTGAGAAGCTTCAGGTCCGACTCTGGAAATTCCATGCTCCTGATGATACACACGCTCGTTCTGTGTCTTTATCTCCAGACAGCAGCACCGTCAGGTGATCAATAACGTGATTAATAACATGTGAGCATCTCCTGAGGATCTCACTGTTGGTTCATGCAGATATTTGCACAGGGGCCATTTGAGTCAAGGACACTGGAATGGTAACCTGTGTAAACCTATGTAAATCCAGAAGTCTTACCTTTGACTTGAAGCTTTTTATATTCAGCTACTAAAGCTAACTAAAATTGGGAGACTAAAGAGATTTTTTTTTTATCCAGTCAGAGAAACTTTTAATGGCATCACTGCGAATATTCTTACAGGAATGCCCATAAATTCCCTCAGTTCTCGATTTGGCTTTGAATAATATGATGTTAATTATTATTTTTACCCTGTATAACACAATTCTAGGGTGTAATGATTTTTTATGCCCCTGACATATTGTTTGGAGGGTGACATAAAACTCTGATGACATGTGACATTTGGAAAAGGTCACCTCGCTCATCCGTGCTCATGTCTGTCTTCATAACACTGGCACATGTCATATGGAAGCTGGCGTTGGCAATCTTTGTCTCACAGGAAACCCTAAGCGCTGTTTTGCTGGCTGTAGTTGTTGCCAGGCCTGGTCCTTTTTTTTTTCTTGTGTGGTAGAAGGGAGGGTGAAAATTGTCACTGAAGGGAAAGAGGAACCAGATCACTCCCCCTCGGGGTTCCTGGGGGGCCACAAACAGCATGTCTGAGCCCAGTTTGCGAGCACAGAATGATAGGGAGAAGCACTACTACTAAAGTGGTAGAAACATCAGAAATGACTAGGGAAGGGAGGGAGAAGGCATGACGGAGGTCAGGTACGCTGAGTGGAATGATACAAAATGGGAGGATTCGACAAGGGCTGATCTGCCTAAATTAAATGAAATTGCATTTTTTTTGCGGCTCGTGGCTTAGAATCTGTCAGCACATTTCAACCCACAGTGCATTTATACAGTTGTAAAAAGAATGTAGCAAGACACCAACACATTTATTTAGAAGGTCCCATACTTATAATAGTATCATATTGTCATATATTTGTTAATTTATATATTAATATTAAATTATAAAATATATATTTTTAAGTGTTGTTCACGAACTTTAAATTGCATTGCTGTTTTATTTTTCATCCTTGTCATTTTTATTCCTTCAATCAGTTCAATCATATCCACCTGTCTTTTTCAAGTTCTGTTCTCTTTTACATTCATTTGCTCTGTTGTTTCATCATGCTGTGATGATACGCCTTTACCACTGCTGTTCAAAATGACCCGTTTCTGACAACTGAATTCTATGGTTTTAAAATGGCTGACCTCTGCTCTCAGTCTGTTAAGTGATGTTTTTTGAGTAGGGCATTGCCTCACAGAGGACATAAAATATACATTTTTATGCACATGGGGGTCCCAGCTTTGTGGTCGTAAATTATAGTAGGGTCATCCTCACACCTCTATCCCACAGTGCAATGGACCAACCCTAAGCAAGGTGGAGCTGTGGGACAGACAGGGCAGGATGCAACAGGGTGAGAGGCAGACTTAGGGTTGCTGGGATGGTCTTGTCAGATCTGAGGGGTGTGTGTGTCTGTGTGCGTGTAATGTATGGGCTATAACACTTAGTGCTTATGCCCTGACAGCTTTAATGGTGATGGCCATATTATAGAGAGTGTGCAGAGAGTAAAAGGCCTGCTTTATGGGGAATGCCTGTGATGGTGGTGGATAGCAAGAGGACAGTGTGTGTATGCAGGGATGTAGGTGGATGGTGGATATAGCCCCTCAATAACCAAAACTAGGAAGTACAACCCCAAGCAAGTACAATTGTGATAAGATTTGCACGAGCCATTCCTATAACAAAGCTGATGCTAAAATATGTGATCTTTTTGAATTAGTTAGAGAAACAGCCACTTTAGATGCTATGGAGAAAGTCGAACAGTATCTTAAAAAGGCAAATAACTAAAAAGACTGATGAAAAGATAATTGAACCAGCACTAACATATATTCAAATCTTTTTAATCTACTCATGACCACCTTTACTAGAATTGATCACATTTATTGTAGGCTTATTTATTGTGTAAAATTTTGTCTAACTTGTTGTAGAAAATTTTTCCCCATAGATTTATACTTTATTACAACTGTGGCATGTTATAGCTATTGGTTCTAAATGTTTAGGCGGTTGTCTCTTCATAACAAATGCTATATTGATTAATAAAAAAAAATTCATTATTGGGCTGGTAATGATTAATAGGCTAGATTAATTATAAAAAATGCGACAGTTAAGAACTATGGTACATTGCCTTCAGATATTCCAAAGATGGCATAGATTTAATCATCAAGAGTAAGAAATAAACAATATCAATATAAAAAAAAAGTTTAGTTAGATTGGCATGTTGAATTAGAACATTCTGTCAAACTATAGCTTATAAGTGCCTAAATTATATATATAAAATATAATAAAAATATAAGCAATCAAACAAATAAATAGACCTTATGCATTAGCATGACACAGGATTCTGCTAAAAGAGTTCACACTTCAACCCCCACAAGTGTTCAAACCAAAACTACGCCCTTGTGTTTATGTCTGTAAAAGAAAGAGTCTGCAGCCCATACGTTTGAGCTAATGAGGAGCAGCTGAAAACTAATGAATCAGGATGGGTTTAATGATCACTGCTTAAAGCGAACACTTCACCTGAGGAAATTCCAGCAGCAGAAGCTCTGCTACACGCCGCTGGAAATGTGATCATTTTCTGTGGTGGAGCAGTTGAGATTGAATGACTGACTCGCCTGTGTGAGGTGTCTGTTTGGTGTCTGCTCCTCTCTCCCTTGCTGTCGTGTGGCCTGCATTCTTGCTCTCACTGTTATTTAATCCTGGTTTTGGTGCGGATGCCAATTTTAAAGCGGCAGTGTGAGAATGTTCTCAGAACATGTCTGCGGCATCATAACTTTGGTTTCCTGTAAGGAGACCCAGCTCTTGTTCTCTCTCACCCTTTTGAATAGGGCAGGCACCCCAGACTACAGCACCACCTGGCTAGCCGTTAGCCTGAGGAAGAGGCCCTTTGGTAATGTGGTTTAAGTGAGCTAACGGCATAAGCCTACCACAGGTACGCCTCTTCCTCCTTATTGCTTAACAGACATTCATCTCCTCTGGGACTGATGATGTACTGCACAGCCTAGCACTGTAGTCTGAAGGAGTGCCTCAAGGCTATGTCCTCCACTCTCACAACTTTCAAAATGTCTTACTATAAAGCCCTTTGAAAATACCATCAGCTGACAACGTCTTCACTCACCCACGACAGTTTCCACTGACTAAACTGTGTTTTTTCTCACCAGCACCGCATTTGGTACCACAGCCCACCCAAGCCTGTCAACCTGACGGAAACTGCCCCTCAGTCTTGGCCTTTCATATATACTTACGTTACGAGTGACAGTTGCTGGTGAGCCAGAGCCTGCACTGTTTTCAAGCAGTCTAATATTTCCTTGGCCTTTTTCCCCTATTATCCCTGACCTTCAGTGGTGCTATGCACCAGTTGTTGACGCAGATGTCACAGAGCATTGTAGAGAAATGTCATCAGGAAAATGTCCCATAGACTGATAAAACTGGAGACGTGCTGCATGGCTTCCACGTAAACTCACATTATATGCAAAACGAAACGTTTATAATAGATGAGGTTTAAAAATAAATTTTGTGAGGAGCTTGTTTGTCTTTTTTAATAATAATAATAATTATTATTATTATTATTATCATTATTTGTTTATTTATTATACAATTATTTTTGTTTTTTTTAAATAATTGTACTCTTTACAAATAAGAAAACATAAGGAAAGTCTAATAAAAATAATTCTACTTACTATAGATTTCCTTTTTTTATTCTACTTATTTCCTGCTCTGGCCATTCCAATTGGCATTTCTTATGATTCCCTCAAAGCAGACAAACTCAGCAGCGCTTAACTACCCCAGCCTTAATGTTGCTCCATTAAACCCCTTACTTAAATGCTGACTGCTACAGCTGTTAGTATCCAGTGATTGCGGGCTTAAGAGAGTTTAGGCCAAGAAGTCTCTTACTGACAACAATCTGAGCACTTGAGTCTGGAGGACAGTACATTCATCTCTCTCTGTAAATACGAGTTTTTCGATATTTGTTTCACAGGAACCAGGCCTCAGACTCTCTCAGAGTTGTCACATTTTACACTGCTGGAAAAAAATCCACTGTCTGTTTCACACATAACTCTTAAATAAGAGGTTAGAGATCAAAAAAGGGTTTTATTCGATTCGGTAGCATTATAAGAAACAGCATTCATTTGTTAACTGCAGTGGACGTGTTGTGTTTTACAGATCATCTCTGTTGTAAATTAAAAGTATTGGTGTGAAGGGATTAAACAGCATTGGCCTTGACTTCAGGCTGTTTTTTTTTTCTTTCAAGGGAAATTGGCTGCTAGTATGCGGATGTCATAGTCGCTGTTCCTGATAAGCAGCGTGAGATTGATTGATTTTTAGATTCCCTTCTGACATCTGGCAGCCATGCTTTTCCTTTTAATCTAAGATAAAAACAGGGTGCTGTCTTTCGTTTGTGGTGGTGAGGTTAGAGCCTTGTATTATTTTCACATTTAAGGCGATGGTGGCTTTCTTGTTTTAGATCGGTGTGTTCAGATTAATATGAATGTCTTAAAAGTATTGCCTGGATTATAACAAAGCCTATTATACTTTAATGAAATTATCCCCTCACAAAATCTCCAGAGTTAGCCTCACACTTCCATCTCTCTTTCTCTGTCTGACTTTGATCTCTAGGTGTTTATTTGTTATATTCACCGGTGCCAATTCAATAATTATGCAGACAAACAGGTGAAAATAAGCACTGGTGATGAATATTAGAGAGGAGATCAGATGAATTAGTATTTTGTAATTGTGAAAAGAGATTCATTGATAGATAGACAGACATAGAGAGATTGATTAATTGATTGACTGTCATTAAAAGACTCATTGAGATGTCCCAACTTGGATAATTGCCTATATTCAGCAAAAATACAGAAGAAGCATATTCATATCAGGTGATGGGAGTCCGAGGGAACACCAACCCTCGCTCCGGTCCTAATCTTGTTTGTCATTGCTAAATGAGCTGGCCCCGCTAGGTGTGTTAGTCTAATGAATTTACAACCTGATATCAGGAGGCCAAAGACTGGCAGGGGTCGTAAAACAGGAAGGGAAAAAAGCAGTAATCAACATTTATTAGCTGACTTGTCATCTGTGCTGGTTGGTTGGGGAGTATGGATAATATTGCGGTGATCAATTAATTTTTTTATAATCTCTAGAGAGATTATGGAGACTCCCTATGAACTCCAGACTGGCTGGAGTCTGTCAATAAACAGGGCATGGGTCATTCTGCAATGCGTCAAGTGTGTGTGTGTATGGGTAAACCAGACTACATATGTACTTATCAACACACACCTCTTTACTAATAGGCTTTAACCAACTCCCTCCTGGTAGGAAACTACTTAGAACACAAGAACATACCATTTCAGGTGCTGGATTTTGATGACTTTCCCCTCATAAAACATCACATACTTAAAATGTACTTGAAACTGCTTTGGTTCAACACCCCTTTTGAGTTTTACACGCTCAAAAGACTGTGAACTGTACTTTGGTTGCAGGAAATGACTGTTGCTGAACATGGAGGCAGCTTTGGACCTTTCCCCCCTGCATTTAGTCTCCTGTGGCGTGTGAAGAAAGAGGCTAATGGTTAATAGATACCTGACTAATGCCCTTCTGAAGAAATAGAGATGGATGGACAAAAACCTAGGGAGAGAAAACTTGCGACTGAGTTATGAAGGTGTACCCGGGGGGGGTTAATTCATCGTAGGCACTTCTCATGCCAAGCAGTAGCTGATAGTTAAAAGTTAATACATTTATTGCCTGAGAAGTGCTCATCCATCAGGAGCAGTTTGTTTCCGCGGCTCGGTGAAAGCACAGTATGGGCAGGGCTGGATTTCCCATAATAAATGGAGTTGGTGTTGTTTATTTTGGTGCATGCAATTTAATGTGTTTATTTGTTGGGTTTTAGGTGACAGTTAAGGACTAAAAAAATCTGTTTTCTATGAAATCGGAGTGGAAGTCATTCATAAATTGTAAAGAATCATATCAGACTATTTATCTACCGTCATTATAGTCTTCACCATTTTTAACTCAGTCTCTTAGTATTGTAATGTATCCAGCTCGTCTGGAGGTTCGTAGTGTTAATGGCTCAAGGTCAGGGCAATCAAATGAGCGACAAGAAAGAGTGGAACCTGCTTCTTAGGGTGGTTAAGAAGGGTTCAAAGCCTTAATGTGAGCCCTCATTCACAAGGTGAACAGGGCTTAACCCCAAATCCAGCTGTCAACAGCCTGCCACCATACATCGCTTAGCCCATTTGGTAACTTTTGTTTCTGAGAAGTGTTCGTTCAGATTGTTTTCTTTGAAAACTATATCTCCCATCTCTAGAGATCTGCTAAGTGTTTATACGGGTGTGAAGGTAGATGCAGAATCTCAATTGCTCTTTGGCCACATGTCTTTGATTTCAATTTTGAATGTTTTCTCACCGTTGGCGCAACCTACAGGTGTTGTGCTGTAACTGCGGTTTATTTAGTGTCACTTCTCAGAGGCTTGTGTGTGTGGGTGTGTGTGAGAGGAGGGGGTCATTTACCATGATTTGGACCAGCCACCACCCTCCACCAGTCCGCAGCTGTGGGTCTGAGCCGTGCCACCTTCCTTGACACAATGGGGCCCTTTGACCACAGAGGGCAGATTGACACAAAGGGCCCTGCATGCTGTACACTTCGGCAGCTATTGTTAGCAAAGACCTACTCCACTATTTGTCATTTTCAAGTGATAACATAAAACCAGGATTTATAAAGACTAAGGGAATGTAGACTGTGTTTTATTACTGAAAGTAGAACACCAATGCAAGATGCAGGATTTCCCCCGTTTTTATTTATTTAATTTTTTTATTTAAGCTTAAAAGGCAAAATTTCAACAGATCTTTCCCAGAATCAGCAGAGAAAATTAAAAAAATGTAATGTCTTTTAATGTCCAAATCCCCATTTATACCAAGAATGATAACAATAATGATCCCTAAAACAATAACTATATTAGCATTCACAGCAACATCCAATAATTTTCTGTTTAGTAAGCACAGGCTGCTATCATGTTGTCTACAGCTTTAAATGCACAATGTCAATGTTTTCAGTGTTTTTATCATTCACAACCTGGAAAAACAATGTTCAGAGAGTGAATATGAATCTTTTGTTTTGTTATCATTATAGTTGTAACCCTGTTCTAATAGAATATGAATGGTTGTTAAATATATTAGTCTTATCATCATAGTTGACGTGTACAGGCATTAATAATGAGTGGATATATCCAAATATATATTGCAAAAGCATCTTAACCCATGTTCTGCATCATATCTGGATTGTATATGGTGCGAAAGTGTGTACATATCTATTTGTGTTTCTGTGCATGTGCTTATGCGTATGATAAACGTATTGTTATGTGGCTGAGAGTGGTCTGTAATTCAGGCTCAGTGAACCTGCTCTCCTCGCTCGTGCCTCACCGGCCCCAGTAGACCTGTTGATGGGGCCTCTCTGTCAGCACGCCACAGGAGTGATAAATGTCCCTTATCGGCATTGTCATTGTAATAGCCCCACAACAGGCCCGAGATGGGCGACTGGGCCAGAGTTATCGCCCCGCTCCTGCAGGGGAAGAATACACATCAAGCTGCCAATCACCCGGTCCGAAAATTGCTCTGAGATTTGAGTCCCCAGACAGCAAGCAGACTGCTAAAGCTCCCTCTCTCCCTCCCTCCCTCACTCGCTGCTATTACACTGCTCCATTGCTTTATTTCAACCCTTTTTTAATGCTTAAACTCTTAAACACCACCATCTCCTGTCAGTTCCTTCACAAGGTTTTTTTCTTTCTCTCTTTCCCTTACTGTCATCCATACCGCACAGGGAAGACACGGGTGCTGAAGAAAAAGAGAAAAATGGGAGAGTGTGATTTTATTTTGTGTGTGTGCAAGGGAAAATGTGAGATGGAGGAAAAGTAGATGATAGAGGAGTGAAGAGGTTAGTGTGGGAATGCCAGCAGAACCATTTCAGTCTCTTAATTTTCTATTGATCCTTGTGCTCCTGCTTTGAGTATCAGCCATTCCTCCTAACCTGTTCACTTTGGTGTCTCCTGTTCATGAGAGATGTTGAAGACGTTCCTCTTCTCTGCATCCGTAGTCCCATTCCTCCTCTTTTAGCCACTCCTGCTAATGACAAGTGAATTGAAAAGAATGACAAGGCATAAATAATGAAAGCTTATATTTTTATATATATATAATTTTTATTTTTATTTTTGCATTTTTTGCATAATGTATTTTGTGCATTATTTATATTGATTTTATTGATAGGAATGTTATCAGATCAGTGTGTCCTGCTCCAGAGTTAGTCAAAGGTTGCATTGTGATCAGATGTAAACGCAATCCAGCCATGTCTGCATTCGCAGGTTGACATCACGCAAAACCCCACCCCCTGTCTCCCAAACAGTCAAAAGTCTGCATTATATGCATTTCTAATCATTATTTTTACAATAATCCTTAAAAAAATTCTCTATTTCTATCTCATTTTTAGATTCCCTCATAATGATAAAAATAATGCAAAATTCAGTTGAAGTGTGTGCAATGATGCTCACCAAATATGCTTGGTAAATATGCATTTTTGGGCCCTGCTCTTGGGCAAGCATATGGTGTGTGAGAAATGTCCATAAGGTTAAAGGTTAAACAGCCATCTAACCTCTCACATGCACACCATAGCCAAGGGGTAACATCCCCCTCTGCTGTTAGAAGTCATAACACACTTCTTATGAAAGCTGATGGAGAAGCTGGCAATGCTGGACCCTGGAGACCGACATGGATAAGATCATTGTGGTGTCCACTAGCGGCCAGCTAATGTTTGTGATGCAATCGGCCATGTTTGATTGAGCCGTTCTCATGAAGGCTCCAGGGGACCCTTGAGGACCCCATGGTCTCTTCACATCGGGTGGCCCGAGGTTCGCCTGCTCTAAAACCCACTTCTCCAGATAACCATCTCCGTGCTCAGACCTCATTCCCATTATAGCCTTTATTAAACCATCCTGCCAGCTCTGCCTGCTGAGAAGAGAAACAGAAAGAGAGACTCTTAGAGAAGGTGAAATCGAGAGCAGGGGATATATGCCAGCTAAAGATACAGATATGGCAGCACTGTGGGAGGATTAACTGAGTGTCTCCTGTCAGTGACAAGACCTGATAACAGCCTGAGAGCTGTAATGTGCTCCGGCCTCAAATGCTGGTGAGCTGTCAATCCATCATACTGACCTCCTGAAGAGATGAACACATCTGGTCCTGAAGGCACTCTTCCCAAAGTTCAGCTTTATCCTAACAAGTCTTTACAAATGGGAAATGCAGTGGCCTCAAAAAGTATTTGGATACTTGAACTCCAGGTTTTTCAAGTCTTACCAAATGGCTTTTGTTTTTAAGAAATACAAATTTCATTGAAACATTTTTGTGTTTCTAAGGAGAAAGTAAGCCACACATCTTTGGAACAACATGAAAATGAGAATGAGTACACTTTTTAATACCTTTTCTTAACTACATTTTGGGCCCCGCTGTATCTAAGGTAGGGTGAGGGAGTGGGAGAATGTGTAACAGACTGACAGAGAAGTGACAGGATAGAGTGATAGAGACCAGGCTGGGAAGTCCGGCTGTGTGCACTTGTGCTGCTGTGCTGAGGATAAATCACAGCCCATTTGTACTGAGAGACGTCTAACTAGCAGCGCTCCTATTAGCCTTCTGCTCCACTGCCGTGACCCCGGTGCCATATTTCTTAGCCGTACTCCCTCTGACAGATTAGTACACACACACAAACACATAGAAATGCTGGGACTGTGTGTTTTTTTTGTGTGAAGGTGTGATATTGTATGGGTAGATGTGCTAAACTGTGATCACTCTTGGGCCTTCAGATTTTTGTTTTTGTATTTCATTATTCATTTTTTTTAAATAGTCCAATATTTTCCAATATTTGGGTAGTGCATGCTCATTTCCACTCACTTAAATCTTTAAACACTAATATTTAATAACAGAGTTAAATTAATATGTATTTTTGTACTGTACATTATAATACTGTGATATCTAAATTTACTTATAGCAATTTTTAATATACACAAAATACAAGAATACTACAGTTCAAAATGGCTTGGTAAGATTTTTTTAAATGCTCACCAGGGCTTTATTTTTTTGATCAAAAATACAGTAAAACAGTAGCATTGTGAAATATTTGTAAAATTTCAATTAAATGTTTTCTATTTCATTTATACCTGTGATGGCAAGGCTGCATTTCATTACTCCAGGTAATACTCTTGGAAAAAAAACCTGTCCTGGGCCCTATTAAAAAAAAAAAAAAAAAAAAAAAATGGGTTTGAATTTAATTCTTGTGGCATTGTCCTTGCTGAATATAATTATTAATTTAAGAAAAATCTGTGTTTTGCCTCACAATGCTTAAGCATGCTAAATACGTTTTAATTAAATTCGGAAGAAACCATTATGTGGGAGCTTGGTTTATGGAATAAAAAAGATCATTAGCTCAGTGTTTTTGTGTTCGGGCAGCGGGATAGATTTATTTCTCCCAATGTCTCCTGTGGAGCACAGACAGGTGCTGTGTTAACTGCTCTCAGAAAGTGAGAGGGCGAGGAAGGAGAGAGAGGGAGGCTTAGGCTCTAAATGGTTTGTGGAATGGAGGTGTTAGCTCGTGTCAGCTCCTTGCTGTTGCTGACAGATGAGCAGGAGCTAGGAACAGGAAATCCCTGGCCCTAATGCCCAGAAGAGTGTGTTTATGTGTGGGTGTGTGTGGTAGAGATAAATAGAGATGGCTGTGTTGTCGTGCTGCAGGGTTAGACTCACAGCTCTCTGCTTCGGACACAAGCTGCAGACAGGCAGACACAGGAGCGTCTCTGATGACAAATCAATCCACGTCTCACTTTCTCCATCCCTCAAACTCCGTCTACACCAGAGCTGGAGCAACTGCGGCAGGAGGGTGTGAAGAGTGCCGCAACAAGGGCTTAAAGCAGGCAACAGAGACCGAAACTTCCTTTAGGGCTGCGCTCCAGCTGCCAAGTACATGAGAAAAATGGCTTTTCGAACAGAAAATCAATTTAGAGTCATTCAATACACTGAGCTGTCGCGGGTGAGATTACAGCATGTTCGCCCGGTTCCATATTCAAATCACAGCCTCTGAGCCAAAGACGGTTTCCGCACCGGGGCCGTGACTACACCTCGACGCTCAGCTCCATTGATCTGATCTACTGTGGAGGAGGCCAGCAGGTTAACATGTGTAAAAAGGAATATGTCTCAGGCGCTCCGGGTTGAAAGAGGGGGAAAGAGGTTAACCGTTACACGCGCTAGCAAACTCTCCCTGGGAGGGTACGCGCCATGTGCGAACAGTGAGCTCAGCGGCCAGACCGTTTGGTGTATGCGGCGGTACTAGATATGATTGACGGTGACGGCCCACAGCACTTTCTCTTGTAACTTTCAAATCATTAAGCCTTTAGTGTATCAGGCAGCTCTTTTACGACTTTGCCTGGAAAGCTTTTTTTTTTGTCTTAGCCCTTACAAATTGCTGAAGCAGGATGTGTTGAGAATATTATTCATGCAGTCAGTCAGGGGCCACGCAGAGGCTAACTAGGACAGCAGGAAGCAGAAATACCAGTGTAAGGTTACTGACACAGTGTCCTAACCAGACATGACATGAAAAACTGTCAGAATGTTAAAGGCCCATTCTCACTGATGGAGATTTCCAACAACAAACCCACTGAAAGTCATTCCTTTTTTAAGTTGGCATGAAATAGAAACTCTGATCTATTTTCTAAATGCATCTTATTTAACCTTAGTTTGATAGCATTTTTTTTATTTTCTGAGTTTTTCATGTCTAATCAGTGTTTAATCAAATATATAATTCGATGACTTCTCTATGGTGATGAATGCAAACTTCTCAAATAATTTAGTGTGCTTAAACACCACAGTTTTCTTACAGGCTTCCATCCAATCAACAACCGATGGACAGAAGTACCCACACTACATATTTTGATAATCCATTTTACTCATATGTACATCACAATACGAAAAAAAAAAATTATAATTATCTGTCGCTACTTACGTTACATTGCAATTTCATGAAAGTTGCCAATCTGAGATGACATGAGTGACAAAGAACTTTATGCAAATGCACAGCATCTCATTGGCTATTTTAATCATTTGTGCGTTTTGACTTGAATTGTACACAAAAAAACTTGACAGTTCAAAATAGTACACATGTCAGCCTCAGATGCTAATTAGACATCTATATTCACCATTAAATGAGGTTATGCAGGAATGCAAAGGAGGTGAGGTGAAGTGGGCAGGCGGTGTGTGTGCATGTGAGCCGTCTGTGTGTGTGCCTTTGTAAGCAATGACAGACAGGGGTGTTAACGCAGGCAGAAATGGGGGGCGGTCGGTTATGACAGTTCCTGAGAGGCTCTATTCAGATGGACCTGCAGCCCTGCCGTCTAAATTCAATTAACTCCACTGGCTGCTGTTCTGTCACCATTAGTGGTAATTAGTTAAAACATCAGAGTATAAACAGTAAATTGGCTCTGGTAATTAATTCCCCCTCACAAGCATTTGAGAGCAGGAAGAGAGAGAGAACGTGAGAGGGACTGATGAAAAGAAACCTGTAGAGGTTATTGGTGGCTTTGTGCTATCAATTATGGTTAGGCATTATTTAGGAAACTGTGCTCATGTGTTTGTGTACAAGCCCACTAATGGACAGGCATAAAGTAGGCAGCACATGGCATCAGTTACAAGCCTGAGCACTCAGCGCGCAATGTACAGTATGCCATCTGGCCAAAGTGCATCTCTTTTTAAAAATCCTTAGGTAGGCCTATGTCTTTTACTACTTTAGTCTTTAGTCTTAAATTAAATCTAATTATTAATAACACTGTTTTGAAGTTTTGTTAATGTATTTACATGTGTTTAGGGATTGCAAAATATTGCTTTACGTTCATGCGTCCACACACTTCAAATGCACATTGTATGAGTTTTATAGCAGAACTAGCATTAGCTTTAGCATTCAATGAACTTGTGAGAGTTTTATAGAGAGTTTTATAATAGTATTAGCATTATGTTAACCATTCAGTGTATTTGAACTATGTCTTTTATAACAGTATTACCATTAGCATTCAGTGTATTGTGTGTGTGTGTGTGTGTGTGTGTGTGTGTGTGTGTGTGTTTGTATCGAGTTTTGTTGCAACATAAGCTTTAGCATTCCATTCAAGCATTTCATGTGTATGTTTTTAGCTGGAAGAGTTTTAGAGTGTTTTCTAATCAGCAGTATATATGTAACTAAGATGTTTCCTGTCAGATTTTAAATAGACATTTATCAAATGTCTTTAAGATGTTAATGATTTACAATGCATGTAAATCTTAAAGATGTTTATCAGGTGATTGTGCGCAACAAATGTTTTCCAGATGAAGTTCTTTCTAAAAGACATCTTGGATATATCAGAGTATGCCGAGCACATAAGGACTGCGGAAATGACCCTTGACCTTTTGGCCAAAACATTTTGAGCAGGTTCCTGGGTCGCCCTCATTCAGCTATGGGACACAAATAGCACTGTATGTGTGTTAACACTCACACTGCAAATAAATGGACGCTCGTCGTTTTAGTCATTGACGAATGACCCTCAGTGAAAAACTTTCGCCCACGTGTGCAAGGCCCAGCAGGGATTACGTCCTCAGGGACTCAACACTGCCCACCCAGCAAACATAGCCCACCTGTTCAGACAAACACATGATTTCATAGAGCTGCTCAAATCCATCCATATTTAAGCAGAGATGTGCCCTTTCCTGCCTCCTCTCAGTCACAAAGCCAGAGTTGTAATGGTCTTTACCCCTAGGGAGGAAAAGGGGGTGCTGGGACTGAGGATTCTCAACTTTTGTAAAAACTGTGGAGAGATAGAAAGAGAGGCAGGCAAGCTGGCAGATCTAACCCTGCAGTGTCACCCTCATTTCCTGGGTCAGCGCCTGGGTAATGGTCTATTAATTTGCTCCATTTTCCCCTGTGAGGCAAAACTCAATCTCCAGCCGTTTCACTCTGCTGTGCCATCCACAAGGTGATTGATTGAATAAACAGCTGTCACTACTGTGAGCGCTCACACCCACTGACACAAGTCTTATCCTGAACACCATACACTCGAACCAAACACACACACACTTACCGCAATAAGATGCTCTCTCAACACTATTCCCTCAAAGTAAACCCACACGCTCTCCAAAGCAACCCGCAGTCACTCTTAAATGCGTGCACACCGTCTTATCCATAAATACACCAAGGCTGTGCATAAATTGATTGAAAATGCACATTTAGATTAAATTCCTGTATTTGAACTGAGGCAACAAGCATGGCATTTTAAATGTCAAGACAAATTATGAATGTTCACTACAGTACACAAAGAGGTTGACAATATTTGATCAATGTTTTTGAAAGAAGTGCTCATAAAGGCTACATTTATTTGATTAAAAATACAGTAAAAAAAAAGAAAAAAGAAATTGAAATATTATTACAATTTAAAACAGCTGATTTCTATTTTAAATATTTTTTTTTTTAAATGTAATGTATTCATGTGTACGCAAAGCTGAATTTTTAGCAGCCATTACACCAGCCTAAAGTGTCATACAGACCTAGAGAAAACATTGTAAAATGCTGATTTGGTGCTCAAACAACATTTCTTCTTCTTATTAATAATGTTGAAAACAGCTGTTTTGCTTACAATTTTTGTGGAAACTGTGATACATGCACAACCCTGCCATATACAGACTAACAAAACAATTTCCCATCGTGTCCTTTAAAAAGTCCTTAAAGTTGTTTGTGTGTTCAGATAATCAAGTCTCCTCCCCTCTGATGAGCATAGTTATGAATCTGGCCCTAATAACTGGCTCGCGTTTCCACATGACTACCAGCGCGTCTTTACACGCCCCGCACATATGCTAATAATACGCATCCAACCGACATCATCTTTAGCCAAACACTCCTCCCCACTGAGAGAGAATGACAGAGTGATACCGACACCAAACCACTCCCCTCGTCCCACTCCTCTCTCAGGTGCTGATTGCATTTGCCTTTTTAAATGTGACACCCCGAGTATGTGTGTGTGTGTGTTCGGTAGCGTGAGGAACTGCTGTTTAACAGCACAATGCATCACTGTCAGCGGTGATCGGCCTCCGTGGGCCGTTAGCACAGATGCCAACGCCGACTCTCGTCAGGTCCCAAACTGAAGATGACCTCGTTCCATTTCATCAGACGTCCTCTCGAATGAGGCGCGATGCCTCATTCCCTTCTTCTCTCATCCTCTCCCCTCTTTTTTTTCACATAACCCTGAGTAATCAGCCTAGGAACTGTCCAGCCTGCTTAGGGTTTCCTCTGCTCACTTACAATAAAGTAAAAAGGTGCACACACACACACACACACACACAGATAGTCTGGGCTGGTCCTATTATCAGTCTAATTCCCCTCCTTTTGCGCATAAAGCACATATTTCCCATTATGGAGATGACTTGTAGCGGCTCACCTTGTCCTGATTTAGGGAGGAGGGGAGGCGAAAAAATGAAGGCTGACAGGTTCGCTGGATTTATTTGATTGCACATACAAGGCAGTGTCATTTTCGAAGATGCAGAATATAAAGAGATGCGTGTGTGTGTGGCCTTAAGGCAAGGAGAAGAAAAGAGAAGCATCAAAAGGGAGCGGAAAAAAGGCCCCGAGTCAAATCAAATTCTTCTTATCGGGCATTATTTGATGACGTTATCAGACAGCGTAATGTGGTTACATTCAGTAAGAGGCTGAGAGATTTCACTGTTTACTGATGTTGGCGTGCTTAAGGGCAAGAGGAGAGAGAATGAGGCAGGCGTAAACACTTGATGCACACTGGAAAAACCTGTTTAACGCTGTGCTGGTATGAAATGAAGAATAAAGAATTCAAGGTGGATTTTGGGGGGGATTTAGAGACCTACGATGGTCATGGTCAAAGTGAGCAACTAATTTAATCAGTGAAAGCACTCAATTTCATGATCAGTACACTCTTAAAAATAAAGGATCCAAAAGAGGATTTTTACAATTATTCCATAGAATGTGTGAAGAAACTTTTTACACTGTAAAGAGCCTATTTTGGAATACAAAAGGTTCTAGGGTTGATAAAGGTTCTTTGTGGACCATTGATGCTAATAAAGAAACTTTATTTTCAAGAGTTTAGCTAAATCAAATCTTATGCTCAACCCTAGTCTTACGTTTCATATTTCTTATTTCAGAGGTCTTTTTGTATACAAATTTTATTTGCCTGATGAAAAAAAAAAAAATCTTTAGACCAGCTTAAATGGGTGGTCTTGACTGTTTTTCTGACAATACTGGCTCAAGCTGGACACTGCTGCAGGTAGAATACTGGGTGATAAGCAAAACCAAAAACTAAAAACAAAATGTATTATATTCTAGTTATCAATAATAGCTTTGACTATTAACCATTGCAGTCGAAACTAAAAATATGCATTTCTTCCTTTAGATCAAAGAATAACAACTTTTTTTTTTTTTTACTTTAGATCATATTTTTGGTTTGACTAGACTAGCTAAGACTGCTTTTTATTTTAGTAAGGCTGGTTAAAACCATTGCTAGCTGAACCATCCTAGCTGGGTTTTTTTATTTTATTATTATTGATCCAGCGAAGTGTTTAAAAAATGCATTTGTTCCTCTAATCAAAAAAGAATAACATAAAAAGTAAAACATCTTTTACTTTCATTCCCATTCAGTGCAGATGGTGCACCTGTGGGTGCATTGATCAGCTTTACAAGAGGCAGCACGGTTTGTTAGTGAATTTTAACATTCCCGGGTTGGCCTGGCAGGTTGTGTGAAGGGCAATCCTTTACCATCTCCATCTTGTGCTCAGCATGGGCACACTGTAAGCAAAAAGAGATTTCAAAAGGCACATGCTCTCTGCCTGTGCCCATTAGTGGCAGCTTTGTTCTCTCGCCAGTACCTTAAATGCTCTCTGTTTTGTTCACCAAGCACACACTCACACACGTGGCACACACACCTACACTTAAAGTAAAACTAAACTTACCAGACGAAGACCATTAAACCCACCCAACAAGTAAATTTACTGCAATTATTAAAATTATTAAAATTATAAATCTTTAAAAGATGCCTGCTTACGTTATATATGTCAATTTTCTATCTAAAGGTTTCACAGTATCTGCCGCACCTGGTTTTATGGACACAGATATGTAAGCATGGAGGGTTTTTTTCTGCATTTGGAAGCAATTAAATAAATAGGCGCATGCTGTTTGAGTTATGCAGCGTGAGGCTAAATGAGAAGAGAGACAGACAGCTAACAGCCTCAGCCAGAGCTGCTGGTGGCGGGCTGCCAGCTACCGGGGGAGCTCGCGTTTGAGCCTGCTTCTGTGGAGCTGGTTTTCTGTCTTTTTTTTTTACACAGCGGCTTGTAAAACAACATACGAAGAGTGTCAGAGGCAGCTAGAAGCAAACACTACATTGCATCACAGCTAGTGGCCAAGTTAGCTCAAACCTGCCTTCTCCAAGGCAGCAAATTTTGACACTATTAAGATATTAGCATGCGCTAACTCAGCCGTCCAGTGTGTAATTGTGCTATCAGTGGGGTTAGCGAGAGGTTACCTTTGATGAAAGTGCTTTTAATAATTAGGGAACGTCTAACGCTGAGAGAGGCCGCTGGCTCTGGCCCTCATTAGCTGTGCTATCAGTATACCGGTCCGGGTGAGCGTATGTACTGTGATAAAGGTGTGCTATGGCTAAGAGAGGGGGAAGAGAGGGGATTTCTGAAAGCAGAGAGAGAGAGATAGTAAGAGAGAACCATCCATCTTGGCAAATTAGAGAAGATCAGACCAGCACTCAGTCAGAGCTGTCACAGACATCTCTCTCTTTCCCTCTTTCTCTCACAGCATGGCATTTAGGTGAGAAATCTCAGCACTAAAAAGTTCTGTCAGTCCTATTTCCTTGTTATTGCCCCTCTCTGCGCGCTGGTCTCGCCGGCCCTTCAGATTAAACGGAGTCCCCACCTTTCTCCACGCAGGGGTCCAGCACAGGGGGGCATCCCACATTAATCATCTTTAACGTGCTGACAAGCAGCATGCGCCAACCCCCCTCCATGCCTCAGGATTTATCTCTCTGTCTTCTGCTAGCCATCACTCACTCCCTTAGAGAGAGAAAGAGGGGGAACAGAGAGATGGAGGGAAGAATAAGAAATGGACAAGAGGCATGGGACACTTTAGAGACCACATGTGGTTTGGTGCAGGGTGCTTTTTATTTGAGGAAAGAGAGATGACTATTGGGACACTGAATTAATAAAATGTGTTTTCTACCAGATAAACAAATTAGATATTTGAAAATAGTCATTAGTAAAATAAGTATTACAAAAACTACTAAAAATAATACAAAAGTATTCTAAAAAAAAAAGTTATATTTAATTTAAAAAAAAAAAAAAAAAAAAAAAAAAATATATATATATATATATATATATATATATATATATATATATATATATATATACACACACACACACAATGGATACAAGGGAATGTACAAATATTGTAAGAAATATACAAAGTACAGGAAATAATGTAAAAAATTTAAAGTATAACAAATAATGAGCTTGTGAGGGTGTGTCCAAGGCTGGAGGACTGTGTTTGTGTCCCTCCAGCCCTCACAGAAACACATGATTAATCACTGGCTGTCTCTATTAGTCAATCCTCTCTGGGGACGATGTGGACACCTACACACACTGCCTGCACACATAATGGGGCGGTCTATAGGAAAAACATTAGGCCTCCACACTAACACACACACAGATGTATGCAAAGCTTTGACATGGCTTCAGGTATTTGCAAACCCATGTCCACTCACAAACACACACCCTTTCACTATATAGGTGTTCATCAATCTGACAGACAGTGATTTAGTGTGTCTTCTTTTGTATGAATCTTCTTCATTAATATCAAAGCTGCCAAATGACCAGCTCTCTGTTTGTGAGTGAGCGTATGTGTGTGTGTGTTTGTTTTCAGGGAGACAAGTGACAGGGAGGTGGTTTAAGTCCCGACAAGCGCTTGACCAAACCATCATGACTCCATTACTGAGCCCATTGATTGTGTACGGATGAATTAAAGAGCCAGTTTCAAGAGGCACACACTCATTTTCTCTTCGCACATGGACAGGGGGCACACATACACAATCATATGCTCTGTTAACAGATCCCATCATGCACACATAACAGAGTCAGAGTAACACTCTGTCAGTAAACCATCTGACATGTCAACAGACAGAAAAAAGAAAGAAATTAATTAAATACACAAGAAAATACATAGCATGCACTGATACAGTCACAGTTTACATTAGCACTCATGTTACTGTGTTTAAATATTAAATTTTTGATTTTACATATTAAAATTGTGTAAACATCTGAGTAAAAACTTAAAGAATAAACAGCCAAATGATAATGACTCTGTGTGAACAGACTATGTCATTACTACACAAACTCAAATGTCAGGTTGTGTGATTTCATGTTGCAAATGGCCACATAAGAGAAAGAGTTGGATTGAAGATTTATCTGCTTTAGAATGGGTCTGGACCTCACTTTGTTTACTCTTGCAGACGGTGATTGCTTTGGCACGACTCAAATTATCTTGTCAGGGCAATAAAGCTGACCGCTGCTGAAGAAAGGAGCAGAGAGAGGGAGAAAGGGACACGTGGGGGTGATGGGTATAACAAATTACAAAAAAGAATATTCACTAAAGAAACCTTACACAAATTACATTTGTTTTATATAGAATCAACATTTACAAAAAATATATATATTTAACCAAAGATTCAAAAATATTTACTAAAAAAATTATACATTAGATTAATATTTAAAATATATATATATATATATATATATATATTTGCCTTTAAATTTCAAAATTTTCTATTTTATTATTTATGTATTTACATAGTTAATTATTATTTATATTATTAGTAGTAAATAATATATACTGTATAATAATATATAATACACACACATCAAGAAAGAAAGATAGAAAGAGACAGAAATAGGTGAGAGGAGATAAGACAGAGGAGAGCACGGAAAACAAATAAAGAGCCAGAAAATGAGAAATAGATGTGCAGGATGTTGCTGGACAGAGACTGGGAGGGAGGGGAGAGAGGGGCGAGCGAGAAAAGGGTGGTGAGAGAAACAGAGACACACAGGATTGTAATCGATTACCTATTTTTCAAAGTCACTTAAAGTGTCCAGAGTGTGGGGCCGTTAAGTAGTGGTGCTGGAGAATAGGGGATGGGTATGCGTAGGCACGCAGGACTGGGGAGAAGAGAGGAAAGGGAGGAGGTGGAGAGATGTGTGGGGGTGGGAGGGGGAGTTTTGGGGATGCTAACACTGACCCTTGCTAGCTCCTCACTGATGAATCTGTGCTCTTTCAGGAAATAGTTCTGACAGGCCAATATGTGAGCGGAGGATATGTGTCCCCATAGGGATTTTACTGCATGTATGCGCACGTGTGTGTGTGTCAGCGTTTACATGTGTTTGCCCGCATGTTTGTCTGCGTGAGTGTGTGTGTGTGCATAGACTAGACCGTTAGCGATCATCACCCTCTCGAACTGCGCACACATCATGTCAAGACAAACACAACGGTGCCCTCTGAAGTCAAGGACAGGCTCAGACTGAGCCCAGGGCTTTATGTAGAGAGAAGAACCAGGATTACATCCCCACTGTTTGTGTGTATGTGTGTGTTTGAACATCTGTTTGCAACCTGCCCTCAAGTTACCTAATCATCTCGAGAAAAGATGCTCACTAACCCCTACTGCAACAGATCAATAGCTGCCTCCCAGACATTACAAGTGAACTGCAAAACGCTAGGCATTTGTCACACACTTTAATCATTGACCACTGCTGTTTCTCCATGTGAAATGGAAGGAGATTTTACATCTTTATGTCTGTGAACGTAAGCCCAATAAATAAAATGTCTAAGTGTATAAATCGTAAATGATTTAGTATGTGCTTATCTCAGAGAATTTCCAAAGGCAGAATTTCCAGAGGTGTGATTTCCTCACTTCCTGTTTGTGTATATATTTGCGCTTTGAGTTAGGTAAGCAGACTCACCATGTGACTTACAGCTGTAGTCTGTCGGTAACAGTGAGTTCATCCAGGATATCCTGTTTGAGGGAGGATCTATTGTCCCAGACGGCTAAAAATAGTCCCTTTGATTGGCTAGTTCCAGATCTGAGAGATTGAGAGATATAAGAGTGAAACAGGAAGTGTTTTTTCACTCATTTACAGAGCCGCACGTTAGAGAATTCACATGCTAAAGATGTATTAGTTATTCACAGGCAGCCATGAAACACTCACCCACCCACACGGATGGACTTTTGTAAAAAAAATAAATATAGCCATGTGTTCAGATGTGAACGCACGTACGCATACCTACTTGCTTATGATAAAATCGCCGTTTGTGTTTATGTGGATATCCTATAAAAAGCCTCATGGGGATTCCAAAATCATCAGTGTATATGTATTTGTTGAAGATGCTTAGTCATTTCACATTAAATGAGAATAATTGACCTTCATATTATAGCATCTGATGAAATGTTGTCCGTTGGCGAGTTGATAAGTGTATTTGGAGTGTGTGTGCGAGATACAGTTGAAGTGTCACAAGCTCAGTGGCGTAACTGTCTGTGCGGAGCTGTGGATCTAGTTTAATGAGGGAACAGGAGACAGGACGCCGAGGATGACGGATTCTCCTTCGGCAGAAATCTGAGCCACTTAATCCACACAGTCCAGAGAGAGAGAGGAAAAGACTTTGAGCACTCATCTGACCCATGCTCATCTCCGAAATTTGCTATATCAAATCTGGGCCAACACTTCCAGGGCTTTCTTACATGGTCTCTCCAAAAATGTAATCTTCTTTTAAATTATGCTTCGGGGATTTTTGTAACAATAGTAGTTAACAATGACAACACTGTCTCTGACCAACAATGGAATCCTGAATGTCTACAAACTTCCCGAACTCTTCCATAATTATAAATAAACCTGATCTTCCCTTGTTCTATCTTTCTGTTTTTCTCTCAGGTAAGAAGAAGGTGTCACTCTATGACAGTCAGGCTCCCATCTGCCCCATCTGTCAGGTGCTGCTGCGTCCAGGAGAACTTCAGGAGCACATGGAACAGGAGATGGAGAGGCTCACCCACATGCACATCAGGTAGACTCACACATCTCTACCTGCCGTCTTCTGACAGCTCCATCAGTTCTTGTCACTGTCTCCCAAACAACTGAAGCACATTGGCTGCTCTCCCTCACATAAATGTTTGGTCTAAAAATCAGCAGTGAAGACACCTGCTACCGGTGTAATGCTCCAGTGATAACAAAGAGCAGCAGCAGAACAGGTGCTTTTCCACCCTATCATCCATCAGCCCACATGCGCTTAGGCTTTTCATGTGGCCATGTTAAGCATTGTGGGATGATCACAGAGATCCAGCACAGTATCCGTCATTCATCCACTGCATGAGGCTTTCAGACAGGCCAAGGAAGCCTGAAGAAACAGCCCAGAACGCGACTGCTGGTACATCAACTTGACCCAGTTAAATTATTATTATATTAAATTCTTATACAGCGTCCGCCAAAACCAGACAGGAAGTTTCACCCTGTGATCTTGAAGGTACATTAGCCATAACAAGGAACAATGCCGATTGAATCTGTAGGTCACAGACATGTCATAGAGCTCAAGCTGTGCATTGTGCTGCATATCCCCCCTTGTTTTAATAGATTATGCTGCTGTGCTTCAAACAGGGACACAGGGAGAAAGAGCGAGGGGGGTATTAATTTCCAGCACGAGTGTTATCCATCACACGGTGGTGAGGAGTTATCTTTTAATAATTAATAAAGGGCAGTGGGCCGCCCTCCCCTGTGGGCTCCGGCTGTGGACACTGACATGGCTCTGGGCCTGTTTGATAGTGGTGGTTATTTAAGGAAATTGCATCGTTGCTCCAGGTCTGTCAGGGTTGGATGCCGCTTGGCATTACAGGCCCGTGATTTAGCCTTTCCTGCGCTCCTTTTAACCCCTGCTTATAGCCGAGAGAGTTATTTTCCCAGGCTATAGGCCGTCCAATCTCGTAATACAGATTTAGGATATGGAGAAAGAGATGGGTTGAAAGAGAAATAAGCCTGTTTTTAAATTGAATATAGAGATTTAGATGCATTTAAGTAAGTAAAATGAGAGAAATACTTCACTGATTTCATAATGTTAGCCATTACCAGACTCAAGTATTTTTGGGGTGAACCAACCCTTTAGTTGATGACTATGTTGAGCATCATTTTGTACCACTGTGGGTGGGGCTTCCCAGCTTGACAATAAAATAAAAACAAGTGATCAAAACAGTTAATAAAAACACATTATCACTCGCTTTATCATCTGGTTAGAACATGGTGTTAGTCATGGTTTAGTAGTATTTCAAAAGTTATTGATATCTTTCTTGTTAAGCTGCAGTAAAATTAAAATCATTCCATTTTAGTTAATCTTCATCAACATTTGCAGCCACAATATTGAACTAGATGTAGGCATTCCTGAAGTACATAGAGCAGTCACTGCATTACTTCATCGATGCTCAGTGTGGAACTCTGGGTAACCACTGCCGTCCTCCTTCCCTGTATACTTCCTCCCAGGCGGGGCTCCGCTCAACACACGCTAGCACACACAGATCATTGGAAGTGACATGGCGAATTTGTGGCAATTTGTTGTAAATCTCCCTTTAATGATAGCGTTTCATTCTGCACCAAATGAGACTTGAGTGCATGTAAAATGGGGAAAGCTATTTAAGATGTAGCATTAGGCAGATGTCTGAGTGGATGCGGGTGAGTGTGTGTGAGATTGGAACCCTCTCTCCTCCTCCCCTGTGTCCGCATCGCCGTGCCCCCTCCCCTGACTCGTCCTCCGCTCTTCATGTATGGAAATGGAAATCCATCATGCCCTTTGCCCGTCTGCCTGCACTGAGGGCCACAGCAATCTACATATTCCCCCACCCTTTCTCAGCCTCTCCACGTAATCAATTTGCCTCCAGCGGAGCGAGGGAGATCCGGGTGGCAAACGACACAAAAAGCAATCTTTATCTCCAGCTTACAACCCCCCAACTGTCGACTGGCATTTATTCAATTTTCACCAGCTCCCTCGCTCTCGCTCTCTCTCCTTCTTCTTAGTCTAGCTGAATTTGACTGTGAGAGGGAAAAGGGGAAGCTCGGTTTGTCCAGAGTGTGGAGTTTGTGGGAATTTGAAGTCAGCCGCACGCAGTGAATCATTTTAAACTGAGAATTTCGGAATGATGAAAACACCTTGAACGGTGAAGGTTTAGAGTTCATGCTATATGAATCTATCACTATGATATATTATATATAAGGGAGATATTAATACCATGTCCCAACCAGACATGACACAATACAATCTCATCATCTTGTTGCCTTTTCCCTCAAAACCTTTCATATATTTCTTTTTTCCATTTACCATTAAATTAGAGCATGAGGTGCACACTAGGGTTTTTGTGAAAAATTTGAGATGAAAGTGTAAGAAAGTAAAAAACAAAACAAAAAACAAACTAGTATTTATTGTGAAAATGACTATAAAATGTTTTTAAATTATTTCTGATGATTTTACATTATTATTATATGACTAATATTATAATGTTTAATATATATATATATATATATATATATATATATTTTTTTTTTTCCTTTTTTTTTGTGCAGCCAGTGATTTCATTTTTAATATCACGCTTTTCACACAATTTCCTCAGGTTGATCATTATATTTTTTGGATCCTTGGCATCAAAACATGTTTTAAACCCTCCTCTTATAAAGTAGCATTTCAAATTAGTGAATCTCATTGAGTTTTTGCCTTATTTATTTATACAGTATCTTGCCTAAATTTTAGCAAGTAAAACACTTGCATGCTTCCATTTAAAATGCCAATATTTCCGCTGCAATACGCAGTCATGATTTATGTGTTATAGTCTGTGCACTATAGTCCTAAACTAACTTGTTCTCTGTATTACATGATATCCCTCAGGTCCTATAGTTCAGCTCCTGTGTGGCATTTCTATACTAGTAAAGAGTGTTTTTCAGTCATTGGCCTTGCCTGCTTGTCCCACCATTGGGAAAAGTGCATTTTGAGATACTAGGATGTCCAATGAGTGCAGAGGGAGCATTTAGAACACTTCGGGGTATGAAGTGTATATAAGTGTTGTTGGTGTTTTTTTTTGACATTAGGAGATGTGTGAGGTCACAGAGATTCGCCGTGCCACATTGGGCAGATTTATGATGCCGAGGAGTTGGTTTATTATCTCACAAACAGTCGATGGGGCAATTTATTCCCTCTCAAGGCCTGGTTCCTGATTTGTGTTGTCTCTTTCTTCTCCTCTGTCTCATCTTTTCTCTCTGTCCCCTTCTCTTTCTTTCCTCCCCTTGCTGTCAGATCAATCATGCCGACTACAGAAAAGGCGGGCTTGAGGCTTATTACCTGAGTGGAGGGGTGGGGCAAAGCTCCAAACCCCACCTCCACCTGTCATTCATTATATCTGAGCCTCTTTAGCCAGTCCATATACTGTACTGTAACTTCATCAGTCACAGCAGGAGCTAAATGAACACAAACAGGATCCGTGTTCTCTTTTGCTCTTCGCTCTGTTTCAATCAGTCCAGTGACAAGTGTGACATTAGGGTGCAGGCTAATTCAGTTTCAGTTCAACCGTCTCTCTGGGTGTGAATGCATGATTTAAAATGAACATGACAAGGGTAACATTACCCCTGTCATTGTTTCTCAGGTCATCATCACACAGCTTCATAAACACCCAGGCAGTGACCCATCTATGGGGCTCTAAACAAGAGATTTAGATAGAGCCACAGACAAGGAAACAGGCAGACAGCTAAAAAAAAAAAAAAAAAAAGCAAGAGATAAAAAAAAGAAAAAGATGGCAGGAAAGATATAAATGTTTCAGAGAGGAATCTGATTTGATATGTCTTTCCCTATTGTCGGCAGATGCTTTAGCCGCCCCGTTTAATAATTCCTGCCTTCCAATCAGTCATCCTCAATCCACAATGTCCACGAGGCAAAGATTCAATGTACAATCCACCCACCAGACTCAAGAAGGAGTCGCCCCCCACCCTTTTTTCTCTCTCTCTGCCATTCTCCGCCTCTTTAATACAATGTTTACAAGCCAGTGCATTGTCCGCAACATATTTCAAAGTCCTAAGTGCCCAAGGCGTTTCACTGACAAATCAAATAACCGCAAAATCATTTATTCCCTTCTGCCTTAGTCTAACTGCTGGAGGGTCGCGGTTGGTGGGGGGGGATCTGGTCTGGATGGAAGCATCCATGAGAATGATTACTTCAATAAAAAAATTATAACCCAAATCTGCTTAGCAGTCGTACTTTTGGACAGTAATTGTTTCAAATACAGCATGACCCAGGGCTGCCTGGATTGAGTGGCGTAGAGGAAGGGTTTGAAACTGCTCTCGATTTTTTTCCCTCCCATTTTCCATCTCCAGATGATTAAAAGTGTGATTTGTGTGGCTTTGTTCTCTTTTGTCTTGGCTGTCCTTTTGAAGGCCCGCTCGAGTCCTAAGTGAGGCCAGCAAGGGAGCGCTCAATGTGACTGAGCTAAAGTGAGTGTTGATGGAGGAGACGCGTGTAGTCCAGCTCCTCAGGGGACAGAAGTTGCATCTCTCCGAAATGACAGATTGCAGTTTCTGTTCAGTCAAAAGGTGATGGGTTTATGGTCAGTGCTATGACACATGATCAAAATAGATCAGCCATCATTGGCAACAAGTAGATCTTGCACATCAAATTCCATTGAAATTAACATCGGCACGTGTCAGCTGTGAACTTGTCCTATTGAATGGCCATTTTGAGTCAGTTCCAGTCTCATCGATTACATGCAAGTTCATAACCAACTAGACATCGAGACATCGACCTCGATATTCAGAAGAGTGGTCGATATGTGTTTTTTTTTTTTGTTGGCAGATTCCTAAATTTGGTTTCCTCAATCTTGGTTACATTTCCTGGTTATAGCCATCTCTCAACGTGTCTGTTTTTTCCCTACAGCAAGAACCCATCACACAAGAACATCAATGCAGCTCCAGGCACACCGAAGGTAAGATGCCCACCGCCACAGAGCCATTTTAAATCATTATGTTCACTGATACGCTCAGCTGCAATTAATGGCAATTAGTTCTGTTTCATAGACAAACATGTAAAAAAAGAGTCCTGTGTAAGAGAGAGTGGTCACAAAACTTCCGGCTTTATTTCCTGCAGTAATTTACTTAGAGCTTTCAATGTTTCCTGACTGCTCATTCAAAAGGCTTAGACATGGAAAATGATACCAATGATTTTCAGTGTCATTGTCTTAAAAGGAGGAAGAGACCGTTTGTATTTTCCCAATTAAATTTGCATCCACGTCAATTGAATTATGTAGTGCAGTCACCATAAGATTCACTAGAGGGTTTTGATGTGCTATAAACATTTGAATTTCATTCTAAGCATGGATGTTAAAAGGATAGTTAAGCCAAAATTATAATTCTGCCATAAAGTCATGGAAATTTCATCGAATGGACAAATACAGTTGAAACATTCTTTAAAATATCCATAAAAGAAAGAAAGTTATACAGCTGAGGGTGAGTAAATGATGACAGCATTGTCATTTTTGGATGAACTTATACCTTCAAGCCATGATTTTGAAGGAAGAACGAATTACAGGCTGATGTGACATTGTCATTGGAGAGTATTGCAACACATCAAGCATTTATCTTTCAGTTTATGGATTTTATGATGCCATGAACCTTTGCAAATGCCAATCTCACATTCACTGAAGACATTCTACAGTCTGCCTGAGATGCATAATTATACTTTAGCTTAGAAAAATGCATATTTCTTGGTAAAAAAAAAAAAAATGAACAAGAATGGTGATAATAATAGTAAACCACCCTCATATGATGATCCCTCATCCAGAGGGCAAAGCCTTTGGCTCTGACCTGCAGTTGGAGAGAAAGTGAAAGTATGGAAAGAGCATGAGAGCCAGAAGACACAGGAGCAGGTTAGAGAACAGGCCATGTGAGGCGTGACTGAGCATTCTATAGCTCACACTTAGTATTCCGTAGGAGTGTGTGGAAAATGAAGAGGCTAGCTGGGATGGTGGAGGGGGTCCATGATTCTCCTTTAAAAGACGGCGAGCTGCAGATCAGGCCCAGCTCGCTAGTTCTAAAGGGGATTAACCCCGGGCCGAGTTGGCCCGTCTTCACCCCTCTCTCAAGCCGCCATTGCCATAGCGACTCCATGCCAGTCTTTGCGGCTCTTAATCCAACAGGGCGAAGGCCAACCGTGGTAGGCGGCAAAGTTATCATGCTAACATCTGCAGCACTGCTACTGCTTGAGCTACACTTCAGTATGCAACTTATATAATGACTTTCAGGTATTTCAAAGGAATTTGGGCTTTTTAAAAGGAATTGAAATATCTGCACAATGTTCAAATGTAAATGCAAAGGTGATTTTCAAGTCATTTTGCGTAAAAGAAAATTATAACCATTATATGTGATATTTATTAAACATAAATCTTTTAGCAAAGACTGTACACTACCATTCATAAATTAGGGGTCAGTAATTTTTTTTTTTTTAAAGAAATTTATATTTTTATTCAGCAAGTATACATTCAATTTATCAAAAGTGACACTTTTGAACTTTCTATCCATCAAATAATGAAAACTGTTTTAAATTGATTATTAGTAAGATAAAAGGATAATTTATAAGATTCATGTGGCACTGAAGACTAGAGAAATAACTTCTGAAAATTCAGCTTTGCCATTCAGAGGGATAAAACAGAATTAGTTATTAAACAGAAAATGCTTATTTAACATTTTTATAATATTTTACAACCTTACTGTTTTTGCTGTATTTTTGATCAGTTAAATGCAAAATTGTTGGGTGGAAAGAATTTTTTTAAAACATAAAAAAAATCTTACTTATCCCAGACTTGTGAACAGTATGTATAACATTTATCATTATATTACATTATTTAAAAAAATAAATTCCATTATAACATATTCTTCAAATCAGATTACCTGGTGCTAAACTTGCTGTTCATGTGTTATTTTGGGACTGTTATCAATTCTCACTGGACAATGAAACAGTTAAACATCCCACACACTAGATACAGCAGACCCGTGTAAACACTTAGCACTCATACTCCTCTCTGGCACACAACGTATTCAAAGCTCCAAAGGTTTTGAGATCACAAATAAATTGTTTCCTGACCTTGCAATTCAAAAGCATAAGGAGCCATGCATAATGTCTAATTTACTGTCTCCATAGAGAGAGGCTGCCATTTTTCACATATTATTATTAGATTACAGTTGTCAGCCACTAAAGCAGCAACCCCTCCTCTCACTCTGATTAATCAGAGCAGATTGTAAATACAAATATTTTATAGCCACCTCATAAAAGCAGGACGGAGATCACGACTCTCGGGAAAGTAAGCAGTATTTCCCCTTCCCCCTTTCCTCAGTCATTTGAGAAATTAAGTCAATTAGGTTTTCAGAAGGACAGGCTTGTTATGTCTTCCAGCGCACAGCGCTACGTTTATAGGCGATCAAAATGTCTTGTCATGCCGTCTGGTGTCCTGCTTTCTCTCTGTCGAAACCTCCATTACTCTAAACACTGATGTCCTGTCAACACACATAGTTTGAAGCTGAAATGGCAGTTAATGGTTATCTGTCAACAATTGTTCACATCAGTCATATTGTTTCAACACACCGGGTTTGGAGTTTGTGTGTGTTTTTTTTTTAAACTGGCTACACCATCAGTTCTGTGGATGACACGTTTGTTTAGCGGATGGCTGCTCACCTCTTTCTCTCATTTTTTTTGTTACTCTCTCTCTCTCTCTCTCGCTAGTCTCTCCTGTTGTCAGTGCACATCAAACGTGAGGGCGAGTCTCCAGTTGTGTCCCCGCTCTCTTCTGATGAAGCTCACCATTCTGACAGATACCAGGTGAGACGGGAAACCTCAGACAGAGGGAGTCTGTCACAGGTGCGGAGTGACAGACTGTGCAGTTTTGACACTCTGAGCACAACTCCACACACAAACTAAATCTCTCCAATCTGATGCAGCCTTTCATTTCACTGGGTTTTAGCTCGTCGAGGGTTATTTCTACATGTGGGAGTTTCAAATTGAAGGGAAATAACCATTAAAAAAATAAACACCTTATTAACCAGAATACTTACTGCAGGTATTGTTACTACATTCAGATTGTAGTAACTTGGTATTTATTAGCACCCAAAAAAAAAAAAAAATGCAGCTAAAATGGTCAAAAAACTAAAAATAACCCAGTTCAAATCAACAATACCAGAATATAGAAATTTTGACACAAATAAAGTAACTCTAAGGGAAACATCAATTCACATTTATAAATTAAACTAAAGGTCTCACTGAAACCTATATATCTCCTAGATGTCTCCTTGAAAGTATTTTAAAATAACAGAATGGAATGATGTATATGTGCATCCAGCTTTTCTCCTCCACAATATCTTATCCCAGACTGGATCTGACTGTCGGACGTATTAATACAGACTGAAATCTGTTCTGCTAATCTCCAGCCCGAGGTTTACTCAGGCTGTAATGTGTGTTCTGCTCTGATATGTAATCATCCATAGTTTAACCCTGGGCTAATCTACGCTGCCCCCGAGCCCCGGATATCATCTCTGTGCTCCAGTGTCCTTGACATGTTTGTTTTCTTCCTCCTTCCCCCTGGAGCTGTGGGTCTGTGGGACATTTCGTTCAGCAGCATCTCTATCTGTCCCTCAACCCTAGAAGTGGGAAAAAACAAAAAAAAACTAAAAGTAATAAAGTACACTGACTGATATACAGTTTTTGTGAAGAGGCCTTAAATACATAGACACCATTTAAAGATTTTTTTTTTTTTTTTTTTTTTTAGAATTTCTCATTAATGAAGTTGCCCAAATGTTTTATGCTAATAATGCTTCCCCCCCCCCCCCCCTAAAATTTATGATTATCCTCTTTTGTTACTCAATCTGTTTGGTGTGCACACATTGATCCATTAACACATTGTATAATCATAAAATAGACTGACTTTTAATAGCAGTGGCTCAAGAGTTTCTTAAGGGCTCTGCCTATAGGCATTTTACATGAGCTAACAGTTTGAACATGTTTATATAGTTCAACTTGAATTATTTTGATAGGTGTGCATCCTTCCCGTGTTTCTGTTCAATGTGAAAGACATAAAAAAAAATACATAAATCCTGTTTTGTTTTTTAAAATAACATTTTATTTCTAGTATATTTGTGGGGTAACATGTTTGCTGGGCTATAAAATCCGTTACTGAATATCTTGCTTTTTGTCACAAAACATTGGAA
The DNA here is from genome assembly GCF_023724105.1 of Carassius gibelio. Lineage (NCBI taxonomy): Eukaryota > Metazoa > Chordata > Actinopteri > Cypriniformes > Cyprinidae > Carassius > Carassius gibelio. The sequence goes on from NC_068397.1 coordinate 20,330,523, forward strand.
GGGATGGTCTAAAACACAGTGACACAAATCTTCACACCTTACAAGAAATTTACATTGCTCATACTGTAAGACAAAACGTCACTGATATAAATAATCTAAAAATACACATACATTTCCTTTTTATTATTAAAAGTTCATTTTCCCAGAAAAATAAAACTAATGAGCGGAGCATAGTTTTTATGTCTGAAGAGTTTGTTGAGACCTCTTTAAGCGTCAAATGAATCGAGCAGCACAGAATCATAAGCGTCGTTTACCTGCTGCTGCGCCCCAGTGGCGCCAGACGGAACTGCACAAGCTGCTGCTTTTGACTCTGACTTGACGGTCACGTGACCGGTAGAAATATGGCGGCGATGGCTCGCTGAAAGAACTGCTGTAGTAAGCCTAACATTTTCAATCCTTATTCATCCTTCGTAAATTGATTATTGAGTATCATTTCGTCGTTTGGGAGGAGAGTTATCCGGGCTGCATGCTTTAGTAAACCAAATGAGTTTGGAGAGTTGTGGCGTTTGCAATGGAAGAGGAGTTGCAGAGCATTGGCAATAGAGAAGTAGGTTTTGTTTACATTCAGACATCAGGAAGAATCCAGCGCAATCTAGTGATACGCGCATCATTAAAGTCCTCATAAATAAATGAAAAATAAACTTGAATGACTGACAGATTTTTCTTTGTTCTTTTTTCCCCCCACCTGCAGACATTTTTGCGAGTGCGAGCTAACAGGCAAACACGATTGAATGGTATGTATGTTTTCTCCCTGCAAAAAGAAAAGTGATGTATTATGATAGTTTACCTGTTGACAAATGCCTTATAAAAACTTAACTGTCATCCACTGAGTAGTGTAATATTTTATATCATCAGTATAAAGTCCAGTTAAAAAAAAGTCCACTTTACCTAGTAGGCTTTACTGTAAGGCTTTATAGTATGAATTATTATTATCATTATTACTGAATAATAATTTATTATTATTTTGACAAGTATAATAAATAAGACAAGTAATAAAAATTCAACAATGTTAAATAGTGATTTTTAAATAAGTTTTATTTTAGCATTACGTAAACTTCTAGGGTCTGATCACGTAGTAATATTTGATAAAGAAATAATGGTCTTATTCGTTTATTTTATAATTGGAAGATCAGACTTGTCAGTGACTGAGCATTACTTGAAACACTTTTCATGCTCTGCAGACTTGTTTTGCTGTTGTAAACTGACGGTGAGGCCAGTATGGTTATCTGAACCCCAACACACAGTCATTAGTCGGTGTGTGTGTGATGGAGCTGCCGCATCCGTGGGGAGGGTTGGTGTGAGCTGGGAGCTCACTGACCCGAGGCCAGTTGTTATTCTGGGTGTTGGTAACCGTCTGGCACGAATAAGGAGCTCCTCACCTCTCAGGGTGCATCAGCCAAATGCTCATCAGCGCTGGTGTCTGTCGTGTGGCCTTGGCAGAAGCTTGACATCCATGTCAACCTCAGCGTCCATGCCACGTATTGTTACTAAATAACGTGGCTGTTTATCATAGTGTCATTTGTAGTCAGTTGTGGCCAACTGTTTTTTTTTTTTTTTTTTACTTCCCTTGACTGTAGCACCTGCCCAAGCAGAGAATCTCCTTAACCCTTGGTTTTTTCATGTGTCAACAGTCGATGACCTCTGCTGGTGCAGGCGCTACGCCAAGGAAAGTTTCAAAAGTCCCCCAAACCCAGTGCCCAGAGGAGTGCCCCTAGCCCCTTGCTGCCTGCGGCATGGTAAGACCCCCTCCCCCCTTTATCACAGCCGCAGGCACTGTAAGGGCAAATGGGGCTGTCTTTGTTTAAGCCCGAGCCCGTATTAAAGTATATCACCTCTCATCTGAGACGCTGTGATTTCAGAGTGAGGAAAAACTCCTGCCGTGCCTAATTAATCTGCCTTTCTTCTTGCTATTTAATGATGCCCGTCTCCCCCACATTACCATCAACGTGGCCAGTGGCTCTCCTGAAGGTAATGGCAGAAGCTCCCGCCTCTCCTCCTCCAGTCCCCTTCGGCCCCATTCGCAATCACAGCCACCTAAAAATTAATGTCCCCACACGCCATTTGCAGTTAAGAAAAAGCGACAGAGACTTACGGCGCAATAGGCGCTGTTCTGCTGTGTTAAATTTCTAATTATGTGCTCGGGGAGGTGAGGGGGAAGAGCGAGACACCCAGAGAGATCCGAGCCCTGGCCGTTTCGTGCCTGTCCCTGATGTAACCAAGAGGAATTGGTGTTTGGATGCAAAGGTCTAATGGACAGCGTTCACCTCTTAGCCCTTTCATGTCACTGTCGTGTTTTGCAACTCATCTTTCTTGCCTCAGTAAAATCCATGGCTGGAGATGCCTACTTGCCTTAAGCTAAATCTGTAAAGGATCCTGATCTATGTGAGGTTTTTATGTGAGATTAATGCTGCTCGCTCTTTCTGAATGCTTTACGGCTACTCTGTGTGTCTCCTGTGACATCCTTGGTTGTGCATATTAGCTGTTGATGTATCCAAGTTTTTATGCAAATAAATGTAATTAAAATCTAAAGTCGTTTTAATTATATTTTAAATTAAAAACAAATAGATGTTTTGTTTTTTTTTTTTTTGTTTTTTTTTTTACAAATCTAGATTTTTAAAAAAATTTTGCTACCTGATATAAGATTGATTTATCATGTTGTTTCTCTTTTTTTCTTGTGCTGCAGCCCGGATTGGGAAGATGAAGCGCCGGAAGCCTGAGGATGGACAGGTATGTCCACTGTGCAGCGCCCCGCTGACAGGGACAGAGGAGGAAATGAGTAGGCATGTGGAACAATGTCTGTTCAAGGTAGCTTCGTAAACCCAGAGATCTGGGCCTCCAACCTCCTCTAGAAGCTTTGGCTTTTCTGCCCTCACCTTTCCCTGGACATCAGCCATCTGACACAAACACACATAAACATACAGAAATGTTTCTGGGAACTAGTTTCTTCTGATTACACCTATGTTGTTTTCTTACATGGGTGTCCAGGGAATAGTTGAAGGATTAGCTCTATCCTGAAGCGTTCTTCCTCCTCCTCCATTTAGATTTGGTCGGCAGTTTCGGCGTCCTGAACCTACTTTAAAGATGTTCTACTGTATTGTCACTAAACACTTTCTAAGTCTCTAAAGAGGCTCAATGGAAACTGTCGTTCAAACAGTCTGACTGGCTTCTATCTTTTTAGTTGTTCAGGATGCAGCACTTGCCCTTTATATTATATAGCAGGTCCCTCTTAACCCATCTAATCCAGTAGTTCTTATGATACTAATGCACTCTTGGTGGTTGGATTCGGGTGTTCTGTTGCATGTGATTTGATAGCTCCCTAAAATAAGACATCATTAGAAGTTAGTGGATTTGAAAGTGCCGCTTTGATTTCCTCTGATGTAGTCACACTTTGTGGTTTTGTCTTTTTATATTGAATGAACTGATTGGAGTGTGTTGGTACATGTTTGATAAGTGGTTTTGTTCTCTCAGAGGGAAGGTGCAACAGAAGAGGATTCTGCGGATGTTGAAGGAGAAAACGGAACACGGTTCGAGGAGTACGAGTGGTGCGGACAGAAGAGGGTCCGAGCTACTACATTACTAGAGGGTGGTTTCAGAGGTAAGCATTTTATGGCATTTTCATAAATTTTTTAAGGAATTTATGCTTGCCAAGGCTGTGCTGATTTAACAAAAATGTGTTAAAAGCAGTAATATTGTGAAATAATATTTCAATTTAAAGTAGCAGCTTTTTAAATATATTTATTTTAAAATGTAATTTATTCCTGTCACGCCAAAGCTGAATTTTCAGCAGCCATTTCTCCAGTCTTCAGTGTCTCATGATCCATCAGAAAGTATTCTAATATAACTGATTTGGTGCTCAAGAAACATTTTTTAAAGTTTTAGTGAAGTTTTTTTTTTTTTTTTTTTTTTTTTAAGTTTATATTCAAAGGTTGTCAATATACCTTTCAAAGCTCACCACAACCTTTAAAGTGGTTTAAAAAGGGTACATACATTTATTTCTCGATGTACCCCAAGATCAGCGTGTTCATTTATACGCTAGACAGCTGTAGTCCAGACAAGGTGAGTTCTGGCAGGCCTTGCTCGGCCTTTAAGGAGTCAAAGGAAAACACATTTAGCTGTGCAATTGACCCGCCTCACCCAGAACTGAGATGTGTGTGAGAAAAATGGGCCGCTGACCCTTGGGCTTCCCCCGCTGCAGGAATGCAATTATAGCTCCCAACCTAACTCTGCTCACCTGGGACGTTCTCTATCACATACACACACGCTCCCTAAGACCCTTTTTGATGTGCTGCCACACTCATTGAAAGACTTTCAAGGGAATTCTAGTTGGTTCATAAATAATTTACCCCTTCGGATTATTTTTACACTTGGGAGGAAGTGTCAGTCATTCCTCCGTACTTGAGATTTTTATCTTGGAACTTTTCTCAATGTTGGTTCAGTCGTTTTTTGAAAGGGGTTTATTTCTTCGGTTAAGTTTGTGGAGTTGGCGCTTTAGAGGAAGTACTAAGTGAACGTCTATCAAAAACATCTCCGTTTTCTTCCTCACTGTTCGTTTCATATTTAGAAAAGGAGTTAGTCTCCTCCCTCAGCGGTCTTTTGTAAACTTCTGCGCTCTTAAATGGAAAGGCTGTTCGATCCCAAGGAGAGAACAGATTGCAAAGCTGTGTGGATTAAGAAAAGAAATGGACTTGCTCCTCTAACGCTGGCTAGACAGACGGTGGCCCAGATCAATTCTGCATGTGAACAGAGCCATGTGTCTGTACAGAAGCTCGCCAGCCCTTTATCTTCAGCACAGGCACCGGTGTAATGGCGATAGAGGGCGGACCTGGTGAGAAGTGACTCGGTGGCCCAGGGGCCACTTGAAAGCTCCCCCCAGGATGCTCAGAAGGTGGATTTTGCCTTGAAAGCTCAGCTGAAGTCCTCAAGCGTTCAATCGGTCTGCATTGCAGAATCCCCCCAGCCCAGGGGGAGCTAGACTGGGGAGAGGGGCTTGAAAGGAGTCTTCAATGGGATAAGAGGGCTATCGTCTCTGAAGCACAAGCACCTCTCTCTCTTTGAGGACCCGGGAAGAAAGCAGAGAGGAAACGCTTTAAACCGAACAAAAAGAGCATGATAAGGGAAAAGAGCGACAGAGAGGAAGAGAGAAATCGAAGAGGATCAGTTTGTGGTGGAGGCCTGTAAGGCCTCCTGTGTCCGTGGCTTAGCAGGGCTGTTGTGCTGATGAAGAGATAGCGATGGCAGTCACAGGCAGAGATGGAGGAGATTCGGTGCAGTCGGGAAAGAAGAACAGAGGCCCGCCGCTCGTCTTTGGAAAGAACCTTGAGAGATGGCAGCTTTGAGCCCCCTCCCTGGCAGGCGTACATGCTAAATGCCATCCTGATTGGGTGAACTTTGGCCTGCGACACATACTGCGAAAGGCAGATAAGTGTCATGGCAACAAGGTGGAGGAGAGGCCATGTTTCATGTCCTGTTTCTCCGGGATCTCTGCTTCCCCTTTCTTAGTTGCGACATGACACAACTGTCTTGGGTGACATATGTAGATTAGCACTTAACAATCATGGCATATGTAAATCAGCTTGCAAAATGTGACCCGACAAGGAAAATGTGCTTTATGCATGTGACGACTTAACATTTAAATGGATACAGGACTTGCTTTGAACATGACACATTGCAAATGGATGTTATTGTCATGCAAAGTGTTGCAGAGCAATACAGGTAAATACAGGCTAGGCTATAAGGGAGTTTTTTTATTCGTCCACTGTACACCGTGATGAAGAAGAGGAGTAAGCTTATGTCCCAGAGGCTGCCGGGCAAAGAGGCGGTGCAACGATGTGCATAATTTGACTGAGAGGCAGTTAGAGTGGCACTGACCTTTTCGGCACAGATTAGATTGCCTGCCAAGACCGCTTAACAGTGGCCCCAGCTTTCACAGTCAGGCACACTTACAACAATGCTCGGGTAGTTATACACCATTCAGGTGGCCGTTTTGAAGTTGTGGTTGCCTGAGTAGGTTTGATGTGCTTTTTTCAGTCTGGCTAGATTTTGCCAGTGTACACACTAAAGCGGACTGTCTTCCTGTCCATGCTGAATCAATGCTGTATGACATCCTTCCTGCCCTGGTTCTAGCAAAGCATTACCCAGGATCCAGAGCCTGATCGATTGATTGAATTAACAGTGATTTTTCTTTTTTTTTGGCTGCTTACGCCTGCCACGTCTTCCTCTGGCCTGCCTGCCATTAGTGGTCACAACATTGTTTATTAGTTTTTCCCTCATTTTTTTCTCCCAGTTTGGCTTTCTTTGCAGCTTGTCGACAGTGCTTTAATGAAATGTTTGCCATCATTTACAGATTATGGTCTTTTATTTTTGGCTGACTTTACCCTTCCACCCCCTTCAGTTGGGTCAGAGGAGTGGGAGTGTTATCTATAGACCACTTAGGCCCCATCCACACGGAGATGTGTTTCGCTCTATACGCATACATTTTGTATCGTATAGGTGTTTTGTCCACATGGATCCAGCGTTTTGGGAGAGTGAAACTGATATTTTTTTTTTAAACCAGGTCCCAGAGAGGATACATTTGAAAACGCTGCCTTTCCGATTTTGTCTGGACAGTGAATCTGTATATTTTTTGACACAATGACGTCATCAGCCCATGTCAGACACTGGCTAGGTCACGTAACAGCAACAAAAACATGAACAAACACTGAACAATTGTCTTTTTATTAACTAACATTAACACCGATTAATAAATGTATTGTTCCATGTTCATTTGTATACTGCGCACAAGGTTTATGTGCATAGTCCAAGTCTTCTCCGTTTTAGTGTTATCTCTGTGGCAGAATTACAGCGCCACATGCCAGACTGGCATGCATACTAAATCGTTTTGTGTTTTTTTGTGGACACTGATATTTCTTGAGTCGAGGTAAAAAAAAAAAAAAAAGATAGTATAGTGAATGCTCTGGCTTCATGTGGATGTAGCCTTACACTCTTTCCAAGCCGGAATGAAGTGATGCCAAACACAAAAACAGTCCCAAAACAGTTCATGTTTTAATGCGGCGATCCACTTTCCTTCCTTTCTTGCACTTCGGTGCCACTGTGATTGAAGCTTGCCCACACTTGTATAATGTTAAACATTTCTGACCAAGCTACAGTACTGTTCAGAAGTCTGGGTTTCAAAAGTTGATTTTTTTTAAAGAATAATTTCATCCAATACGGACACATGAAATTGATTAGAAACAAGAAAAAGAAAGCAGTAAAGACATTTATAATGTTACGAAGATTTCTGTTTGAAATAAATACTATTATTCTGACCTTTAGGTTCTGTTTTTTTTATGAATAAATTAAATGTATGAAACATATTAAAATATATTAATTTCAAATAGCATGAGAGACTAATTTATTAACAGAATGCTTAATTGTTAGTGTTATCAGTAAATATCAGTGGACAGAAATTCTAAGCACAAAGTAGTCTAATAAACATATGTTTAATTCTATAAGTTATTGTTGGAAAGTAATGTACATTTAGACTGGTGTGCACAGATGAACCCTGATTCTCTGTTTGAGGAGCTCGGATTTATGTAGCTCAGCTATGGTGCGCATATGCCTCTGCAGTCACAGAGACCAAATAAAACTTAAAAGGTCTCTTTTATTTGATCACTAAAAACCATCGGCACATTGTAAAAAAGGGCAAGCATTTGTGATGCATTTTATCCCTACTCTGCCTCTTTTGGATCCCTTTACAGAGAAGGGGAAAGACAGACCATGGCCGCCACATCCACTTTCAGTCCTTCTCTTTTCCGTTAGTGCCTAACACTCTCCCTGAAGGTTGTACTTATCCACTCCACACCGTGAGGTAGTCATCCCCTGTTGTAGCGCTTTGAGGAACAAGAGGAAGTACCATTCTCCACTTCCATTTCCTACCTCAGCTCCTCATCTGTGACAAACCTGTTCTCCAGCAGTGCCCTGACATCCTTCCATCAGCCCCCGAGGGCCCTGGCCCGTTCCAGCATTTCACGGCTCAATCAGACTCTGGTTCTCTCTGGGCTGCTCCCACCCTTCATGCTGCTGCCGATCCAACCTCTTCCTAACCAGAACTGAAGGACCCAGTCAGCCAGCAGCTGGAGTTTGTCTGTGTGCTCATCACTGGATTTATAGAAGTGCCACTCAGGCTGCACGCCCCAGTACTCAAGACCTACACCCTGACAGGCACCTGACACAACTTCCATTCAGACCGGCTCTGATGGCTCCATCTGGGCCCAGAGTACCATGCTCTTGGCTTGTCTGCAGTAATCTGGTTCTGCTCACAGCTAGAACAGGCCTTTCTAATTGGGGTTTCTCTGGCATGACAAACCTGTCCTGGATTTGGGACTGCTACAGTTTGAGTGCCAGATTTATTGTAATGTATAATGTGTATTATTAAATGCGACAAAGGATTTAACCCCAAATTTCATATACTGATGACTCTTATTCCTCTCCTCCCTCTTTTTAGGAACAGGCTTTGCCATGTGTAGCACGAAGGAGAGCCATGACAGTGATGCTGACCTGGATGTGGATGGAGATGACACACTGGAGTATGGCAAAGCCCAGTATCCTTGATTAGTCGTCTTGAGACATCTTGTTCTTCACTGGCACTGTAGTGGGCATAGAAACAGTAACTGAAATGAGATGCATTTGTTCCTTAACTCAAGGTTTCAGGTACACTGAAGCAGACATCATTCCTTGTTCTGGAGAGGACCAGGGAGAGGCCAAAGAACGTGAGGCACTGCGTGGGGCTGTTTTGAAGTAAGGGAAATGATTCCATCACAGACTTTAAATTGAGAAATAACAAATCTGTAGACTTGGCCCTTATGCAAACTTTTTTTTTTCTATAGTGGTGGTGTGCCATCCAATAGAATAACACCAGAGTTTTCAAAATGGGCCAGTGATGGTGAGTTGGCCTCCGAATAAATGCTGTTCTTTTGAACATTTTCTGTTCATCAGGGAATCCTGAAAAATAAAATGTTTTGTGGTGTATTAAATATATTAAACGTAATACTTTAAATCAGATATAATATATTAACCTCAAATATGTACTGATAAAATAGTATTTTATTATTATTATTATTATTATTAGATTTCACAGTTAAACATTTGCTCAGTAAGTAATTGCATTTTTGTAGTTGTGCTTTAATAAAAGTATTTAATTTGTGTGGATTCAATCATTAATAAAACATTAAAAAAAATCAATTTAGGAAGCCTTTTTGTCTATATATTTGAGTTAGATTGTTATAAAATGAAACATTGCTTTTCTTGGTCCACATTCATTATATTTGTTCTGTTTGTGTCTATTTTTGTAGAAATGCCATCCACCAGTAATGGCGAGAGCAGCAAACAGGAGCCTAGCTCTTCATCTTCGTCCTCCACACCGAGGACCTGTAAAAACAGCGAGATCGAGAAGTGAGTACAAACACACACCTGTCCGCAGTGGCAGTGTGTTTGCTGGTGTATTGGGGTGAGATTAGTTTGTGTAGGGACTGCAAGATCATAAATGATGCATTTAGTGTGCTCATCTCTCCGGAGCATGCTTGATCACAGGGAGTGGCCAAGAGTATTGATCCCAGGCAGCTGAGCCTTGTCTGGGCTTGACTCGCCGCACAGCCTGGGAATGCTAATATCGCTTTAGCCTTTTCCATACTACAGCTTTTCACTGCAGGAAATGTGCAATATTTATCTCTTATTGCGAGAGGTGAAGCCAGATAAAATGAAATTGTTGCCAACACACCACTTAGATGCTTCAATTAAGAATGTGGAGAATGGAAGAAAAAGTGTTCATGTGGTCTGAAAATTATACTATCTGTATTACCTACAAATGTTATTTAGTGTACCATCTAACAACAAGGGAGGACAGAGAAAGTGAGATGATTTCTTTTACTCCACTGAGAGAGAAAACAAGATGGAGGGAGTGTAGCAGGCAGCCTCCAGCCGCAGATAAATTTGAATAACCTGAGTGGGTGAAAGGCCGGCCCCTGTAATTCCCTCATCTCAGTGTCCTCATCCATATTCCCCGACAAGGGCTCCTGCTAAACTCCCCTCCCGCTTGCGTGCGTGGGGGCCCAGCCCCAGTGAATGGGTAATTGAGGTCAGAGCGCAGCTCCTGGTAGAAGAGGGGCTTATTGGCACGGTGGCGGTGTGACTGTCCTGGTTTGATCTCCCCCTGCTGTCTACAGCTGGACCAGGGTTAACATGTTAGCCACAGACATACCTCACTCTGTCAGTCCACATGACACGTGTCTTGTCGCTATCCTTGTTTAATTCCACTGTGCAGGGTTGCCTCAAGGCACTACCAATTTTTTGTTTGTTACATGGTTAGTGCTGGGCAATGATTAATTGCATCCAAAATAAAGGTTTTTATGTACGTAATATGTGTACTTTGTATATTATGTATATGTAAAAACACCCACATGTATGCATATATTTAAGAAAAAGTGTATAAATTATAGAAATATATATATATATTAATATATACATAGATATTCAATATATATCATGTATGTGTGTCTTTATTTGTACATATACACAGTAAACACGCATATATAAACTAAAACTTTTATTTTGAATGCGATTTAATCGTTGCTCAGCAATATATATGAAGAGTTTGGTTCCAAAACGCAATGAATCCATTTTGATTTATTTGAGTAAAAATGTGTTTTCTTTACCAAGAAAGTGGCAAGATGAAAACCACTATTTTCTGTTTCAAACTTTCACATAGTATCATTAGGTTATAATAACATAAGGTTTTTATTTTCAAAGATTTATATATAATAATAAAAATTCCCAAAATGCAATAAATCCATGATACTTTTTTTTTTCTTCTCAAAATGCAATGAATCTATTGTATCAATACGAAAGTTATTTTTCATATTGAAACTGATGAAAAAACACAACATAGTAAGTTGATTCACATATGACAACCTCTGAACTTGGTCAATACTAATCTTATATATAGGCACTGGACTAAAAATACATTCATCAGTCATCGCTCCCAAAATGAATTCAACGGGTCATCTTGTTAATGCTATAAATTAATTACGGCAATAAAAGAAAATTTCATCATGAACAAGATCATGAACAACATCACTTTAGACCACAGAAATACCAAAATGATATTTCCCTTACATTCAGCTTCCAAAAGTGCATTCATCTTAGCTATGTTACATTAATTTAGCTGACTGTGCTGTATTAACAAAAACATAAATAGCATTAATAAAAACACTTATAATACTGACAAGCTACGCAATATTGTTTTCATAATCGAATGCAATTCATCTAATGAACGCGATCTAGTGTAGCTTGTCCGTGATCTACTGCTCTGTGTATTAAATGCATCTGAATAATTTCCATCTGAAAGCACGTGATGGATATTAACCGGTACTATTTATCACAGAACCTGCTTAACTGATGAGATGCGCATGACAATCACATGAAGTTTATTGTGCAGCCCTTGTTTGTTGATCAAAAGTAGATGAGTAAAAAAGTCTATTTTAAAGTGCCGCCATTAATGTCTATTGTGCGTGGAATGCTTTGATTGGTTGAGACGATATATCTCATTCGGCAAAAAAGGGAGGCTGGAAAACATGACCTAGTAACACAGTGAATATCACACTTTGCATAAAATTTTAAATTGACCTTTCAATATGACCAGATACAATACTGATTTTGGCGTAAACTAATTTTGTTTTTAATGCCATTTATCACGTTTTGAAACCAAACTCTTCATATATAATTTTTTTAAATAGGTTTTTGTTTATATTTTTGTTCATTTTATAGTGTTTTTAAAAATACTTGTTTTAGTTTTTATGTAAACGTATATTTTGCATTTACATTGTCACCAACACAATTTGTATTTATTAATAATGAGAACATTCCTGAGTTTTTCTAAAATGCACCTCCGCAATTCATCGTCCTCTCTGTCTGTCTCTTGTCTCCTCTGAGACTTCTTCTCTAGGGAGAGTCTTCTAGTGTAGCTGAATCAATCTTGTGCGGGCGGCCATCACGGGGCCCCATATTAAATATCAGGGGCAGATAACTAGTGAATAAGCACAGCAGACCCGAAGCAATTGATTTTTCTCGTCAGCATGTCGTGAGCACGTTCTTCTCACCCATCTCCAGTCGAGTGTGCGTCTGCGAATGACTTCATCTGTAGCGCAAGCTTGATGTCAGCTCCGGTCTGCAATTGAAATCGCGTTTGTTAACCACTTTTATCACGACCAGCCGTTAAAAGCGTGACTTTGCACACAGTTGCTTGATAGGTTTGACTGAGTGTGTGGAAATGAATGTTAGTGGATGATGTTATGAACACTGTGTGTCTCTGTCCGAGCGTGGGTGTGCAAGTAGTAGGATGAAAATGGGACAGAACGGGATTCCTAAGTGGAGCTGCAGGAGCGTGACAGCTTAGATTGATTCATTGCTTTCCTTCGTAGAGACTTGCTCACTTTTGGACTAGCCGTAGCGTTGTATCGGGGGGCATTAAGTGTTTTAGCCGGCCGGGGTATGAATCACCGCAGCTGTTTGATGTCATAGAGAAGAGCGAGCAATGAGCGCAACCCACCCGCCACCCGTTTTATTAGCTTAGCGCTTAGCTCCAGACGTGACACACACTCGTTTATTTAATATCGCTCGCAATATTTCTCCCAGTCTGTGCCCGTCCTCCTCGGCCCTCCGTCTGAATCTATCCATCTCTCCCCGACAGTAGAGCCCTCTCCTCCGAAGAGCACCTCTCCTTTCTCCTTTTACTGATTTGATCAGGTATCACAGGATGTTACGCGATATTGTCTTATGAAAGGGGCCAGGGAGATAAATCTCAATGATGATGTCATTAATCAAATCCTGAGGGGTCATGAGAAGGGGGAGGGAGGTGTATTAACTCTTTCCTAGGCGAAACACAAGGCAGTTGCCGTAGCTTTTGAATTTTAGCTTCACAAAAATTACGTACTTGTGCTTTTTTTGTTTTTTTCATGGTGTGTGACAAATGGATGAAGTGTGCAAATTTATAGGAATGACTGTGCCATTGTTTAATTTCCAATTTCCTGAAGTGAGGGGTCTTAATCTGAGCAAGTTTTAAAGAGGCCACATAAGGAGCTGAAATCATTTCATTCCACTTCCAGCCTGAAAACAATCCCAAGCCCACTGTTTGTAAAACGCATGCACTTCAATCTGCAATGAAAATGAGACTTGTCCCCTTTAGTTACAGTGATTCATTGTGGATTGTGTGTGTGTGTGTGTGTTGGAGTAAGAGGGTGAGTGTGTTACTGTGTCATGAGTTGTGTAAATTGTATACATGTGTGTCTTCGTAAGGAAGAGGGGGCTGATGAATTCTCCATGTTCTCCTGTGCCCAGATGGGTAATGATCTCTGGGTACAGGGGTCGCCTCTGTCCCCGCTCATTCTGCACATGATAAATGAGGGCTTCTTTGCCACCCGTGTGATTGCAGCCAAATTCCATGCTCAAATTGAAACAGCAGAATTTTTTGGTAAACCTCCACAATAATCAGATTCAGTCTCAAATTCATTAATGATGACTTCGTATTTCTTTTTCTTTTTTTTTTTTTTACACTTTTCAACCAATATTAATATTAATAATAATTTAAAAAAAAAAGCTGATTTTAAGGAATATTCTTTTTGTAATGCTGTGCTCAGCCTCTTGATTTAAGGTTTGCACCGACCCTTACCAGCACAGCTGAATATAACAATTGATTGGCAGCCAAGTGACTTTATAAAGATCTCCCAGTATCTGTCTGTACTTGTAACTCATGTGTTCTCATGTCAGGCCATATAGACCTATAGATTAAAGCGCCTTCTACAGTTAGGCTTGGCTCTGATGGAGACGGATGGTTAAGGTGCAGGATAATGAAATGAGAAATGGCTTCACACTCAGAGCCAGATCGTAATGTGAGTGTGAGATAGCAGTGCAAGCTTCATCTACTTCCTGTTTTAACTTCTGAATTTGTTGCTTAAAAAATAAAAATATCCCACTATTGAGAGTGATGCCTGTATAAAGCATTAGACCAGCACATCCATCATTGGTTTTAACATCCAAATTGATTTGTAATGCCATGGGTGTGCCGTTATAGACCACAGCTGTAGGTAAGTGACATTATTAGTTTGGATGTCAGTCCTCATTGTGGTTTCCTGAGTAACGTAACTCTTAATTGAAATGACATTATTCCTTCCCTAGATGATGTCATTGGCATTATTCGGCCAGCACACCGCTGCAGAGCGGAGCCGAGGCCTGTGTTTAATATGTTTGAAACTTTCTCCCACACACTCAACGGCACCTTAAAGATTTTCAGTTTTGAACTTACCTAGCCATCCCCTCTCCAGGTTTTACACCTGCTTTTGTATTAAAACACAGCCCCCCCAAACCATCTCTCCATCTCCATCCACATAAAGAAAGAGTAAAACCGTTTTTTATTACCTGGGGGAATTAAATAACTTTTAGAATGTGGTTTTCTATAAAGCACCACGCAATGAATATTCATGCTGGAGCGAGGCAGGCATTACTTGGGGGAAAAGTTGTATTCTTTTGTAGGGCCGGTGACGGCATACGGCAAGTGAACCGCAGCGATTTATGAAGCTGTTAAAGAAAAACAGCAGGCATGGAGCACGCTACACCTACTCTCCTGTCTGCTTTATAAGCATGCACGCTAATCAAGACTAAATGCTTTTTTACAAGCCGGCCTACTAATAAGAAGAGATTTTAAAGCTTTATAGTCCCTGTGCTGATTGTAGGCTGTAGGGAATTGACCGTCAGGATGACTCGCTCTCCTTGGTCAAAGTCATTGTGTTGTAGGGGCTTTTTGAGAGAAACCTGGGTAGGTTTAGGGTGACCTTGAGAAGATGCCTGAAGATGTCAGACTTCAGAGTTTTACTAACACCTTCTGTATTGAGATTAAATGAAAATAAAAATTCATCCTTTGTTTTCACCCTAAACACATGCAGATCTTATTGTGATCGATTAATCCATGCATGGTTTTTATGTTTTGACCTTGTAATTTTTAATTAAACTTTTCCAATCATTTCTTCCTATAAACCTGACCTCCATCCAGTCAACAGCCGGTGGATTATAAGAAGTCTCTGCCCTTTTTTTCTTTTTCAGTATTTTTTGTTCATGTCAAAATACAGAGGAAAAGAGCTGTTGCTACTTCAAGTCATGATATGTTTAATTCCTGGCTGGCAGATTTAAGCTTTACTTCTCAAAGTGACAATGATTCTTCAGCTACACTGTCATTGTTCTTCCTTTAGGTTAGCCTTATTGGAGATGCTGAGTCCATAAATGGTTCTTTCCGTTTTAATAGCCCTTCCTTGATTTACATTCTAATACTGATTACCGAGAGGCCCATGTCCTAGTGTGTGTGGTGAGCGTGTACTCATTGTGGAGTCACACAGGCATGTAATAAATGAAGCTATTGGAAAAGGCAGTGGAACGGCATGCACTAATCGGGGGATTGTGCCTAGGAGAACGCTGGTGCAACATTAAATCAATACTGTAGATCAGTGCTCCATCTGGCTGGAAAATGAGCGGATCACCATAAACATCTCGCCAAGCGCCTCGCCGCACAATCAATGGTGGCTATATTGATTTAGTTATTGCGAGTTCATATGCTGCGGACAGTGTTAAATATACATTCAGCAGCTGAGAGGCATTTGTCTGAGGGATGTTTTGTGAAAGCCGGAGAGGTGAGAACTTGGAGGAACTGGTGCAAGCGTGACATCAGAGGACTGAGGAAGCCCAGTGCCCTGTTTAATAAGATTGAAATGGTGATACAATAAAGCAAAAACATATTAGTTCAGAATGACTTTGTGGTCCTTAACAGTGATGTATTCATCATTTCCAGTTGGGCCATCTGTTTTTAATTTTTGCGTTAGTGTTTTTGGAAGTTAGTAGCTGTGTTTGTCTGAACTGAAGCTGTGTGGTAGCTTTGCAAATGTAAATTGCAAATTTGCTTGACTGTGACTGCACAACTTTTAAAGTAATTAGCAATACACTGTTTGCAGTCCTCTAATTTAACCAACCTCAATTTTTTTTACCTGCAGGATCACAGAGGACTCCACAGCGACCACACTGGAGGCGCTAAAGGCCCGCATACGAGAACTGGAAAAGCAGATCCTCAGAGGAGACCGATACAAGTGTCTCATATGCATGGTGAGAACTCTCACTTGTCAATATTGTGTGCGTTCATGTGGGTGTGTTTGTTTGTAACCCATCCTTAATGACATGTTGTGGTGATATAACCGAACTCCCGCAATCATGCACCCAGCCGCCTGAAGCTTTGTGATGGTTTGCCTCCATGGCTTCAATCTCGCATGGACTGGAAATTAAACCCACACAATAAGGTTCTGTTGAAGGAGTTCTTTTAGAAGTATTGGCCATCCTGTTGGATATCAGTGTTAAACATTTTCAGCTTTATGTCTATAGGTGCTGATTAATCTGACATGCCTCTGTCGGTCTGGAGTTAATAAATAAATCCATTCAAGACTTGTGTCTTGCAGTCTGTTGAGGTTAAGAATTTCCCAGTGGTGGCCTACTGCCACCTGCTGGTTATTGGATATATAGCAGACCGTAAAATGAATTCCCCGTAAATGATTTGGACCGAACGTGCTAGAAGTGTTTCAGACAGCTTAGCATGATATTCAAATGTAATATTTAAAGAAAAATGCAACCGAACTCCCAACCGAACTCCCTGGCTGTTGGCCGAGCGCTTCTGTTGTTAACTGCACCCGTTGGTCTTATGTGTGTGTCTGTGCCTGCCGTAGCGGCCACTTTCTTGTTCTCAGTGCCGCTCTTGAATATCCCTGCAGCGCAAGCCGACCCAAACAGGGGCTGATGGCAAGAATCAGGTGGTCGAGAGGCACGGGAGCGCAGAGGCCCTGCAGCTCGGTGTGTACTGTTTGTACAGAGGCTACGTAACGGGCTGCAGCACTGCCACTGCGGCCAGCAGTGGGATTAAGAAGCTGCTGCCGCTCCGGAGGGTAAGGCTCTCTGTGCTCCCATTGGCCTGACCCCGCCTGATCCCTGCACTGCCCCCCACGCTCCCTCACTGCTCACCTGCCTGTCCCCCATGGCCGATCTGTGCTGTGCTGGTGTTGTCTAGTGACGTCTGATGTTGTGTGTGTTGGTGGCTAGATGTGAATTATGTTCAGTTGACCTGGTTAAATAAATCGTTGCTCTTTTTTTGTCTTTTATTTCTCTACCTCAGGACTCATATACAATGCCACTCACCTCCATCCAGTGTTGGCACGTGCACTGTGAAGAATGCTGGCTTAGGACTCTGGTAAGAATTACACACTTGCTGTTCAGTAGGCTCATTGAATGTTCTGCAGATTTAGGCAATATCTGAAATTCTGTTTCTACATTAAAATCTACACATTGCTTTGCAATACATATGTATTTGTTTTTAAATAATTGGGCTAAATTGATTATGCTCTTAACTTAAGAATCAGGATGGGGTATTGTCAACACCATTTAATATAGGGCTGCACTCGACTAAGGATCTTTCTGGTTGACTAGTAATATTAATAAAACCATTTAAAATTAAAAAAAATTAAAACCATTTAAATCATTATTAGGAGCCTTTAATTGCTTGCATAGCCTAATAAACGATCAAGCACATGCATAAAGCTTGCCAAAGCGCACCGGCTGAAGTAATGGTTATGAATGTGTGAGGGAAAAACAGTAAGATTATTTAAATGTTAACATTAATATGTGTTATTAATATTAATAACACTTTATTTTATGGTTACATCTATTAGTTGCTTATTACTAATAACTATGACTTTTCTCTCAATAAATTCTAAATTTTCTGCTAATTAATAGTGAGTAAGGTAGTTAAGTTTTGGTATTGGGTAGGATTATGGATGTAAAGTGATGTAGAATAAGGCATTAATATGTGCTTAATTAGCACTAATATGTGGTTAATATTCTAGTAATATACATGCTAATAAGCAACTAATAGATGTAACTGTAAAATAAAGTGTTACCACATTTGAATAATTGAATACACTACTGCTTTCTTTGTTTCATCTTAAGAATTCAGACAACACTGACTCGCCATCTTCACAGTAGTGAATGCTCTTGCATGTTTCATATGGATTACATAATCTGAGAAGATTTTTTTTTTCCATTTGAATTGGTTCATTTGAAAGTAGAAATTTTAATCTCTATAGAGATATTTTTAATATCTGCAAGATATAGGCTACACAGAGTTTTGCGCTGGAGTTCACAAAGACCGAGACGGCAGACAGCGCATCATGTTTGCTTTCATTATTTTACAAAAGCACATTTTGTTGTAATTGTAAATGCACTTTAATAAACGTAGTCTTTACAGATTTGAAAGATGTGTTTCTCTTATCTGTATGACCA
This sequence comes from Carassius gibelio, assembly GCF_023724105.1. NCBI lineage: Eukaryota > Metazoa > Chordata > Actinopteri > Cypriniformes > Cyprinidae > Carassius > Carassius gibelio. Next base: position 20,348,913 of record NC_068397.1, read on the forward strand.
AAAATGGCTGAGTATTTTAGGAGAAAGTGAGCGCACAGGCGCCTCTATCTATCCTGCTGTGAGCACATTATGTTCAGCTTCCACTCCGCACAGACACTTGAACAAAAATGGGGTTTTTGTACTTAAAAATATATAGCCTCCTTTATATTTTGGTATGGGGGTCTTTTTTTTTATATATATATATATAAAAGCTTTTTATTTTTGGAAGGGTCCCCTCGCATGGGGTTCACCACATTTGAAGGGACTTTGATTTGAAATTCCCTTCATTAAGCAACACACATCACATGGTGCATGTTCCAGGCTGTTCCTTAAGTCATGTCTATGTACATTCTTCACACTGAAGTGTAATAGAAATATGGCTTTTGCAGATAATTTTTGAAATGCGGGTATTTCAGGTACATATAAAATTTCAATTCTACGCACCACAGAGTCCCCAGACCTTCTCCTGCACCAAGTCACTCATGTCTTGGCCACTGTATAATGCAGATAATGGAGTAATTCATTTTAATAATGCTGTGGTATTTGGCTACAGTATGAGTTGGAGAGTTCATCTCAGCCAGACCAGTGAGATTCCTCACGTAGCGCTCCAGTTTCTAATCCCTTCAGACGGCGTTGTGTATTCAACCAACCTCTTATCAGAATTGCGATTGCCTCTACTTGTCCATTTGTAATCTCCACACTTACACTCAGAAGCTCTTCCTCTTTTCTTAGCCGTTTTAGGCAGTGTTCCTCAGGGAGCCTGCTCTCATTAGCCAGTAACACATTCTGTCACCACACACGGAAGCAATTAATAAGAAAATGTTTCCCAGCTTCAGCCGTTTTCCAATATGCTATATATTAAATCAGCTCCTTCCATCTCCGCTTATCACAAGGCCTGTGTGTACGGCTCACCGACAAGAACAGAGACGTATGCGCACCAGCCCGCGCTGCCACAGCGGATTGTTAGTAATGCAGGCATTAAAATTGTTGCCTAAAGACAGCAATAAAAGTAGCACGGCGGGGCTCCTTGCGTCTTGATCAAAGTAAATGCGTGTAATTTGGTTAGCGTCAGCCTTGTTTTATGAAGCTAATGGAGCACAGCAGCTACCCGCCGCTGATGCGAGGAGCCCGCGTTTAGTCAGTGACCTGCCCATGCTCATTAAAACTAGGGAAACTCCTGCTTCCTAGAACAAAGAAACCAAGTCTCAGGTCCTCTTTGTGTCTGGGGAATCGTGGGTATAGAGGGAAGCACGTTGGGGGTTTGCTGCTTTGGGTTTTGTTTTATTTATTATTTTCACAGAAAAATGAACCTTAATGATCCTGATTCTATATAGGAGAGTCCAACTTCAGTTTCACAGTTTTACTCCTTCACGCCGGTCCACATCAAAATAAACCACTCGCATAGTCAGACCATGATGTCAAATTTGAAACCATTTGCACATTCACCCTCCAGTGGTAGAGCCCATTGTTACAGCGGAACTAGCCAGAATGTGTTGTTGGATTTCTTTCAGTCTGTACGGTCAGGATCAGTGGAGCGGGTTCTGGTGCCCTAGACATGAACTGAATCATATGGAGCCACAGATCCTCTTCACAGTCTGATGTGAAGGAACACCGCAGGGTCACGCTCTGACACCCTTACTGCTCCCAAGCCCCTTAGTTTACTAACAGCAAGTCTCTTTTCTGTATGTTTAAACATACCAGTTCCTATAGGAGCCGAAGCAGTGCACTTCATGTGTAAGAGGAGAAATGCGCCGTGTGTGTGATCGGGGCATATGTGTGAGGAGGTTACATGAGGACATGATCAACAACATTCCTCACTGTAATGTTTCTGTCTGAACTTCTGACAGTTGGGTTCTTTTCTTGGGGCAGAGCACAAACGTGAGGGTTTTATATCTCTTGTGCCTTGCTGTCTGAGTCTCCATCGAGTGTTGTGGTATTATTGAAGCCGAGTATGTAGTTTGCTGATCCTGTTGTGGTGTTCAGTCAGTCGCTGTGTAGCATGTGTGTGGTGCAGACAGCAGACCACACAGCTCACCTTCCTCCTCCTCTACCTCTGCCTGCTGTTCTCCTGCTTTTATGGCGCAGGCTTTACGGGTACTGGCTAAACATCAGAGTGGTTGTGGGAAAAGCGCATGCTTGTCGAACAGGGTGGGCTGCCAATGTAAGGCAGCTTTTATTTCCACATACACACTGGTAAAATACACTACCTTTCAAAAGTTTGAGCTCAGTTAGGTTTTTTTTTCTTCAAAGAGAAATTGTATTAAATAGCTCAAAGGTGACTTTAAAAAGTTGCAGTAGATTTCTATTTCAAATAAAAGTAACCCTGAAAAAAGTATAAAGGTTTCCGCAAAAATGTTAAGCCGCACAACTGTTTTCAACATTGATGATGATGATAAATGTTTCTTGAGCATTATAATGGTTTTTCTGAAGGATCATGGGACACTAAAGACTCTAAAGTAATGGCTAGCACAAGAATCATTTACGTTTTAAAATGTATTAAAATAACAAATCCCCGAACTTTATAAATGATATTGTAAACTAAGAGGATAAAAGCTTTTACACCAAGAGGGCCTTTGTTAGCATAGCATTTGACCACCTTCTTAATTTTGTTGTCTTTCTCTTTCAACAGGGAAACAAGAAACTCTGCCCACAATGCAACACCATCACGTCACCAGGGGACCTCAGGCGTGTGTATTTGTGAGCAAAACAGCCCGATTTCTTTTCGTTTTGTTTTACTTTTCGTTTCCATTCGCGCTAGTGTTTTTGGTTTCCCCATCTCCTGAGGGAGTGAAGAATCGTCCTGACCATGAGAGACTCGAGCACAGACTCACACGGACTATAAATGGGGACCGACTTCACAAGCATAGGACTAATGAGGACTGTGTAGACTCAGTTCTCTACTATAGTTGCTAATGTGAAGAGGCTTTCCGCCTTCCCTCTTGTGTTGGTCCATGGTCCACCCTCTCCAAAGTCAGCTTGGTTCCTTGATGAGGAACGTGTTGTTCTCAGTTGAAGAAAAGAGTACTCATTCTGTCCCTCCACCTGCACTGCTGCTGCTCTTCATCTCCCACCTTCGCAACTTCTTCTCCAAGACCGCTGACGTCACCCCAACTGAAACATCAGCCTGACGATAAGAAGAGACTCTAAACGGCTCTCCAGAACCCCTCGACCTTGATTCTTCATTGTGTTCTCGTTCACCCCAAATCATTACTACTTTTGTGGTGTTCTAGTGATGTCAACCAAATTCAATGAATCAGTGCAAGCACATGTATATAATAGTCTCTGTATGTTTACAGTGTTGTGAGTAAATGACATAGAGAACAAAATACACTTGTATACACGCGCACACACCTACATACACACACACACGTACAGAAGAATATATTGAATAAAAGTCCAGTTTTAGTTGGGGGCGGCATGGGTTGGGGGGGGGGATATGTTTCAATCTTGGTGAATTAAAAAAAAGAAAGAAAGAAAAAAGAAAAGAAAACCCTCTGTATTTTTAAAGCAGATGTTGTTGTCTTGAAGTTGTATTTCATTGTACAGGAAGAAATTTAAGTAATAATAATAATAAACTACTCAAACTAGGACTTAAAAGATTTAGGTGTACATTTTTCAGTAAAAACTGTAGATTTAACCCTGAAACAAGGGAAAGTATCTTTCTTTTTCTTTGCTGTTTTCTAAGAAATGGAAAGATTTGCTTTTATTCACCCACGTTTTTCAGCGTTTTCGACTTTAATGCTGAATGCTGTCTGTCTGTTACAAACAATTGAAATGACTGCTTATTCCATTGAACGTGCAGTATTAAGACCCCTGACCGGTTGCATATCATCAGTTTGTTCCCTCAAAAAGGGACTTTTCTGAAAACATCAAACACTTAAAGTGGTTTCAATTAAAAGTTATGTTCCGATTTCCTCTCGGATACTTCTTTTTCCCCCTCAAAGAAAGAACTGAAGAGTGGAGACTTGTTTCCCTGACTGACTGACTGCTCACGTGTTCCCTACGAGTGAGACCGTGTGCTTTATATTTGTACATCTATGTATTCTGTGATTTCTGTATTGATGTAAGAGCAAAAAAAGGAAGAAGTGAAAGGTCATTGCTGATCCCAACACCACAATAAACAGTCAAATGTTATAACTTATTCCACTGTTCTTTAAATCGATCTCCACCATAGCTGGGTCACAGTCAAGTACTGTAAAAACAGCTCGTCAAGATTGTTTCCACATGTAAAATACCTCTCTCTGCAACTATTTTGTAAAATACATGTAGTAAACATGGATTAGGGTTGACTTTGTATTCTTCCTTTGCCAAACAATTCGTTCCTGGCCCAAAGATGACCGATTGCACAAGATAATTGTGTGATATGATTTGTGTCCTTGTATATTCTTGAAAATGGTACGTGTCTTTCCCGTTTGTAAGTTACATTTGACATCAATTAAATGACTGTAAATCTGAACTGGTCACCATGTGCTGGCTTCATTCCCTGGTCTGCCTCGTGGAACTCTACCAGTTTTGAATACTCTAGAAGTGAAGCTGGTTATCGTGTTACCACATGCTATTATAGCTTTTGGAGTACACAAGTCAATATTTGTCCATTGAGTTTTAGACAGCAAAACAACTTCCTAACACATTGCAATTTTTAATATTGATGTGCATTACGATGCATCCGGTAGAGATGATAATGAGGTTTTGAGACTAACCCATTGATTTCATATCTTCCCTAACACTAAGTGCATCAAATTGAGTCTTTTTTGCCCTTATTTTGGATCTTTTTGTATTCCATTATGCCATCTACAGGCTTTACCAGGTTTGTTTTACCTGAACAGTATCAAAGCATAAGCACAGCACACTTTAACAATAAAGACTGTAATTAAAATTTCATGAAATCACTAGATGTAATTAAGAAGTCGTCTACCTCCGCAGTAAAGCCTCTGATCCCAGGCCAAACTCTAGGTACGTGCTGTATTAGAGAAAACAGTAGCAGGGTCCATAAGCATTTTCAGATGCCCATAAAATTTTGATAGATATGTTGGAAAATCAGCAGGAGATTCTATTAAGTTCTTGTAGGCTAGCTCCAGCCTCTTGTTGGAAGTGTTTGTGGGTTCTTTTGAAAGGAACGAGACAAGCTTGGAAAACCTGTAAGTAAACAGCAGTTATGTTGTAGCAGTTTATGGACTTAATTACTGTGCACATTCAAGTGAGGCCGTTTTTATTCAGAGTCAGTCCTCTAAAGTTGCTTTGGAGTTGCATTGATTACTAAAAATCATTACTGTAGTTTATGTTAACTAAAATGCATGTAAAGCTCTGAATATAAATATCAGATACTTAAAATATGAAATGTTGCCTTGGGACCTAAACTAATAAAATGACTAAAACTCATAAATGTATTCATGTAAAATGTTACAAAAAAGTTTTTTTTTTTTTTTTTAGCTTGACTTGATAAAATTGATTAGTCTCTATTAGTTGAAAACTTTTAGTACAAAAAAAACAACAACAACCTAATGTTAGCTTGTTCATATAGTCTACTGTAACAGTAGCTATAATATACTGTTATAAAAATGATACAGTTTTCCCTGAACTTTATTGACCCTGTTCATAAAGAGGCACCTGATATCTGGTTGATGTCTATGTTGTATCCTCAATATCGGTGATACCTTGTAGTGACAGGGATTTATTGGTTACCAGAGGTCAGACTGGGGTCCAGGCAGTAATGTGTCTCCTATGTAGCGGTGAAAGAATGTACCTGTGGTTGGATCATCTCACCTCTCTGCCATCTAACCCAAGTCTTTACTTACTGTCAAAGGCTGTGTATTCCAGACAGCCGTGCGATCCATAGAGTGCATTAGGCAGGCTGTGGGCTGGGCTCAGGTTACCGCCCACCCTGTGGCCTGAGTGGCGCTAGAACCAGGAAGAAGCCTGATGAGTGCAAGCAGATCTATAGAAATTGCTTTTGGAGGTCAAAGCCATCCCTGATGGGGAGTATAAAGTGTGGGGGCCATTATAGGCAGTTTACAAACATCTCCGCAGACCAATCAATAGGACAGGCCTTCTCTGCTGCGTTGGGTAATTCCTCGATCGCATTGGCTGTCTGTACCAATGGTAATTTACACCTTCATGTGGGAATTTTACTGTGTCTCCACCCCTTCAGTGTCCACTACTTTCTGGTTGAAGTGCTTGTACAACTCATTCAATTAGGAGCCTCTCCTCTCCTCAGCCTCTTTATAAGATCGATTCACTCAAGGTGCTTGACAGAAGAAAAAAAAAAGGCTTTGGGTATTTAGTTATGTGCTGGAGTAGGAAATTGAAGAATGTTGAAATGTTTGGCCATCTGGCATATTGTTAAATTGCTCATCTAGATTTAGTGCTGCAAAATAGCATCTCCAGAGTGCATTTACACTACACACATTGTCTTATTTTCAGGAAGCCAAAATAATGAAAATTTACTGGTTGTGCATTAGTTCCACTTGACCCTAAGTGGATAGAGACAGATTAAATTCCCTGTAACGTAGACAACTGCTTTTGGTCATAAAGTTATTTTTGCCAAACGGATGGAATTATAAAAATGTTTGCAAACTACTGTTGATATAAATGGAGATACTGGGGTTGAACATTAGGTACATGCGATGGAAAAATACCACCATACACCATCACCTTCCAAAATTAATACTTTTATTCAGCAAAAAAGTCGTAGTCAGAATACTCCATCTGCCATCACACATGCAATCTGGGTTATAAGAAGCGACAGGAACACTTTTTGTAAGCGAAGAAAACAAAAATAACGACTTTGCAGCTGTATCATCCATGCCACAAGGATGAGCTGTTTTATTTTTAAATCAAAGTGCTCTTTTGTTGATTTTGATTGCTTCCATTGTCCTCATTTGTAAGTCGCTTTGGATAAAAGTGTCTGCTAAATTACTAAATATAAATGTAAATACATGTAGAAACAGTCAATCCCTGTGACACAGAATGGCATAAACAGCATACAGTGATATTAAGAGACACAGAGGAGACCGTTGACAAAGGAATTCTTGAATAAAGTCGTTATTTTTGTTTTCTTCATTTGCAAAAATTGTTCCCGTCGGTTCATATAACCTAAATTGCACGTCTGATGGCAGATGGAGTATTCTGACGACGACTTTCATACCTTTTCTGTACCTTGACACTGTTATTTACTTGGCAGTCTATGGGACAGTCATCCAAAATATCTTCAGTTGTGTGTAAAAAGGAGCTTTTACGGGTTTGGAACAACATAGGGGTAATTGACTGATGACAAAAATTTCATTTTGGGGTGGAGAATCCCTCAAAATAGACATTTATATAGTTCCAAAAGAATTCTATTTCAAATAAATGCTGTTCTTTTGAACCTGATCTTGGAAATATCCTCTTGTAACAAGTTACATTTTCTTTTACTGGACCCATAGAGATTAAACAATGTAAATATATAAAAGTCTAATCATGAAAGTGACTAACACACAATGTTTAACTGCTAGTGCATACTTTATGTATATGTTCAATCATTTTTCCAAATTGTTTGCTGTTTTAGAATAATATTTTCCCTTTTTTAGGTTAAAACCTAAACAAAAATTTCGAAAGTTCAAAGTTTTTAGTTAAAACTAAAACATGGTTACAGATGTTAGAGCAAAAAAGTGCTACAGCCATCCAGAGTTTTCCATATTCCAAAGTCTTATCTGCTCATTTAACAGTGCACGTAAATTAGGGCACCCATTATAACTTTTGGATGGTTATGGTTTATGGATGCAAAAATGTCCCCTTTTCTTTTGTCTTTCACGAGCTGCCTGGAGGAATTCGATGATTATGTATGAAAGCTTTGTTCTCTAGCTAACGTTGTGGCTAAAGCGCCATTCTGAATTGTTCTTATATTCACCACTGCTTACAAGATTGCCTGGTGACATTATGAGGATTTAGCAGGGACGCTTGTTTAATAACGAGGTGAAGTGAAATGGTTTGTGTGTTTGTGTAGGGGATTGTGCATGTATGTGCATGCATGTGTGTTAGCACTGACAGGATTACCATAAACCTGCTGGTGTGAAAGATGAGATATTAAGCCTCGCTGCCGTCGACTCTTAATGGGCCAGCGTGGGAGTGTTGTTCCCCAGGCTCAGTAATCTCTCCCAAGACCTATTTATTACCAAAGAAAATCTGCTGTAGCATTCATATCCGCTACTTCCCTGAGATTACACATATCAATCACAAGAACAATGTATTAAGGCCCCTGCAACAAGATGCATCCATACTCAATGTATCCTCTGTCGCCTGCCGGAGTGTTTACCAACTTTGTCTGCCAAGTTTGATTATGATAGACTGCCACAAAAAAAGAAAAAAAAAAGAGAAAGAGAAAGAAACAAGGCCTGACCTGCTGACCTCAAAATAATTACAACACAGGCTGTCTGGCTTTGAGGGCCTGACCAGGTAAAACAGGCTACTAAAAGGAATTTATTTGTTGTAAAACTGCAATGCTAAAAGTATCATATAGGAAAATGTAAGTATTCATACTTTAATCTAATCATGAAACTCTATAGCACATGTAAAAAAACAGCTTTTAAAATAAGTCAAAAAGCCAAGAAAAAAAAAAAAAATAATAATAATGTCACAACCCCCAGAACTCTGGTCTGCGTTTGTTTTAAATGAGAGATTTATTCCTTACATTTCTGAATGCAAGCAGGCCTACAGAAGACCGTTTAAAATCCCTGAGGTGTCTTGTAGTACAACACACGCCCCACATGAGGGCGCTAAGCACTGCTAAAGATTTTGGGAGAGACTAGCGGGTTCAAGTCAAAGGTAAACTTCATTTTAGAGGGAGAACGTTTTTAATATCTTGAATCGTTTCTTTCTCATTAGCAAGAAAACATTCTAACGACATTTTGACAGTAGTCATGTTTATGCTGCTGATTTCTCAGTGTTTTTGTTACATTTTGTTGTGTGAGGAGATTACACTTGCGTGATAGCAGTTTCCATGTGAGCAACTCGCCACTACATTATTTAGCTCTATTTTCATGTCCACGTGAGGTTTTTGGTCTAACAAGACTCTTGTATTTTGTAGCATTGAGACATATTGTGCACATAATTATCACTTTATAATTGCTAGTGGCCTGTCAGCCAAACGAGACTGTCCTGATAATGTTCATATGATTATTGATTGCAGCTTTTAATTAAAATAATCTATTAATAATAAAACAGATAAATTATGTAATATTTTTAGAATAGGCCTAATAAAAAAAGTCAGAGTTTCTTGTCTCGCATTGTTTTATTTCAGTAAAAGCCTTGCTCTGTCCAAAAATAAATAAATATGCATAGCCTACATAAATATTTATTTATTTATTATAGAAGTAATTACATTTTGGCTTTATGTTTATACAGGTCAGAATTTAATTTTGGAGAAAATTCTAAATGTGTTGTTTGCAATCTGTGTTACTTACAGGTGCATTTCAATAAATTAGAATGTTGTTGAAAAAGTTCATTTGTTTTTAGTAATTCAACTCAAGTTGTGAAACTCATGTATTAAATAAATCCAGTGCACACAGACTGAAGTAGTTCAAGTCTTTGGTTCTTTTTATTGTGATGATTTTGGCTCACATTTAACGAAAACCCACCAGTTCACTATCTCAACAAATTAGAATATGGGGACATGCCATTCAGCTAATCAACTCAAAACACCTGCAAAGGTTTCCTGAGACTTGGTTCACTAGGTTACACAATCATGGGGAAGAATGCTGATCTGACAGTTGTCCAGAACACAATCATTGACACCCTTCACAAGATGGATAAGCCACAAACATTCATTGCCAAAGAAGCTGGCTGTTCACAGAGTGCTGTATCCAAGCATGTTAACAGAACGTTGAGTGGAAGGAAAAAGTGTGGAAGAAAACAATGCACAACCAACCGTGAGAACTGCAGCCTTATGAGGATTGTCAAGCACAATCTTTTCAAGAATTTGAGTGAACTTCACAAGGTATGGACTGAGGCTGGTGTCAGAGCATACAGACGTGTCAAGGAATTCAGCTACAGTTGTTGTATTCCTCTTCTTAAGCAAACATCAGAGGCGTCTTACCCGGGCTAAGGAGAAGAAGAACTGGACTGTTGCCCAGTGGTCCGAAGTCCTCTTTTCAGATGAGAGCAAGTTTTGTATTTCATTTGGAAACCAAGGTCCTGCAGTCTGGAGGAAGGGTGGAGAAGCTCATAGCCCAAGTTGCTTGAAGTCCAGTGTTGAGTTCCCACAGTCTGTGATGATTTGAGTGCAATGTCATCTGCTGATGTTGGTTCATTGTGTTTTTTTTTTTATCCAAAGCACCCGTTTACCAAGACATTTTTGAGCACTTCATGCTTCCTTCTGCTGACCTGCTTTTTGAAGATGCTGATTTAATTTTCCAGCTGGATTTGGCACCTGCCCACATTGCCAAAAGCATGAAAAAGTTGGTTAAATGACCATGGTGTTGGTGTGCTTGACTGGCCAGCAAAACCCTCAGACCTGAACCGCATAGAGAATCTATGCGATATTGTCAAGAGGAAAAAGAGAAACAAGAGACCAAACAATGCAGATGAACTGAAGGCCACTGTCAAAGAAACCTGGGCTTCCAGACCACCTCAGCAGTGCCACAAACTGATCACCTCCATGCCACGCCGAATTGAGGCAGTAATTAAAGCAAAAGGAAACAGTACAGTAAATAGTGATATTTTTGTTAAATATGAGCCAAAATATTCACAATATAAAGAACCAAAGACTTAAACTACTTCAGTCTGAGTGCACTGAATTTAATACATGAGTTTCACAATTTGAGTTGATTTACTAAATTACTTTCCATGACATTTTAATTTATTGAGATGCATCTGTACATACCTTCAGGTTAAACTTGACAAACAATGACTAAATTAAAGAGTACAAGGGCTTACAGTTATGACAAACTGAGTTCATATGCTTAGACAACAAATGAGACAAACATCATAGCCCTAGCAACTTGCTAGCATTTATTTTTATTTATTTATTTATTTAAGAGCACAATATTCTCTCTTCAGCTAACCTAAACCTTAAATCCAAAACGGTCATCCTTAAATCCTAATTTCCCAGAGCAGTGTTTTTCAAAATAGGCTCCATGGAAAAGTTCAATCACATTTGGGTCTGTGATATCTGAAAAATTTAAAATGTAACTGGAAAATTGACTTTATATTTGTAACCAGACCAAATGTGAGTTTGCAAAAATAAAATTATATATATATATATATATAACATGGAAAGGGAAAGTTTTTAGAATCCATGCTGATTTAACCATAATAAGACCCCTAAAATATTTCTCTGTGATACTGAAAATACATTGCACCCAGCCATCAGTAACCTCTCACATGGGCACGAGCAGTAGAAACTTCAGACCCCCAGCAGCCCCTCCGCCACCCACTCCTCACACACCGCTCGCACAAGAGAAGCCTTTGACTCTGCCGTTTCATCTGCCCCGCTCATCACCTTACCTTTCATCTTCCGTCTGCCCAGGGGGCAAACACTGGCCCTTTGTCTGCACGTCGGGGGCCTGGGGTGTAGGATGTGTTGCTCTGCTATTTCTGTGTCCCTTACAGTATCTGTCTGTCTGAGAGGCAGGTGAATGACAGGTCTGAGCGTGGCCTCACATGAGCCTGTAGTGCTACTCACAAGTCCTGCTAGATCAGACGTAGTGAATTCAGATTGCTAGAACATCAGTATTGCTTCCCTTTCATCTGATATAACACAGTCTTGCGAAGGTATTTGCGCAGTTTGTGTACTGTCTTAATACAGAAATATGTTGAAGCATCTATTTTCCATGGCTGTTTAAAGGCTTATAATAAGGGCTTTGTTTGGTTTTCTCTCTCTTTCAAGAACAGCACTTGTACTGTAGCCGTGGCTCATCACACTCCATTACTTTGTTTGTCTTAGCGAGTATATGCTCCACTAATTGTGTAATAATACCACTAACTGTGTGCGTTAAACTGTGCCATAATCCTGCGACTGGACTTTAGCGTGTTTAATGGGAAGAGCCTCTAATTAGGGGATTTTTTACAACACTTAGCAAACATTACACTTGTTGCCAAACAAAGACAGACAGAGTACGTAGTTAATGTTGGCTTTGTTGTGAGGAAACAGTGTACTGTACTGTTAGTAATGTTATTTATTGTGAGGTGTTATTGGTGCTGTTAGGACACTGTAAACACGTTTAAGGATTTTGAGATCAGATGACTCTATGAAGTACAGTACCTAGTTCACTTTGAGGATTTCTCTATTTAGAGCTGTAAATGGATTGTTCATCAACAAAAGCAAATTGTCTGACCTTCTTTGCTTTGAAATGCTAAAAAGGAACTGTGTTTTCCAGGACTGGAAAAGTTGGTTCTTTTCAATGATTCAGTCAAACCAGTTCACAAATCAGACTGAATGATTCATTATAGTGAGTTGGTCTAAACTTTAAGGGTTTTTATAAACCTGTATCCAAAAATCATTGATGGCTGGAAAGATCAAAAAGGGTAGGAATGCTGAAGAATTACCTGCATTACCTGCTCCTCAAAAAAAAAAAAAAAAGGCCCTAAAAGTAGCATAAAAGTGGACCGCATAGCCATCATGGTAATAAAATACATGTTAAAATACCTAAAAATAGAGAACCGTTATTTTACATTGTAGTAATATTTCACAATATTAATGTTTTAATTTTTAACTTTAACGTTTTTTTTTTTTTTTAATAAATGCAAATTTAGTTAGTGTAACTTCTTGGTGACTTCTGACCGTCCCCAAACTTTTCAACAGTAGTGTATATAGCTCACCGTCTGCCTAATGTTCTGATGTTCTGCAGTATGTTCATGCAATGAACAAACTGAATTTGTAACTGAAATTATTTACTGAAAATCTTCCCCTCCATGAAATAAAGAAAGTCAAACAGGGATAGAACAAAGGGTGTAAAAGGGTGAGTAAATGATGACTGAATGTTAAAGGGTTCTGCTAGTTAGAAAATAATTGCAACTTGATGAAGTATTTTTAGTTTGGTCTAGTTTAGTTGTAGAGACGGAAGAGAAATAAACTAGTTTCCTCTTACCATTGTGATTACCATACTGACTTTTCTGTCATTTCAACCCATTTCATATCCTCATGTCTTGGCAGCACTTGAAAGAGAGAAAGAGATCAGGCATTGGGCAACAGTTTGGCCTGGGCCAGACCCAGTAGTAAGATAAGCACAGAGAGATGTTGTCTGGTTCAGTCTGTTATCTCTGATCCTTACAGTCAATATGCTGAGAGAGCAGGAGAATGTTGACCATCACTCCTGCCAGGCAGACCATTGTTACCTATTATACATGTCTGCCATCATGGATATCTGACCTGCCAGCTTTCAGAGTGTGCGTATTCTCTCTAGTACATTCGATATGATGTGATATGTAGCGTATAGTCATGCAGTCTTTGGTTTGTCCTGTACTTTTTCTGTCAGCGGTACATCTTTGAATCCACTAGAGGGCAGCAAATAAACACATTTTAGCTTCATTTTGTATTATATCTAGGCCTGTTTGCCCTTTACTTATCTTGAATGATCTTGTTCAACCTCTTGAGGAGATCTTTTTTTGTTGTGGTTGTTTTACATATAAATGCAGTCTATATAAGTACTTGTGTAGAGCAGCAGAGGCATGCTGAAATGTGATTATGCTCCTTTTTTACTCTTTCTTTCTCTTCTTTTCTTTCTATCATCCTCTCTGTCTAACGAAGAAAAGGTAGAGTATGATGGCCCGAGGCGGCCGTGACTCACCTGTGCAAACAGGGGGTTGGAAAGACTGGTTTTAAATCCGCCAAATCCACTGTATTCCGTAACTGACTGCCTGCTTTACTTTCTGCCTTAATTAACCACTAAATTGAGTATTTAAGAACTTTGTTGGTCCCATTCATGATTCTAAACGTTCCTTCTTTTAATTGCAGACAGTTATGGAGGACAAGTGATGTTTTGATTCGCTATGATTTAAGGTACAGCTAACACCATTGCAGGTTAGTAATCCCTGCGTCATTCATGTCACAGTTGACTTTATGTTGGGACATAAAAACGTGAGGTAACATCTCTCTTTCCAGTGAATGTAAACATCCCAAGAGTGCAAATAAACCTTATCGCTCTTCCTATTAACTCCCAGTGTAAATAGTGAAACCATTCTGAATATGAAAATGCTAGTGTGTTGCTTTCTTCATCTACCTGGATGTCGCATATTCTTCGTTTTCCTATGGCAAATATATCTTTTTTTCTTTTCTATTTCCAGTAAAGTAAAGCAAATTAGTCGGTTTTCATAGACTCAGAGTCATTCATCTGCACTATTCATATTTTTGCAATGCCAAAATGATACCAAAATGTCACGAAATGCATCAGGGTGCTTGTTTTGTTTAGTTTTTCTCTCTTACTTTAAAACCAAATACTATGCAAGTCTGAAAGCTAATTCCATTATTTCCTTATTTGTCTGTCCATTTTAAAGTATGTACATTACATGTTTCTTCTGGTGTTGCATGAAGCCTCAAGGGAAATATATTTGACTAAGTCTCTTTCTCACACTCACAAAAGTGTATTTAACATCTTTGTTAAACCAACACTGTGCAGCTGCTTTTGTCTTAGATCATTTTAGCTTACATTAGATTTGCAATGACTCTGCAAACTGTCTATCTCAGACGAGCCTGAATAGCAGTGTTGTTATTGTTATAAAACTGTTAGATAATCTTTTATCAATTGGAATATCATATAAATACTAGAATGAAGTAAAGACTAAAGCTACAACTGAAATTAAAATAAATTAATGCTAAATAGAAATGTTTAAAAAAACAATTAAAATGTAAAATGGAAACTGAAAATCTAAAAGCTAGTCTGCAATATAATAGTATGTAAATAATACTAAAATAACACTTCTGAATGCCCTCATGGCTATATTTCAACACGGATGGCACAAAAGGATGATGATGATGCCAATTCAGCATACACCAGCTGGTATTGGTTCAAGTGTGGCTCCTGCGTGAGGATGTTTATTCTTAGACGCGCTCTTCAAAGTCCTTCTGTATTCTCTGTCAAAAAAAAAATGACTGGAGCCCGGCCCTCCCCCAGCCTGCCTGTGTTCACGGAGGATTTTGATGTGGTGTCAGACAATGGGCGATTTAGAGATTTCCTGTTTCGGAGTGTCGTATGATTTGTCCTCAGGCAGTGATGTTTAAGAAACCTTTTGTTGCCGAATAGGACCAGTGGAAACTATACTTCCCAAAGGTCCTTTATGTCACCTGTTGAATACTGGGATTGTGAGCCATTGTGCGGTGATTTACACAGGTAACGTTGGCTCCGGTGACCCCGGCATGACATGCGCAGAGTTAACAGCGTATTTGATATGGCTGCCTTTTTGCTTTTACCAGATCTTTCTGTCAGGAGAGCAGGCTTTGTGACGGACAATGGCTTTTGTTGGCGGGCACAAAGAAGAGGTTTCAAACATCTATTCACGGTTCCACTGTGATTATGGCACATGGATGTATAATTTCATCAGAGAGGAACAAAATGTCTGCCATCAAAAAAGAACATAACTCTAAGAATCAGTTCAGTTGCCCACAGCGCTGTATGTGTGCTTTGGTGCAGGTGTGAGATGGATTATTATATTTTGGAGCTCAGGCATTCTGTTTACTTCCTGCATGTCAACTCCAGCGCTCCTGCATGAGAGCGTGAGACATGGCGACAGGTAAACAGGACTGACAGGGAGGATGTAGATTTGGCATGTCCCAGCCTGGAAATGCTTGTTCTCTGAGCTAAATGTTTAAGACATAATAAGCATATAGATATATGTGTGTGTGTGTGTGTGTGTGTGTGTGTGATGAAGTGCGTGTGTGGACTAAGGGGGGATTGGGATGGGAAGCCAGAAAATGTGTGTGAACAAAATAGAGGAGTGACAGAGAAAGAGATCGGGACAAAAGAGAGAACTGGCTTATTGAGAGAACATCAAACGGCTCTCTTGAGGCTCTCCTCCTGCTGGACAGGTTTTGCTCATCTGCCACTTCCATTGAGAACAAGAAGAGCCAAAACCACATCCACATCATTGTTCCTTTACTTTCTCTGCTCGACTTTTATCATGGCATCTGTAAAAACAAAGATAAAGTTTATTACTTCAGTGTACCATTTAACTCAGCTTACACTTCTCAGCCATTTCCGTCCATGAGAGATGATGAATAAACTCTATATTGTGGGTACAGATTCTGTTTAACTGCTGAGAGGGGATCATTTACCTTAAAAAAAAAAAAAACTACATATTTTAAAGATTTTTGACAATCCTCATAAGGCTGCGGTTCTCTCGGTTGGTTGTGCATCTTTTTCTTCCACACTTTTTCCTTCCACTCAACGTTCTGTTAACATGCTTGGATACAGCACTCTGTGAACAGCCAGCTTCTTTGGCAATGAATGTTTGTGGCTTACCCTCCTTGTGAAGGGTGTTAACGATTGTCTTCTGGACAAATGTCAGATCAGCAGTCTTCCCCATGACTGTGTAGCCTAGTGAACCAAACTGAGAGACTATTTTGAATGCTCAGGAAACCTTTGCAGGTGTTTTGAGTTGATTAGCTGATTGGCATGTCACCATATTCTAATTTTTTGAGATAGTGAACTGGTGGGTTTTTGTTAAATGTGAGACAAATCATCACAGTTAAAAGAACCAAAGACTTAAACTACTTCAGTCTGTGTGCATTGAATTTATTTAATACACAATTAGTTTCACAATTTGAGTTGAATTACTGAACTGAACTTTTCCACGACATTCTAATTTATTGAGATGCACCTGTATACTCTATATATTTAATTTCAGGATTAACTATTCCATTCCACCTTTACACTTTTTAAATGTTTGGGGTTGGTAAGTATAATAACAGTTGCATTGTGATATATTACTATAGTTTAAAATGTAATGTATTCCTGAGATAGCAAAGCTGAACTTTCATAAACATTCTGCAACAAATGTCTTTAATGTCACTTTGATCAATTTAAAAAGGCATAAACCTGTATGAATTTCCCACTGACTTTGGTTACTAACATTCTTCAGAAAGTATTTTATTCAGGGTTTTGTTTTGCTTACCATCACTTTAATACATGTTAGCTGAATAAAATAACTAATTTCTTAAAATATTATGTATCTTTGACATGAGAGTTCTGTCATTGTCTGAGCATGGCTGGAGGCCTTCCAGACTTCCTTCTAGATTAGTCTTTCCTCTGTCCATAAATCCCACTAAGCCTTTTGCTCTTCAGAGACAAGATGATGAATCCAGCCCAGTAATCTGAACCCCACTATGTCTGTAAATATGTTTCAGTCAAGACCCATGATCATGCCTTAAATGGGACATCTTCAACAGGACCACATCTTGGTGCCCTCTAGCCTTGCAAAAAACAATAAGAGCTCTAAGCTGAAGTCAGAGTGTATCAGACACCTAGCGTGGAGCTGTCAAAAAAGAAGCGTGTAAGTGAACAACACTAGATATGAATCAGATATGAGGGGACCAGGATTGGCACTTTTTAGCATGCAGATACTTGTCAGAGGAAAAATGCAAAATCTCCTTGCTTGTAGGGGATCCTCTGAGGAGATACCAAATACTACTGGATGAATGCAGTATAATTCTCCTTTTTGGTCATGTATTGCATTCTGGCACCAAAACATGATAACAAAAACTGTTTGCAAACATATGTATCATTTGGCAGATACTGTTATCCAAAAATTCTGCACATGTATCTTTTAGAAAGTTAATACATTCCTTAAGATTCATGACCTGAATCATGACCACGATGCTGGTGCAGGGAACTACTTGTTATTTAAGAATGTTTTCTTTGTTGGTCTAGTTTCTTGGAACATAAATCCCGGTTGTAAAATAATAATTATAAATAATTCAGACACCACAATAACTCAACTGTAAAACCTGATGTTTAACCAGAACTAGGTGTGTGAAACTTGTTTTTTTAAGCACCAAGCATGGATTCTGTTGATTGCATAACAATATTATATAATAAAACTTGTCAAAACAGTTAAAGTGTTTTTTTAAACCTCATAAGCTATTAAGAATGTAGATTGGTCATGTTGCCAAAGTGCAACAATAATGTTAGTACAAGACTGGCACAATCTTGGTGTCATTGATAATGTGACATATTTCACCATAAATCTTGTAAAAACAAATGGTAGGATTTTATTTATGGTGCTTCAGCTTATGTACTGTTTTATTTGTTTCTTTGTTTGTTGTTGGTTTTATGCCAGAGGAAAACTGGGCAAGGTGCCTGTCAGATTTAGTATTAGATCAAAAAACGCAGAACTATTGCTTGCAATAATTTTAACTTTCCTTATGGTCTGTCCTTGTTTTAGGCCTATAGTTTCTAGGAATATTTACACCCTCAAAAACATTGAGGCCTAATCTAAACGATTTATGTACTTTATATTTTATATTTATTATCCAATCAGTTTATTTAATTAGCCTCATCTTCAAAGGATCAGTGTGGAAGAACTTGACTGTCCAGCACAGAGCCCTGACCTCGATCCAATTGCAAACGTTCACATAGAAACTCTTCAAAAGTTCATGGAGCTTTTATAGCTGTGTATTTATACTTAAGTTTTCTACAATTTCCACTGTTTGATTGGACAACGAGAACTTTACATATCTACTGAACACATGATGTTCTCTGTGTAACACCTCAAACCACAAGATAATCTCTCCTGTTCTAAACTGTTTCTTCCTCTTTAATGCAAAATTCATCAGCAATATCTAAAATTCACAAAGTCCCCTCAGTGCAGAAGCTCGGGTGAAGCTCAGGTTGATCTGCTGACAGAGGGATGTCTCGGAGAAAGCACTTGAGGGCGATTAACAGCGAGATGATGTAGTCAGGCTTGGATACAAGAGGGGCACCTGTCCCAATCGTCAATCTCTCTGCTCCCCGGGCGCAGGACGATGCATACCTGGCTCTTTTCCAGATTGTCTTTTTCTCCTTCTCTCTCTCTGTCTCCCTCCTTATCTTCCAGTCTTTCTGTTTATCTGTTGATCAACCAATATTTGCATTTCTTTCTTTATCACAAGATAGACTAAGGTATGACAAGTGCACAAATTTTGTATCCGCATGTACTTGTTATTAGCATGTGGTTTCTCATGGTATGCTTTTATTTAATTTTTTGGAAGTCATTATCCAGGTTCTAGGACACGGCAAGTCAAAAGCTGTCAGGTTTGATCAGTCAGCTCATTTCAGCTTCAGGGCTTTACATACTTTTGGCATACTAAGTGTTATGTGTAACCCCTGTCTTTCTGTATGAGGTTGTGTTATTCACTATCACGAATAGCATTCCCCTTCTTATGAAGCACTGCAGGACTTTGTAAAAGAGTCAAATTGCGCACCTATACACTATACTACAATGCATATTCAAGGCAAATATCAACCACTTGAAGTTTAAATCCGTTTCATTTGATAACTTGTGAAGGATGAAGAAATGCTATGTTGAATGGTATCTTTCAATGCTTTTTTTTTCAGTCGGTACCTTGGGACACAACAGGTGTGTTTATTTTACTCCCAACAACTGTGGTACTGTTATGGTACAATTATGCCTTATTCACTCATTCAGTCAATTAAAAGAAAGAAGCGGTAAAAGATCTTTATTTAGCGTTTGTGACCGTATCAATTAGAACATGTATGGTATGATGCTTTGATGTCATTCTGGATTGGTCCCAGCATCACATCATTTGTTGCTTAAATCAGTTTCACACATAAATCAGACTTCACCTACAACCCAGATAAAGCAAATTCCACCAGGTCGTGAGGCGGTTATTCACTGATCAGTCACAGTTATCTGGAACTTGATTTATTTACCCTGACAGCCAGGTTGACGCTGTGTAATGTGTCGAGATGTGCTGACAGATTTATCCATTGCCCAAACACTGGTCAACAATGCTGTCCTTAAAATGAGAGCTATCCTTTATCAGCGAGACAAGTCAGGCCAACTAGATTACACTGAGATGCCAACAGTCCCTTTTTGAAGTTTATTGTTCTGATGTTTGATTCCTGTTCACAAATATGTAAAGCATGAAATTAGGGCGTTACATTTTTAGAAATATAAATAAATGTGACCCTGGACCACAAAACCAGTCTTGATTTATACATCATGAATAAATACGCTTTTCATTGATGTATGGTTTATTAGGATCGGACAATATTTGGCCGAGATATAACTATTTGGAATTCTAGAATCTGAGGGTGCAAAAAAATCAAAAGGCTGAGAAAATGACCTTTGAAATTGTCCAAATGAATTCTTAGCAATGCATATTACTAATCAAACATTTTAAAAATATATATTTATAATAGGAAATTTACAAAATATCTTCATGGATTTTGATCTTTACTTAATATCCTAATGATTTTTGGCATAAAAGAAAAATGACCCATACAATGTATTTTTGCCTATTGCTAAAAATATACCCCAGCGTCTTAAGACTGGTTTTGTGGTATATATATATATATATAATATATAAACATTCCTTAATATTGTAATCAATGTAAAAAATGTAGCTTCATATTTTTAGGTTTCTTTGCTGAAGAGGGAGTTCATAAGAGAAGCATTTCTGTCAGGACCACTATCGTCAGAGATGTCTGACAGTTAGCATACAGTTTGGATTGAGGTATGGTTCTGCTCTGGGCAAGAACTCCCTGTGCATCCATGCAGCCTAGCATGAATAAGAGAAGTGAGAGCAGCAATAACCTCCAGCATAAACAGAACTGGACCAACATGAAAGTATTGCAGATATCATTAAAGTTCAATAATTGAACGTACACATTTAGAATTAGTCTGATTATAAAGGAGAAACAGAGGAGGAGTTGGGGATGGGGGAGGGTAATTAGCTATTGAGCAATGTGAAAACTGCTGATAATACTGAGGGACCTTATATATGATTGCTTAGATGGATGTCGTATTCCTACAGGTAGATGGGGATCAGCTGAGAGTCAGCAGATGCGAGCTTGACTAAGGTGACCAGAACTAATGCCTACACTTGATTTATTTTAAATAGAGAAGGTTTATATAATTGTAAATTTGTTTACTGTCACTTTTTTATCAGTCGAGTGTATCTGAATAAAAGTATTAATTTCTTTAAAAAATTTATAAAAAATGCATAAAAAATAATAATAAAATAAGACTTACTTAACCAAAACCTTTGAATGATATTGTACATAGAGTTTGACTCCTAACCCTAGGGTTGTGGGTTTGAGTCTCAGGCCGGCAACACCACGACTGAGGTGCCCTTGAGCAAGGCACTGACACCCCAACTGCTCTGCATTTTTTACATCAGGCATTTCTTAGTTCTGAGATAAATTTCAAATTATCTCTGTTCTTTTAGTTAGATGCACTACTGAGACCACTAGAGGGTACTGTACTTTCTGTACTCATGCAATCACCCACATTATTTATAATTAGACACAGAGTTGTTATAATAATAATTATTATTATTATTATTTCTCTGCTGTTTCTCACACACTGTTGCCCATGCACAAGACTTTAAAATGTTTAGCCTTTTTATTATTATTATTATTATTTGGGGTGAGATTAACTTAATACTAATAGTAATACTAATACAAATATCAGTGGCCATATAATCACAAAACTCCATGTTTCATGCAGTAACAATCACAAAATTGGTGGCATTATCAAATACCTGATCGCTGTCGTCAGCTTGTTTAAACACAAGACGTTTTCGTTTCACGTAGTCTGTGACAGTTTTGATAGTACTCCCCTGGGCCGCACAGTCACGTCTACCACCTCGACTGCGCTTCCTTATCAACTGCTCACTTATTAGTTCATGAACTGTAATGATTGTGCGCCACGGCTGCTGCTCTGCGCTGGAGGGGAGATTGCAGAGGGCTTTTAACAACTAACGGCAGGCATAGATGCATATCAGAACCCAGCACAAACAAATGGTTTATCAGATTCAAGAGCCTACACAGAACATAAGTTTCATTTGATGTTTGGAGTTCTAATCAGGAATGGCAGGACCTTGTTTGTTGCCAAGCGCAACAGGAGACAAAATCCCCCCAAACTTCCCATTCAAGAAGTGTGACTCTGAGACAAATGTCTTTCGTACTGCTGGTGCCACTAGTCCAATAACATCTAAATAGAAAATCTGGAGTGGAAATTGTCTTTTTATCTCAGGTCTTTGATGTTGCGCACAAGCAAATCCGCTGAGTTTCCTCTTTGCATTTTGTAAGCCGCTGGTTGTCGACAATCCCCCGGGCCTTTATACGTGCCATGGCCCATGCCAGAGACAAGCTGGAGAAGAGCCACATACCTCCATGCCCCTTGGGTTCATCTCACACTCTTAATCTCTTTTCCCATTACATTCAGTTAATGATGATTAATTAAATCGCATTCTTCCACCTGTGTTCCTCCAGTTCAGCTGCCGATTGATTTTGCTCATGTCTCTCAAAGAAATTTTTTTTTAAGGATTTTGCAGGTGACTGATGAATGTCCTTGCTCGAAGCATTGAAGCTGTGATTGATCATGCAGCAGAATGTCAGTACATATGAAGATACGAAAAGATTTAAACCACTTCACTGTGTCACTTGCAGAGGAATGCAGAAATAGTGCATTTTCAAAAAAAGAAAAGTGGGCGCGGGCAACATCTAAAGCACTTAACCCTTCGATGCCCAAGCTATGAAAACACCTTCTAATGCACAACAAGGGTCTAAAATGACCCGTATTAATTCCTAATTCCTGATGTTATGTCATACTTCTAATATATATATTAGCAGTTATTTAGACAAACATATTTAACACATTAAATATGTTTATTTGCCGCTTTGTACACATAACTTACACATATCACTGACAACCGATAAAACTAAAATTTACCTGCCTGTAGTGCAACTGTAATAAATTGTAGTGAATGTACAGTAACTGAATAAAAGAAAAAGTCAAGTTTTTTTTTTTTGCCAGGTAAGGAGTCCTAGAGAGCCATGGTCCTGCAGAATGTCTGTAATTTTCTCTTCCTGTGGCTCAGTGGTAGGGCATTGCATTAGCAGTGCAAAAGGTTGTGGGTTCAATTCCCAGAAAACACACATACTTGTAAAAAAAATAATAATAATTATAACCCCAATGCACTGTATTTTGCTTTCAAGCATCTGCTAAATGCTTAAATACAAAATATAATATTAGGGTTGGAGTTGAACTCTCCAGGACTGTGGCTCTTCGGGACTGATGTTGACTGATGTACACAACGAGGATGATAACACCAAACCATAAGCAACCTCCATATTTTCCATTTATATGAGTCGATGCAAACCATTTTACTCAATCTATTGGACTTGGTCTGAGTTTCCCCTTAGAGAACTCATCAGACAAGATATCACATATTTCAAAGTCTGAATCAGGACTAGAATTGCCTGATCTTCCTGGTCCTGTTCTTTTTGTAGCATCTCAACAACAGTTTCAGCCATTAGTATAAGATGATTGAGACCAGCTATACTAAAACTCAGGATAAAGAAAATCAAAAGAACAAGAATATATAAGGAGTGCACATCATACAGCCGTTTTAAGAATATACTTATAATAAAAATAAAAATAATAATTTATTAAATTCATATAGTGATGTTCTAAGCATTTAAAGAGCTTTACATTGCGATGGGGGGAATCTCCTCATCCACCACCATAGCAGCCATAGTGCGCCAGAACGCCCACCACACACCAGCTTACTAGTGGAGTGGAGACAGGGTTAGCGAATTCAGATTCACCATTGGGGCACATCCCTGATTTTCAAAGTCAAGGTAACCTTAGCCTAACATTCAAATATTATGTGTAGTTGTCTTTCACAATGTATCCAATATTTTCTGTGGTAATAAATTATAAAATAAGACTTGCCTCAAATATGCAAAAGCAGCCATGTAGAATTGTGAAATGGGGCAGGTGGATAATTTCTACAGTAAACATGTTCTTACTTGCAAAATAATAATAATAATAATAATAATAAAAACATAATATATATCAAAGATTTCTATATAGGAAATCCTTAGGGGGTCGGGGGGGGGAGGCAGGACCCCACCTCCCCACCACCCCACCACCCATGTGAGGGTTGCCCCCCTAAAAATATGATTAAAAACCAGTCTGTGTATTGTAAATAACAATGATTTGTACTTTTTAAATCATTGTGTAAGTAGTAAAACAACACAAATGGGGCAAAAATGCGTTTTAAATTTAGAAACATTTTGAGTCTCCTCTCTCTTGCCACACAGTGCTTTGGTCCAAATGCCTGCTTTCCTCTTTTACATCCACTACACAAACACAAATCCGGTGAGAGAGAACAGGGTCGATAGTTGTGATACTCCAAGGCTGTCAATGCTATTTTTGTACAGTATATGGGTATATATACAGTGTGTATATATATGTGTATGTGTGTGTATGTGTGTATGTATGTATGTGTGTGTGTATGTGTATGTGTATGTATGTGTATGTGTATATGTTTATGCACGTATATTGTTTATGCTTAATTTCTGATGGGTAGATGTTGTTTTGTAAATAGGGTAGGCGTAATAAGCCATCGGCTTCAGCCTACACCTTTTCTGTTACCCTGTATTAGAGGGGTAGTAATACAAAATATATTTTTTTAAAAGCAATAAAGAAAACACATATCTTTCCAATTTAAAATCTCTCTTAATCTCTGTCGGTTGTTAGGCCACTGTTCATTCATTTTGTGAATTAGCCACACAAACAGTCACAGAATTCTGGTGCTGTTTGGAAGAGTCTGTCTTTGAACTTGTTTTGTCTTGCCATGCATGTTTCTGTGATCAGTGAAAGCCCTCACTCGACTCTTTAAATGACATTTTTCCACCTGTCTTTTTCACCGTAGTTTGTTCCTTCTCTGAAATTGTATCCTAATCCGTTCAATCTCTTAACAGCTCATCATTACAATCCCTGTAGATTACACTGTCAGGGCAGCCTGACATGTATAGTGCATGTAAATGTGTGTTTTCTGGCTGCCTGCCAGTATACATACCTCCCGTGTGTTTTCTTAGATTTATTTGTGTCTTACAAGCTAGTTAACATTTGGAATCTGATTTATGTGCACCATATACTTGTTATTTTTAATGGATTATTTTTGAATTACCTATAAAGTTTGATAAGCTTCAGATCTACAGTGACAATTAGTATGGCAGTTACAACATAACTGCTCCGTTCTCATGTTTTACTGAGCATGTGCTTTATGCCTTCCAGACTTAAACATTTTGGTTTTCTGTAGCGCATCCAACGGTAGCGTATTGTTGCATTTTCTGCTAAATTGCAGATGCTTCTATGTCATTTAACTGGCTTACACAGAAGAGGTTTTGTTGAAATCACCATAACAATTAGTGCCTAGTAAAATAGCCTTAGTAAGAATAGATTGGAAATTATAAGCCTTAATTAGAAGTGTTAAAATGAATGCATTAGTTAAATTATTGTATGCATAATTCCCAGCTACCTTTGCAAATTAAAAACGTATTAAATGTTTATAAATATTTTTTGAATTATTTGTGGTAAAGAAAACAAAATGCAATGAAATAATAATAATCATGATAATAATCGGCCAACATAAAAATAAAACTGCTACTGAACCCTGATTTGTGAGTGTATGAAAATCCTAAAAAAAGAGTGTTCAGTTGTTTTTTAAACTTCATGTTTTATTTCTATAATGTGCCAATAATTTTGTCCGATCATCTGAAGTTCTATAATAGCAACCGAAAGTCAAGTGAAACCTGTTGACCCTCTCCTCAAGTCAGTTGCGGTCATTGTCTGGAAGATGATTGATGGATCCGCTAATGCGATGAATAAGTGTTGAGTGTCTTGGTCTTACTGTATATTTACATTCAGAGTTCAGTTTGGGACAGTGTGAGTGATGAGGATGAGTCACAGGTACAGTAGATCTTATAAGGTTTGCACAGCTGGAACGCCACATATCTAGTAGAGTCGTTCAGAGGATTTTATGAAACGTGTCATTGGTTCTAAAAACGAATTAATGAGTTGTTTTCAGTTCTCTGTGATAACATTTGTGATTTGTTTGAGAATTTTGCCCATGATACATTTGGATCTATCAGTGAAGGGAAGATTGGGTTGATACTACTGACAGCTCATTGGTTGTGTGAGCGAGCATGGAATGACTGTGACTCATTGCTGGAATTCCACCCATCTTTCTGTCCGTCTTGATTTTGTCAAGGTTCCCACAGAGTGAATCATATGAATTATAATGAGGGAATGCACTGACAATTATGAGTAAATAATATACATCGCCAGTATTCTACCACAGTATCATTCATGTTCATCTGTCATAGTTATGATTAGACGATGTAAAAAAAATAAAAAATTCTTATTTGCTTTATTTACCAAACCAAGTACCGTTTATTTTATAGAAATGTGGCAAAATCACAATTTTCTATAATGACCATTTCACAAAAAGATGATTAATTAGTTTTAAATGGATGTATTGTTCAAACTAAATACAAAAGGTGTAGCGTTTGCTAGTTTGTTTGTACATTTAAACATTTAATTGCTTAAATACTTTTTAAAGCCACAATATGAAGTTAATATTTGTTTACAGTAGCCTGTGTACTACTTTAGCAGATCAGCAGTACTGTAAATAAATGGCAAGTTTCCCGTTCTAAATAACGGTTCTTCAAAACTGAACAGTATAACGGGGCCAGACTGGCGCACTAATTGGCTTTAATAGGCATTGGGGCATGAGGTGCTTCCTCTGTGTCCACTAGGGGAACCAGTCTACTTCCGTGTGCCGCGTCTCCATCAGTTAACCACCAGATCCTTAACTCAGACCTACGCAGTCTTGTAGCAGGGGGCCTGTTAGTGGTCATGGACTGAGACACTGTGTCCCTCATTGGGGCATTCGTGGCTCCATTCAGGGGGGACAGAGACGCTGGGGTTTTCCCCTTCTCCTTGTTCCCCTCTTTCCCATATCCAGGACTGTTTGATGTGAATAGGCAGAGTGTGAAAGGTGGGAAAGGAGGAAGGACAGCCAAATTGCTTAAATGCCACACATTTCCTGGTAAAAAAAAAAAAGAAAACCAAGACATTTCCAAAGTTTTCCCTGCAACTCCCCAGAGATACGATGTGAAACGACCCAGATGAATGGATACCTCAAAGCGTTTTGGTATTGGAATGGTCAACATGACAAGTGTCCTAGTTTTGAGAGCCAAAATAAGCAGTTTAGAATAAGGATTGGCCTCAAATACAAAAGAGAGAGAATTAATATAATCCTCCTCATTTACTTTTCTGATAGGTTTACAGTTGATCAACCGAATAAAGACTTGTTGCAACAATTAGGATTTTTCCTGCTGGCCTGGTTGGGCCAGTAATTCAGATTCATACTTGCCCTGGCTAATTTTCACTGCCATTTTAATATACATACATAAATGTGTGTGTATATATATATATATATATATATATATATATATATATATATATATATATATATACATACACACACAAACTCACAAACATGGTCAGAATTGTTAGTACCCTTGGTAAATATGATCAAAGAAGGCTGTAAAAAAAAATCTGCATGGTTAATCCTTTTGATCTTTTATTTACAAAAAACAAATCACAAAATCTAACCTTTTATTGGAGAATAAGAATTTAAAATGGGGGGAAATATCATTATTAAAGAAAAAAAAATTGTTTGTTTGTTTGTTTTCTCAAAATACATGTTGGACACAATTACTGGTACCCCTAGATATTCTTATGAATAAAATATATCTGAAATATACTCACAGTCATATTCACAATTTTGAGCACACCAGGGTGATTATGAACAAGTAATTATCCAGCCATGGCTTCCTGTTTTACAGAAATATAAATTGTAGGAAAAACAAAGGCCAAATTCCAAATTAATCACCCATCACAATGACAAAACCCAAAGAATAACTTCACAAATTAGAAAGTGGATCGAACCTTGAAAAGAGCAAGAGCAGTGAAAATGCCAAGTTTCCACCATCAGGGGAATAATTAAGAAGTTCCAATCAACAGAAAATGTTAGGAATCTGCTTGGAAGAGGAAGTGTGTCTATATCTTCCTAATGCACAGTGAGAAAGAGAGTTTGAGTGGCTAAAGACTTAAAAAAAATGATCCAACAGCATCTACATCACCACATGTTGTTTGGGAGGGCTTCAAGAGAAAAAAAAATCAAGAAAAGAAAATGCTTTCACCAACAAAAAAAAAAAAAGAAAATCTCCAGCATATTCAGTTGTCAGACACAACTGGAACTTCAAATGGGACTGGCTTCTATGGTCAGATGAAACTAAAAAATGAGCTTTTTAGCAGCAAACACTCACAAGATGTGTTTGGTGAACACAGAGATAAAAAAGTACCCCATGTGTACAATGAAATATACTGCTGTATTTTTAATGTTGTGGGCCTATATTTCTACTGGAGGTCCTGGACATCTTGTTTAGACACATGGCATCATTGATTCTATCAAATACCAACAGATAAAAAAAATCAAAAAGTGACCGACTCTGATAGAAATCTTATAATGGGCCATGTTTGGATCTAAATAATCTAATAATCTAAAAACAAACCTTAAAAAAAAAAAAAAAAAACACAAAATGGGTCAAATGGCAACCAAGTCTTGTGTTCCAAGATGTTATGGCTATTCCAGTTCCCTGACCTGCACCTTATAGAAAATGAGTGTGGTGAACTGGAGAGGAGAAGCACCAACATGGATACTAAACTATTTTGGCAAATGGAGGTTTCAAAAAGTATTGAATAAAAGGCTACCGTTAATTGTGTCCAATATGTATTAGAGAAAAACATTTATCACATATGATACTTCTCCAATGAAAGTTTAGATTTTTGGTGAATTGTTTTAATAAAAGATCGAAATGATTAACAATACCAATTTATTTTCATAGCATTCTTTGATCATGGTTACCAAGGGTACGAACAATTCTGACCACATATGTGTGTGTGTGTGTGTGTGTATGTTGGATACTATGCATTTATTGCCTCCATGAAAACCAGATTTATTTGACACTTCTAAGACTATTATTGAGTTAATCCCTATACAGCAAGATAATGTTACCATTTACCATATTAGACAAAAAATCTAAGGATTTTTTAAAAAAAAATTAAAAAATTTTTTTTAAATACTGTTAGAAGGTTTTCCCATAGTTATCTCTTGTAGCCTTTAACTGAAGAAAATTAGTCTTTCCCAGGTTTCACAGCTTCACAGCTGAGGGTGAGGCTGATACATTGTCCAGGCATGAAAGCTTGCAGAGCCCTCCTTTTCCGCTTTGGGGAAGACCTTTAGACTTCATTAAACCATCAACAATCCTCAGCCTCTCCTTTACTTGCCCTCACTTCCTGTACTTCCTGTCTGATCGTATGTGCAGTTAATAATCAGAGCAGAGTGTCAATCTCCATGGCAAATGATCTGCGGTCCCCACAGTGACATCAGAAGCAGCTGTTTGCATTGGGGCCGGTTCAAAACAAACAATCGGTCAGCCGTTAGAAGAACCAGTGACTGAAGTTTAGAATCAGTCTGACAAAGTTTTACACATCAGTACTTCATTCTGATCATTTTGTCATTTTGTATAAGCAAATACATAGTATAGCATACTTCCTGTTTTTCAACAATACCTTTTATAATCTTATTTTCTGAGGCACACTTGTGACCAAGCCTCTACAGAAGAACAGATACCAAATACATACTGTAAAAGGGCTGACAAGCCCTTTTTTTCTTTTTCTTTTTTTTTTACCCACGAGAAGTTATGTTGTTAGACTGAATTAAACCTAAAACTATTATAAATATGATATAAGCTGAAATTAAATAAGTGTTAAACATAAAACTTACATGAAAGTTAGAAACTGAAGTACTACAATGACTCAAACTAAAGTCAAACTAAATGAAAGCCTAAATAGAAATATTTAAAACAAAAATAGAATATAAAAAAATAAAGGCTAAACTACTACAGTAGTATAATTTTAAATGAACACCCTTCACAAAGCCATTATTATGCTCTTCAGTAAGGCTTTTAAATCCAGGTTGCTCCTGGGCCAATTATCTCTCTTCTGTAAATCGCTTAGGATAAACTTCTCTGTTAAGTGACAACTTGTACCCTACTGAAAACATTTCTACATCATCTGATATGCTTGTGTTGACATTGCTCCACGTGTGTACTTAACGTTTAAATCAACAGGGTTCTAATACCTATGGATTAGACAGCAGATGCCACGCAGATAGCGCTTCACCTGGGAGGATATTCTTCTATTGCAGTGAAGGAACGACTAAGGTTAGATGACAAACAGAAATATGAGAGTCCGGCATGACAGAAGTCCTGATCAGAGGATGTCACTGTGCTCTTGTGGCTGTTCTCTATAATTAAAGTGGGGACGGATGGGTGCTGATGTGTGCGAGTTAAGATCAGAATCTCATTGTCACAGCAGGGGTCCGAGCTTTCATCCTGATCATAGAGTGGGTAGTAAAACAGTTCTCTACATGCAGGGTCTTTGCTCTCACATAAGACTGTAATGTGACAGTGCTCTCTGTTACATTTCAAACATGAAAGCACAGACATTTCTCTCTTTTTAGCCTCTTAATGATCCAGTGTTTACTAGATGTTGACGGTGCTTTGTGAGCGGGTGGGCTCTTTCACATTCAGTGTTTCAGATTCCTGCAGTGGGTTCTGTAATGTGGTGGAACAGGAGAGACGGGTTTATCTGATGACCCATACTCATGCTACTGTCTTGCCCTGGAGCTGCAATGGCAATGTCCAGGCCAGGCCAGATCTTTATCATGTCTTTTAAGGCCAGTGCACTTGTGGCTGCAGGGATACATTTCTATTGTCATCTCTGACCACCATTCTTTTAGAAATACTCATAGCTATGCAGCAATTCCGTGTTAGTTCTGACAGTTTGAAGAGCTAGGAGTGATTTCTGTTAACGAGGAGATTTTATGACATCATCTGTCATATAACTGACAGTTAACCTATTTAATCCTAAATTCTTCCCAGTTTATTGAGCCCATGTATTTTACTGCCTGGATAGGTCAATGAAACGGTAAGCTAATGTTTTTTTTGTTGGTTTGTTAAAATGGGTTAAAATATGTGCTTTAGTCTTTGTAACAATTGTAATAAAGTAGACAAATTTGATTATTTGGTCAATAAGAATGAACAGAAAATACAGTTACAATTGATTTAGTACATTTTTTATTTTATTTTTTATTTGTGAATATGTGCATGTTTAAAGGTCCTGTGCGCCAGATATGAGCCAGAGTTGTCATAATTATAAATGTAATATTTAAAACTTTAATTATAGATACATTTTGTATTCAGTAAATGAGTACTTTTATTATCTCTAGAAGTTCATTTCCAAAAGATGCGGATTTACATAGAGAACAGAACAGCAAATGATTGGCAGCATTTTTATAATTGGTTCCTGAATTTCACTCTAGAGAAATGTGAATCATGACGGAGGAAGCATGTGTGGTGTTAAAGTGTTGATGGAGAGGAAATGCATTCTGTGCATGTTCTCCAAAGCATCACGCAGAACATTACGGCTCCTGGGCCGGCACAGTTTCCTTAATGTTTCCCTTGAGATTGGATAACAAATCTGGTTTATGACTCTTATGACTAAGATCCAGAAATTTGGGTGGAGGGAGTACATTTTGTGCTCTTGTTGGATCAGCAGTCATACTCTGTGAGACTTGACCCTGGGCAGGTGATGACGTGGGCTGTCCACCTCTTTCCTCATATCGCTCAGTCTAATGCTCTCACTTCTGCCTAAAACAACCAGCAGCAGGCACCTGTGAAAACAGAGGGAAGAGCAAAGAGGTGCTGAAGAGTTTAGCCACAGTGTCACGTTGACTGTCAGACACTGCAGGAACACGCCTGCTCGCTTCAGCTGTTTCCCTTTCGATGTTCTCCTCGTGCAATCTGTCAACATTTAAAAGTACACTGAGTGTACATTATATATCTGATTAGGAACCTTGTTTGACCTATTTGAGTATCAAACTGTTGGAAATATTGCATACATTTGAATATTTGGTGTTCGGTCAACTCTGGACACTTGCATTTCATAAACTCTGTAGAAAAACATTTAAAACTGTTCTGACTTACATTTGTAGTTTATCTAATGTGGTACAGTGTCCAACATTGAACATACCTCAAAGAGTATTATTTTGAAGAGTCAAGACCATTATGTGATGAAAAAAACATTTTAACATTCTTAAAATAAAAACTATCTCTCTTGTCATAATTTCATTATGTATAATTTTATACGGAATTAAACAATTCCACAGTTTTCGCATAATTTCACAAATTTACAGCTTATATATATATATATATATATTAGTGCTGTCAATCGATTAAAAAAAAATTAACTAATTAATCGCACAATTTTTAAAAATTAATCGCGATTAATCGCGATTAATCGCAATAAAAAGACTGAAACTTTTTGGATATGTAAATGTAAAATGTAAATAATTAATGTAAACTCAAGACATTTAAATTTAAATTCAAAATATTTAAATTCAAAATATGATTGTTTATTGGAATTTTTGTTTAACTTGTAACACAGATTTTCTCATGTAAACAACATACCTGCAATAAACCATCAATATCCTCCAAATTAACTGTTGGCTTGAAAGCCATATTTATTACAGAAATAAAAACACAGGCATGTAAGTACCATTTGAATTTCAAAACAATCAATGCCAATGAAAAACAAAAATGATTTCCATGTTGAATTATAAGTGGACTGCAAAAAAATTCCTAAGTATAGTCATTGCCAGTGCTTTAAGTGGGCCAGTACGCACCAGTACTCAGTACCGCCACTTCCCAATATAGCTCTTGAGCGTACCGCCACCTCTCCGTGCGCCCAGAACGTGCTTGTAGCGTAC
Organism: Carassius gibelio; assembly: GCF_023724105.1. Lineage (NCBI taxonomy): Eukaryota > Metazoa > Chordata > Actinopteri > Cypriniformes > Cyprinidae > Carassius > Carassius gibelio. The sequence goes on from NC_068397.1 coordinate 20,381,776, forward strand.
CGGTACGCTCATTTGGACATCTGTTTTAATAGAGGTTTTAATCTTTTACCTGCACCGCCGATTTTCAGAGCGCCCTTCACAATGCAAGCTTCCTAATTCATCCCACCCAGAGCAGAAACTACATTACCCATTCACCCTTAAGTTATACAAGTGAATAGCGCATGTGTCGCTTTTCCCACTGTTAAGTGTCAACAACTCAACGTGGCCGGAGAAGGTGTGTGAAACTCGTTGTGAGTTATACTAAAGCAAAATCTTGAGTATTTATTGTCTGATAAACATTAAAAACTGTCTGCGGAGGTTGAGTCGTCCTGCAGCCCCCGCTGGCTGTTCATTGGCTGCAGCATCTTTTTTCTAAGTTCTAAAAAAATACCGTAGACGGCAAGGCACAAATTTAGATATTCATTTATCTAATTAATCTATAGCCTATGCACAAAGACAATATGATCTTTTTGTCCCCTTTTTGTTTTAAAGCTTGATGAAGAGAGAGAGCGCAAGTTGCTGCAGCTGCGAGGAGGACAGTGATGCACGCGTACAGGAGTGATTGACAGTTCGCGGCACTGTGTACAAAAAATACTCCGCTACACAATTATTTCGTTATTTTCGTTTAAGCTTATTAACAACGTTAGCGTTACAGAAAGGTCTGATTTACGCACTGTTACAGTCATTGTTTTTTTTTTTTTTTTTAAACAATGACATTTGAGTTCATGATTTTAATGTTGCTGTTTCTTGTGGCAGACTAAATGAAGAGTAATGTTTCTTGTGGCAGACTGAAGAGTAATCCGGCAGAGTTTTATACTGAAACTTTCCGTCTAAATGTCCTTCCTTGGTCTTATCCATATTTCTTTGCACGTTGAACACACATAGGCCACAACTGGAAATAAAAAAAACTGCAACCGCGTTAATTGCGTTATTTTATTTTAACGCGTTAAATATTTCAAATTAATCGAATGCGTTAACGCGCTAATTTTGACAGCACTAATATATATATATATATATATATATATATATATATATATATATATATTCTATTCACAAGTTTTGGGAAATTGTAAATAATGTGTGCACAAAATAAATTCATAAGTGATCGTTTAACTCATTCTTTATTTACATAAGTTAAAAACAAGTTTTTTCATTCATGTAACATACATTCATACATAAAAAATATATTAAAAAAATGTATATACAAAGCAACAACCCCTGGGACATATGTTCATATACTTGAGCCGTGTGAAGCTAGGGAAGGCCTGCGGGTGTACAGTAGCTCTTAATTATTTATATTATTAATATAGATTTTAGAGGTGTTGATTCCTTATAAAGGGATTTTAGAGGCACTGAAAAAAAGCTTTCTCTTTCCATTTATTAGTGTGAAGTCAAGACCACAATGGCGACTTTGAGAAGTGAATTGTAACAAACTTGAACTTCAAGTTCAAAGCAAATGGAGCACATACACACATCCTCTCAGCCACACCACTAAATCTGAACACTAGAGATGAAGGGGTTCACCTTCACCTCTTCAGACTCTCCCAGAGTGGCCTGTATCTCTCATGTTGGCCCATCTGGGATTACACAGGCTGCCTTTTGTTATTTTTTGAGTTTCTAAAGCTGTGGAAGTGCTGTTTTTCTTGCCTCTTCCTTCAGGGCTTTGTGTGTTTTAGGTGACACAGCGGATGTGAAGAGCTGATTATCATGCCCCTCTAGAAGCATGGGACTGGAACTGTTGGGTGGAGAACCTTATATCTGGTGCAGCTCCACCTGTGGGAATGAAACAAATGTCTTTTTGTTCACAGTATGTCAACATATCAATCAAACATAAAATATACACTACCAGTCAAAAGTTTGAATAATTACTTTTTTCCTTTTCTCCCTTATGCTCATCAGTGCTGCATTTCTTGTATCAAAAAAATATAGAAGAAACGGAAATATTGTGCAGTATTATTGCCATTTAAAAGAACTGTTTTTGAATGTAATATATTTTCAAATGTAATTTATTCCTTTGATTGTAAAACTGAATTTTCGGCAGCCATTACTTCAGTTTTCAGTTTCACACACTAATAGTTGTTATTTTTGTTAATAAAACTGCTTGATATTTCTTTAAAAACTGTGATTCTTTGATTAATAGAAAGTTCAAAAGACCAGCATTTATTTGAAATCATTTATAAAAAAAAAAGAAAGAAGATTTTATCCATTTCTTTTAGTGATGATTGAGTCTTTAGCTAAACCTCTAGAGTTGTTTGGGTCTGCTTTGGCATTGGTTCTGTGTAACTGGGATAGCATTCCTGCTGAGGCCTCTTCAGCCAGAAGCAGGGCAGCCCAAAGGCTAGGGCAGGCCTGCGATTGTAGCCCCCTGCCAGGCCTGAATGAGGGTCCTGCCTCCCATCAATTTCCCCTGGGACCAGCCCCATGGAACACAAGACTTTACAGCTCCAATCCAATCGAATCCCCAGGCAATAGAGGGCTGAGTGAAAGAGAGCCAGCAGGTAGTAATAGTCACTTAAAACAGCAACAACATTCCTCTGTGGGCAACCTCGCCCTGCCTGGTGGAATCGTAGAGAATCCCACCAGGTACCAGTCATAAAAGAGACATGATACTAACTGACCCCCTCCTCTGTCTCACCATACCTCAGCCTAGCCCTGAAATGAGGCTAATTTGCTTTATTAATCACCCTCGGCTAACATAACTAAAACAGTATTATCAACATGTATGTACATAAGTCATGGTATGAAGCTACAGTTGTTCAACGTGCCAGCATGCAACCAAAACGTGTATCTCAACGTGTCTGTCTTGGCAGCGGTACAGTCTGACTAAGCTCTAAACTAGCTAATCTAGAACTAGAGTAACCGCACCCATGTATGGTGTGAATATGGAGTCAGCCAGTACTCATACCGCTCCAACAGAACCTGAACGTGCTTGCAATGGTCTGCGTGACAGATGCATATTAAGAGGCCTGCACAAACCAGTGGCACCACTTTGCACCACGTTTGCACTGTCAAGGCCCCAGATCTTACTCAACCGGACATCACACCACCATGGACGTTTTAGTAAACAAAAAAATGTCATTCATCAATCAAGCTACCCGATGGTCTTTACAATGAGGGTTTTGTTACAGGAAAAATTATTATTTTTGTCATTATTTACTGTCATTTCAATTTCGGTTTGACTTTTTCACCTGTGTAATGCAAAAGTGTATGTTTTAAACAGGTTGTAGGCTGGTAGAAGGAAAGTTGAGTTTAAAACTTAAAAAAAAAAAACAAGATGCAAAAGCTGGTCTGATTTTTCCAAAATGTTCCTTTCATGTTCCTCTGAAAAACAGTATTTTGTGTGAACTAAGGCAAATGTTTAAGTTAAATTATTTAATTTAAGGCAAATTTCCCGTCTGACAGATGTGTATTTTTCAACAGAGTTAGCATTACACTTCTGGATACAATGATAGATTTTTCAAAAGTTTAGGTTAATTTATTATTATTATTATAATTATTATTATTATTATTAATTAATTAATTAAATTGCTATATTGCAAAGTTATTGACATTGTAAAAAAAAAAACATCTAGTTCAAATCAATGCTTGTGAACTTTATGTTGATCAAAGGATTCTGCAGCAAAATATGATGGTTTCCAGAAAAAAAGCAGCATTGTTTTCAACACTGATAATATTAAGAAATGTTTCCAAATCTGCTGCTGAAAATACATCTTAGCCATCACAGGAATAATTTACATTTTTAAAGATAGAAATGAGTTATTTTGAAAGAGTTATAATATTACACAGTATTTTGTAATAATTGAATGCAACCTTGAGCATAAAAAAAAAAAAAAAAACATCTTACAGACCACAAACTTTTGAACAGCAGTGTATATATTTGAGTGTGAAGATCATCTATAACATTAATGAATACCATTCTTAACATATTTGCCCATTGTTAGGAAAATGATATCCAGTGCAGTACAACTAATTTGTTCATTCTCTTTCTTCTTTCAGTGTTTATAAATGGCTCCTATTGTGTGATGACTGATAGTCCAGGTAGTGGCATCCAGCTGAGTTCTAACAGTTCGTCTGCACTCTTCCCCAGGCATAGGTGGGTTCAGCTTTGACTTGTGATTAGTCTTACTACACACATCCACCCATTTTTTGTTGATAATCATAAATCTATTCATGGCAGTAAGGCACATTATAAGATTTTTTTGGTTCTGCGTTTTCATATTTGAGATCTTGGAAAATTCTGTTATTTTGTAACTTCTAATAAAAGAATCCCAGTCATGGAAACACACTCCTACCCCCTGCCAGGATTTATGGAATTTTTTATAAGCGGTGTATCACACTCTCGTCACAAGCAAAACAGCTTGCTGTAGATGTACATAACAAGCCCTGCAGTGAAGCTAGCTTTAGACACAGCTATGGAGTTTAGATGAATAAACACTTTCGCAGTTCAGGCTGATTTCCAAGACAACATCAAGTGGTTAAAGGACCGCTAACTGATTAAATGCAACATGCACTGCTACTTTACACATGACTGCATGGATAATACACTTCAAACAATCTACTGTACACATTTAGCAGCATTATTATTACTTCATTAAAGTGTGATATTTCATTTAACATGCCAATTTAACAGTCACACGTGACACTTGATGTTTACTACACTAGCAACAAGGAATCTGACCAAAGAAAACTAGCACTACAATTACTCTTTCCCAAATGTTTTGTCAGTAAGTGTCACTTTGTCCCCAAATGCATCCCTGAAAATAACAATTTAAAGTATAAAACAGTATAATCTCTCTAAAATATTCTCAGTTATAGCCTGTCTGTCTATCATCCGTCAAGTTGTCTTCCTTTGAGAAAATTAGACAGTATTATATCTAAGCCCCCACGCAGAGATCCTTCCTCTCCCTTACACTCACCTGTGTGTTCTCTGTGCTGTGTCCTGGCAGGTCTGTGGGCTGCAGGGGGCCAGCACTGACTGACAGAGGTCCTGCCGTGAAAGGCGGAGAGCTCCTCATGGGCCTCAGCATGCAGCCCCTTTCCCAGGCCCGCCTTGAGGCCTCCGGCCGCTCTGCAGGAGAGTCCCGCTCCGCTCTCAGACCTCATCCACTGACCTGTGGGGCAGGTGAGTCTGAACCACACCAAGACCCAACCTTTAATTTAACCTGTTCCACATCTATATGCACTGTCTCTTAGGAAGGACCAATTATGACCTTTATAGCTAGCTAGCTAGCTAGATGGATATCTGTGTATATACTTGCATACATACTACTATCTACAATTATATCTATTAGACACACACACACACAAACACCCACACACATGCACACATTTGTTTCGCTATATTAGCAAGGGCTTATCATGGACTTCCTCTGTTTTTATGTCAGGTTACTGAACATTACCCACACAGAAACCTGTGTAAAACACTACATTTAAATAAAAACTTTATTTATAAGAGAGATATTGAACGTTTACCAAAATATTTCTGAAAAAAGAAAATAACTTCAAAAACTGCACAAAACTATTTTAATTGACAAAAGTCAATGTTGCTTCTTCACATGGTAGATGGATTGTACAGTCTTATGACACGAAAATGGAAAATGCATCTCTAGATGTTAGAATAGTCCATACTAAAGATATAGCTTTGTTTCATCCATGTGTCTAGACCAGTTATGTCTTTTAAGGAAATGTATTGTCTCCATAATTAAACAAATCATCTTAATTTATTTATGTGGAATGGGTGTATTGAAATGTTATGTAATGGTTTAGTAAAAGTAATTTTGAAAAGCACCCTGGAAAGATGGGATGAATGTGTGTAGGTTGGAATTTACATTATTATTTTTTATCTCACGATTAGCTTCACTGTTAGTAATTATAGGGGATTTTATGTAACCATAGGGGTGTTTCTTGAGCTCCATCTCATGTTTCAGTAGAAACTGAAGATCCATCTCGGATCTGGTTGTTGACAAAGCAGTTTTATTCATTTTTAATGAAGAAAATTCAAGTTTCTCCATAAGGTCCTTGATTGTAGGTTTGAATGCTTTATAGGATTAAACAGCTGGATGATTGAATTGCTTGTTAATGGCGGTGGTCCACATTCTTTCTGAACACCTCTCTGGACACGGGACCGGGTGGTGCGTTTGTCTTCTGTAGAATCTTCTAAGACAGGGTTAGACATGGGCTGGGTCCTCTCAGCTCCACGGGGGGTTATGGTCTGGGCAAGCCTGGGCACACTATATTCAGCTCTAAAGTTATATGAGAGCCACGCCAAAAATGTACAGAGCCAGCCTGTTATTTGCTTCATTCCTTGAGAACTTCACTTCCCGCAGGATTTTTGCTGCAGGGTGTTAAGGACACTGATCAGCCTCCAAAATTAGTTTCATGTAGGTGCAAGGTATGTTATGTTCTGGAAATCAAACCATCATTGTTTGTCCTTAAGGTTTACTGCAACACCACAATTTCCACTATGACATGTTGTCTTTGTTTTTTGGATCATAACAATTTTCCCAGAAACCAGTTATGTTACAACATGCCATCTATACATTTATTATTTAAGTTGTGTGTAATTGCATTACATTGTGTTTAAATCCTCAAATTATTTTGAGAGCAGGATTGACTTGTTTATGAATGACTTGCACAAGATGTTTAAAGTGCCCCATTATGCCATTTCCAATATGGCCTTCCATGAAGTGTGTAATGTTGCTTTCTGTGAATGTAAATGTTCAGCAAAGTTGAAAAGCCGAAAGTGCACAATAAATAACGTTATTGTCTCCCAAAATATAGAATCGACTTTCTACAGCCTAAACGAGCCATTAGTAATTCGAATACCACTTCCTTGATGGCTACACATCATGAGGTAATAGATTTGCATAATTCCCGCCTATGTTCTACATTAGCCAGAAGCAAACCCCGCCCACAAACATGTAATTTAACTGACGACTGCTTCTCTAAACTCTGGGAGTTAAAAAAATAATATTGGGGAGTTCAATGCTGGATTCTCTAAATGCTTGCTCTTCAAAGATGGCACTATGTTTATTTGGACCAGTTGGCTCCATTGAATCACAAGTATGATAAATGATAGATATTTATATTTTCTATCCAGCATTCAAAATATGGCACTATGGCAATAGGTGTACCGTTTCTGACATTCGCTGTACGCGGTAGACCAATCACAACAGGATGGGCAATCTGACCAATCAGAGCAGAGCAGGCTCATGAAAGGAGGGGTTTAGAGAGACTATATCTTGGAACTGCTTTGAACAAATAATTAGAGAATCACTGGAAAATGAGGCGATATTAAATGCATATTTTGAGAAAACAAAAACTTTTTTTGACCTTGCATGCATGTAATCCTATTGAAGGGGAGACTCCCAAAAGAATATTAGCAACCTTAAAAATGGCATAATGGGGCATTTTGATAACATTTAAATACCACTCGACTATAAATGACAAATTACAGCTCCCCAGTTGCAGCCAACTGTATGAAGCATATCAATATATGAAATTTTTATTCCGGTATGTAAATTTGAGTCTGTGTCTGTACTAAACATAAATCTATTTTGGAATGACCTGCCCAACTCAATCCGAGCAGCTGAGTCCTTAGCCAACACATCTCTTCCATCTTTATCTGACCCTCTAACTCCCTCTAACTAAGCACTTTCTATTCTGATTGTATTTCTAATTCTCTAAACAATCTAAATCTCTAAACCTTTTAGACTTGCACTCTATTCATTTACTGTTTGTTTTCTTAAAAATAAAAACACTAGCTTTTCTTATCTTTGTATAATAAATAAAAAGAAAACAAATACATAGAACACACAATTAACAAAAGCCATAAAAGGCCTCTAACACTAGCTTGCTCTATTCTTTTTCTATTCTATCTGTTTTCTAATGAAAACCAATGACAGCATTTTTATTTGTGACATGAATAGCCTAGTTAAAAATAGTAATAATGTCTGTTTATGTCATCAGAGTCCATCTGTTTGTACATGTGAGGATGGAGAGGTGACCTGCACTAGGTCTGTGGATGCACTAAGGTTTTGCTCCAAATGGAAAAGTGTCCTGAACTTTTCCATGATTTCACAGAAAAAACTATCAGGGACTTCCTGTTTCCAAGTGCCCTGACTGAAGCTGGCTCAGAGAGATATCCCGATACAACACACACAGTTCCACAACCTTCGCTTATGCCCCTGATACCTTGGAAATGTCACGAATAGATGATTCCATCTAGTTTGTGCAGTTGTTGCACCATCAGCGTCACTAAAACAGGCGGTGGCTCTTCACATGCAGTTATTCTTATACCTAAATCAATCTGAGTTTCATGAAAATGTTGTTGCGTTATAAACCATCCTGTTTTGGTGGTAGAGACGACTACTTTCTGTTTCTGTATTGTCTCAATGAGCGGTCCCAGTGGAGGAGGTGCCGGCCATTATAAGCAATCATGCCTTTTTGGGGATGGATTTATTGTAATACGGACAGCTGAATGAGGCAACTCTCATGTCTGTGGGAAATGAAAATTACAAAATGGTTTTGAAATGTGAACAAGAGGCTTTTATATAGAAAACACAAAATATCTGCGAACCTCCGCTGCAGTTCAGGCTAAATGAGACGTACTTGAGTCCCGCACTCATCTACATGGAATGAGTGTTTGAAAACACTGCTGTTGTCTTCCCGTGCCTCACTCTAGAATTTTCCCATTTTAAAACGACACAATTAGTCAGTGAAGTGGCTTATTTTCATGCTGTTAGCTATGACAGAAAGAAATTAGTGTAATTTTGAAAATGCATTGAATTGGCATATCTTTTATAGAGCTCTTAAAATACTATTGTACTCCGGTTATATGGTACATTTTTATTTTAGCCACATTTGTTGAGAGATATAAATATATAAATCATACAGGTCAGGTTTAGGGCTTTTTACAAAACTTATTTCCGTTTGTTTGATTAGAAAACAACACAATTTATTTTCTGATGTAATGAGGCCACACTTTATCTGCAACTCAGCTGGGTTTGATGTTTGCCATGCATTTCTATTTTAGACCTTTGAATCAGATAAGACGGCGATGACTTGCATGAATCAGAGTGACTCTAAGACAGATCATGGACTTCTGGAATGTTCTCAAAGCCTTCAAAGTCCAACTTTTTGCAGATCTCACCACTTCCGGGAACAGTTTGTTTGATCTCGGAGGTCCCTGGAGATCACAGCTTGAGAGGAGATGACACTGGCACAAGGGAAAAAAAATGGGGAAAATGAAAGAAAGACAGAGATGGAGTTTGAAGAGGCTTCAGTTACAGTGAACACAATATGACAAAGATGGCGGTGGGGGGTTGATTCCTTCCGTATTTTAAGAGAAGTGTCACTCTGGGAAAGACACAGGTGAGAGAGTAGAACTGGAGGAAAAGAGGCATGATCATGAGAAGGTGATACTGCCCTCTGGCAATGAGACAAATTACCACCTTTTCATTTTGGTCTCTTGTTTTGAGAGGTGGTCAAAGCTTATGCCTGCTTACCAGTGTTTCCCCTAGGCCTCAGCAGCAGGTGTAGCTCTCTAATGGATTGTATAACGGTTCCAATATTTACAAGATTTAACTGTTAAAATACCACTCATACAAATTATATCCAGTTTATTTTAACAACACATGTAACAGATTATTATGGTCTCTAGACTGTACATTTGGCCGAAGTCCCAGATCTTTGATTTCCTAGCCATGCTAGTCTGTTTGTTTGCTTAGTTAGTTAGTTGTTTATTTGCTTTAGTTATTCAGTGTTTTTGCACGATAAACCCCTGTAGACCAGTTCCAAATCTCTTAAACACCATCTATTTATTAAGAAATTGAAACACTCTCACTCACTCACTCACTCACTCACTCACTTTCTCTCTATATATTCTTAATTTGTTATATATATATATATATATATATACATATATGTTTACTCCTATTTTATTAATTGTGTGTAAATAGGACAAAATGTATTATTTATATATAAATATATACAGATGTTTTGTCTGATGTACTGCTTTAAAAACTAAGAAAAAACAAAATAATATTAATATAAAATATATAATTATATGTATTATACAGTTTACTTATTTGGGTTACTGCGTAATGTTTCATAGACATAGAAATATATTTGTAAATAAGTTTGATAGTTAAAATTGCTTTCATCTGAAAAACACAGTGGGGGGAGGGTCTGGTTAAGATTATGGTAATCAAAAACACAATATATATTGAGAAATACAAGAAGTATTGAGCAAAAAGACAAACAAAACATTTTTTACAGAAAACAGAAGTGAATTGGTTGGTTATCTCTTACTTAATGCAGTATAGCTTCACCATAAAGTTTACCATAGAGAGTCACTGATTTACTCCTTTAACACTGGAACCAATGGCGAATTATGACTGATGAATTATGGGTCACATTATAAGTGTTGGTGTTGTCCACTGGCCAAAAGACTTATTCTGGGCCAAAATGTCAAGGTGTCTGTGTAAGCAGGTAATCGTGCCCCTTTGACAGGGAGGCTATGTAGACACCCTGTGCCATAACCCTTGGATTTCCTCACAGTGAGATGAATTATCCTCAACTGGTTATCCTGCTTCATGCCCTGGAGGCATCCTTAATCGCCCACCCCCTCATCCTATCTCTCTGCCAGGCCACCACAGATCCATTTACCCCTTCAACAGCAGTTACAAAACAGGCTTCTGAAAGGAGAGGACTTGCGTTACAGTTTCTGTGTGCATGCTTTTGCTCTTTTTTAATTACCTTTTGTATGATGCACTATATGGTTTCAGGCACCTGGGAGACCTTCATATAGAAAAACTATGGCAGTGTTTGCCTCGAGGTACTGGCGAGGGATGCAGTACATTAGGACAAACAGTCTGTACCACATCAGGTTCTCTAGGGATGGAGAAGAGGCTTCCAGCACCTCTTTTGCGTCCCGCCACTGGATACTGACTGCCTACAGCAGGGTTTAGGCGGGATATATCCATATAACAGAGAACAGAGTGTAACTTTAGATTGCGGATGTAATATCAGTCCAAATGTTACAGTGTATGTCATCACATATGTAGAGGGACAGCTTTTCAGTTATGCTAATGCGCTTCTCTGATTGCCTTTGCACGCAATGCAGATACTTGTGAACCAAGCTGGGAAAGATTAACAAGGAAGTGTTTAACAAGTCTGTTGCTTCACCTGCTAAATTGTGTATTTACTTTAGTTTACAGCAAATTGTATGCAAAAAAAAAAAAAAAAAAGTACTGTAGTATTGAAGTACCACAAATCAAGTTTCTTTGGATATATATTTTTATTTATTATTATTTTTATTCTATAAGGCTATAATTATTGCTATATCACATATTTAATTTTTATGCTACCCAAGGTTGCATTTATTTAATAAAAAATACACAAACAGTAGTAATATTGTGAAATATATTATTACAATAAAAAAACAGCATATATTTTTTTAATGTTTTAAAATGTCATTTATTCCTGTGATGGCAAAGCAGAATTTTCAGCAGCTATTATTCCAGTCTGCAGTGTCACATGATCCTTCAGAATTTTTAAATATACTAATGTATTGCTATTTTGTAGTTATTATCAATGTTGAAAACAGTTGTGCTGCTTAATATTTTTGTGGAAACTGATCCCACTTTTGAAATATAAATATTTAGTAATATTATAAATGTCTTAATTGTATTTTGGATCAATTAAATGCTTAATTGTTTATAAAAGAACATAAAATAATATACAAATTGTGTATTCAATATTTATTATATTATATGAAAAAAAAAAAAAATTAGAAGGCTTTAATTTTTGCCAGCTTGAATTCTGTGAAAATATAACATTTCAGTCATTAATCATTTCATTAGTATCTGTTAAAGATAAACATTTGCTGTAATTATTCTATCTAAAGTTATGACCTACAATCTGCAGCATATGTTGTTAGATTGAGAAAGTATGTGTTTCTACAGTGCCTGTATATTGACATAAGGTGCTATGTTAAACATTGCTTTTATAAAATAATAAAATGCATTACAACTGTGTGCAACGTGACTTGATGACATGGTGTTTTGATAAAACTTGTCTGAACACTTGAAAGCTGATGATAAGATCACACACTTGTTGATACAGAATGAGTCAAGAATTCTGAGAAAGACATGAATAATCAGTAAACAGACAACTTTAATGACGTTGGAATATTTTGAAAATGTGTTGGCCCTCCATTGATCTGTAGCTGTCAGATAAATCGAAGCGACATTTGAAATGTAATAGTAAAATACGCCACAGAACATCATGATGCATATTATATTCCTTCCTTATCCACACATTCCAAGGGTGCAAACAAGATTCGCAAATATTTAGAGTCTGCTTACATATTCCAGCCGTGTTTCTGTGACCAATGTCTATGACGGCAATTACAGTGTGTACATGTCATGTTTATTTAGAGCTATCATAATCCTGACAGGATGTTTGCTATGTCGGGCAGGATGCCAGCATGTGCCACATTTGAAGAAAAAAAAAAAAAAAAAGGGGAGCACAAATGAAAACATTTGTTTTGTTTTTTTGCCAGTGGCTGTCAACATTTGCGATCTTGAACTTTATCACAACCTGCAGCAGTAATAGTGTAATTAGTTGTTGGTTTTTCTCTTCATGTGGTCCTGCTCGATCTTTATCACAGGCGCCATTTCGGGGGCTTGTGGAAAATGGCAATGTGCAGCGAGCTGGGTTTGGTCAAGTTGTGTGGTCCGTGATGGGAACCGGAACGCTGTTGCTGCCGGTCTGTTTGTTTAAGAGGTTGCTTGAGCTCCCGGTTGTGTCACATGCCTGTCACAACTCATTTGCTGGACACTAGGGACCTGAATGGCTCCAAAACTCCAGTGACTGTCTTTGCAAAGGAGAGAGTGGCCTACCCTTTCTCATGCTCAAAGCATCAAAGAGAAAAAACATGTCAATTCTACATAAGATAATATCTGCCATGTATTAAAAGAGTACCATGTATCAAAACTGAGGTACTTACCGAACCATCATATTTGTGTACTGTTACACCCCTACTATTATTAGAAATAAAGTTCTTAATGCAAGGAGCACTACCTTTTTTTCAAAACCAAGAGATGATGTTTTTAAGGGAAGATTGTAATGTTGACCAATGCTGCATTTGTTTAAATACAGTAAAAACAGCAATTATTAGTGGTTAATAAATTATTACATTACTCAAGAAACATTTCTTATAATTATCAGTACTAACAACAGTTGTGCACCTATGGAAACTGAGATGTTTTTTCAGGATTTTTTTTATGAACAGAAAAAAGTATATAAAAAGTATATTATAATAATGCTGATTAATTTAATGCATTATTACTGATTTAAAGTATTAATTTATTTAAAAAAAGACAATAATTTTATTTTGAAATGGAGAACAGTCTTCCAAAATGAACCACTAAAATATAATAATTATAATGTAAATGTGTATTAAATGTCAATTGAATGTGGAATATGCAGTTGATCTTGCATTGAGGTTTTTTACATAGTCATGAAGTTTTCTCCACATCATCTTTAATGTCCATCAGTTTTATTATTGTATGTGTCACAAAACACCATATACAGTATTGTTCAAAATAATAGCAGTACAATGTGACTAACCAGAATAATCAAGGTTTTTCGTATATTTTTTTATTGTTACGTGGCAAACAAGTTACCAGTAGGTTCAGTAGATTCTCAGAAAACAAATGAGACCCAGCATTCATGATATGCACGCTCTTAAGGCTGTGCAATTGGGCAATTAGTTGAATTAGTTGAAAGGGGTGTGTTCAAAAAAATAGCAGTGTGGCATTCAATCACTGAGGTCATCAATTTTGTGAAGAAACAGGTGTGAATCAGGTGGCCCCTATTTAAGGATGAAGCCAACACTTGTTGAACATGCATTTGAAAGCTGAGGAAAATGGGTCGTTCAAGACATTGTTCAGAAGAACAGCGTACTTTGATTAAAAAGTTGATTAGAGAGGGGAAAACCTATAAAGAGGTGCAAAAAATGATAGGCTGTTCAGCTAAAATGATCTCCAATGCCTTAAAATGGAGAGCAAAACCAGAGAGACGTGGAAGAAAACGGAAGACAACCATCAAAATGGATAGAAGAATAACCAGAATGGCAAAGGCTCAGCCAATGATCACCTCCAGGATGATCAAAGACAGTCTGGAGTTACCTGTAAGTACTGTGACAGTTAGAAGACGTCTGTGTGAAGCTAATCTATTTTCAAGAATCCCCCGCAAAGTCCCTCTGTTAAAAAAAAGGCATGTGCAGAAGAGGTTACAATTTGCCAAAGAACACATCAACTGGCCTAAAGAGAAATGGAGGAACATTTTGTGGACTGATGAGAGTAAAATTGTTCTTTTTGGGTCCAAGGGCCACAAGCAGTTTGTGAGACGACCCCCAAACTCTGAATTCAAGCCACAGTACACAGTGAAGACAGTGAAGCATGGAGGTGCAAGCATCATGATATGGGCATGTTTCTCCTACTATGGTGTTGGGCCTATTTATCGCATACCAGGGATCATGGATCAGTTTGCATATGTTAAAATACTTGAAGAGGTCATGTTGCCCTATGCTGAAGAGGACATGCCCTTGAAATGGTTGTTTCAACAAGACAATGACCCAAAACACACTAGTAAACGGGCAAAGTCTTGGTTCCAAACCAACAAAATTAATGTTATGGAGTGGCCAGCCCAATCTCCAGACCTTAATCCAATTGAGAACTTGTGGGGTGATATCAAAAATGCTGTTTCTGAAGCAAAACCAAGAAATGTGAATGAATTGTGGAATGTTGTTAAAGAATCATGGAGTGGAATAACAGCTGAGAGGTGCCACAAGTTGGTTGACTCCATGCCACCCAGATGTCAAGCAGTTTTAAAAAACTGTGGTCATACAACTAAATATAAGTTTAGTGATTCACAGGATTGCTAAATCCCAGACAAAATTTTTTTTTGTACAAAATAGTTTGGAGTTTGTACAGTCAAAGGTAGACACTGCTATTTTTTTGAACACACCCCTTTCAACTAATTGCCCAATTGCACAGCCTTAAGAGCGTGCATATCATGAATGCTGGGTCTTGTTTGTTTTCTGACAATCTACTGAACCTACTGGTAACTTGTTTGCCACGTAGCAATAAAAAATATACTAAAAACCTTGATTATTCTAGTTAGTCACATTGTACTGCTATTATTTTGAACAATACTGTATGCACTTTATTATCATTATTATTATTTGTAGGGAGATTTTGCCAATACGTTTTATGGATTCTAGGTCAGGTCAGGTTCTTGCAGCATATTGCTCCGTTAAGGTTTAATCAGCAGTAATCACTCAACTACAGACCAGAGTGACCAAGGCGGGCTGCGATAGAGTCCTGGCTCTAACTGAAACACAAGAGGGGATGGGGAGATAACACCTCAGACTCTCTCAGCTCTATTAGACGTGTGAAGTGCACTCTCGCTTTTCTCAGAATGGGCTGATGATATACAACGCCAGTCTGAACGGTGAAGGATCTTCATCTGGTTTCCTGTTCTTACACTGCTGACCCTGTGGCATAGATAGATGATACAGATGGACATCACTTGAGCTGTGCTCACTTTCCAGGACAATGTCTTGGTTGAGATGACACAACCAGGGCAGTTAAAGTCAGTTTTATCAATTAGCACCCTAGAGTTTTTTTGAGAGATAGCCATAGTTTCCAGATCTTGTGGTCTTGTGGCTATTAGATCAGCTCCACTGCTCATCCCACCAAGGGCTGAATGACCCTTCCTTATTACTGAAAGACCTGAGGATTGTGAAATGCTGTTATCTGACTGTTAAAGAACAGCTGAGACAAAGGCCAGTTCAGACCCTCTATCTCTGACGGACTCATTACGCTTATATCCTGGGTCAAATAAACAGCTGAAAAACAGAACGTCTATTTGAAATATACTTTTGTAATAATGTTAAAGTCTTTACTGTCATGTTCAATAAACCCCAACCTAAGGTTTTTTTTTCTTTCTTTCTGTAATTGTCAACTAAAATACAATTAGACACACAATACAATACAATGAATTTAATTCATTCTAATTCAAATATAACTTAAACATTCACTGAGTGTGGAATACGTGGAATTTTTTCTTACATAATCCGACACGTTTCTTTCTTGTATAGTTTGCAAACATAGCATTAGTAATGCATTTGTCAGAAACACCATGTGCACTTTATTATATTTATAATTTGTGAGGAGATTTTGCCAATAATGTCAAATGTTTTATGAATTCCAGGATGTTTATTTGCTCATGATATTTGTGTTTCACTCTGCAGTAGTCTCAAACCACCACTTTTAACACATTCATTATTTAATTAAATTAAATTTTTTAATTAATTTTATTTTTTATAATGGTGTGATATTGTAAAGTCTCCTCAAAAGTACAAGTGTATTACAAAGTCTGAAAAAGGTGCAGTAGAAAAGCTAAAAATAAAACTATTGTTTATACTGTTTACATTACTGACATTTTTATTTTACTAACAAAAGGCTCTGTGAAAATTCCTCTTCCCTGTTCCACACAAGTGTCACATGTTCTAAACACATGCAAAAAAATTGTTTTAATTAAATTCTTGTTCTTTCATTTCTCGCCTCTGTCTTTGTCCTTCACCACGCTGACAGTAGATCTCTTTAGGCAATATAGGGTGGTTCATTTTAGGAGTCTGCCACGTGAGAAGGCTCGTCGCCAAGCTTCCTGCCGCCCACAGTAACATACGCTTGGCCCTCTTCTTCTTTTTCTCTCAGCAGACAAATTGAAAGTAGATTATTGTTGGTGTGGCTTCTGTCTGCCCTGGCACTAGTCCATGTCAGGAATTGCTGAGATGTGTGTGTCGGGAAGACCACCCCTTGCCCCTGTCGATAGTAGTCCTGCTTTGTTCCCAGGGAGTTCTCTCTCTGCTCGCTGTAGTCTTATCCTGCTTATCCTGCTTGGCTATACTTCACATCAGCACAGGGAAAAGAGAAGATGACTATGTGCCAAGCAGAAACTCCCATTTGAGGTGCAAAATAATGGTGTTGGGGACTTTGCACAATGGCCGTTGTTCTTTTGGTTTCGGTGCTTCTTAAGAAGCAGATATTTCGCTAATTGCTTGCATATGAATGCAAAAAGAAAATAGAGATCACTCCTTGCTGGATTATATTTCATTACCATTACTATTTGAGGTAATGGTGCTAATTATGATTATAGCAGATAATACTTTTCTTATTCTTAGAGCAATGCACAATTTAAAAGATACTGTAGTTCTTCCAAAATGGACTCATTTACTGATCTTTATGTTGTTCCAAACCTATATGACTGATGTTCTTCTGTAGATCACAAAAGAATATTTTATACTTTGTCCATACAATGAAAGTCAGTAGAGTGCATTGTTGTTTTGGACACCACTGGCTTACGTTTTATGAACAAAAACAGTCGAAACATTCTTCAAAATGCCTTCTTTTGTGTTCCACAGAAGAAAGTAGGTCATTCAGGTTTGGATCAACATGAGGGTGAGTAAATGACGGGACAGAGCAGCCCGGTTTTGTCCGGTCAGGTGTGAACGGGCCTTCGGTGAGTGTGAAGCGACCGTTAGGCTCCTTGGAGTCTCTCAGAGTTATTAGCAGCTCAAAGACCTGAATGCTACCAGCCGATGCAGGACTAGTTCCACCTGTTTAAGCCTGAAAACACCCAGGACTGCTTAGAAATAAGCCAACCGTCAGAACAGGGCTTTTCCTGAATGTCTGCTTGTCATGAGAAAGCACACTGAAGTAGAAAAATGCATTTCCACACAAAAGGAGCGAAACAAGTGCATATTCAAAACGAAACGCTTAAAAAAAAAAAAAAAAAGATTTGCATTTTGTAATCTGGTTCATTGAAATCAATCATTTTTACTGTAGAAAAATTGTATAATTGTATAAGTTGGCTTGATTGATGTGTGGAGAGTATTTTAAGGTTCTGTGAGTCTGAACATGCTGCTCACAGCATGCGGTTTCTTTTCAGCTCTGATTTGTTAGTTGTAATGTAAGTCCAGCCTAGGACTAGACTAAACCTAAGTGTTAAAATCCCATAGCAACTATTTGCCTCAAATATTTGGCTGTGAAACACGTTAATGGCCGCGCTCTTATCAGCCTGATAACGGTTAATTAGTTCTACTTAATTAGCCTGGTAATTCCGATTAATATCTTTTTAATCTTATTAAGTGCTCATTGGCGCAAATGATGATATTCGCAGTCTGATCCCACAAATCATTTGCAAGGAACTCTCCATTGTAAACAAAGGAGGAATTAATGAAGGCCGCCTCATGCTGGTGGCTGGGTGTTTAAGGAGAGTGCCATTAAATGGTGTGAAGATATTTATACCCATCTTGTGCGC
Source organism: Carassius gibelio (assembly GCF_023724105.1). NCBI lineage: Eukaryota > Metazoa > Chordata > Actinopteri > Cypriniformes > Cyprinidae > Carassius > Carassius gibelio. The sequence goes on from NC_068397.1 coordinate 20,400,151, forward strand.
ACAAGGGCATTTAAATGTTAATATGGCAATATGATATCACACACATCATTTGTGTTTGGTTCTTTATGTACAATATAGTTCAGGTTTAGCCAAAGGACATACTGTTCCATTATTACCCTATAGAGGGGTCACTTATTGTAAAAGGATTTAGAACAGGTGATTTTTTAAACTGACGAATAATTGTTGAAAAACGTGTTTTTTCTTTCTGTCTCTCTCTCATCGAACCTCCAGGGTGCTAACAGATAAAACCTACTTCAACTGCCCCAGTTGGGTCGCCTTACGGAGACTGTGCCGTACACATTGTGTGGGAAACTCAAGAAGCGTCGCTCACAATAGCAGGTCTATTTCATACAGTCTTCTGTCGTGCTCATTTTGGGTTGAAAGCCTGCAGGTATTGACGCTATGTTTTGGTTACACAATATGCAACATTGTTCCTCTTTTTTTCGAGGGATATTATGTGTAGAGCTATGTCTTGTCGAACCCAACCTGTTACATTTGGAGAAAGTGTGAGGGCTGTAATCACGTAGCTGATCAATATCTGACACTGACGTAGCCACTGAAATATGGCATTTATTTACTTAGTGCACAAACTGTGGTTGTCCCATTGCGCTGTTATCAGAGGTTCTCTCCTTACCATTCAAAGATCATGACGAGCATTTCCATTTATTCCCATTATTCCATTTATTCTGCAACAATGGATGAATGGGCCAGGAGAGAGCAATGACAATGGCGGAGTGCAGGTCTGTCAGAAGTGAAAGGCATTACGCAGACAGGTGAGCTCATAGCACGGGTTTCCCTCCAATGCGTTTTCCCACATTCTTTACAGTAGAAGTCACCCCTGATGAATGAAAACATGGCCCACCGTGGGCAGATGGACAAAGGCTGTCGTTTCATGGGCAGGTGTTATTTCTTTAAGCTGCGGTGAGAGTTTTCCCTCTTATTCAGATGTCACAACTACTGCAGTTTTACAAAACAGCCACTCAAATGCATAAAGACACACAAACCAACAACATTTGCTAATTGTTCAGTGGAATGTGTGACGGCAACAGATATTTTTTTTCTGTATAAAATGTTTTTGCTGGTCGATTTCCAGATTTGATGTTTCGATTCATTGTGGCTATTCAGTTCCTCAGGACAACATTTCAACATAGCGTATGAGAGATAACCTACATGACAAAAACGAAAAGTTTCACTCTTTTGCATACTTGAAAGAATAGGTCCGATAAATAAATGAAATTCAGTCGTCATTTACTCACCTTCATGTCATACAGTGAAAGTGGAGTCCAAAGCAATTTTTTTAAATAACTTTTTTGTGTTGTTTATTTGTGGGCTTACAGTGCATTCAAAGTATACTTCCATCATTTACGCATTCCCTGAAAATCAAACCCATGACTTTGGAGTTGCTAGCACTGCTACTGCTTGAGCTACAAGCAAAACAAATAAAGTTTGGAATGACATGAAGGTGCGTAAATGACAACAGTGTTTTTCGTTTTTGCACTAACAATCTCTTTAAGTCACCTGAATAGTGTGGTTAAGCTGTCTCAAGCACCAAAATGTTTGTAAATTGCTCATACAATTATTTAAATTACTAATACATGTGTCCCTGGCATGCACATACAGGTCCTGATGGCTGAGTATGAATGTGTTCTGGAATTCTGTTTGAAAGGAGAGAAAAAAAAAGATGGAGAGCACTTTTGGCAAACTGGCATGTGAGAGCACAAGGCTGTATGGAACGGCTTCTCCTGTGGACTTTTGACCCCAGACACATGCAGTCATTCATAGAGACAAGTTTTGTGTCCCCAGACAAGAGTTGCTCCAAAGCAGGCAGAAGCAATTACACTTGGAGACAAAGAGGCCTCCAGGGGAGATGAGAGACATGGAGCAGTGAGTAGGAAAAAAAAGACCAGCTACTGGAAGTTAACAGTGCGGATGTGTGTTGAAATAGATGTGAATATACAGGATATTTCTGCTGGGCTACCGTTTTATATCATATGACTTTACTGACTTTACTTTAGGTTAAAAGGCCCCTTTGTCATTCATTGCAATACACTTCCTACAAAAAAGTAATGTCTGAGATTATTTTAAATTATTTGAGTATTCATTCTTCACATTTCACACAGTCTGCCCCTTCATACCCCCCCACCCCCCACCCAGTACTTATGTTAGATAGCAGTGAGTTTCTCCTCCTGGTTGGGTGATGGGGGATAATTACTATTCTGGAGACTTTAGATTAGATTGTAATTGAAAATCCAAGTGCCTGAGTGAAAAGCCTGCGCAGAAAGACAAATGGAGGGAAAAGGCAATTTAGGCCATCAGCCACAGTAAATACAGTGCCACCTTTACAGAGTTTACCTCTATACACTAATGTAGCAGCTCGAGCATCAGTGTAAGCTGAAAATTGTCCTTAGTTCACGTGCTGTGTGGGGTTACATTCAGACCACCTTTGAGTCGGCAGAGGTTTTGTCCTCACCTGTACCTTGTCTTGTCTGAGACCCTGCAGTGGGTCTCGGTCTTCATCATGGTCCAGTGGAAGTGAAAGGACTTGTTCTTTTGTCGTTCTTGTGTGCTAGACAAGCACAGGAAGATCGAGTGGACAACTCTGATGGTGGTCGGTGCAGTGGACACAAATATTTGCTCCTGTGCCCACACAAATTTGTCTAGGTGGTTGAGTCGCTGAGCGATAGGTAATTAGCTGCACTTAGACACCACAGAACAATGAAAGGGAAAGGAGTAGATCGTCTGTTTAAAATGTTTTTTTTTATTTGTAAGATTTTCTAAAAAATATATTTGTTATGAAATAATATGCCATAAATCACACACTAATGTGATGTTTACACAGGTTTGTAGGTGGATTCAATGTGGAATTTATAGCACAAGCAGCTTGATTTTTTTTTTTTTTTCTGATGGAAACAATTGATTGTGGGTGTGCAGTGACTGACTCAGCCATTAGTCAGAACATTTAACAGTGAAATGGAGAGGTATAACATGTTATATATAGATCTTTGTGATGAAGGGACCTGTGTACCTTGAAGGGCACTTCTTCTCAACATGTCTAAAGGAGTCCTGCTACAACTTGCCTGTTTGTCTTCAATACAGAAGTGATAAACGTGCAGAAATGACTCCAGTCTCATTTACACATATCAGTGCAAGCAAAGCATGTTATGTTAACTGAAGATGAGCATCATTGCAAAAACGCTGATGCCATTATACATGGTGGGCATATGTGGATGTAAACAGGAAAGTGTAAACATTTGCTGTCATGCACATATATACTTCCCAAAGATCACGTATCATTCACAGGCCACAAGTGTGTGAGGGTGGAGACTTTAGGATTGTGTTCCTTCATAAAATCAACATTTTCTTTATCTGATCTCCCTAAAATTTCAACAGAATGGCTTGCATGCATTCAAGAGACTAAATATGCATCAATCTTCTGCTCTATCTGTTAAAAAGCATGGTTTGTTTTACACAAACATTATGAAATGTTTTTATTTAAATAAAAGTGTTGCTCACACAGCTTCAGTTCATTATGACTAATGAGTATAATGTGGGTATTTATATATCATCAAAAGCAAATATCTCTCTCTTTCTCTCTCTCTCTCTCTCTCTCTCTCTCTCTCTCTCTGTGTGTGTGTGTGTATTTGGCTGAAGATTGTTCTATCCTGCTACACAGGTACTGTTTGCCATTTAGCAATTAACTTTATTGCAATTAAAATAAAATTGGGTGCAGTTTATTAAAGCAGTATATTTGAAACACACATATACAGTGGCATTTTGTGTATTATGTTATCAGGGAAATGCTTTAAAAACCAAGAAGGAAATTCTACGTAAGTCCATGTAAACACAGCTCATTTTAGAGAGGAAACACATGCATTATTTTATTTTACAATATTGTAAAGCTATACAGGACACAGGTAACACAAATAAAAACACTTTGTCAGTGTTATGGTGAAAGCCAGATTGTATGAGAGATAATATATATATATATATATATATATATATATATATATATATATATATATATATATATATATATATATATATATATATATATATATATATATATATATATTAATCAAAAGATTTATTTATGTTCCCTACATACATGGTGCATCAGTACTTTATTCCTTTTATAAAATATTTGGCATATATAACCCTATCTGTTTTTTTTTCTGTCAAAAGTCAATTTTTATCCATAATGGTAACCTAGCTTCATTAAAGAATTAGTTAAACTGGAAACTGAAGCTAATTTGTGTATTATGTTATCAGGGAAATGCTATACAAACCAAGAAGGAAATTCTACATAATTTCATGTAAACACAGCTCATATAGCCCGGGGCATTTTAGAGAGGAAACACATGCATTGTTTTCTTTTACAATATTGCAAAGCTATACAGGAAATACATTAAAGTCACTCAAATAAAAATGCCTTTGTCAGTGTTACGGTAAAAGCCAGATTGTATGACATAAAGATAAATAAATCAATATTTATAAGAAGATTTATTTATGTACCCTACATACCTGGTGCATCATTTTAGAAAATATTTATCATGTACACTCAAAAAAATGAAATCTGGGTGTTGTTCGATAAAAATAAATAGAGCATTTTGAAACAAATAAAATTAATCAGTTTAAGGGATGTACACAATTATTTTAAATCAGTCTGAACTAAAGCCATACAACCTTAAAAGAGCTCAATTCATTTGTGTCGAAACAACAAAAAATAATGATTCAAGTCAAACTACTACTTTTGCGCATGCGCTGATGACAGGAAATCCACGTGACCTCGTCAGTTATCGCGGGCGCCATTATGTGGAGTCCAGTCTATGGAGGAATGCTGTAGAATTGGTAAGTTCAAAAATCCTTTATTTTCTTTGTCTGCATTGTGCTGATAGAGAGTAAAACTATTTAAATCAGTCAGAATTCAACATTAAGCGGATATTTGACAGCTTATTGGATTATTTGAATTACTCTATTAGTCACATGTTCATACTCGATAAAAACATAGTAAATCGATATAAACGCCTGCATGTATGTACATAATTTAACATTAATGCGGTATTTGCTTAGTTCTAATTCCTGTTGCAAGCGTTATTTTACTAGATTGTTTCAGTTAACCCACTCGGGCTTCTGTTGTTGAGCGTACTGTTAAGTGATGCTTCTGTACAAGTAAAGACGAGAAGACTGCGAATTAATGTAAAAACGAATTAACAAACAATGATGTCAATACAATTATATGCTTGATGTTAATCAACAAGCAGCCAGGCGGCGTGGAATACAGTATAGAGCACATGCGTACTAGGCATGTGTCATTTGACTATGATCGCACAGGATTAGGGTGCACGCGTTGTAATACGTTGTATTATTGTTACAGTTGCTGTAATTGAATGAGAATGATTTAAAGACAATTTGATATTTGTTTGTATGAAATATAATGATCGAAACTTCCCTTCCGGGCAGCATTTACATTTTATATAGATTTCAGTTATAATGCATATTGCATGGGAAAATCAGCCTCGGTTTCGTCGGTAGAGCAGGATCGCCCGTTTTCTTCAGAATTGTTTTGTGTTTGTATATATTATAGTTTTACTGTTGCTGAGCATGTAATAGGTGAAACATCTGTACAGGTAAATACAAGTACACTGCAAATTTATGTAAACATCGTTTTATTTTACAGGTTTTTACAAGAGCTCATTAAATAGCAATCCTATACTTGGGTTATAGTCTACTTTTTCACATGGTAAGTTGTATTAAGTATGTTCTTAAATGGGTTTAGAAAAATGGCTCATTATTACTGTAATAAAATAAAGGAAAGTTTAAAGTGTTTTATTAGTGTGTGCTTGGAAATACCTAATGTTTTCATAACCAACATACGAATGGATAATGTAATTTTCTGATTTCATACAATTTGATAGTTATTTTACTATATTGTTTCAGTTATGAAATTAGCCATTTCATTCAGACGACTGCTGCTGAGCAATCTGTAGGAGATTTCTCTGTTCAGGTAAAGATGAGAACACTGCAAATTTATGTAAAAATGATTTTTATATTTTTATTTTTATTTTACAGGTTTACAAGAGCAATAAACAGCATCCCATGCTTGGGTTTTAGTAAACTTTTTCATGTGGTAAGCTGTATTAGTGATGTTCTTAAAGGGTTAGTTCAGACAAAAATGAAAATGATGTCATTAATTACTTACCCTCATGTCATCCCAAATCCGGAAGACTTTCGTTCATCTTTGGAACACAAATGAAGATCTTTTTGATGATTTCTGAAAGATTTCTGTCCTTTCATGAACAGCGACACAACTGAGACTTTGATGTTTTAATAAGTTCGATGTTCGAAAGTATGATGAACAGATTTAATTTAGGTTTTTACTTGCATATAAACATTGATCAGCAAACATCAACGGAAGGTCAACTGAACCTGATTGATGCCCAAAAACAGAAGCTCAGACGTGCTGCGTAACGAGAATGAACCTCATTGGTTCTCACATGTCAAACAAACATGCTTATGCTTCCGTTCACCACAACTGATGAGTTGATGAATGTTTATATGTGAATAAATTGCAAATCTAAATCTGTTCATAATATAAAGCGAGTCTTCAGAGAAATGTGACTTAACCGCTCAATTTATATGGATTCGTTTTATGATCTCTTTATGTACTTTTTGAAGTATCAAAGTCTCAGTTGCATAGCTGTTTATGGAGGGACAGAAAACTTTCAGAATTCATTAAAAAAAAAAATTATTTGTGATCCAAAGATGAACGAATGTCTTCGAGCATGACACGAGGGTGAGTAATTAATGATAGAATTTTTATTATTAGTTGAACTTTCATATAGATTGCATGTCCTGTTATACTTGGTTATCGATATGATATTGTCAAATAATCAATGTTTTTGTGTTTTTTTTTTTTTTTTTACAGAACAACAGCGTAGACATGGAAAGAGAATGCATCCTCAAAAAGCACTGTGTGTATACTTAAAGGAGGACCATCTACAGCTGTTCAAGGAGTACAATGTAAGCAACTGCTTTTCTCTTCTTCACTTTTATGTTTACATTAAAATCTAACCGTACCATTCTCTACTTATGGTTCGGCACGCACTTGAACCGCGGTCCACCTCTAATGACGATGCGAGTGCCGTATGCTGCTCTAACGTCTAGTCATGAACGCTGTTGCTATCTTTGTGTAAACAAAACTCATTTAAGCCTTGCTAACTTAAACATTCAAGAGCAAGACGCAAAAGAGAACTGTGAGATGATTTGTGAGTGTGCTCATCCAAAGCGCCCACATGTTTTTTTTTTTTCAGAAAACGTGCAAATACTGAGTTCTCTTTCAAGTCTTGTGCTTCAGAGGCCAAATTCGTACAAAAATTATATCAACATGACCGTCTTGGTGAGTATCCTAGCAAACATAGTCTGTTATGTCTTAAGTGAAGTTTTATTAAAAGAGAAAGACATTGTATGTGTAACAGTATGTACTGGATCGTCAAAAAAACTATTCTCACTGCCTGTGTTTTTAATGTTAAATCACACAAGAAATGACAAAGAAATTACTAACTAATCTTGACTGAATAGCTGATGTTACTTCAATAATGATTAATCTTTAATTTATTCAGTAAAGATAATATGCAGTGTTTTATATTTGATTATCCATTTTCTGTACCTAAGGGGAAGTCGGGGCCTAATGGTTAGAGAGTCGGACTCCCAATCGAAGGGTTGTGAGTTCTAGTCTCGGGCCGGCAGGAATTGTAGGTGGGGGGTATGCATGTACAGTTCTCTCTCCACCTTCAATACCATGACTTAGGTGCCCTTGAGCAAGGCATCGAACCCCCAACTGCTCCCCGGGCGCCGCAGCATAAATGGCTGCCCACTGCTCCGGGTGTGTGCTCACAGTGTGTATGTGTGTGTGTTCACTGCTCTGTGTGTGTGCATTTCGGATGGGTTAAATGCAGAGCTCAAATTCTGAGTATGGGTCACCATACTTGGCTGTATGTCACTTCACTTTTCACTTTCACTAAAAAAAAACTACTGTTAGATATCTGAAAAAAACTGAAAAGCACTGTTTATTTTATTTGAATCTTTGATCTATTGTATTTATTTGTAATGTTGCTTGTAGTTTGATTATTTGTTCTTATTAATTGTTCTTATTAATTTTTATTTTACAGTAGTCCAATTTTACCACATTTTATTTGTCTTGCCCAGGATTGCGACTGGATGAATGCTAAAGAAGCCATAGATCAGATGGTAATGGGGATCTACATCGTCCAATCCATAGACGCCAACCAGGAGATAAACCTGTGGACGTTGGTATCCTGATTGAAGGGACCGAGGTTCTCTGCTCTTTGAAGAACGTGTAGCAGTGGCCATGCTGTTTGGACTTACTTACGCCTTGAACCTCAGCTACCCACAAGAACTCAAGGCTACATTTGAGGTCATCCAGAAAGTGTTCTTTATCTTGGATGGACAAAAACTTTCACTAAAGGTACCAGCCCTTAAGAACAAGATGTTGGAGTAAGTTACCTTACGTGTGTATTCTCAAAAGACTAAATCTTGACTCTAGCTGTGCATATACATTGAAATATAATGTTGTTCATCTTGGATGATATTTTTTTGTATTTTTTTACCTGAAAATTTGCCTTGAAATAAGAATAAAGAGAAACTTTTGACATTCACTTTGAGAACATTTTATTTGTGCAGTAAATTACATTTTGATAGACATGTCAACAATTAAACATTTGTTTGATGTAAATAAAGTTGTACAATTAACTTAACGATAGTAGTTGACACAATATTTCTGGTTTTCTAAATTAAGTGATTAAGATTAATTGGCTCAACAAGATTAAACAGTTTATAGATAAATACGATAATATGATTCAAATGAAAATGATTTGATCTTGTTGGTTCAAAATGAATTTTGCTCTTGGGTTCCATTTGCCTAAATTAAGTTGAGACAACACCATTCAAATGTGTGGAAATAGGTGTCATAATTATATTAAGTTAGACCAACGATTTATTTTTTTGAGTGTATATATAGGCTGTTTTTCTGTTAAAAGTGCTTTTTTATCCATAATGGTAATCTAGCTTTGATCGAGAATTAGTTAAACTGGACATAGAAACAATTTCTCAGGCCAAATTATGCATCATGTAAATACAGCAGAATGTCTCCGGGAAGATGGTGTCCTGTCTGCCAATCTGCAATCTCCTTAATTGTGTTTAGAAAACAGCAACGGGGGGTTGTTCTCCCGTTCCTTTCATACACAAGGACAAAGCAAAATATACAATATATATAGGAAATTCCTTCCAAAAACAGGCAAAATATAGGCAAATTGGAAATTGTAATGGTAGCATATATAGCGCTTAAATAGACTTGATGTGCCTAACACATTGACAATTTTTTTTATCTTTCTCAAGTATTATGTAAATACATATACATATCTCTATATTAATACAGTTCTATATAGAGTAAAAATGCACAAATCTGTGCATAAACAAATTTACTGTTCCAGATTCATACACATTACTTATTGCTAAGTCTTATATTCTGCACTGAAGTGGAGACAGCAGTTCGGTATCTTGGGTATTTCGCACGTCTGTTTTTTACAATTAAAATAATTGCAATTGTACATTGCTTGCGCTGGGGAAAGGACACCCTTTGTATTTCAGGAAATTCTATCAATTTCCATTTCCACCTCTCTTTAGACAATGCGATTGTACCGGATTCTGAATTACGTAGTATGGTTAAAAATAACAGGACTATATAAACCGACAGAATCAGATTGTACAAATGCTGCTGGTTTGCGCGCAGAACAGGAGAACCAGCACGCGCAAAACCTTTCCATATTTCTCTGCGAATAGTTAGCTCACGGCTACGAAATATTCAAAACCGTTTTTAAATCCTGTTTTTCGTTCTATCCACACTTTATTTGTGTTGGAGTCAGGGATGTTAAAATGTCTCGTCCTTGGCATCAGGTGGAATAGTTTTTGCCCACCTTGTCTCTAAACATAAGCCCGAGAGCATTAGGCCATTCATTTGCATTTTAATCAACTGAAAGAGGAGGTCTATTGACTCGGAGATCATTAACTAACATGTACCTGCATTGTTGAACATTGAGATTATCATGTTGTTTCGATGGCTCCGAGATTTTACTGCTGATTGTTCAAATGCTAATTAAGCAGGAGTTCATTCTTGGAGAAATTAATACTTATATCAGACACATGAGATCAGGCCATTTAAATACGAATGGAGCGGTGAAACTCACAAACATCTAACTGGTTTATTGAAACTTTTGGTTCCATGTTATATAATTTATATATATATATATATATATATATATATATACTTTAGCTTGTGGTTTTTATTTTCAAGTTGTTTTGTTTTGCATTATTTGCCACACACCTTTAATATATAGATCCTATAAATAATAAATTATACGGATTATTTTCAACACTTTTTAATATATTTTTCTTATATAATTGATCAAAATTATGTTTAAACGGCTCTCCAATAAAATACAATAAGTCTTACCGATCGGGGGGTTGTTGCGCCCCCTTCAGAACTCAAGTAACTGAAATAAACAAAAATCCAACAAGTTATATCGGCATAAGCAAAATGATTTGAATGCGAAACTGTTTGTCATTGAATCATAACATTTGTCTATACTACGAACCGAATTATTATTAAATAGTATAGTGTGATTTAATATTTACAATGAAAACACAATAGCAGCTCCAGCATGCACATTTTAGGGCGTTTGAATCTCTCTATAATGTATCCTCTGGAACATACAGTATTTAAGCAATCTTCGTTATTTAATGGAATAATGAGATACGGTTAATTAAAAGACAAATTATCAATTGTGCTTTGACAATATTTACATGTTGCAATGGTTACCAGAGTAAACCTAATAGGCTACAACTACATGAGCAACGTCACGAGAGCACGCCCCTGCGACATTCAGACCCTCCTTATAATGGGACAGGTAAGCAGCCAGTCAAAGGAATTAGAGACGCATTGTCTATCTCGGACTGAATGAGAGCGGACACCTACTAAGTTCCCTAACATTTGCAACATGGCTCTTGCAGATGCGATGTTGCCTTCGATAAATTCTTTTGCAAATGACCAGATGTTAGACGAAAAGCAGTCTGCAATTGTTCGGGTGAGTTCAGGTTTTCATTTCAATTTAAGGTAGGCTATAGGCTATTTCAACTGTATTTTGCAGCCTTTGAATAATGAGACTATGGTGTAGACTAGGGTCTTAATGTTATATATAAGCCTACGTTTAACTAATCACGGGAGTTGCAAGTTATTGATACATAGAGCTATTACAAATCGTGTTCGTGTGGAGATGAAAGTGCATTCGTTAACATTATTATCCTACTGTACATCAGCAAAACATAAATAGCAGCATAGGTTACTGTTATTATTTAGCGATCATTTATACATTAATATTTCAAGACCATAACAAGAAAAAAAGCTAATTTGATAAATGTTGAACATTTATTTTTCTAAGTGGTCTCCCCTGAAAGTCATTATTTACTCACTGCATGCTACATTTTTATTTTTACACAGCATGTCTGTTATGTAGATCTTTATTTTTTTTATTATTATTCATTTGATGGTTTAATCATCAAAGTCTTACCCGATTTTCTTGTTTTTTTTTTTTTTTCCATTCAGGATTGGAAAGTTGACCCAACTAAAACTAGCGCGACAGTCGGAGACATGAGACCCCTCATCGAGGTGGAGTTCAGCATTGTTGAATCTCCACCTTTGGCCAGAGACGAGGACGATCTTTCCAAGTTTTTGGATCTAGAGTTCATTCTGTCAAACTCCGTCGCGTGTGACAACGACACCTCAGCGCAGCAGCCGCCCGCCTATTCTCTACCGGAGTCGCCAGAAAGTTGCAGCACCGTGTACGACAGCGATGGATGTCACCCGACGCCGAACGCGTATTGTGGCAACACCTTTAACGCGCGTCCCAATCACAGTCTGGTAGCCGAGTTGTTTACTCCGGACGTGAATTATCACGGCGACACGCATGAATATAGTTTGAAAGGGCATTTAGACAGACTGGAGTACACTGAACTAAGGGCTCTGAACTCTCGAAACCAGGCCAATGTTTCCAATTCTAATAACGTGGGGTACAAAATAAAAAGTGAACACCACGAGCAATCCTGCATGATGGCAAACGACTACGTGGGCCATTATTATGGACAGCAGCAGCACCAGGCTTATGGGCATCACGTGCAACAAGAAGTGCCTCGGGACATTTTAGCAAGGAAAGACTGCATCCTAACAGAAATGAACTCTCACCATCATATTGACATTACACAACAACAGCAGTTTATGAATGGCGCGCCTTTTCTACCTCAGTACGCCCAGCATCAGCAGTATCACGGACATTATAACATGTTTAGCGAACCATTGCGGGCAAATCACCCGGCCATGCCAGGTGTGATGCTGACTCCACCATCCTCACCCCTCCTGGGATTTTTAAACCCAGAAGACAGCAAGCCAAAACGAGGGCGCCGGGCCTGGGCACGAAAGCGGACAGCGACGCACAGCTGTGAGTTTCCCGGATGTGGGAAGACCTACACGAAAAGCTCCCATTTGAAAGCGCACATGCGGACACACACAGGTATGTTCCGAGTTTTTATAGGCTACATGTTGTTTAACTTTAATTTATCACTTTAAACCGTTTGACCAACGTTTGTATACAATAATAAACGTTCCTCCCGTTCTGTCGACAGGTGAGAAGCCCTATCACTGCAGCTGGGAAGGCTGTGGCTGGAAGTTCGCCAGGTCAGACGAGTTGACGCGCCACTTCAGGAAACACACCGGACACAGGCCGTTTCAGTGCCACCTGTGCGAGAGAGCGTTCTCCCGCTCAGATCATCTGGCTCTGCACATGAAAAGGCACATGTAAAAAGAAAAAAGTTAAAGACTATATGTATTTTAAATGACGAAATGATTTTATATTGTTAAGACAATTCCTATTTTTGGGACAGCAGTTATATGTGAATAGCAGTATAACGCATTACATTTAAATTATGACAGTATTTAATAGAAGGAAATTCTTGTTCATTTAGAAGGTAAATTATGTAGTGCTTTCCCAGATGTATAATAACGGGGCAGGACCCAAACCTTTGTACATATGTTTTTTTATTTTTTATTCTCCAATTATACATTTGTATTAGCCTAAGTCAGGGAGTATTTTTTTCATGGATTTTCAGAAGAATTAAAAACATTGTCTTTTTTTGTATACTCAGCCTTTTGTCTCATTTCATTATGTTTCTTAAGTTAAATATGGTGAGTTACCACCGTGAATTTTATGAAAATCCATATATCCACATACAGCACCAATCATTTTTACACCATAAAACACTGGGCTAAATAAGTGAAGCTTCATGTAAAGTAATAATAGAAATGTTAAAAAAGATCAAAAGGTCTACTCTTCTACATAGGCCTAGCCTATATTTAGTTTTGCCACATCTTATTCTCACTGTTACCAAAACTAAAAGTAAATAACTTCTGTAACATCACCATCACTGTCAGCAAATATAATCATCACAAATGTTGTAAAGTTCAGAACACAAACATTCCCACCATTATGCATCATGTTACTGCTACTATTCTTGAAAAGCTACAGTATATCGCCCTCTACTGTCTGAAAATAAGTAGGCAGTTTAGTCACAGAATCTCATATTGGCCAAACCAACGGAAGATTGTCAGGTTATTTTGTCTAACCTGAATTTTATTACAAATAATTACAAGAAGCACGTGTGTCAGCTTATTTTAAAACAAATTGTCTAAAACAAAAGCCAGAGGTTCAGCAATACCTGAACTGTTCATAATTAAACACGTTTATTATTATTATTGAATCTGTATTTGTTGACGTATTTGTGTAATTTATTTAATTGTAATTTTTTTAGCTTTTTCCTCCATTTTTAAAACTGCCTTTATATACTATATACTATATAAGAGATTCAATAAAGCAAAAAAAGTGCAGTCTCCCTCTGCTGACAAAAAGTCACACTACATCGAAACACCTTGCTTTGTTCAGCTACACGTCGAATATAAAACAATTACTTTCCATATTGAAATACAGTGTCGAAAGACATTTCAGGAAGTTAGAGCTCAATGCAGTGTCGTAGAGCAGAGTTTGCATTATAGTCATTCTGAGTCAACTCAACCAAAGGTTCTCTGCTAAAGAAAAAAAAAAAGTTTGTTAATGGTGGAAGAAAAATCATAAATTGAGAAGAAAGCCTAGCTATAGATGTAGGCTATATTTAGAGCTTAATTCATTTTGTACAGGGGGGTTAAAATTATATTTTGATTTGGAGCCAAATTACAGGTGGGTAAAAATGACTTTAGAAAGATGGCAGAATCATTATGTTATTTTATTACAGTGCCTGTTCGGTCTATTAGTAACATCTGTTGACTTTAGCAATCTTTGTTGCATTAAAAACCAATGGTGACAGTTCAAAAATGGAAAAAAAGTTTGCATCAAAGTTTGCATGCCTGTAACTCAAAATAATGAAATATCCCTTGATTTTCGACCATTGAAATCGTGTAAAATTTAACTCGCTGAAAATTTGAAGTCATTTTACTCTCCGGTAATCTGACTCCAAGTTGGATATTGTCTTCTTGATTACTTACTAAATATACATCCATTACATTTATTATTTATGTTTGTTAAAAATGTTACCAAGATTAAAAATTTGATCCGGAGGATTTGTTTCTGAAATGTTGTTGATTTGTCACGGAATGTTTCATAAGTAATTTGGTACAGTTTAACCGAAGGTATCGATTTCTACCACGAGATGGCAGTGTTTCCTACGCTTTGTCTCTGATGCTCCGCCTGCTGATGCAATGCCACGCATGGTTGAGACTACACCAGCAAAGATGCTGCAAGTGTTCAGAGGTACTGGTGAGCAAGATAAAACTTAAAAAAAACATATTCATCTACCTTTGGGCTATAGCAAGAATTCATTTAAATGTTGTTTAAATTAACTTTATTGCTCCCAAGTTTCCCGAACAATTAACTATTAAAACATTAATGTTAATACTGAACTAATGACTAAATAAAATTATGATGCAGACAGAATATGCAGAATTTTTTTTTTTTTTTTTTTTTTTTGGAAAAAGCAGACTTTTGTGGGATTTGATCTCACAGCTTTCAAAGGTTTCAGTTGACGCTAAAAATAACAAGACTCCATTTTCATAAATATATTTTATGACCGAGCCGTTTACATTAGTGGAGGACCAGTGACTACAAAGGTTAAACTATTTCCTATGTTTGGGCAAGGTTATAGACACATTGATGTTGTGTATCAAGATAATTTAGGTTAAGGCTTAACTACCAGGGTTAGAATAACCACGATCTTCTGCCTCTTTGGAGATAAAATGTAATATCTTTGTGTATGTAGGCCATTTCCTCTTTAGAGTGGTAAACTAGAGGGACCAATGGCATAGCCTACCTTATATGTTACAGTATCTTGTTTTTTGTATTACTAGCATTTGTTACATCCACCGCTACACTGCGCAACGGCGCGTGAACGGAGAAGCGTTTGTATCCTGCTAATAACGTCTTCCAGCATCATTTAAGAAAAAGGTAAAGAATATGCGTCTGTCGAAATATGTCCTCATTTCACCCATAATAGTCATTCCACACTCATATAAGTTGTAGTGTTGGTTGCGAACTGGGTTGCTATGCGACAAGACATTATGTTTAAGGTTTTGGCAGCACACCTCGCACTATTTTTATTTATTTATTAATTAAATTATTTGTTATTTGTCATATTTTAAAGGATTTGCCGATTTACTGATTTACTACGGAAGTAGTAGTCTAATAAAACTCCCAGAGCTTTATTTGCAGTGTAAGTTAGATCCGTTATCAAATAACAATCGCAGGTTTAAGGTCTACAGGAAACATCCGTCCATCAACCGTAGCAACACGTGCTCAATACTACCGGTACATGTTTAGTTAGGCTAGTTACGACATCTTCATCTCAATCAGATCCCCTGTTAAGGTGATCTTCTGTCATCTTCATATAACTTCATATAACCGAAATTGATTATTTATTTAATTATTTTTTTTTATCCCGTTTATCATGGTCCAAATTATTTAAGAGGTAGCCTATTTTTATGTCTGCGCATTTATACTTTATTTTCAGGTAAGAATCAGTACGCTAGAGCACTGCATTGCAATAACATTATCCAAGTCACTCTTGAAAAGCGTTGAAAGTATCTTTAAATATATTCACATGCGCGTGGAGGGGGTCTTTGGTCGAGGGGCGGGGCCACATCTGAACAGCGTGTACTTGGAATATTGGAAGTTTAACAAAGAAATGTCCATCAGTTTAATGAGGTCGTGTTCGTAACTTTACCAAACTAATGCCGGTTCTCGTCTGAGACCATTTGCTACAGAGCAACTAACAGTGCTGTCTTCTGTATCACATCAAGGAGCAAGCGATGGTAAGACCACACAAATACCACACGAGGTGCAGCCTAAAGTCGAGAGATTCTTCCGTGTTTTATGTCATACCACTAGGAAGAGAATGGTACGTTTAAAGTTTCAGCTACATAAAATCAGTTGTTTGAAATGTAACTGTTTAATAGATTTGCTAAACTATAGCTTATTATGAGTTTCAGGTCAGAACAGTATTAACAACAGATTGGGTGAAATTTTGGCAGTGATGTTGTTTATTCATGTTTTCACCCTACAAGCTGTAGAATAATGACATCCTTTAATGTTATCTTTTCATTGAGTTTTTTTTTTATATAACATATGGAGAACCTGTTAAACCTGTTTGATTTCTCCATGACACACATGTGGTTAAAATTGTTCCTGTGGTGTAAAGTTGCTCCACCCCTGCCTTTATTTTCAGTTTCAGTTTTAATTAAATGTAAGCAGTTTTACCACATATTTAAATAGTTTTATCACTCCTACTACTTTAGGCTCAGAGATCCTCATATGTCGTTGCAGTGATAAACGTGTAAACTGAGTCAATGTACAACAGTATATTTTTTATTCACTGTCACTATTAAATACATCCATTACTTATTTATTGTGCTTTATTCTCGAACATACAAAAAAAATAGAGAACTGAATTCATAACAACAAATTATAGCAGAGATCATGACAATAATGCATCAAGCAACAAGTATCCCAGTTGGTCTTAGCTGCATGGCCTCCACAACCACTCACAGCTGATCTGAAACACAACATAGGGGAAATGTGTGAGAAATGGTCATGAGTTTATATCATCTAAATGTGTTCATGGACAGACAAAGTAACAACTAGTGCAACATCTGTTATTCTCAGTATAGTATTGTTTAAACAGTATTGCTTTTTGCACATCCTTGTCAGGGAACTCCATTAATTGCCTTAATGTACAATCACATTCAAGAGGTACACTGAGTAACTTTATGGTCCTTCAAACCTTTTTTTTTTTTTTGTAGTGTTTTAAGGTATCTTTTTCTAGTTGTGGCAGTTCTTGGTCTAAGGAAGATCAGAGTGTATCAGCTACTGTAACATATTTGTAAATATTAGAGCAAAACTGGCTTTTGAGTCAATCGAAAATGTACTCTTGAAAAATATAGGATTATAACCAGAATTAATACTAAATCAAGGTACATAAATGGCTGTCATCAAATTCTCAAAAATATTTAAATTCTGTTAAATCGTATGGAAACTGGAATTATATGGAATCAGAATAAGAGAATGAGAATAATTGAGAATTTAATTGGATCAAGATCAGAACTGAATTAAGAGCTTGTGAATCAAGTGGAATTATGAAATCTGTATCGATCCCCAGCCCAACATCTGATTTATCATTCCCACACACACACACACACACACACACATATATATATATATAAACTTACAAAGCCAAATGTGCTGTGATTCTAGGTGGCCCTTAAAAGAGTCTTTGGGGTGTAGTTGCCTCTTGCTGACACAATAAAAAGGGAGGAAAAGAGGAAATATCGGAGATATATTGCATATCTCAGGTGTGGGATGCTTGATCATATATACATATCTTTAACCCTTTAACTGCCCCACCAAGAAAAAAGCATTTTTTGTTTGCATTTCTTATCTCCTTATGTCATTAGTTACCACACTCAATGTATTTTTTTTCCAACACGTCCCATAATTTTTAAAACATTAGCTTAGCTTTTCTACGTTTACCATAAAGTGACAAATCAACCATTTGGTTGAGCACGTTTTTGAAAAATTATTGAAAACATACTAAAGTTTTTTCATGGCACCAAGTAAAATAATTTTGTAAAGTTAGGGCTCTTACAGTGTAATATGTCAAAAAAATATGCTTACCTTGCAAAATTTCACCAAAAACAGTTTACATGGCAGGAGTGATTTCTTTCTCTCTGACATCCATCAAAGAAGAAGTGTTGTGACAAATGCTGTTGATTTTTTTTTGGCTTAACATACCTCTACCAGATGGCAGTTAATCTAAACATACTTACAAAGACAAAGATGCTCAGTGCTGTGGCTCCTAAATTAGCCTTTCTGGGATGTTGTTTCTGTTGAAATAAGGAAACGAGAGAAAAATAACAATATTTTTCGTTTGTTATTATTGACTAATCACTATATGTTATGAACATGATAAATCATAGATCTTGAATGACTGCTAGATTGATCACTTACACAATCAGTAGCCTATAATCAACACTGAAAAAAGAGAGAAGAGAATATATACAATAAAATGTAAAAAAAAAAAAAAAAAAAAAAACTTTTCATTCTTGAATGAATTGATTATAATTTTCTTGAATATATATATATATATATATATATTTTTTCCTCTGGTATATTCACTGGCGTAAATGTTTTATTTGTGGGAGAGAGAGAGCGTGCAGGAGAGAACACGCAGGCGAGAGAGAGAGAGCGCTCGTACTATTTCAAATGATGTCCCACAAATTAACGCCATTTAATGGTATTAATTTAACTGACGAGTAAAATATACCATAACTAGCAGTAAAAAAGTAAAATTACTAAACATATGTACTGTAAATGGCAGTCAGTCAATTGCAGGAAAATTGAATGAGTTTCATGAAAGTGGCAGTCTTTCATAAATTGTTCCCGGGTCGCTAGATTTTGCACTTTCACACTGCCAGTGATTACCCGGGATATGTGCGCGCTTTCACACACAACCCATAAAGATCCCTTAACGACACGTGACATCAGGGTGTGACGTGTAATGTACGAGTCGAAAACGTTAGTCACGTTATACTTTCACTGAAGCAAGTGAACGATCTCGGCGTCAGCGTGGAAAGTGAGGAACAAACTGATCTGCCTGTAAAACAGCCTGTAAAAGAGTCGCGCGACAACGTGCGTCATCACTTCAACACGGCATTAGATCTGGCTTTTGTTCACACAGCGCTCGTACCGGGTCGAACCCGGCAATGTTACTAGGTCTCCGACCCGGGTTCAGTGCCGGAATTAATCCCGGGACGTGGTTGCTTTCACACAGAAGGCGACCCGGCAATGTTTTGGCAATATGCCGGGTCCGACGTGCAGTGTGAAAGGGGCTATAGTAGTAGCCTATAATTAGATTTTATATTTATCTTGTTCATATTTATTTATTATTTTGTTCTGTCATGCACGTACTGGACAAAAGCCTCAGTTTATATAACATCTGATGCAAAGCGCGTGAATAAAATGTAAATTTTGTGGGGGGTAAAAAAAGATTTTAATAATTAAAAAAATGCATGTATTTCACCAACTGTGCTTACCCAGACATTACATGTATAAAACAGATTCATGTTCTTCATCCGCAGAAAAATTTACAGTAGCACTTTGCTTTTGAGCAAACAGTAAAATACAGCAAATTCCCAAATTATAGTAAATTACTGAAAATGGCATAAAATACCCGTAATGCAGTGCATATTACAGTAGTTTAACGTAAAACATATACTGTATATGGTAGATTACTTTTGCGGTAAGTAACTGTAAATTCTAACAGAAGTCAAACAAAGTCTAACAGTGCACAGTAACTCATACATTCAGTAAAACATTTTTGTGAAATTTTTGTGTGAAAACACAATAATCAATGCCTTACTTATGTATTTTCACAGGAAGTTGTTACACAACTTTTGGTTTCCAAGTGTCGTCTCGTATAACATTTACATTTATTCAAAGTGACTTACAAATGAGAAACGCTAGTGCCCTAACCTTAAAGTAAAGTGGTTTCGATGTCATACTGGAACATCTCTCTTAGTTTGAGTTTATACTTAGTAATCATAGTACTTTACTTAACCTGAATATTCTTTCCAGTGCTTTTCAGAATGATATAATAATAATAATTTTGTAATTATGTCATATTCTGGCAAGTTTTGCTGTTTCAAGCGCGTATGTAATACTTCAGGATCTGGTATGTATTACAAGAAACTACATTCTTTTCATTGTTTTTAAATATAGTGGGGATAGAAAAATCTGACCATTCAATCAGTCTTTTATTAACAAAATGTATATTGTTCTTTTGTAAATGCATAATTCTGCTGCTTGCATTGACAGGGCTGTGCACTAGTACAATTTGTAGTTTCTTCGTTCTGCCATTAGGGTCTAAATAAAACGTTTATGGGCCCTATTTTAACGATCTGAAACGCAAGTGTCAAAGCGCGAAGCGCAAGTAAGTTTGTGGGCGGGTCTCGGCGCTGTTGCTATTTTCCCGGCGGGATAAATGGCTCTTGCGCCCGGCGCAAATCTGAAATGGGTTGGTCTGAAGTAGCTTCATTATTCATAGGTGTGGTTTGGGCGTAACGTGAAATAAACCAATCAGAGCGTCATCCAACATTCCCTTTAAAAGCAGGTGCGCAAGTTCCATTATGGATTGCTATTATTATGGCGTATTTACCAGGCGCACGCCAGGAGCGGTTCACAGCCGAGGAGACTGATGTTCTTGTAAGAGCAGTGAAAGACAGAGAAGTTGTGTTGTATGGGGATGGGAGAAACCCACCCAAAATTGCGTCGGTTAAACAGGCGTGGGAGGAAATAGCCACAATTGTTTCATTTATTTTTTTTCCTGGTTCTTGACGGACAAACCAATTTGTCAGATGTCCTTATATACATAAATGTCTTGCCACTATTGGGCAAACAGGTCTGATCCTTAATTACTACAATTAGCCTTAATAATTTGTAAGCTAGATTTATTCCTATTTTTTCACATCTTCGTGGCACACCACAATGATTTCCGTCATCTCATGTGTTAATATTTTTTTAGTGTAACAATTTATAATTTGCAAAAATAACTGTTGCATCTGTGTAAATAACATGAGCAAAGTGTATGCGCGTTGTGCACGCTATACACTATGGTCAAGCATGCGCCCTTAAAATAGCATAAGGAACAACGCGCAACGCGCCACTGACTTTAGACTAGGTTTTTTCTGGTCAGTGGCGCAATTGTTTAATGGAACAGCAAAATAGCACCAGGGATTGTTTGCGCCGGAACACGCCTCCTTTTTTGCGCTGAACCGCCCAGGGAGCGCAAGTTCATTCACTAGTTTAGCGACGTGCTTCTGTGGAGGGAAAAGCGCGCTTTGCGCAGGTGCAAAATCGGAATGACACATGCGTCGGTGTACAAAGTCAATTGCGCTGGGTGCAAGATAGGGCCCTATACCTTCATTTCAGTTTCCTAAAAAAAACTCATTCAAGAAAGAGGCTGTATGTAAACAAATAAAAGACCCTCCTACAACATTCAGGTGTGCACAGTCCCCAGTGGAAATTATGTTCACTGGTGATGTAACAGATTGTTGAGGCATACTTTGCTCATGCCTATCCATCATTTTTAAATGTATGTTGGGCGTGCTGAGGTTATTTTTACCATTGTAGAGAGGAAAAGATGTAGGATAATCACACAGCCACATCTGGACCACATCTGGGCCCAATCTGTGTGCATACATGTCAGGATCATTTATGATAAAGCAGAGGAGCCCGTAGAGGCAGGTCAAATCATGCGTTAAGTAACCACACTGTCAAAGCAAAACCTCTGTACCATACATGGTGTGGTTTACCTCCAATATGGAAAAAAAAGAAAGTATCCTGTATTGACATTCTGTCACAAGCTGGAAAAGTGCCAGTGTGGTACTTTAATGGGCTTTTAGTTTAATGGGCTTTTAACCT
Organism: Carassius gibelio; assembly: GCF_023724105.1. Taxonomy (NCBI): domain Eukaryota; kingdom Metazoa; phylum Chordata; class Actinopteri; order Cypriniformes; family Cyprinidae; genus Carassius; species Carassius gibelio. Next base: position 20,422,290 of record NC_068397.1, read on the forward strand.
TTTTTAATGTCCATAATTCAAAATATATTATTAATTATTATTTACATTTCCAATGTGCGGTTTAGAGGTTAAAAGTCTATGAGAAAACAATAAAAGTACCCCCCCCCCCCCATATCTATTAATGTTATGGCCAGAAGACAGAAGTAAATATGTGCAAAGTTTGTTATAAAAGTGTGCAATATTGAATACCAGGATGCAGCAGTTTGTGATAAATTCTTTTCAGATTGCTTGTCTTAAGCTAGGCCCTATTTGTTAATGAGCACAGTTCCTACTACTGTTTATGTAGTATGGGGAGGTAGGTTTATTTTTCACAATTAGTGCACCCATGCATGACCGCCTTCATCAGACCGAAAATCAAAACGTTGAGTTTCCTGGCCAGACATACTGTCCACCTTTTGTCCACAGTGTTAAGTAAATGGGATTAAGTGGTTGTATGAACAATATTTCTGTGCTGGTTGAGTGAAAATTGGGAATGCCATTGTTGTTGCTTTTCTGGTGTGCTGTCATGCTTAAACTTCCTAATATTAAGAACCAAGAATTTTTCCATGTAACCCAAACACTGTTTGCCATGTAACCCAAATACTGTAGTCAAAGCCTGATAAGTTCACATTAATTTGATCATGTCCATCAGTAGTATAACAAACTGTTCCAAATTGTTGAAGAAATGAAACTCGACAAACTTCAGAAATGTAGGGTTAGAAGCAAATGGTGAGTTTGTAAAAGGTAAATGTGAACTTTTGGCAGTTTTCTCCTCAGATAAACACCACAAATCAGTAAAGATACCAATGTAGTAATTTTACCCATAGATATTTTTTATCTACCTATGTTGTTGCTTAAATCCAGTTATACCATATTATAAGATGAACAATATTTGCAAGGCTTTGTTTTTTTTTGTTTTTTTTTTTTGATTGATGGCTTTAACTTGGAGTTGAACATTTGGCGGAAAATTGCGCAAAGTTTATTATCTTAATGAATTTAAATAGAGAGTAATTTGTGCACTTTAAATTCTCTGAAGATAACACTTGCAGACTGAATCTGTTTCATGGCTAAGCAAAAGAAACAGAAAATAAGACTGAATAAGGAACTGTTACTATCCTATAGACAAATTTCCCCCTCACTGTTAATCATCTACTGTATTGCTATCAATGTTTTGTCCTTCATATGACATCTTTATAGTGTCATCTACTGGATGAATTATAGAATACTTTAACAGAGCGTGCATCCTGATCCTTATTAGCAAAATCTTGCAATGGTTTATTAGAGAATAACTTTATTAGTTTGTTGAGACTCGGATTTCATATATCTGCATTCCTACTAATAAGTATGAGGTAACGGCAAGCATAATGGTATGCACTGCAGTGTTTTGAGCTGTTTTGTGTTATCTCTGTTGGGTGGAGTTGAGGAGGTGGAGTATATTTGTATCATGCTACAGATGCTCAGTAATCAAGCCGTTCCAGACCAAAAGGAGAAATATCAGCCTAAACCTTTAAATAGCTTCTAGTGAAGGATGTTTTGTTTTTACTGGGAATTGGAAATGTTTCTTTTGCGTTTGGTGTGTCAGATGAAACTTGCTGTTAAAAACTAGTTTTATTTTTCATATTGGTCTGTTTCTATAAAGGGACTGCACTTTTATTCAAAGTTAAGACTGATTTATTATGGTGCATTTAATACCTCTACATAACAGTCCAAGCTAGGCAAGACACCTGTGTGATTAGCCAGGGGTTAATGACAATGAAATTGAAGAGAAGGGAGTTCAGTGTGTCGGTTTAAGCCTCTGTGGCGGGTGGAAACAGTCTTTTCCAACCGTCACAGACAGCTAATGAGAGCCACCCTATGAACTGCCACAGCTTTGGAATGACATTTTATTGACCACTTCAAGCCGTGTCTGCAAGGTGACTTCCCAGCTTCACCCACCACATCCAACTGGGTTTCTGGAACACTGCTTGTCTTCTGATGCCATTCATTTTAGGGGCATTCCAAAGGGTGAAACACTCATTAACTTGTAACCATTGCATACTCTAGATACTTTCCAGGAGACAAGCTTTGAAATGCTTTACGTCTTAGAAAGAATTATTTTATACTGCAATATTTAAAAAAAATATTAATCATTTATTAAGAGATAAGTGGGACATTATTGAGAAATAATATTTATTAAAGTAATTATCCACAGTGATCAGTGTTGTCAATTTTGAATAGATCAAACAATACATCTTTGAAACTATACTTGTTTAAAAAAAAAAAAACATACTTGGGATGATAAGTATCTTGAGATTTTGATGAGGCTGGCAAGGGCTCAACCCCAGAGCGCCCTCTGTGGAGGGCATTTTTTGCACCCATGGGTAAAGTGATATCTTCCGTAGTGTTGAATTGCAGCAGGTTGAGTGGCAGCTCCCACGTGTTGAATTGGGTGTAAAGGCAACTTCCTGTTGCCGCTAGACTTGAAACCACAAGCCACACAGATCTTATGACAACTCTGTATGTGTCATACTGCTTTAATAAAATAAATTACTGTTTAATGTGACCAGTGCATGTCGATAGCAGATAACATCTAGTTTCTGGTTAAGTTCACTGATGAATCAATATGGAAGCAATTGTTTTTATTAGTGGGTGGCAGAAAAATGTACTTTTGTAAACCTGAAGTGTTAAATAACGTGACAGCTATTTTACAGTATATGTTTTTTCCAATATTGCTTTTATATTTTATTTATTTATTTATTACATTTTAGATCATCGTTTCAGAAACTAACCATTTAGAATAAAACTAATTTTATTGTTTTTGTTGCCTGGCTATCCTGGGGACTTTCATTTCTCAAGTGCTAATTGGTTACAGTTGTATTTTTCCATAGATAGCCCCCAACTCACTCAGTAAAGAGCACATGTTTTGTGTGATGCAATAGACAACTCAATACTGATAAGAAAGCAGTTGGTTCTCTGAGTTTGCTCTGCTTATCTCATGTCTTATCTTGCTGCGTTTTGTAAATAAAAACATCTTTTTGTGAAGGTCGAGGGGCTGAGGGATAGTACACTTGTCTCTAAACCTACTTTTGGCCATGCTTTATCGTTTCCCTGTGTCCAGTGGGGTTTTATTTGATATTTATTTATTTACATGTTATTCTAATTGCTGTACACATTCTTCCTCGTTTGATATTCTCATTAACAGAACCATAACAGTAATTTTCCACTGAAATATTAGTGCATGTTGCTTGCCATAAATATGAGTGAAAGTTCACTCGTCCAGGCTGAGGTATTCATTTCAAATGGTTGGTCTGGAGAAGCGTTTACTTTAATTCAGGAAGAGTGATGTACTGTGTTGCCTGGTGTCAGGATGAGTGGTTCACAACAACATTAGTGATTTAAGATGCTTCAGTTGTTGAATTGCTACTTGAGTCTTGGTCTTACCTGGTATAGCGCATACAGTTTATCTGGTATAGCGAAGAAGCACAAGAAACTTAAATTTGAGACATTTCTCCATTTCCTAAGTATTAATGTAGAATCTTAAATTAAGGTAACACTTGATTTTAAGGTGTCATGGTTACACATTAAATGTACTTACTATTATAATAACAGTTAATTCTGCATTCATGCAAGTAACCCAATGCAAAACACTAATCCTAACCCTTCCCATATAGTAAGTGCATACAGTACTTAAATGTACAGTTACTCTGTAACAAGGGCACCTTAAAATAAAGTGTAACCAAAATAAAGGATGTTGATGTGCGACATTGTTGTAGTAAATCTTTGTATTTGGGAAGATGTCATAGTGTCTAACCAATCCAGAGTGTAGACGGTTTGTTACCTGATGTAGGCTATAGGTTAATTTGGTAAATCATTGTTGTTTTCTGGAAGCTTATGTTCTGTCCGTATACTGTAGCCCTTTGTTTTAGCTATTTACTGGAAATACTAAATCTTTTCATCCTGGTTTGCAGTATAAGCATCCTCTAAATCATTTCACAGAATAATCGTAATATCAGACTTTACAATACCTAAAACCTTCAGCTGCACTTCCAGGCAGCACATGGACAGTGTTATCAGCAGTTATGAAATGATTGTTTTAGAGAGAGAACAACACTTTTGGGGGCTAATAGTTGCTTTTCCCCTCTCCTCCTCCCTCCTTCTCCCGGTCACATGTTCCTTTCACAGCATAGAAAAGTTCCTGGATTAACGCAGAATTAGCACAAAGCAGAGACGCCACCTCAGCCCAACATTGCAGCTAGCGGAGAGAGGAAACGATTGAGGGAGAAGCAGTGTGCAGCAGAAACTAAGACGCATACCCCAGCAGCTCAAGACGAGTTCCAGAGAGCCCAGAGACAGGCCAGGACGGGCATCCTTCCGCAAAGGGGACCCACGCCGAAGAGAGCTTCAAAAGCATGGAGGAAAAACAATTTTCTGGCATACTGGTGAGTCACTCTTGCCTTTTATAACTTTTATTAAAAAAAAATTCTATGTCCAGGTTTTCACAGCTATATTTTTATTTGAGATAGTTTTTACAAATGTAAAAAGTTATGTGTATTTCGTAGAAACATGTTTTTTTAATTTTTTTATTAAAGTTACTTCTCAAACAGGTCAAAGCATTTTGAATCAGGCCACAGTTCTTAAAATTTTACTTGGTTTATGATTAAATGAAGTGCAGAGAAAATAATTTGTTGTTTTAAAGAGCTTAATATCAGACCTTAACCGAAATACAGGGTTTTTCCTACTTAAAGCTTTTATAATAAAGAATCTCTGGAATTCCCTGACAGCTTACAGATATCTTTAACTAATGATTCGGTAAATATAAAAAAAATAAGATGAATTTAACAGAGGATGTGGTATAATTTAGGGAAGAAGAAAGCGCTTTCATGATGCCTGAAGAAATGTCACCACTGCTTCATTAAATTAATTAAGATATTTTTCCGAATGGTTGTGTAAGGAATTAAATCCTGGAATTGAAATTTGTATATGTCTTCTGAGTGAGGGTTTTAAACATTGTTTCCAGACCCTGATGGTTATTAACCATTGCTGTGCTGAGGGTACACACATCTGGCAGTGTGAACTGATGGGACAGTTGCGTAGTAAAACAGTGCTGCAATACTATAATGCAAGAGTGACAGTCAGGAATGTATGACGTCTTCTAAATTGATGTCAACAAAACTGGCATAATACTTTTTCAAAATAACTTTTTTAATTAAAATAGCTTTAATTTCAGTAAAATACTAAAAAGATTGATTTCGTATGTATTTATTAGCTACATTTGCTTTTGAGTTTTTATTTTAAGATTCATTATTGGTATTTTTAGTGTTTCTAATCGCTAATTTCCTGAATATGTTTATCTGATGTGTCAGTGGTTTATCTGGAGCTGCTGTGTGGCTGGGCTTTTGTTCGGGGTGAGTGATGTTGTAGACTCTTGTGAAACTTTAAGGTTATGTGTTTCTGGTTCAGGGCTGTAGTGGTACAGAAATCATATTTCATTGCTTAACTGTTTCTCCATTTAAACCAGTCTTATTATTCAATTTTTATATGCAGTTTCACCTGATTACATATAATGAGAATAATGACAGAATGTTCTGGTACAATTTGAGTTTTAATTATAATAACATAACTATTATAATTATATTTTATTTTACCTGGAATTATCCCATTGAGATATGAATCTCTTCTACCAGGGAGTCCTGGCCAAAATGGCAGCACAGAAAGTTTCACATACAGGTTAGACACACATAAAACAAAAAATAATACAGATATCATCCAACATCATATAAAAAATTACATAAAACATTCACAGGTTAAATAATCATTACAATATTCCACAACTGGACTATTTACAACCTTATCCCTCCTAAATTCTGTCCCAAAGACTTTTAGGAACATGGATGTTGAATGGATATGGAAGTACATATCAGGAATATGTAAAGCTAAAAAAACTGTTGCTGGGGTCCAATAGTAAATGAACCTTAGTGGTCCATCCCCACCCTTGTCCTCCCCTCGTGTGATTGGTTACAGAAGTTGTAATGTTATGGGTCCTGTCTATCTCTGTTCTTATAACTGTATTGTTGTACTTTTAGCCTTGTTCTGTGTCCTGTACATTTTGTACATCTTAACATATTTATTTATTTTTGTGAATTAAGGAACTTGCAGTTGGAACACATCTGATTTGATGTTTGTTTCTATTAAATTTATGGTAAAATTCCCATTTTTTAATTGAACATTATTAATCTTTTTTTGTCACTTTAAATCATCTTAATTTCAATCCTAAATTATTATTTCTCATATATTTTTTTCTTTCGAGGTTGTTGTTTTTTCAGATGTTTTTGCCCCCCATAGAGAATTGCATTAACATTCTGGCTTTTATACTTTTTCGGGCACCTTACCCTGTTTTTTTGTGGTGCGATGTGCTTTTGGCAGTCAGTGGCATTCATTAAAACTCACAGTGTTGTGTGCAGTGTTAGGGAGTACAGAGGTTTTGGTTGGCTCTCGTGAAGGGAAAGAAGATATCGACTGACACATTTGTTTACTCATCACTCTCTACGTCTTTTACTGATTGCACATCATTGAACACAAATAGTTTTGTACGATATATGATATCTGACCAAGTGGCAGTGTGTAGTACTGTAATAGATGGTTTTTGTGTGCTGTCAAAAGGCATTGCTTGAATGGCGTTAAGTCCTCTTTGTCTCCAACAGAAGCTGTTCAGCTTTAAGAATATCCTGACGTTTTGACACTGAGATATTGACAGTGTAAAGCCCATTGTTACCCTCCGAAAGTGACAGTAGAGAATGTTAGCACTGCGGTAACCCAAAACATAATTAGAGACGAGTAGAATGACATGAGAGGAATTAATGCTGGAGCTGTCAGACATTCAGAAGCAGTTGCTGAGGAACTGTTGATGAAGCTGTGATGACCCTTTTCCGTACTCGCTCCTTCTTCTGTCCCGCTGGCAGCTCTCCAGCCTTTCCCAAGGGTTGTTAATGTGTGCTGCTGTCTGTGAAGTGGAAATTAAACGGAAACAAATTTTGGATCCCATAGTCCCTCTGGATGCTGGGCTACTGCTGCACGTTTTAACTCTGCTTTGTGGGCTCTCAAACATTTCAAAGCATGGGTCAATCACTGTAGGTAGCATTAATCAAAATGAGCAACATTACATGCATACATTTGCTTTCTGTTATTCACAATGTCTTCGGACCCTAGTAAGCTGTTTCACTTTTTACATGACATTCTAAATCAGCTAAAATGGAACCTCTAACTTTATACATTTAAAATCGAAAAAAGTGATTGATTTGAAATGCTTCATAAGCAGCAGCCTGTTCAAGGTGATTAATGTGCACCACATAAGCAATGCTTCTCATGTGAAATGCATGAGACACTGGATTCCTATAGAGTTTTGTGTTCCAATACAAGTTGCTATTCTGCTATGCTAAAAAATGCATAGTGAACATATTTGTATTGGGCTAAATGTAAAAGTTATAAAACTATTTAGTTTTTACATTTCAGTATTTAACATTATTATGTATTTGTAATGTTAATTATTATATTGAAGTAATTTAATATAATAAGAAATGATAGAGTTATGTTCAGTATTTTAATATTTTTCTTAAACTTGAAGCAATGCATTTTGGGATTGCCTTTTCTGTGTAGGATAACCATCTTTGGAATAGCACACTACCATGCTGGTCTTTCTGTTTCTGCAGTATATAATAGACATAAATATTAAGATTAAGCAGTTTCCACCACTGCATTAGATTTTGGCCAGAAGCTGTAACAGAATTTAAAGGGATTATCCACTTAAAAATGAAAATTGCCATCATGTTGTTCCAAACCTGACTTTTTCTTTCGAAGAACATTTGGAACGCAACAACTTTGGAGCCCATTAACCTCCATAGTATGCACAAAAAAGTACTAGTCTAGACATCACTCAAAATTTATTCAGTTTTTCATTAAAGAGACATGGCTTATGATATGGTTTAGGAGCAGCCTTCGAGTGAGTGAAATTGTACTATCCCTTTAACACACCTATGATGTCTATTTCAAACTTTCGGTTTGACGTTTGGTATAGAGCCGATATTTTAGTCTCTTTATGAAATGTCACATCATTTTTAATGAAATCCATTTTAGTGAAAATATTATTCTTTTGTTCATAATCCAAAGTCTCATTTACAGGTGATGGGCATCAAGTTCAAGGTCGTGCCTAGGTCAGCAGAACTTATGTAAGGAACATATTGAGCTGTCGCTCACTCACATTAACTATAGCGCACACATCTTTGTAGCTGTGCAACTGTAGTGCCTTCAGGGGCATGGGAACAGATGTGGTTGAGCAAAGGGAAAGTCAAACATGATTTCTGTTTGTGTTTGAGGCCCAGACACTAACTGTCTGTGGAGCGTACCGAGCCCACCGAGAAGGCAGCCACCATGGAGTATGGACAATTGGAGGACAAGGGCCACCAAATGCCAAACACGTCCACTGCTGCGATTCCTTTAAAAATCACTCCCCTCCGCTAAAAGGGCCCATTGAGCCTCAGCCTTTAGATTTCATTTGAAGTAACCACTCAGGCTGAAAATTTCGTTTTTCTGTGTTTCTTCCTCTCGCCTTTATATATGGAGGTACTTCTATTCTCCCCCGGCGAAACACAAATACTGACCAAGAAAGAGACACTTTTTCTCCTCGCTAGCTCAAATTATGGACCGCAGTATAGCATTGTGTTCCACCCACCTGGCATCCTAAATCTTCTTTTATTAATATTATTTTTAACGGTTGAATCAAAGTCCCTCAAAGCCTTTTCAGCCCATATTTAGGTAATTTGTTGCGCTTGAACCCGACCTGCTCCCCCCGTGGCGCCGTGAATGGGAGAAAAAGGCATGGGATGAGGGGGGGTCCGCTGTTCTCAGGGTTTCTCCACAGAAACAGACCCTTGACCTATTATTTATCATTTTGAAGCTCTCCATGTTGAAAGATCACAGCAACACAACCCCTGCTTTTGTGCTGATCAGTTCATGCATTAAATTGAATGCCAGGAAATGCCATGAAATCCATAATAAATTCAGAGAAAACACAATTTCAAACGTAACTTGGAATTCGACACAGAAATCAGAGACTTCTAGTAGTCTAGTAGTAAAAATGATGCTCTTTTCAGAGATTTGCTAACTTGACCTAGATAGTTCTAAATTGTCATACCAATCACTTTTTTGTGCTGTATGAAATGGTAAATAATAAAATGTAAATATCTAACGTTCTGTAACGTGACCTCTGTGTGCAAGTGAATGGACCTCAATGCATGCCTCTCATGTACTCCTGACAGAAAGCCTAACTCGAATGTCAGAGAGCCTCCTCTGGTGCTTTTTGTTTGTTGAGAGAAAAGGTCCCCACTCCACAGACAACCTGTAAACTTCAGGAATTTTCAGGGTCTCTGACTGTTGTTAATACATAGATGGCCCTATTACAAGCCATTATTACAATTAACTTTAAGTTAATAACTATAGGGGTACGGTAACGGTAGACAAACATGGTGGTTTGGAATGTACTTTGGTTTTGACATCAAGGTTCGGTATGTTTTCTGTACAGCAAGGGGATTTAAATTTTTTTGTTTAATTTTTTTTTTTTTTATTAAACAGTGGTTTACTAAAGAAATTGCTATTTCTTTAAATAAAATCAATTATAATAAAAAATGTTCCTAACACTCTACCTCAGCATATGCTCTAAACGAAGCCCTTTACTATGAGGTTACACTTAACAACAGAGACCAAACTTAAATTCAATTACTATTTATTTTTAAATATAACATATGCAAACATCTGAATTGCACGTAATGCAGTTTTTAAATTAATATCTAAAAATCTGTTGTTGAAATATATTCATTTACACAGTGTCAATGATTGAGCGATTACATGCAGCATGAGATGTTATTTCATGTTTAGCCTATTTCGCATTAAAAATTGAAGTAAAGAGGAAATGATGATCATGCTCACTTGAAATGACGTGCCTATACAGCAACTGTCGCACTGCATCAAAGAGCTTTAAAACACCAATTATAAAACTAAAACATGGACTTAATTTGAAAAATAGGACTTTGTTTCTAATCAAAAGTAACAATATATAAACCTGGATGTTTCCACTAGAAGAAGTTCCACTAGTGCAGTGGTTATTTATTTATTCTGTATTTGTTCGATACAAATGCGTACCAAACTGAAAGATCAGTAACGAAACTTTTCGGTACAAATATGTGTACCGCTACACCCCTAGTTAACTAATAAATAATGAACTTTTCTGCTTGTTTTTTTTTTTCTCAACCAAAGCTAGACATCCCGTTGTCACTTTTCTAATTGGCCAATTGTCGAATCCACGTGAGGTGAGTCAAAGTCACATGTACCTCAAGTTCATTCTCAGCTATGGTCCCATATGTTTTTCGAAATGTGTATGTTGTGTGCTTTTTCCAGCCTGATTTGTGCCCAAGCCATTCCTCTGAGCCCCATTCTCCCCGGAGGAGGTCTAAGCTACACGCTATTTATAAAGAATTAGCAGCTGGGGCCCTTCCAGCCAAATTATGGCGGCTGGGGGGGAATGGGGGATAATCATGGAAGCTTCAGGTTAATCCATGCGTTGGAAATTGCTCTTCGGTGTCCCGAAAGCCTTTGGACCAGGTGGACGTCACAAATTCTCTCTCTTTGCCCTGTTCGCACACAAACAGGCCAAAGGAATGAGGCAGGAAGTTGTTTCAGGCGAAGGTCCATAAATATGTCTCTGTGTTGCCCTCTGCAATAGCCGTGCCAGACTTTTCACTGACTTCCCTATGTAGTGTATGGCCAAACATTGGCTCAGATTAAGATTCAATGCGTTACTTCCTTCTGTACAAAATAAGCATTTCCGTACGACAAAAAGAACCTGATACCCCTTTTAGCATCATTATGATCACAGCTGAAGCGTAATACATAGTGAGAGCATATTAAGTTGATTTGTAATGATAGACATAAATTTGAATTCATTATGATCTAATGGGAACTACTGAAGAAAACACTTGTCTTACTTAAATTAATCTGTTATTAGTAGGCAATTATCTTCAGCTGTTGTACATGTAATTGAATGCTTTTAATTGATCAGTGACATTTCCAATAGACCGGTGTCAGATTTGTGAGCTTTTGTTCTTTCTATTAATGTAAGACAATTTTATGTCTTAAACACTGGTTGACACTGTCAGCAGCTTCCCTTTTTGCCATCTGAGTTCTACTTTTGGGGTGTTTCTCAATTTAAGAGATTTTGAAAGTCACATTGCATTCAGGTGATTTTCCAAAACAAATCATTAGTACATTTTGCCATTAAATTATCTTACACTTTTAAAAAATATATATATTAATTTTTTTTGTTAACTTTTCCTATTTGTTTTGCTAAATTATGACAACAACGATATCACATTTATTGTAATAATGCATTTTAACATTTGATGTCCAAACATATCTCGTCAACTTGGTTCTCCATTTCTGTTTTGAATTTATCTAAAGTTTAGCAAGGTAGTTGCTAAAGACCATTGCCAACCAAAAGTTGTGTAACTGATTGTGTATTTATTATTATGTAGTAGGGTTTCTTAGTTTACTTCATATATTAAAGGGAAAGTTCACACATATTGCTTCAATCCTGAATGATATTGTGCATCACAAGAAGTTTTTTTTTTGTTTTGGTGGCAACTTATGTCTTATTTATGTTCCACAGAAGAAAGGAAGTTTTAGAATCACACAAGGGAGGGTGAATGATGACGGATTTGAGATTTTTGGGTAAACGGTCCCTTAAGTCTTTCTGAAAGCTAAATGAGATGTCTTGAATATTGTTTCCATTTTAGATATTAACACTCTTTTATCTTTTATCTTGTCATTCAGTCTATAGCCTGTGTGCTGTCATGTGCAGGGGGTAAAAATCATGAGAGTTGATTGTCTAAAGCCGTGGTCTTTTGTTTTGAGTGTGTGTTTGCTTAGGGTTGTTTTTGTGTGTTGGACATACCACTCTTGATTGTAAATGGGGCGAAAGAGAGCTCCGGAAGGAGACGGCTCATCAAAGCCTGCAGTAAGTTTGAAAAAGTGACGTTTTTAGTCAGCAGTAGTATTTTAGCCCTCACTGAGGCCCTCTTGTTCAGCTTGTCAATAGAATAAACGTGCCTTGAATGGGAAACACCTGCTTGAGGGCTCCTGCTGGAAACCGCACTTACTGAAGCTCCCTGGTGAATCTGGAAACCACTTGTGTTACTTTCCTGTTTTCAGGTTACACTGTAGAGGCTACTGAATTTACACTTGTATGGGGTCCTCAATCCTCATGACCCGCGGGTCTCTGAATTGAAATCGCCTTCTTCCTCAGCCTAGTAAGGCTTAATTTCGTTTTTTTAAGGATGCCTTGGCCACTCTTTTCCATATTGTGAAAGTAAATTTAAAAAAGCATTATAAAAGTATCATATAGTCCATATGACCCATTACATATCAGTGATTAATGACTTAAATTTTGGTCAGGTAAAACTTATAGCTTCAGGAGTCTTGAAGTGATGTAGACCATTTTAGTGGTGCTTTGTGTGGACTTAGAAAGCCCTGTTTTCCTTTCCCTTTCGTTTAGGGAAAAAGAATAAGGATGTTCCTCAAGAAATATTTCTTCAATAGAAAGTCTATATCTTTAGACAAATCACAAGTTGCAAAATATGGTTTGCTGCTGGTAGCATAATATTTAAGAACTGGGTTTGCTGACTCACAGATTGCAAGAGCTAAGTAGAGGTCCTAAGCAGAGGTGACCCAGTAATTGCAGTTACTAAGCTTAAAATCCTGCTTTTTCTTCATTATGCACTCAAAGGAACTCAACCCCTGGATGTTCCAGAAGGATTTTTAGAGCTGCTGCACTGTAAATAGTTTTGAATGAATTGCATTTGCAAAATGTCACGCAGTTTGATTCAAAAGTAAAAGTATAAATAAACTGTATAATAGATATAATTTAGGCCTATATAATTTATAAGTAAAAGCATTATTTTATAATATAAATCTTACTATGAATAATAAATACTATAAGATTTTTTTAAATAAACATTTTTACTTAAACTATGGGAGATATTTGAGTGAAGACAAAAATAAGTATTTTTTTGTATGACAACAAAATGCTTATGATTAGGTTGGTTGGGATAGAATGTTTTTTATTATGAAATTGAAGTTCTTTAATTAGTGCTAAGTATCTAATTAGAAGATCTTATTCCCTGACACACTTGTTTAGGATCTGTCTAATGAGTTTTGTTTTGATGTGTTGATTCCATTTCAATGCCACAGCCCTTCTCTTGTTCTCATCACTCACTATTATGCTATTGATATGGGGCAGCACAGCAAATAGCAGAGTACATATCCTCATTAGAAGCGAGTGTTTTTGTGATGGGAGGCGAGGCTCCGTGCTGCTGCTTGACTAATAGGGGTTGGCTGGGGCCCCTGAGGAGTCTCTAATGACCGCCTGTGTCAGATTCCCTTACAGCCGGGCTCGTGGCTCAGACACAAGGAGCTGCCCGGAGCTATGTGCGTGTATATGTGTGTGTTTGTGTCTGTTTGGAAGGGTAAGTGTCACAGATACATAAACAAAGTCTCAACCAGTTGCTTGTAGTTGTTGGAACTCATGTGGGAAATATTAATTGAGAGGACACTCTCAAATTAGCTGCTGATTTGTGTTCATGAAACCTGATTTTTTTTTTGTTTAGAGACAGAAGTACTAAAAATACTGGGGTGAAAGGAAGGAAGAATAATCGTTCCGTTAGACAAGACAGGTTTGAACTTCCTCACTCTAGTCTAAAGCATATATGTTAACTGCAAGTCACGTTTTTGCAGTATAATTATGTTGTGTAAGAACTTAGCGTAGTTAAGTGTAAAGAGATGCTCATCTCTATGTGATGCTATCTGTGCCCAAAGGGTCAAACAGAAAGAGCAGATGAAGTTTAAGCTCAGCTGGGAGAATATCATCAATAACTAACAGGCATAATAAACTATGGATTTTCTTTTTCCTTGTTAGGGTTTGGTAGGTAAACTACTAGTTTTTAAAGGATAAAACAATAGGTATATTTAAAACCTAGACATGATTTGCCCACTGGTTGTCAAACATTACTGTAACATGTTAATACTTAATAATGCGATGAACTACACATTGATACACTGTTTGGGGAGAACTGACTTCACTTATCCACTAAAAATCACACTGATGCCAGTTATTATATAAATGGCTGGGAAAAGTTGTTGTTTATGGTGGGAGCTTTAGCATCATTTGTTTCTAGACGACACTTGGTTTGATATCTGTTTCTAATGCAGTGACATTCAGACATTTTATTTGTGACCAATGTGTCCAAAAGTTCCAAATATTGTGCAAAAAAAAGTTTGACCAGTCAGGTTTTCATCAGTGCAGAAGACTTGACTGGTCAAAACTTTTTTTTTTTACTTTCTGGAAACCATTTCTGGACTTTGGATGTGTATATATATATATTTGGATATATGTTTTTTGGCGGGGAGGCTGAAACAAGGGGAAAAAACACATTTTGTGTATTTGACTTTTAACTTTTAAATCATCAGTAATCTTTGCAATTATCTTATGGGCCATTCCATGTTGTGAAGTGGATAGAAATGTCCATGCCATCCTCTTGAAGTCTGCTAATCAAATGCATTGCCACCATTATAGACCTCATTCACATGCTCATTAGGCAGAGACCCAGAAGTCTGTCAACCTTTCACACCCAATAACAGGATGCTCATTTGGGTCCATCACCTAAAGCTGCCTCTTAAAGCTTTTTTTTTTTGTTTGTTTGTTTTTTGTAGGACACTTTTTTTGTGTGTGTGAATTCTAATGCAGCCTTTCACGTTCCGCAACATAATTTCCTTGCTATAGATTTTCGCCTGCTTATTGCTGAGGAAATCTTATAACCTGCAGCGAGTGGGTGAATTACGAGGCCACCGCCTGACAGACAGACGAACGGAAGGGTATATCCCTCCTCTGGCCTCTTGCGGGACCTTACAGGCGAATTGGCAATGTCAAGGGATGAGGATTTGAGAGTCAAGTGTCGCTGAATGGGAGCATTGGTGGTCTGGGTGCAGCTGCCTCGAGAACAAGTGGAAGAAATGCAGAGACGGCAAGAGTAGTGCGCCCCATGGAAGTGGACCTCTCCTTACTTTTGTCTTTCATCGTGCGGGCCAGCCGCTGAAAAGCTTGGCAGTGCCTGTGACTCCAGGCAGCTAAGCTAGCAGCTCCTAGCACTCAGTATGCAGCCAAAGTGCTGGAATGACAACGACTCCATTCATTGTTGAGGTAGAGGCAAAGGCTGTGGATCTCCTCTGTCTGTTTTGCAGAATGGGGGATACAGAAGAGGAGGGGGCACTTTCCCCAACTTGCAGTACAGCAGAAGAAGTAAGAATGAGGGAGTGAGAGAGAGAAACAGAAAGGGAGGGAGGAAGAGAGAGAGAGAGAGAGAGAGAGAGAGAAAGTGCCGTGCCATGCCGAATGATTGAAAGAGGCGGAGAGGAAGCAGAACTCCATCAGATGAAATGAGGTGAAAATAATTCAGGCATTAATCAAGCTTGGCCGAAAGGAGGCTGTTCTTTTACCCACCCCCCCCCCACCCCCTCTCTCTGTGGAAGCGAATGGAGAGGTGTGAATGAAGAACTCGAGAGTTAAGACGAGAGAACTACCGGACACTATCGAGTCATGTCGGAATCCAACAGCGGCGCAGCTTGTTTGGCTGATCAGGTCAGTTGTGTTCTTGTCACATTTGTGCGGTTTTGCAACTGCATGTTCTCTTTCTATAGATGTCGAGCTCTGCTGAGAGGGAAATTTGAAAATGTTGCGTCTCTCAACGAGAGCGAGCGAGCACGTTACCCGACGCATCAAAGCCGCAATTGTACGAAGCTGCCAGGACGACGGTGCAGGGTCCTGAAAGAACTGAATTAATCAAGACCAAGCATTGTCTGCAGTGCCTTATTTTTCGGCCATCATTCAGGGGGCCTGTGACGACTCAATAGCCCACAGACCACGTGAGAAAGGGGCTGCAGCTTTTTAAAAACCAGACCACGTGTGGGCCAACTGAAAAGTTTTTATAACAAATTGCAGTGGGAAGTTCTGGCAAAGCTGGTGGAAGGGTATGTGATAAAGTTTCCAAGGAAGTAGGCAAGAGAGCAGTGTTTGAGAGACAGAAGGAAGGAGGAAAGTGTCCGGGCTGAAAGGAGGGCTGGCCCATATTTCTCTTTCCTTTTCTGTCTTCCTTCACCTCCTTTTTTTAGTCACCAAGGCTGTTGTCACTTAAACAATCATGGGGAAGATGTGTTGGAAATAAAACGGATAGATAAGACACTTTATGGCTCCGAAATTTATGTTGCAGCGCCAGTTTTGGTTGCATTCTTTCCTTTGCCTCTGTTTCCGTTCTGCCATTCAGGAGTGTGCAAATTAGGATAAAGTAACAGTCTTGTGACTAAATAAAAACTAATGCAACAAAAGTAAGTTACTTGCAGTATTTAACAAAGATAAAACTTTTTTATTTGTATTATTTATTTAAATGAAGCAATGTCATTTGGCAGGTTTTGAGTTTTGGAATGACGAATATCCATTTATCTTTGTCACCTTGTTTAATCTTGATATGAATGTTGGCATTCTAAGTGCTTAATTAAATCTCATTCCATCATTTTCCGGTCTCAAATCGCATTGTCATCAAGTTATATTCGTGAACAGTTTTTAATGAGCAAATTCTCTTTTATTATTTAATTAGTGCAGAGAAGCATATATAGTTCTGTTGGCGAGTTGGTCACAATGTCATGGCAAAGCATTATTTTGGTCTTGTGTAATGTTGAGAGGGGCTTTTTTTTTTTTTGCAACCCTTAACTATCAATAACCCTAGTCCTAAACTTTGCCCTCATATTCATTTCATTTTTTTTTTCTTTGGTCTAGTCTTATCTTTATAGGTTAGACAGTCATTAGCTGTCAGTCCTTGACATTGAAGGTGAGACCACACGAGCAGTGGTCATCTGACCTTGTTGTCCACGTTCCTCCTTAGTCTTTTTTGAACAGAAATAGCATGTACTTTTACTTTTGAATAATTACATATTTATTATGGATCATGGTTGTGACATCATAACCATGAGCATTAAAATATCGGTTCCTGCTAAAGTCACTAGTCATTTACATATAGAATGCTTAGAGTAGCAATAGAAACAGCCTGTTTAATTGTTAATAAAAGTATCAGAGAAAAGGAAAATGATCAGATAAAAACTGTGGTCACTTTTAGAGGTGATTTTTTTCACCTTGAGGTCATTCTTATCATCTGTAACACATTTCACTTGAGCAATTTATGCAAACGGAAAAATAATAATAACATAAATTTATACGCACACACTTTTTTTTTTGACTGTGATTAAGGGAAATTTGTTACTTTGTAGTATTTGACCCCTGTAAAGACACTGTTTGTTTTCTGAACATGCTGCAGAGAGAATTTGATGAGGTGTACTGATTTATTTGAAAATTTCTTGCAGTGCTAGAACCCTGAGAGGCATCCCAGACTCAGGTGTCCAGCTGTAGAGCTCACTGATGTATCACACACACACACACACACACACACACACACGAACAGGCGCATCTGCCAGAGCCTCAGCCTCCAGCCTCCAAACCCCTCATGTGTATTCAGTCATGTGTGTATACGGTGGGGAAACATCATTTCTCGATTTAAGCCTAAAAATATGCATAACTTAGAATTATTTTGAATCCTTTTTAACTTTTAATTTACACAGTGAACAATGTGCAAACTGAAGTTTATATACCTGTAATATACACAATAAATATATTGACTACAAATGTAAAAAAAAGTTACAAAATACAGTAAAAGTTGTAAAAAAAAAAGTTATTTCAATAATTTGTATAAATTTACATAATCAAAATGACCAAACCTAGACTTAGTAATGCTTCACATTGACCACTGTATTTATTTATATTATATATAAGAACAATTTTTTTTTTATCTATATGATAGCACTTAATTTGCGTGCTTGCATATGTTTGAAGGGGAGTAGCATTTTTTAATCACTCAGTTGCTGTCAGGACTTACTAAACAGAAATGTTTGCATTACACAAATATAACTGTATTAAAGAAATGAGTTGTTCACTTTTTTAAAGAGGCATCACAGATATGGGATCTCTGTATACGACACTAAGACCTAATTGATAATACATCCAATAAATCATAAATCTTATTACAAATGACTTGGCCCATCAAAATGTGCAAATTTTTTCAATTAATTCTGTGCTGGAGATTAAGTTCTGTCTTTTTTTGACAGCTTGGGCTCTATGGAGCTCTAATATGAGCTCTGTGATACGGCTAATTCAGCTGGATGCTGTAGTATTGTCTAATGTTATCTGTTGGAGTAGAGCATGCTTGACTAATAATTGAGATAATATGAGCCAGTCATTTAATTGTAGTCACATCTTACTGGGTCAAAATGTCTTCACATTAATCTAAAGTACAATAATCAGCATAAAAAAAAAAAAAAAAAAACAGTGTTTAGAAAATGTTTTGATTCAGCACTTGATCATTTATGTTACTGTTAAAGAGATGTCTATTGACCAGTATCACATTATGACCCAAAGAACACAAAATAATGCTTGGAAAGAGCAAGTGAGTGTAGCAATAAATTATCAGTCATTTTAACAGTGTAGCTATAAAACTGCTTGACGTGTGAGGTGTGTTGTGCACAGGTATGCAAGCTTGTGTGAGCATGTACTGTCAATAATGTTTATTACCTAAAAAATATCACCTAGCATAATGTCAGCCAACTGTATGACGTATATCACCAACAGTCTTCATTTATTTTTGTATTTTTTTTTATAGTTTGAGACATAGTTTTGATGTTCAGTGGGGTCCAACAATCAGACCACAGTGAAAATGTTCCGTTTTGCATTTTTTTATTTGAATACAAATATTTTTATTGCAAACATATCACAGCGTAGCGTGATATAAATTCTTAATTTATTTCATTTAAAAGCTTGTTTATTTTTATGTTTAAAATGTCAGATTTTCAGTGTATTCTCTCAGACTTTTGGAGCCCGCTGTATAGGAGACAGAAAGAAGAGAGAGGGGGAAAGCAGTTCAGAAGCATATGTGCGCTCGGAGGCAGTGGTCTCTCCTGTCTCACACTCACTGTGCTCCTGGGCTTCCAGATGCTCTCTTTTTCTCTTTCTTTCTTTCTTTCTGTCAGTCTTTCTCCACTTCTCTCTACCCTTCATGTGCTGATTTTATATGAATTCTCTTTATGGCTGTCTTTTCAAAACTTTGCACTAAATTCACCAGCAGCATGTTTGATATTTTTCCTAAAACTTGTGACTTGTCATTTTGTCCATGTGACTTCCAGGACTTTCTAGGTGAAGGTTGTCAGTCTGAACAGCTGTTATAGCTGCCAGCAGTAGTGACCCTCACTCAGTCATGGGTACATTCCTCAGGCTTAATCACTTTTAAACTCCCTGTCCTTTTTGACTGCCTTTACCTCTCGTAAACATTTGTTTCCTTTATTTTCCACAAGTTTCCTTAATAATGTTTAAAGTTATGATGAAACTGAAGTTGCGACAGATCTTTCTATAGTCAAACAATTCTGTAGAATTTATTGCAGGCGTTGCTTTTAAGAATGAAGGCAGATAAAAGAAAGCTTGCAAGGGTGGCATTTAAGCAGACTAAAAATGCTTGCATAAATAACCATAGAAAAGTCCTTTGTCCAGTTGTGACATTTTGATTAAACATTACATAGTTAGAACTTAAAACTAAATAAATAAATAAATAAATGCATTGATTAATCATTCACAATGAGATCTATTACATGCATTTAGAAAATAGTTAGCTGTATTTCTATTTCATCCCATACATTCTCCTAAAAAATAAAATCTTGTCATTATTTTCGTTTTTAAATAATAACCTGGCTGTTTTCATATTTTGAGGAACACATGGATCATTTTAAGCATGAAGTGGCCATGTTTATATGACGGTTTTATGCTACATAATTTCTTAACATTATTTGATTGACGTTTTTCCCCAAACCAGCACAAACCCCGCCCCACAGCTGATTTCATTGGTTCATTGGTCATTTCAGTCGAAAATGCTGATTCCCTACAATGCTCAAACAAAACCTTCAAAAACTTCAGTGTAGCATTGGTACCCTATCCTCCTGATAGATACCACCAGATTAATAATTTTTCTGAATGTAGGCTATTCATGATTTTGATAGAGTTGACCAAATTCAGCTGTTTGTTGGTTTTTGCACTTAATTGGTTTAACAAAATTATAAACAAATAAAAAGATCTAACATTATTTATGATGCCATTTCAAGTTAACAAGAAACATGTTAAACATATTATGTCTAGATTAAATTTCTCAATGACATTCTTTTCAGTGTTAAGGGCTCTTGGAGCACAATGCTATAAGTTTGACTAGCATTGTAGTATTAGCATTGGAATTTATTTTTGTGGTCTATTACTAAGAGTCATTCTGTGTAAACACACTTGTCTTTTGAACGAGTGTGTTTTGGCTGACCTTACTGACCCCTCTGCAGCTGTCACAGCAGTGAGCCTACTTATTTCCTGACCAAAGGGCAAAGATGCTCTCTATAAATACTACTTTTTGCACAATGTGTCATTTAAAGCACTGCCTCTTTGAAAGGCTAAATGGTGTACTTTGGGCTTTGCTGATTCTCACAGACTGGGGAAAGTTTTTGTGTCTCACATGCAGTTGGGATAATTTGCCAGAGGGCTCCTGAGGAACAGTAAAGCAGTCGCTCAGTCAGGGCTTCAGCAAACTCCAAGCCATGCTCATGCCATGACAAACCGAAGCCTCAGGATGCAGGAGAGATGAAAAAGTCAGGGCTTCCATTCAGAGCTGTCAGGAGAACAGCCTCAAATCTCTTTCTACACATTTTACTCACCCCCTCAAAGTATCACATGCAGTTGTGATAGATCTGGTTTTGTTTTGCATGTAGGTCGATTCTCTTGTGGTTTAAACAGTTTTCTAAATGACAGATTACCTATTTTTATATAGAAAGGATTTTGTAATAAAGCTAATGTTTAAGTCATATTTAAAGGAATATGTAATATATTGTATTGAATGTAAATTAATAGAAATCAAGCTCATTTTATAGCATTTCTGGCATAGTGTCAATTACAAAAGAAATGAATTGTAGAATGTGTTTAAAGAAATGAAAATGTTTGGTTATAGCAAGGCATTAATAGTGAAAGTAAATTGAGCCAAGATTTGTAAGTAAAAAGACATTATTTATAGCTGTTTTATTGCATGATAATATGTGATATTTGGACAGAAATTAATACTTTTATTCAGCAAGGATGCATTTAATTGATCAAAGGTGATGTTAAAGACAAGAAAATAATTTATTGTATTTTTGATCAACCTTGGCGAGCACTAAACACTAAACATACATTTAAAAAATGTTCCACAAACAAAAAATCTTACCAACCTCAAATTTTTTATCGGTAGTTTATCCATAAGCTTAGTCATGATTATGTAACGCAGGTAAAGGGTACGGACATAGTAACTTTATTTCTGCACAAGAATACCAAGAAGAGAGGTGATATAACCTTCTTGTTTACATCGATCTGAGCAGGTTGTGTGTTTAAAATGGTTGACTTAAATCAGCAGAACATAATCTCTGCATACATTCATAATCCCTGACAAAACACAGTCTAAACAGAGGCTGCGTGAACCAACATGCTTCTGTTTGACGTTCTGACAGAATCCACAGATATTACATAAGTGATGAATAGCCAATAATAGCAAGTTCAGATCAAATATTATATTTAAAATATTTGTTTTAAACATTGCGAACATGTAAATGTATTAACAAGTATTTTGTTGTCATTCCAGCCAGGAACAGAGTTGATTTAAATGTTGTTCCTCCAGGCCAGTGAACACAATGCCATACATTATACACGACAAACAAAGTGATTTAAAGTGATCAGAACTTATGTTTCCGTCTGATTCATCTGATGCTAATGGACTCTGAAGATGTTTTTCAGTCTAGAAGCTGAAGTTGCATGACATTACATCTCTATGTTTGATGCCAGCCAAATTTGGGCTAACTTATGCAACCCTGAATGCCTTCAGTGGGCCTTTAAAAGTGCTCTAATTGGTCCTCTTGAGCATGTTGTGATTTAAAATGGGTCGTTCCCCAAATTCAGTCCCTCCATAAAAAATTCATTTTTTTTTTCTGTGTTTACAAATGCAAATAGCTCAGCAATAATGAGAATCAGCCCAGTGGATACTGTTTATGTCTCTATGTGTAATTCTTTAGAACAATACATTTGTGCAGAATCTAGAAACAGAAATGCTGAGATGTAAGTGTGTGACGAGCAAGTGAACAGCTCACATGTTCCTTTATCGTTCTCATTGAGCATTTATTGAATGATTTGTTTATGTGAGGCGTGTCGGCATCTAGACCTGGTTTTCTGGTTTTCTATGTATGTTTCAAATCTTTTGTAACGTCTTTACTGTTATATAATACATAACAATGTAAAATACATCATGTAAAATGAGGTAACAGCCTATAGTGTTATGTTGGGGGAGTGTAAAAGTAAAAGCAACCAATTTGAATATTGTGACCAAGTGAAACTCCCAAAAGCCACACCTCAAGGCTCCTCCCCTCTACCCACCCATGGCTCAAGGGTAGAATAGGTTCCACATGGAGCCATCTCATTCTGCTCTGACCCTGCTTGCACGCTGATGCTTGCCTGAATGCTGTAGGTTCCTGTATGAGTAGACGTTACTTGCTGGGGTTTACAATGGACAGCACAAAGGTAAGACCAAAGGAAGTGTAATATAACAGTGAGGATAGAAGTGTATGTGAAATGTTGAGGCCTCAGTTATCAATATATGGGTAAGAACTCAGTCTTTGTGAGGGAACTTCTCAAAAAATATTTCAGAATGTTTTTTTTGTTTTGTTTTTTTGGGAACTAGAGGGGTTAGTAATTGCTTTAGGTCTTATTTTTAGGTCTTCGGTAGAATTCGTTTTGAGTGTTCACTAAGGTGTAAGAAAGTACCGCAGTTTTTCATTTCATTAGTTTTTTTAATAACTTTGGTCATTCTTGGAATGCTGTTAGACACGTCTTAAACTTACATAATGAATGACAGATATACGTCCTCATTAACATTTCATAAAGGTTAATCATGTTTTGATCTGGATTCTAGAAAGTGTTTGACTTCATTCAGGTGTTCAGACAATAATTTTGGTAAGAAGTAGGCATCTTTATAATAGAACAAAACAGTCATGAATAATAGCTAGTTTCTTGTTCATATGACCATGAAGAGCCATCTTCAGAATGACTCCCATACGTTGCCTACCAGAGCTGTTATGGATCCTGCCTGGTGTTTAACAGTTGCCAACTAGCTTTATGGGTTGAAGGCAGACTTTAGTATCTTTAAATGGAAGCCAAACCAAAAAAATCTAGCACAAAACTGCTAATTCACTTGTGTGGTACCTATTAATTGTCTTGAGTGAACTTTTGAATGGTAGTGTGTGTATATATTGTAACATTTTGTAACTCGGCTCAATTGCTTTACCTTTTGAAACATTACTGATATTTCTGTAATTCCTAATAACCAGATCACCTGGCCATAGTAATAATTACTTACATAGACTTGTGGAACCGGAGTTCTTGCATGTTGCTTTATGCCAGAATTATAAACATATCCTCATGTATGGACGTGTATGTGAAAGCGTGTGTGTGGATTGAGTGAAGTGAACTCCTAATGACCTGACACTTAGGCCACCTTCACTTCCCCTACTTTTGTGCCCCTCGTTCAGATTTTGGGGTGCTTTGCCTGACAAGTCACCATTGCTGATGATCGATCAAGCATGAGAAGAGTTTTTTCAAGGTCTAAGCCAATGAGAGAGCAGGAATATGACCTACTGCTCACAGGGTGAGAAGCGGAAGCTTTGCATCTTTAGCAGAATTACTTTCACCTCACAGAGACTGGATAATGGCTTCTTTAAGGACTGTCCACGCTGGTTAATTTCATTCCATTTGAAGAGAATGAACCAGCCCTTCTTTACACATTGAGTGTTTTTTAGGGGACCATAACTAAAGAAGTTAAGTAAAGGTTTTTGCTTTCTACCACTCCTTCTGCCCATCCCCATCAACCTTTGGGACACAAACAGGTTGTCCCGCCCCAAAAGCATTGCGTCTGCTGATACAGAAATTAACATTTCAGTGCAATGGTCTGCTTTTCAGAAAGTTATCATACAAATGCCTTGTAGTTGATTTGTAGAATGTAGAATGAAAAGATGCTCTGTAAGAGGCTTTTTGGTAGCACTCACAACCCTCGTGGTCTTACCTCTGAACATGATAAATAAACCCGAGGTGAAAGTCTTACTGGAGTCTTTGAACGGGCCTGTTGTATGTCCCTTCTTTTTCTAAGGAGAATGAAGCCTTCATCAGCAGAGAAAGATTGAGGATGTTGCCTTTGAAATGTGAACTGGGGGTCGGTATAGGGAGCACTAGAGAGGGGAAAGGTCAGCTCTGATGAACAGTGAACCCAGTAGACCTGGGTGTTCAACTATTTCAGAAGTGCTGAGAGCGCATTTCCTTTGGCTTTCTTGCTTTTTTTCACATCCTCAAATTGCATTGGTCATTTTTTTTTCTTGCTTTCCAGTAAACTGTCCAGCAGTAGGTCTCTAATCTCTTTTTATGTCTGGACCTGTGCAGCCTTGTGAAGTTTCACTGCCCGAAGCGGGTTCTGGAATCTGTGCTATTTTTACGAAGGTTACTCCATTGGGCACACCTTTGACTCTTTAACTTCAGAGAACAGGAAGTCATTGATTCATCACAGTATTTCTTGTAGATTCTTTTTTTGGGAGCACAAATATTTCAAATGAGTGTGGGTTTAATGTTCAATCTATAACCATGGCATCACCCTTCTCAGTTCTTATATTTAAAAACTTAAATAGATTTAAGTATAGATTAAGTATAAATATTTATAATTCTCTTAGGGATGCATCAATAATTGTTTAATACTAACTGTTAATAACTAAATATTATGCCTTTCAACTTGTATGTTACATAATATGCGACTTTTGATTGGTATGATACGTAAAAGAGTTTTTTTGTTGTTGATTATGTTTTAAATTTAATCTTAATGTTTTCTCTTAGTAATCTTTATATTTCTGTAAGAAACATTTATATTTCTCTTAGGAAAGCATCAATAATTAATTTATATAATCAATTATAATTTTTTTTTTTTTTTTTGTTCTGAATGTAGTTCATTTGAGCAGATGACAATCTGTGATGGTTGTAAGAATGAATTAAAAATACTGTCACTTTTGCTTTTGTTGGGTGTCTGTTTAAGACTTCAGAGAGTTATTCAAAAAGATTCTGAATGTAAACATATATAGCTAATGCGGCAAGCACTTATATCTAAACACTCCATATTGAGGATGTGTTGAACTGGGCGTTATATCACACCACATTCTGCATGAACATCTCAAGGCATTCTGGGTGTTAAATTGAGAAGTCACAGGTCAGTTCTCACATCGCTTCTTTGCCTGACAGGGTCACATACCTGCAATGATTTACTCAGAGGGAGATGTGCTGCTGTCAGTCACAGGCTTCCTGGGGTAGATTCTTCTTACTGTTTGAGGTTGTGGGGCAGGACATTGTGGAACAATTAACTTTTGATTAAAAATACAACTTAAAGAGATCAAGATTAGTACTATTTCTATTAGTTATCATTATACGAGGCCGTTGTTTAGTCAAAGCAGTTTAAAGGAAGTCTTCGCTTTTTTCTTTTCTTTCTTTTCTCTTTCTTTTTTTTCGTTATTTTATTATTATTATTTTACAATTTGTTTGTATTATTTTGTATTATTTTACAACCTCGTTTTAATTTTTTTATTTTCCTTTTTTCCATTTTCTTTTTCTATTCCTTTTTTCCTTATATGTTTTTTTTTCAGTTTATTTTCTAGAAAGTCTAATAGCTGAACCACTCATTTGACTCAGGTCCCCCTGAGACCTTGTGTTTATGAGTGTGTCTTGGTCTTACGTAAAAGGGCAGATGGGCCCAGCTGGACGATCTTCTCTCTCACACTCTGTGCTCAGTAAGACAGATCCTTGGAGCAAACGGCAACGGCTGAAACACCTGGGCATTCCAGAGCACAGGGAATGGGATCACAGTGTGCAGTGGATAAAGACTTAACTAAACAATTCATTGATTTACCGGAAGGTAAACCCAACATAACCTCATGTGTGAGTGCAGAAGGGACATGTTTTGTCTCATTTATAGAGCTGCAGTATAGTTACGTTGAACTTGAATACTGTTGGTAGACAGATATAGAGAAGAATTGAATAGCATTTCATTGAATGAAATTTCTATCATGACAACTCTTTGAAGATTTTAGCGTGGTAATGTATATGACAGTGGTAATGTATTTGGTCTTGGCGGAATGGATCTGCTATGCTACTGCTGAAGTTGGTTATTGCTGTAGTTGTAGATTTTTACAGGAACTTGCTACTGCCAATGCATATGGCGATGCTGTGCTATGAGTATTTAAGACACACTGCTGCTGCACAAATAGCATATAAAATAACCCATAGCAGATCTATACAGGTGGAGCTGGGGAAGGTGGAGATGTAAATCAGTGTAAATCAGTAAGCTCATATGCTGTGTATACAATATGAACCAATCAGCTTGTGCCAAGTCATTTAGCACTGTGAATATCATCAGTTAAGAACCCATCAGCCTCTGCCATCTAGAGTTTCATGAAAGAACTTGGAATTTTACATCTTCAAAAGTCGGTTCATCTTCCAGGTGTTCTGACCTCAAGGATCCCAGCTGTTTTGGTGCACAGGTGCCCAGCTGCTGAACTTCACCCAGTCTCAGGTCTAAAAGCAGACTTAACCTATGTGTCTGTCTACTGATGCAGAAGAACTCCCTTCAATTCTCTCTTTAAATATACACTAGCATAACAGGATTTGCTTTCATTACATGGTCAGAAACCTGATTAATTTGCAGTGATGATTGCATAGATTTGCTATAATGCCTCAGAAATTACATGATACATTCAATTGTTAATGAGAGATGTCACTGCCTTAACCTTACAGTGTTTAATTGCCGCAGAACCAATTTGCATTAAGTTGAGTTTTTCTTAACTCTTATTCTGCTCTGCTGTCAGTCCCACAATCCCCTGCACAAGTCTTTTACTCAGCTCCTGTAGAGAATTAATTGAAAATGCCTCCTCAGCTTCACTCATTCTGCTCCAGTGGACTTGTACAGTTAGACCATTTGCAGGTTCAAGAATACGTGGTAGTTGTAAATGGTAAATGGACTGCATTTATATAACGCTTTCAACAGACCACATGGCCATCCACAGCGCTTTACAATTTTGCCTCACATTCACCCATCCACTCACTCATTCACACACCGACTGCGGTGTCAGCCATTCAAGGCACCATCCAGCTCGTCGGGAGCAGCTGGGGTTAGGTGTCTTGCTCAAGGACACCTCGACACTTGGTCAGGTGGAGCCGGGGATTGAACCACCAACCTTCTGGTTTGTAGACAACCTACATGAACCACTGAGCCACTGCCGCCCCAAGTGTCTATTGTTGTCTATTCTCACTAGGGTTTTTGTGTTCATGTTCAAAAAAAGTTGCATTGTTTAATGCTAAACATAATTAATATTTCATTTGGGTTGAAAGGCAAACTTTGGATTATTGTTCATTTTGCTGAGACAGGTGTGTTTGCGTGATCCTGTGGGAAGCAATGTCCCAGGAAGCTCAGACTCAGATGCAGCATTGAGTCTAAATAGGTGTGTGTGTGTGTGTGTTTGTGTGTTTAGTGCCTTGTGTAACCTGAAACAAACCTTAAATACCTAAAATAACATATGCAGGAGTACCATTACAGCTGACGCTCTTGCTGCTTATAAAAATATTACAACACAGTTATACAGCCAGCTCATAATCTTTTTATATTTAGGCAGTCAGCATATCACAGCAGCGGTACTTCATGTAAAGAGTTTCTGATTCTTTGTAATTATTATTACATATGCAATTACTAACTCACATAAATTACACTTGATGAAAGGTAAGTTACACTTGTTAGAATTAATTAAGTGACAATTATACTTGCTGAAAATTCTGAAAACAAAGTTTTTAATTATAACATCTAAACAAAGTTAGTTGTCAACTAAGCATTTGTAAAGCAAATTTGCTCACTAGAATCATCAAGTGCAGCCTGGATTCATCTCAGAGCTGCAGGGAAGACCGCAAGCATGTTCATCTCCCACAGCGTGCTCACTGTGCAGACAGAGCATGTGCTTAGATCAGATCGTGAGCTTGCCTTAGAGGTCAACATGAAGAGCATCTGATGAGAACAGATGGAGAGAGTAAACTTTAAATCAGGCCGACAAGACCAAATGTTTGTCTTGTGCACATGACGGTGATTTCAGTTCACATCAAGCGCGCTCCAGCACACTCTCATGAACCCACAGTGCAACATCAACAGTGCTGGCATGCAATTTAGGAGTTTCCACAAAATTCACACAAACTTTCTGACATGTGACTAACTTCTTGCTCTCTTGTAGTTGTCTTCTTGTAACACATGTTTATCGGTAGAGAGCTATAGGAAGTGGTGGGACTGAGTTCTGAAATGACAACCCAAACTCAAACTTGCATCACCATGGGAGCTCCATATGTTGGAGGCATGTGCAGTATCACTTCACCATGGCATTCACATTATTGTTTCAGTTTTGTTTTGGCAATGCATTTGGCTTGTTTCATGCTAAAGTTAACCTGGAACCGTTTTGTAAGAATTTATGTTTGCATTTTTGAATGTCTTGGATGACCATATAATGCAAAAATCCTGTTTTAAGGAGCATTTTAAGCGAACCTAGGGAGGTCCAAAAGATGATTTAAAAAAAGAATACCACAATCAGTCACAGCTGCTAAAATATACTTTCACATATATTCATAAATATTAACCTGCAATCTTGATGATGAGCATATTATGCATCAACTATCCTGTTACTTAACTCATTTTATTTTCCGATTCTGTTTTGTTGGTGCTTATTTGTAAACAAATTTTGTTTACTTCTAACTCATGAGAGTGATTTTCACTTTCATTTCATTAATACATATGTCTCTTTCAGAATGGAGCGGTTCCAGGAGAGCCAGTAAAGAAAGATGAAAACTCCAGAAGGGGGAACTGGGGCAACCAGATTGAGTTTGTCCTCACCAGTGTTGGCTACGCAGTGGGCCTGGGAAACGTCTGGAGGTTTCCTTACCTCTGCTACAGGAATGGAGGAGGTAGAAAATCACCTTTTGCCATTATCGTACTTGTCTTTCTTTCTGTGCCTTTACTGCAGGGTTCAGCATTTTATACTTTCTATGCTAGATCCTAAAATAGAATAGGTTAATTGGTTTTCATGTAAGTCTGAAAGTCTATGGATGTTATCAGACGTAAAATTGATGGTGTTTAGGTTTTTGTTTTTGTAAGTCATACCACTGGGTCCTTTCCAAATTCTTTGCTCCCTTAAAAGGGTACTCATGGTATCACTGGTATCAAGTCTTATAACACACCTCACTTAAAATAGACCAGGCTAGAGTAAGCAAGGGTCTCTAGCAGCAGATCCCCAATGACCTGGCCCAGAAACTTCTGCCCCATGATCTCATATTCCTAGACCTGCCTCTAATTGGAAGCCTTACTCTGAATAAGCCCAGAATTCAGATAAGTAACTGAACTCCAAGCTCTTTACACAAGGATGGATTATGTCCTGTTAGGCCATAGGGCACCAGCAGCTTTTTTTGAACTATTTGTATGCATCTTGGATCATTCAATGCATTTCATTAGATCCATATTATAATTCAAGCAATGTTCACCTATCTGTATCAAAATGAAGTGCCTTACTTGATGTTGGGCTCCTTTGGGCTCCTCAGTTTGAGGCCCCTGACACATCAACCCCATTGCCCAGGGCCATACTCCGCCCTTGTATTTAAAATACACAAAGTAATGAATCACCATTGCATTCCATTATGCAGCTCGTCCAGTCAAATAGATCTGTTGTGTAACTTCGGGTGTTACTCACTTATGTGCATAAGCTTTAGGTAACTCCAAAATCGAAAATAGACAATGGCTATTCTTTGTGTCAACTACTTTTGTTTCCTACTATTTATGTAAATTAGAACACCTACATATCTGTCTTTAGCTAGAAGACTAATGTGTATGGATGAAATGGTTATGTAACACTGTGGGCTTTTGTGTATCACAGGTGCCTTCATGTTCCCATACTTCATCATGCTGGTGTTTTGTGGCATCCCTCTGTTCTTCCTGGAGCTCTCCTTTGGGCAGTTCACCTCCCTCGGGTGCTTGGGAGTCTGGAAGGTCAGCCCCATGTTTAAAGGTGAGCATGAGGCTGTTAAAGGAGGTGTGAAAATGGAAAAAAATTCAATGAAAATTGACAAGTCGTGGTTAAATCTGTGTGGGTTGGTTTGCCCTTTAATGTGTTTCGTGACCTGTTTTACATGTTAAACTGGTGATGATTTTTAAACATACGCTCTTACAGTGTTTTCTTCACCTCAAGGTGGCTTGGAATATCTAAACACTCCTCACAAAATCAAGAGGTGGTCTGAGTTTGGTTTAGAAATGTGCCATGTGAATGCTAAATGCGGCAGTTTCTCCTTCATAATTTCTTCAATTCTAAATATTCTTACTTTAAAAATAGATATCAGTAAAATATTTAGTCATTGTGGCAAACATTTTCTGAAGACAAAAATAAACACACACACACACAGATATATATATATATATATATATATATATATATATATATATATATATATATATATATATATATATATATAATTATTTTTTATTTTTTTTATTTTTTTTTACTTATTCAATTAATTACATTTTTGTGTCTATTTTAAAGGGGATAAAAGCCAGCTTTTCCTTCAGTTGTTTATTCACTTAATTTAGTCACTCACTCAATTCATTTAGTATGGCTTAGTTTTGTTTTGTTTTGTTTCATTTCGTTTGTTTCGTTTCAGTATTTCTACTGCCACCACACAATGTTTAATTCATGAAAACATACACCACCTACTGGATGGTATGTTTTGCACGTACTGCTAAAATAGGGAAATGCAGAATATGATCAAATGCTTTATTGTGTTGCAAAGCAATATTTCAGTATTTTTCAAAATAATCTGATTCTCAAATCCGATACATCACAGGTTTCACAGATCTATCAGTGTATTAGTTTCTGGGTTTTCAAACTTAATACCCGTTAACCAATTGTTCATTTGGTTCTCTTTCCCTGAAGGTGTGGGCTATGGAATGATGGTGGTCTCGACCTATATTGGGATTTACTACAATGTGGTGATTTGCATTGCATTTTATTACTTCTTCATGTCCATGACAAACCTGCTGCCCTGGACGTACTGTAACAACCCCTGGAACACTCCTGACTGCACTGGAGTGTTGAGCACTCCACGAGCTAACGCCAGCTTCGCCAATGTGTCTGCGGTCCTGTCAGGGGTGACTGAGATAGTCAACCGCACCAAAAGAACCAGTCCTAGTGAAGAGTACTGGAGGTAAACACACACCATTGTAGGTCGATTCATCTGTGTATCCTACTGTAGTAATTATAATTAAATATAACATTTATATATATATATATATATATATATATATATATATATATATATATATATATATATATATATATATATATATATATATATATAAAATGAATCATTAATAAAATACAATCAAATTAATTGTAGTTTTTTGTATGACATTTCAAAGCCTAAAATAACATTGCCTTGTCTAAAAACACTTCTTGGATTTTATAAGATTTTTAAGAGACTTATTGAGTAGGTCCTCTCTATGATGTAATCTCCAATTATTCTGGATGTTGATTGGACCACGTAAGTCTAAATGTGGCAAATACTTTTCAAATATTAATAAGCTGTGCAGTTGTTGATAATATACCATTTTCTTAAGACATAATAAGTAGTATAATAAATAAGAATTAATTTGTTTCTTTTGTTGACAAGAATAAAAAAATTACAATTAAGTTTAATACAGAACTTAAAACAGTTTAAATGTATCTTTAAATAAATTAACAGGACAAAAAAAAAAAGTTTAATGCTAGCAAGAGTTGAATCTCAAGATAAGTATATAGTCAATTATTCATCCATTATTCATCAGTTCGGAAAATTCCTGACAGATTGATAGTTGAAAGTTAAATAATACATGTTTGCAAGAGTCTTGCATTTTTTTCTTTATGTTTGGATCTTTGTGCATTGGACTTGACAGATGTGTTTGTTGAATGATCTTTGAACACTATGTAGGATGACATTACAAGACAATGGGAAAGAAAGGCACAGAATGTTTTGTTTTTCCAAGAGTGTGAATGTGTTTGTATGTGGTTTGGAATGAATGCTTCACTTTACTGCCTGTGGTCAGAGAATACAAGGCTTTGACCATGAGATTTAACATCTTTAGAAATGACTTGTGCCCTCTGGACTGTGTTGTCCCTGTGTTATGAAAGACCTTCTTGTTCAGGCCTTCTGTAAACTCTGTCATTGTGTGGATGAGGTTGTTTAGATGGGTCTGTGCTCTAATGTGCTCTGACAAAATATTAATAATAATAAATACTTAGATCAGCATGATAAATTTGATGAGTGAATTGTTTATGCTTTGTATCACACCCTGTAGTCTCTCACACTCCTCTATTACTGGCTTTTGCCCTCTCAGGAACTATGTGCTGAATATCTCTGATGGTATTGGGAACTTCGGGGAGGTGCGTCTACCTATCCTGGGCTGTCTAGCTGTGTCATGGATAGTTGTGTTCCTGTGTCTAATTCGAGGAGTCAAGTCATCAGGCAAGGTGAGTTGAACATCCATTCCTCCGACCTAATTATAAAATGTGAATATTAGATAAAAATGTAGGCAACTAGCTGATTTTTATTTTTCTATAATATAAACTAAAGGGAAAAAAGCGAAAGTTGTATAGAATATGATATTAAAATGCTTATTCAAAATGATGTAACACTGAAATAGATCTGCTTACCATACCTACATGTATGTTTTTTGAGTTTTAATGTTATGTCTTTCCTCAGGTGGTGTATTTCACAGCAACCTTCCCTTATGTGGTGCTGACCATTCTCTTCATCAGAGGAATCACTCTGGAAGGAGCCGTCAGTGGCATCAAATACTATTTGACCCCTCAGTGGGAGAAAATTCTAGATGCCAAGGTCAGTACATCATTCAACTGCTCATACTGTAGCTGCAACTGATCACTGATATTATGTTTACAATTATATATTTTGTGTTCTGCAGGTATGGGGGGATGCCGCCTCTCAGATTTTCTATTCACTGGGCTGTGCCTGGGGTGGGCTTATCACCATGGCATCATATAACAAGTTCCACAATAACTGTTTTAGGTAATACACATTTGATCCCTTTATTTTTCTACTTCTCTGTCATTTTAAAACACTTGTGTATTTGAATATGTTGAGTGCTTGATGACTTGCATGCATTACTCTGTAGCCCCCCCATGTGGCTGGGACTGATAAACGCATAGATCTTCAAACTTGTGTTATGAGAAATCAAGGAATGAAAGATTTTCCGTTTAAATTCTGATATGACTGCAGACATACTAATAATTATACAAATTTTTTTTTTTAAACAGAGACAGTATCATCATCAGTGTAACCAACTGTGCGACCAGTGTGTATGCTGGCTTTGTTATCTTCTCCATCCTGGGATTCATGGCTCATCATCTGGGGGTGGATGTGTCAGAGGTGGCCGATCACGGGCCAGGCCTGGCGTTTGTGGCCTACCCAGAGGCCCTGACATTACTGCCCATATCACCTCTCTGGTCCCTGCTGTTCTTCTTTATGCTCATTTTATTGGGCCTTGGTACTCAGGTATTTTTATTTGTCCTTATTTACTTCCTGTTTTCTGCAATTACAGTACAGATCAAACGTTTGGAATTGGTTAGGTTTTTAAAAGGTTTTTTAAAGGATTCCCTGATGATCACCAAAGCTGTATTTATAAAACAAAATGTAGTAAAACTAGGAACATGGAGGGATATTATTACAATTTAAAATAATAAAATAAATCGAAATAAATGGAAAAAAATAATAAACTGTCTTACTGACACCAAGCATTTGATCAGTTATGAAATTCAGCCTGGGCCACTTATAGGACTCTATTCAAACTATAATTTGGATAATTTCAACATTTTGTCTATTTTTGGTTTTTCGTATATCTTAAGATTAAAGTATGAAAAGCTCCCAGCAACTGAATGTTACTTACTTGCTTTACCAGAACTAGTATTTATTTTAGTAAATGTCCTTTTTTAACTAGTAGTTCATGAAAAAAGTCTTCTGTTCACTGTTGTAGTTCTGTCTACTGGAGACTCTGGTGACGGCTGTAGTAGATGAGATTGGAACTGACTGGATTATCAAAAATAAAACCTATATCACACTGGGAGTGGCTATAATAGGATTCCTCCTGGGAGTGCCACTGACCACACAGGTTAGTAACAGAATCACACTAGCACATGTGCAAACAAAAAAAGACATCCTTAATCCATGGATTGACATGATCTGTTATGCTATGTGTGATTTAGGCAGGAATATACTGGTTGCTGCTTATGGACAACTACGCTGCGAGTTTCTCTCTGGTCGTCATCTCTTGCATTATGTGCATCTGTATAATGTATGTCTATGGTGAGTCCTCTAATAAGTCACTTTCTACGTGCTCTATTTAAAGGCCACAGTAGCTGGATGTGCAGTGAGGTGTTCATTTCAATTTTGTGTTCCCACCTAGGCCACAAGAACTACTTTAGAGATGTGGAGATGATGCTAGGCTTCCCTCCTCCAATCTTCTTCAGGATCTGCTGGAGATTTGTGTCGCCCTTCATTATTACTGTGAGTGACAGTCTGTTTTAGGTTTTTCTGATTCACTTAGACACATATTCTCCATAACACTCAATCGAATCCTTTTTTTTGGTCTCTGTCTCTTCGCAGTTTATTCTGATTTTCACTGTGATACAGTACAAGCCTATTACCTACAATGACTATGTATATCCCAGCTGGTCATTGGTTATTGGGTTTGCCATGGCTTTGTCTTCAGTCATCTGTATACCTATCTATGCTCTGTTCAAGATTGCTATGTCTGAAGGATCCACATTTTTAGAGGTAAGATGTGTTCCGTCCAAAAAGCTGTCATCAGCACTTAAAGTGGTAGTTTACCCAAAAATGAAAATTCTGTCATCAATTACTCACCCTCATGTCAATCCATATTAGTAAGACCTGCATTTATCTTTGGAACAACAATTAGGATAATTTTGATGAAATCCGAGAGCTTTCTGACCCAGCAATGTAACTGACATGTTCAATGCCCAGAAAGGCAGTAAGGACATCAAGAATCATTTTTGCACACAAAGAAAACAAAAATAGCTTTATTCAATATTTTTTCTCTTTCCTGTCAGTCTCCGCTGTGCGTTCAGGAGAGTACCACGACGCAGGCATGTGACAAACAGAAGATGGCGCACACTGTACATAAAACTTTTTGAACATTTTTTGACCAACCCTACTTAATTGAACTAGGATATACAGACGATGAACTAAGATGGATGTTCTACGTCAGAGCGCCATCAGCAGCATCTCACACATGCATCGTGGTACACTCGTGAACGTGCACCAAGGACTTACACAGGAAAATAAGAAATTGTTGAATAAAGCCGTTATTTGGGTTTTCTTTGTGCACAAAAAATTATTCTCTTAGCTTCATAAAATTACGGTTAAACCATTGATGTCACGTGCACTATTTTAACAATTTCCTTACTACCTTTCTGGGTCTTGAATTTGGCAGTTGCGTTGCTGTCTATGCAGGGTCATTTTTGGGTGAACTATCCCTTTAAAACTTGCTTCTGCACTTGTTTCAATGTATTGTACCATCTACCGATGCTGCATAAAAAATGACTTAATTATTACTTAATCTCTAATGTTATTTTATTCTGGATGTTTTGTACAGACTTTATTTTCTTTACTATTTTGGAAAATGTCGGAGCAGCCAGTGCATTGTGCCACTTATAGTATTGGAGTAAATTTCCTCTTTGTTCACGCTATTGAATATCTGGTCTGCGTTTTACATTTTGTTCTTGGTTTGAATATGCCTTAAGAAAAAAGTTAATCATGGTACAACTACTTTCCTGAAAAATGATGTAGGTTTAGCTTTAAAATATGTCAATCCTACATCACAACAGTTGATAAATCGACTCTTACCTCTGCAGCGTTTGAAGAACTCCGTGAAGCCTGACCCAGACTGGGGCCCGGCTCTCCAGGAGCACCGCAAGGGCCGATACGCCACTACAGGCCCTGAGTCAGTGGAGGTGTGCCCTCTCAAAGAAGACCTGAAGGATGAGGGTAAAGAGAAACTCAAGGAGAAAGAGGATGAGATCGGTTTGACCATCCCAGGAAGCAACGGCTCCACATTAAACCCCTCACCAAGCGCATAGAGGAGCCCCTCCC
Source organism: Carassius gibelio (assembly GCF_023724105.1). Classification (NCBI taxonomy): domain Eukaryota; kingdom Metazoa; phylum Chordata; class Actinopteri; order Cypriniformes; family Cyprinidae; genus Carassius; species Carassius gibelio. Next base: position 20,458,798 of record NC_068397.1, read on the forward strand.
CACCCTCCCCCCAGGACGGTTCCCATTCCCACACTGCGGGACAGGCCACTCTCACTGGAGACCTTTACATATTGTAAGGGCTTTATGAAATCTAACCTCTAGAGAAATTGGTTGTCATCCAAAACCTTTTTCTTTTTGTTCACTTAATTTAATACTGCAGTCTTAAAAAAAAAGACGTTCATGTAAAAGGAAGTGTTTGCATACACGCAGTGTGTATATAGCGCATTGTACAATATTTTCACTCTGTGTTGAGTAGTCTGGAAATGTGACTGTAGCGGCAGCAGGAGCTACAGTGGGACTTGGCTGATGTGTACAGTGGTGGCAGTGCTGGTCAGGTTTAATAGCTGAAGACCAAATATTCTTTGTGGCAATGTTTTAATAGCACTGTTAAATGGAGTGTTATTTTCAGTTTCTTGTTTGGGGAACATCTCATTCATAAGCCAGTATGGCCAATGTAGATGTCTGAGAGCAGGGTGGCTGATGGTCAATGTAATGCCAGTACATGATATAATGCATGTTACATGACCTTTTAACACCATAATAACTCAAAATCCACTTAAAACTAGAAATCAAAAAAGTCTGTTATCCATTGACTAGATTTCCACTCAATTTTGGAGCTAACACTTTTGTTAGACAAAAGTAGACTGGCTGATACCAATAAGCATAGGCCAAGAGAATATCAACTTTATTTCAATGTAAGTGAGAGCACAAATACAAAACAAAGGATATTTGGTCTTAAGCTCTTACTGACTGAGGTATCTGGACCGAGGCATATAACTACTCAAGCCCATGCTCAGGGTTACACACAATTTGCTTTTTTGCAAAACCTTTCCAACACCTTGAGATGACTTATTGCTGATCTTGAGTATTTGACAAAAAGGAGAGGGGGTTTTCATGTAGGAACTTCCACATGAAATGCCAAATCTGTCTAGTCTTCCGGGCATCTCGAGCCGAGGCATCTCCTGAGCGAGGGGAACATGTGTGCGATAACAGAAGCAGCTAGTTCCTCATTAGATTCAGTACTGTAGTATGCACACTAACCCCGCTCCACACGGAAAAAGAGGCATGTTACCAAAAACGTGCACAGACCTTTGTGTTCTGATTTAGTTGGGATGTTTGTGTGTATTTTTTGCTGTCTATATGTGTTAAGAGACTTGAACTGGTGTGTATGTGTCATTTAAAGGCATCTGGCTGTGCTGAAATGAAAGGTCGTGTCATCGAAACACTGCAAAAGATGTAACTCAAGGTTGCATGTGGAACGACCAGAAGTAAACATAGCATCAGTCAAAAATCACTGTGGTTAGTTAGTGAAATCGTTGGGGAAGTCAGCTTTTTTGGCCTAGTGTTTTAAAACAACATTATAAAGACTTATTGGACAAATAAAAGGTCAAACTATCAGATACTTAGCCTAATCAAACACCAGTGGAACACAATCAATTTAATCAACTCCATAGTATAAATACAGCTGACTTACCTCTGTCCATTGATGGTTTATCAGCATCCCTCCTCCTCCACATCCCCTCACTTCCAGTTCATTTTACACTTATACAAGGAGGGAGGTACTCTAGGTTCGGGCCATTCCCGAGCTCGGAGCCCTTCCCCAAATACACGCCAATCATACTTCAGCCAATTATATGTAAATCGTGAATCATATCATTCCAGTGACATTTCAACAAGGCCCCTTATGATGCATATGGTTGTAGTGGCACATATACATGGAAGAAGAGTCCTGGTTATACTGTGAATTTGTCTGGGATGTTGCCTGACGCCTTTAAACAGGAAGTCTGGCAAAGCAGCTGCTAATGTGCTGACGCATCACGTATCGAGACTTCTGATTAAACAGTGAATCTCTGTATATAGTCGATACAAAATAGTTCATTTGGTATTTCTCTCCTGTGTTGTGATGTGCTCCTTCACTTTGAGTCGGAATGAGGCAAAGAAATGCTTGGTTGCATTCATTTTGATAATACGAAGTTAGATAATACAAAGTCTCATCTTTTAAATTAGCTTAATTTAATTTAGAAATTCGAACTTCATTTTGATGTCATAGATCACTAAAGCTGCCTTAGTTTAAAGGTAGCATGGAGCGAAAGAAATGATCATCGTGTTTTCTTTACTACTAGTTAAAAATTAAACATCAGAAGCTATGTTGAAAGAACTTACTAAATTTGTCATGTCTCATGTAATCATGTTGAAACGTGAATGTAACAGCTTGCGCACAATGTTACGTTACGTTAACTTTTACCTCAGTGGCGACTGCTAAAAGAAGAGCATATAAATACACCGTAAACACATGTAATTGATGTCTTATTTAGCATAAGCTCGAATAAATCTCCAGATTCTATCAAAAGATGTCAGTTTTCATGACAGCACCATTTAATTAGAGTTTCGTTATGGATTATGAACAAATACGTTTTTGAAAGTGTTTTTGATATTTGTTTGAGATAGTTCTTTCACTGAATAAAACTGTTTCTGGGCCAAAATGACTCAAAATGATGGAGCAGGTCACAGTTAAAGTCAGTATTCAAAAACCTGATGGCATAATAGTCTACGTCATTGTTATTTTTACATTTTATTAATCTTTGCATGAAGGTATATATATATATAATTTTTTTTTTTATCCAAAAATATACAAAACACAATCTAACTTTAAGAAGTAGGGAAAAAGAGAGAAGAATAAAAGTAACCCTGCTGCCTAACAGGAGGTATCGGACACTCAGGGGAGTAGTTAGAGGTTCATTGGTCTTAGCACAAGCATACCTGCAGGTCACAAACTCTAGCTTTACCTCTGTTAGAAAGTTAGTGCAGTAGATTAGAGCAGCAGTTTAGGTGACGTGAGACTAACAGCACTTTTATTTACTGGTTCACTTTAGCTGGCTACGTGCGCAGTAGCTACATTATGATTAATCGCTGTCGGAAATGTGAATGCACAAGATTGAAGCCCTCTCATTTTTCTTGAACGTGGCATGAAGACCATGTGTCTGTCTCTAGGTACTGTGATGCTGACCTTGACACGCAAACTATTTTTAACAATAGACATGTTATGCATCAGTGCCGTTCTTGCACTGTTCCCCACCTCTCTCCATTGTACAGTAATGTAAAAAAAGTAAGACAAAAAAAAAAGACAAAAACTCAACTGATGTGTATGTTTATGTTTTCTGTTTTTATCAGGGTGGGTTGCTGTAGTAGGGTTTATTTTTTAGTTGTTTTTACTTTATTTCTTATTGTAACGTAGTTAATGTTGTGTGTACAGAGTGTTCTGTGTAGTGGACGTTCAACTGCTGAGTCAAACCTAGTTCATGTTACTGTCACTATTGATGTCATGTAATTTTAATCAGTATGTACTGTAATTATCCGTTTTTTCTCCATTTAACAAGCAGAATCTACCTTTGTAAGAGATTTTTTCCTTTTTATTTTTTATAGTACTAAAACTGTATTTTACCATCATTTTTAGCTATGTTCAGTGACACTACATTTTCCCTCCAGCCAGCTGATCTCAAACTCATTGCCAAACGAAGACTTTTTACTGAAACTTGTAAAAAAACAGAAATGCTTTTTACATCAGCGTCTAGTCAAACAGAAATCGTTTATTGATGATGAAGGACACAGTCTATAGCTGTATTTTATCTCAGTATTGTACACAAGTGTATTTGTAGTGCTGCAAACCCTTTAAGAGCATTTCTGTCGACCTGTGATCCAGTTTCATGTATTATGCACAAAAAGGAAAGGAAGCAGAGAAAGCACATTTAATTACCTAGACACGTGCCAATTATATATATATATATATATATATATATATATATATATATATATATATATAAAAATGCATTTAAAATGATCAAAATTTAATAACGAAATTTTATTTGGGTATAGTAAGACAATGTTTCAGAGAAGAACTGAACACTTTTAAATGGAATTTGCTCCAAATTTGGCCTGGATATTTCTTAATGTAAATTTAATTGTGACGGCATACACCTTAAATACTCGAATTTGGTGAAAATTATGAACACAAATACCTTTAGGTCCGAGATGGAAATATCCACTGAGGACAGTTTTATCAATGTATTAATTAAAACTATAAACAGAATCAGCATATTTAAATTGAAACGGAATTATTTTGGTTAATGTCAGCAGTATCGTGTATTTTCATGGTGTTACCACACTTTAAAAATATGTTTGAAAGCAACAGAATATAATGCAAAAAATAAAACGTTCCTCTCCCATGTGCTGCATCCTAAAAGAAGTGATGTCTTTACAATAGTATGTGTGTGTGTACTTCCGTGCTCATGGCAATATAAAACTGAAGTAGAATGACATGAGCTCAGTACTTAATCAAACAAACGGTATCTAACCATGTGTCTTTTCAATATTAGGGCCAAACAGCATTGAAATTGTCTTAGTCGTGTCAGCTGTAAACTGTTCAATTTGAAATGGTAAATAAAGTTTATTTTAAAGATCAGATTGTGGTTTGTGTTTTATCACTGTGGGTTTTTTCCTATGTGCATTGAACAGTTTGGATGTCTGACAGTGATTCTCACAGAGAACTGAGCAGTCCTTCAGACTAGGGAACACACAGCCGTCTGCTCCCCTTCTGCCCCCTGCTGGCTGTTCTCTGCACTGCAGGAGGAGCGGGCTGGAGACACACTAGCTCACTATTTTTAGTCACCTCCATCTTTAGGAATAAGTCTTTTACAGAACCGGATGCTTGGACCGAGGCTGCTGGGACCAGTCTGAAGGTTGAAGCCCTTAGTGAATTTGCTCTGTACTTGCAGTCTTTGTCCCCTTGTTTCAAAGCAGAAATGTGGATCGTGGACTGAGCACTTGGGGTGCTCATTAGTGGCGGAGCATTCCTGATGTGGTTTACGTCTATGGGTGGACATGGTTTGCATGGTATTGGTCCTTCCAAATAATTTTCAGAGAGAACAGGTTTGCATGTCTCCCTATAAAATAAAAGATATTTAGTATATAGCATAGGCATACATTTTTAAATGTACACACACACAAACACACACACACACACACAGCTACAGGACTTTGCATTTTTCTCAGTTCTAGAAAGCTGATCTGACCTTATGTGGATGTGTGGGTTTCTTGTACTCTGATTATTTGTGTTGTTGGTTATTAAACTCTGTTCGTTCAGATTCCTCTGAATGAGTCTCCGTTCCTCTTTGAGCTCTGAAAGCCAAAAGAAAAAACAATAAAAATCAGTGACGGGTAGTCTGTTTCACCACAAACCTTTTTATGATCACCTTGGGGAAAATTCTATTCTAGTCAAAAAGAGAGAATTCTGCGTTATTACTTTCGTTGAAAAGCATTCTGGTCTGAGTAGATTGATCTTTGTGGATTGAAGATTGTAATCATGATTACTGACAAGTCGTACTTATGAGTGGTTGGAAAACCATTTTTCTTTGAGACGGCAGAGTTACTGATTTATCTTGTTTTAGTTTTTAGGTTTAGGTTAGTTCTTGTCTATACAATCAAAAGAAACTGCATATCACACATAGGCTGACAGTTTTTCATCAGCCAGGAGTTAAACAGGAAAACTTGCTTCAGTGGTGATCCACTAGATGGTGGTGACACACAATTCAAAAGGCCACTTCACATCTGGAGAATTGTAAAGGGTTATAACAAGATGATTTAATGGTCATTATGACGTTATGATTATCAGGAAAAATGATGCAGTAGGATGGCTCAACAAAAGAGGCTGCAGGGCATAGTTAAGTATGCAGTCTTGTTTTAGTTCAGTCTGTCAGTAGGCTTTTGTCTGAGACAGAATTGCATGAAAACTCAAGATTAATAACCACATACCTGCTACACTGGGTTCTGTCTGAGCACTGGCTCTCTCAGTCTCAAGGTTTTCCTGTGATAAAACACATCAACACAAGTCAAAGGATTTCTACTCAGATTCTGCTGGTTTATTAAAGTCTCACAGTCTGGCCATGCTGGTGTTTAGCTGAAGACTGGTGAAAACAAAAACCCCTCTAAAACCAGTCAGCAGACCACCCTGTGAGAGCAGCAAACCATCTTAGTGTAATTACGTATGTAAGTACAACAAGTACATACAATATGGTACTATAGTTTCTGTAATTTATTGTTATTATATTAGTAAGTACATGTAACGTGGAACAAGGACACCTTACAATAAAGTGTTTTACTCAATCAAAAAAAGGTGACAGTTTTAGTCAGGCTTTGTCTTTGGAGCTTCATTATAATTGTGTGGTTGAAGCAGATCCAGAGCTCACACAGCACTGCTCCACTGAGACTGAGCTCTTAAAACTGAACTCCAAACCACATGCTTCTGCTGCAAAGTCATGGATCTCCATTAGCCCACGTTATATGGCAGGGAGTACTATTAATACACCAATCTGCCTGCTGCCTCGGTTTAATTTCTCTGAGTCACTGCTATATCATGTGGAGTCATGCTTACTGTCCAGCACATGCATTATACTCTCATCCTTTAAAATGAGACGAAAACAAACAGAGCGCCCTCACTGCCAGCGTACGGGACGCTATTCAATTTAGCCCTGCGGTCTGTGGCCAGCAGAAGAAACCCCAGAATCCAGCTGGAAAAAAAATACCACAGCCACAGTTATGAGGCCGGTCACTGAAATCTAAGAGCAGAGGGAGACAGGACGCCCACTGACACACTCCCTCCACACTCAATATGGCCCAGAGTCAGATGAGTCGATGTCAGTTCATGGAACAGGCCTATTTATCATTAACTAAAACTAAAAAATAAAATTAATAAATACTTACAATAAACATAAATTGTAACTCTTTACTACAGGGACCAATTCTCACTAAATGTTTTTATTAGTTGCTTTTCTCATTCTTATATTTATTTTTTTCGTTATTATTTATATTATATCTTATATTATTTTATAATATTAAGATATTGGCTGCTTATTGGTACTTATAAAGCACATATTCTGCATGACCATATTCTACACCCCTAATCCTACCCAAAACCTTACCTTAACAACTTACTACTTACTTACTATTAATAAACAGCAAATTAGGAATTTGTTGAGGCAGAAGTCATAGTTAACGGTTTGTTAATAGCGAGTACTGGACCTTAAATTAAGTGTGAACACACGAACCGAAATAAAATAGAAATTATTTCAGCTAGTTGCCAAGGCATTTGATATTGAGGTAGCCTACTAAAATGACTGAAACTAAATAAACCTACTTTAATTGAATAAAACACATATAATAATGACCAAAACAAAACAAACAAGACAAATAATAGTAATAGTATCTCAAAACACTGCTGTGGCAAATATGTTAATATTTAAAATGAAAACAAATTAAATTCATAATTTACTCACCTAGTAAAATCGCTATTTTGGCTTATTCTGGCACATTTACAGACATGGTTATTAATGTGCATAGCCCCTGGCAACAAATAAACTAAAACTCAACAAAACTACAGTAAAGATTTAATTTCCATGACTTTTCCAGGTCTATCCCACTTTCAAAATGTATCCAAGTTTTCCAAAAATATGAAAATCCTGGTCTTGTGGTTCTTGTTGCAGGAAGAAATAGTGAATTAGAAACATGAAGTTAGTTTACATGCTGCGTTTTTGCTTATTTTAAATCTGTTTTATTATTTTAAACAATTCAAAGCCATCTCGTGTGCCCCTTTGTGCTGCGTCCCCAGTGGTCCCCAGGCCCCTGATTGAGAACGACTGGTCTAAATCAAACATTAAATTCTTGACTGGCACTAATATTCTGATTAACAGCATTCAGATTAAATTGACTTCTCCCCAAAGACGTTGTACACCGGAGGAACCGTTTCATTTCTTCAGCATCAAATGTAATGGTACGTGACAGAACACATTCCAGTCCAGAGGGAACACTATGCCCTGGTTTTGCACTGTCAATAATGTGCCTGTGGATTTAGGTGAACTTCAAGAGCAGCGCAGTTTGATGAGGCAAGTTTCCAGCAAGAAGCAATTTGTCTGTCCACCTCGAACTTGAAACTGCTGTGTTACATGATGCAATCACAGCCAATCAGAACATATGTGATGCTTAGCAGGATGAGATTTCACAGTGGGTGGTGGACTGGATTCGTATTGTATGTGTCCAGTCGTCCGGATAGAATGCCTCAAATAGTATGTGTTAAACAAAACCAAATGGTGCTCTCATTTGCTTTGCATCTGTGGCTGAGCTCTGCACTTTTCCAAAGAGAAACTGAAGTTTGGATGAGATGAGGTTCAGTAGAAACCTGAAGCTCCTCTGGCTGATTGAGAGGAGATCAATGTTTAGCTGCACTGATGGGAAACTTCCTGCACCAATCATCTCTGGATCTTTAAGAGCTAGTTTAACATATGAGTTTTCAGACAGTAGAAATGCTCAGTGATCCATTATGAAAAACATATGATGGTAGCTGATGCATGAATATCCATTTGCCAGCTGCGTGTGTATCACATCAAAAGGAACAACTGTTCTTTATTTCACACTTTACATTAGTGTTCATAATGTGCAATTATAGAAGTACCGTATTTTCGAACTATAAGTCGCACCTGAGTATAAGTCGCATCAGTCCAAAAATACGTCATGATGAGAAAAAAAAAAACATATATAAGTCACACTGGACTATAATTGCATTTATTTAGAACCAAGAACCAAGAGAAAACATTACGGTCTACAGCCACGAGAGGGCGTTTTCTCTTGGTTCATTTCTCTCGGTCAATGTCAAATTAATTTTGATAAATAAGCCAAACTATGAAAAAAAAGTGCAACTTATAGTGCGGAAAATACTTAGTGGTTCTGTACATAATTAAACATTGTTATTAGTAGATATTTTCATTGTTACTGGTAAGGATAGAATTGCTTATTATTACAAACCAAATAATAAGAATAGTATATCTTAAACTAAAACTGAAGATTGAAAATAAAAAAGCTATTATTAATAGTATATAAACAATACCAAATAACACTGATTCTAGTAACCAATCACAACACTGAAGCATCATAGCAGTGATTTTTGCATTTACTTTCTTCAGCAAATAAAAGCACTATTGAGATTATTATAGTAGGTAACACTATTTGGACACTGTTGTGTAAAGCACTGCGATTTTTTTCTTAATGAAAATATAAGCAAATATATATAAGGGCAGCTGTCTCATTCTCAAAGGCAGAAACTTAAGGAGAGTCAATATACAAATTCACTCCAATTTTTCATTTGTACCAAACTAAGATAATTGAAAACAATTAATAAGCAGTTTGTTTAATCAGTAAAAGCAGTTCCACAGGGTTACAGCAATCAGAGCTGTATATGTATATCTGTATACTAGTATATGATTGTAAAGCGCTTTGGTTGTACAGCAATACACAATAAAAGCGCTATATAAATGCCTCATTCATTCATTCCAATACTTCTTTCACTAAAAAATAAAAATGGTGCAGGTCAAAAGGGAGATCTAAACTTTGACCAATCTGAAAGCATTTTCTTTTTCTATGCAGAAACCACAAAGTGCTCATATATACCAACCAAACCCAGTATTTATTGGCTAAATGAGTCCTTACCTGCAGGATCTGCACGTCTCTTTTCAGTGCTTCAGATTCTTCAGTTATGACTGACCTGTCAATCGAACAAGACCTTATATTATAAAGGATCAAGTCTAAATACAGTATGTAGTCTAAATCGACAGACTTTAAGTGGATTGGGAAAAATACAAACAAACAAAAAAGACATAGTTTTAAGTGGTATTATATATTTAATTCAAAGAATAATGTTCATAATGGCAACCATAAAGAACTATCAACATTCTGCTCCATTATGTACTGCCAAGAAACAGGGGACTGCTTCTCATTTAACTACTTCATACAAAACTTGACATCTTGAATTACTCTTAAACAAGTTAAATCAGTAAAAAGAGTTTTCGTCTGAACTGGACACTGCACCGTGAATTCTTTTCCAGATAAGTGGGGACCGAAAACTGGCCTACTTCTCTGTTACATAACTGTTGTAGTCACTTAAACTCCCTTCACTTTTCTATTAAAGCCAAGGAATCTTGCTTATGTCAGGGTCTGGTATTCATTTGCTCACAATGAGGTCTTTTGTTCTGATGGAGGGATAGATCGGGTGGCTCTCTTCAGTTCCCCTCCCTCTATCTCAATACCCTGCTGCCCCGCTGAGCAGGATGTACTGTTTGCATTCCTCTTGGCTGGGAGGAGAAGGAGAGGATGAGAGGTAGGCAAGAGAGAGAGGTAAGGAGTTGAGCGAGGGGTCTGAAGAGAAAGGCTTTAGGACAGAGTGAGAGAGAACTTCAAGAGGGTCTCTTCCCTTGTAACGTACTGAGGCAGTAAGAAATGGTCATATTAGTAATTAAAAGCACATGGTATTTAATAAATAAATAAATACATTTATATTGTTAAATACTTACTTAATAAAATGTCATTAATTAATTAAAAAATGTTATACATTTGATTAAATAAAATTAAATAATTTCAAACCTTTAGTTTATTTAAATAAAATAATTCAATAATGATAAATACTAAATAATAATAACAAATTAATAATAAATACATTATAACTTCATAAATAATGTGAAATAATTAATTCATTAATTTCAAATGTAAACTTATTCTGAAGCCAATTTAAATTCAAGCATTTAAACTTATGGCTTCAGATGAAAAGCTTTTTAAGATCGAGAGACACTAGTTCAGTCAAGTCTGTTCAAACATTTGACTGGTAGCATATGTATGAGCTTGCAAACAACCTTAAATTCAAAATGTAGACGGTGATTTCAAACCAGCAGTAGGTAAAATAATCCTAGATGAAGGTGTGTGAGAGCATGAGCAGACTTGGAAAGAGGCAAAAAGCAAGGACGGTGAGGCAGTCCAACACTTTATTCTCACAACAGCATGTTTGCACAAGAAGGAGCGTGTCTGGTCTGAATCCACAGTCAGCATGAGCACATGTTGAGCAAAGAAGGGAGAATTCTGCCCTGAGGAATGTATGTTCCACAATATTAACTTCACTGCGCAACAGGATCAAACTGCAAACGGACGATCTCGCTGGCTAAAAAGTCATTACATTATGTACATGGCCTCAGGTGTAAACAGATGATTCCAATGTTATCTGCTTGATAAAAAAGTAATTGTGTTTGTTGTATGCATGGAATTAGGTCTGACATTTACTGTGTTGTTCATAGTTTTCATAATAAGCTCAAAGCTATCCTCAGTTATAATAGCATTTACTCGTACTCTGGGTGACTTCCATTTGAAATGAGTATTTCTGTGCTCTACTCACTCCAAAGGGCAGAGCACTTGACGTGAGCTTTCTCAAGGGTGCTGTGCATATACACCTACCAGTCAAACGTTTTTGAACCCTAAGGTTTTGAATGTTTTTAAAGAAGTCTCTTATTCTCACCAAGCCAGCATTTATTTGGTCCAAAGTAAAATATTTTTACTATTTAAAATAACTGTTTTCTATTTGAATATATTTTCAAATATTAGAATTTTCAGTCTGAGGTTAGTATAATAATAAAATAAATAAATAATGGTAGTAGACATGTAGTTGAAAACACTTTATTCTGAGGGTCCCCCAGAGATAAAAATGCTAATATGTACGGAATATTTCCTGCTGATAAAGGCTGAGTAACTGATCATTAAAAAAAAAAAAAAAAAAAATGAGAATGCACCACCAAAGACAACAAGACAGCAACATTACTTCCTTAAGTTGACAACTTCGTAAAGTGATTCAGTTTCTCACTTTCATATAAAGAGACCCTTCGAATAGTGTCCCTTCCCACAGTTCCCTCAACAGTGCAAAAATGTTCAGTTACTGACTAAAGAGACCACATGCGCTCACCTGAGATGGGTCACAACCTCATCTATATGGGTGATGTTTAACTTGTGTCTTAAGGCCTTGATTTCTTCTTCACAACTGGAGTGAGACGGGAGGCTGGAGACGGACCTGAAAAGAGTATTAATCAATATTATCAACATTATTCATGAACAAGCACACTCACAGATACACATTTCTGAAACACCAACCTGCTTCTAGTCTCGCTCAGACTTGACGGTGGTCTGGAAGGTGATTGGGTTTCACACCGGCTGCGTGGACTCCCTTGTCTCTGTGTGCTTCTGCTGCTCAGTGCGTAACTCACCACACTAGGACTGTACTGGGCCATGACCTCCTCTTCATCCCTGAGACACATTTACTGACACTGAGAATGGCAGAATGGTGAAAGTGGACAGTGCCTGCACAGATCATCTACCATAGTGACTCACAGACAGTGACTTTTTCCTTGTTAAAATGATAAAACAGAAAGTTTGACTTAATTGGGTTTATTCTATAAATAAATGCACTGTTAGGTATTTTAAGGCAAAATAGCTCCGGTGTCTCATTATGTAAAGAAGCTATTTGGGGAGTCTCTTTCTCCATAGTATTGATTTTCTCTTGTTTAAGAGAGCACTAAAAATGAACAAAAATGCTGAATTATATCCAAAACAATATCATTTAAGAGGAACGCATTTCTTGTTTGGTGTCGAGGCCTTACTAAATGAGCTATGGGGTGCCTGTAGTTACATGTGCCATCTATCTATCTATCTGTCTATATATACTGTATATATATATATATATATATATATATATATATATATATATATATATATATATATATATATATATATATATATATATATATATATATATATGAATAATCACCTATTACAAATAATTTTTATTATCTCAAATAGTAAAGACAGAATGTTGATATTTTAGTGGGAAATAAAATAGCTCTCTCAGTCCTTGCAGCAATATTAAAACAGCCTCACTGTGTGCATGAGAGAGGATGAAGGCACAAGTGAACACACAACAGGGGAGCAAAGGCCTTTCATCCTCAGCCAAGTTTTCCAACCATAACTCAAGCTTGGACTAGATGTTACAGTCCACTTTGAAATGTTATTGTAAACTAAACAAAGGTTTGCGTTTGGAAATGCATTAAATCAATGCATCTTAATTGAAGCTTAAATGTGTTAACAATTGCAAACTGACAGCTTTAGTTTACCCGTCATTAACCATTTCCATTCAATCCTTTATAAACAACCAGAACTTTTTAACTACTTCCTTTTAAACTATTAATACAAACATATGAGGCAGAAGAACTATATTACAGGAAAACATTTGAATAGCCAGAAATACAACAAAGATGAGGCAAGCAGATGGTCCTTTCTCTCTCGCAGTCATTACGCAGACAGTAAAGCTGTGTATCACTTTCAGCGCACCCCTGCTCACGTCTTCCCCGCTTTCTTCTTTAGCACTGACAGGATACAGTTTACATCTTTGTGGGACTTTTGTAGCCAGATGAAAAGATCCAGAAGACATTAACAAGCATCTCTGACTGAATGCGTGCGAAACAGGCAGAGATCTAATGCCAATCTCTGCTCGGCTCATATAGAGGGGATGTCCTGACAGGAACAGAGACTACATTGTGGGCCCAGACCAGTAAGCAGCTTAGCGGTGTTCACAGAGGAGGGAGGAGACCCACTCCTGCCAACAAAGATGGCACAGAGGAAACGCCACATCAAAAAGAGGAGAAAAGAAAAAAAATCACTCCGTGTATCGGCCCTTTCAAAACCACCCCTCCATCTGCACTGATAAATTACCTACATGTGAAATACACAGTGCACACAACTCTCACACAACAATCTCTTTCCAGCCTTCCTGCACTGTTTGTTGTGGTATCACTCTCCAGAGATTTAAGAACCTCCCTTTTAAAGTCTCAGCCTCTCGCAGTTCACACATTAGCTAAGGTTCTTTTTCAATGCCCACTGAACGGAGGAGACCTAGCATAAAGACACAGGTGCAGTTTGACTCCATACAGCCACAACAAATCACACAGACAAGGACTTAGACCACAAAGGCCATCAGGCGCTAACTAGATCCATTAAATCAATTCCTTTCAAAGCTTTCTTGCCCATTAAAACAGTATTGAGTCAATGATTTCCGGCTTTGTCCAGCATCAGGTGGCGGGAAAGCTCCAAACCTGGAGCAATATGAAAGAGAAGTAATCCAGATTTGTCCTCAAAGCAGATCAACAGCTAAATGACGTCACCCAAGAAATGTGGTTACAAACAAACATAAGCTGAAATTGAAACCAAACAAGTTTACACCCCAACGCTCATATGCAACATTCGTTTCTGGCTGACGGAGCCAATTTGTTTCAGCAATTTGAGAACGAATTAAAGTGTTTTTTGTTTTTTTCTGTTGGGCTGAACTTGCCAAACACCTGCTCCTGATAAGCCATGGCTGAAAAGAGAGCTTTTTATTTTTCAAAGAGTGAAGTAGAAATCGGCCCAAAAAGTGATTCTAAAAAGAATAATGTCAATTGTTAAACCCGTGAAATCCTCGCTAATAATGTGCTCTTTGTGATACAGTGATACATTAAAACCCTTTCAAAAGAAGATCTTGTGTAGACATTCTTTTCACAGTCGAGCTGGTAGCTGAGAGAAGACCGCCTCTCCTGCCTGACTGGTACCTGTAAATATCTTCTTCCCAGTGCATTGTTATATTAGACAAGGAGCCACAAAAAGCCTGTGTTGTAACAAAGAACCCTTAGAAAGACAAGTCACTAGGCAACAAATTGAAATGTAATCATAAATTGCTACAAATTTAAAGGCAAACAGAACGTGACCTGACAAACAAACCAAGCATATTCTTTACTGCTGACGTATCTGCTTCACTTACTTTTTGTGATGTGTTTCTATGTCTGGTCTTCAGCTTTAAAAGTCAAGGATTTATTAGCAAGCATTCTTTGAAGCAATGCTTCTTCACAAAAGTAAAGCCACTCACTCCCAGTCGGCTGAAAAGAATGCTCGGGGTCTTCATTAAGGTCAGAACATTCATCCGTCAAGTGAAGGAAAGCAATTATAACATGGGATCCTTAAAGGAGACTTAACAGCTGCAGATTTTTAAATGGAATATCTGAAATGTTCATTTTAAAAATTACTACAAGTTACAGTTAATTCTATAAGTAATATTGTTACATCAAATCATTACTGCATTGTAGGGAGGCATGATATTTTAATCCAATTTAGATTTTTTTTTTTATCTATTTTTAAATAGAACAGTATCTGTTGATATTGAATATTATTTTTAAAGATTACCCATCATCATATGCTCAGTAAACTACTAATTAATTAACACTGTTTAATATTTTTTAATGAATAAAAAAAGATTATATAGGCTATAAAAATATAGAGTTATAATATTTCATGTTAATTTTGTTTGTTTTAATTGATATGAATTAATGTTTGAGGCTTGATGTCTGTTGGCGTAACAGTAGAGTATCAGTGTTCTAATGCTGTATCTTCCTCACCTGCCCTGTCTGGCTGCCTTCTCCCTCAATGTGAGCAGCAACAATTGAATCTCAGCTTTTAGCAGCTCTTTAACAGCCGGGGGGTCAGCCAGAGGGAATTTGGGGGCTTCTGGCCTGCTGCCCTTCTCTGAGCAACAGAGTTCCTTCCAAATCTCCTCCCACATCTCCACCTAGAACAGGTCAGCAGAGTAAAGTGTTACAGGAGAACGCTGTTTGGCTCAGCTTTGTATAAAACATTGCACTTTCCAAGTCCCTGTTAAAAGCTGCTCTACAACTAGAGAAACACAGCCAGTTGGTTAACATCCCATCATAAGTGTCTCTAATCTCAGCTGAGTTGAAGAGGAATGTGCGTAAGAAACTGGAAATCTGAGTGAAAATCCACGTATTATTCTCACAAATGCCCTACATGCAGTGGAAAGCCAGAGAGGGAAACGAAAGCCTGTCACGGCATTGGCAAACAAAGTCTGTACTCTATTACCAAACTCCACACCTGTCCTGGGACTTTCAAGTTTCCCCTTGGACACTGAAAATACACTTCAAAGCTTGTCGAAGGCAATGCAAGGAAGAGTAAAACCAGCTCCCTGAGAATTTTGATCCTGCTGTGCCAGCATGAAACCAACTTCAAGCCTAAGTAACTCTGCTGAACACAGGCCAGCTTCTTCTTATTTCCACTTATTTCCAGAACCAGGTTTGATGTGCAGAGCCAACAGAAAAACATTTCTGCGAGGATGCAGGCTTAAAAATGTAGGTGAGCTAATGCAAACTTTGATAGAAATTTTTTATTTTTTTTTCTTGTTTATTCACTTTCATCTTTTTACTGAATAAATGTTCTTAGGGATAAGCTCTGAGGCAAAAGAGAGAAAGGGAGGGAGGAAAACTGACAGAAAAACAAGATTTCTTAGTTTTGTTCTTTGTTTGCATCATATAACTGCGAAAAGGTTGCACTGAGAAAAATACAAAAACTGTTAACCGCCAGACTTTCTGACAGAGTATGAAGACCTTGGTTGCATTTGCTCAGATAATTCATTATCATGATCACTAGTATTATTTGCTTTGGTTTTTTTAGCTTCAACACACATTCAGAAGTCCTTATCTGGTGTGTCCATATGAACAGCAGAGGGGGTTTTAAACAGAAGGTCATAAATCCTATTTAGTGTTTAGAGGAAGGAGGAATTACATACAACTTCCATAGACAAGTTTCCACCCACTATTTCCATATGCACATCACTTTCTGCCTATAGTGAGAGCCTATGCAGTTTGTAAAAGACAATTTATCTTCCAAAGAGACGGATCTGAAACAAGTAAGGTTTGCATTCCATGCAGCACTTAGGATCTACGAGATAATGCACTCTTGGGAGCTGTAATTGAAAACCGGGCTAAAGTTACACAACAGTGCATAAGAGACTTTTTTGTAATTCAGAGCATAAAATTATAAAACACTAATGCATATGAATGCAGAGCACAAAATTTTATGTGCCAAACATGATCTAAACAGACAAAGATCTCAGTTGTTGTTTTTTGTTTTTTAGTATAGCCTTACAAAGAACAAATGTTTAAAAGAAACATTTATATATATATATATATATATATATATACCAAATATATTTGTTACCACACCCTAATCTAACTGAAATTATTAAATATATGCAGTCACCACCTCGAGGGATGTTTCCACTTACCTTTCAAAAGGAAAATATAGGGACTGACAAAAGGATATGACATGAATTATGTAGTCTGGACCTTGCAGTTATTTTTTTAAATTTTATGCCTACCATATCCGTGCTTTCAGCAAGTACTTGTTTTGTCTTGCCAGTCTGATGCATACATATGACTTATTTACCTCTGAATACAACTCTGCGTACGTATCAATCAGTGTTTCTCCCAGTACAGCTCGGATCTCAGGAAGCTCAGAGCAGGGAACATTTTCCTTCACTAAATTCCACACAGATTGTAGGCGCTGGAAATTGTCCATGATGCCGCTATTTCCAAAGCTAAGCACAAAAGCTCATCAATGGCGTGCATTCGGTGAGTCCATACTGGAGGGAACCTAGCTGTAAATAAATACACGGTAACACTTCATTTGAAGGTGTTCTTGTTACGCATGTTACATGTACTTACTAAGTTATTCTAAAAGCAATGAATTATGCATAATTAAATGTAAGTAACCACAAAACAAGCCCTAATCCTAACCGTAGTAGCCTAAGTTAGCCGTAGTAATATAGGTGTAAAGTTGGGGTTGCACTTTATTTTACAGTACGTGTACTAATATGTACTTATAGTGAACTTACAGTGTATTTATCTAAGAAAGTTCTGGTAACACAAGGTAACTACATGGGGTAGGGTTAGGTTTAGGGTTAGGTTCAGGGTTAGTACCTAGTTATTACATAACGTTAGTTATTGTAATTACTATAATAAGTTCATAGTACGTACATGAGGAACAGGACTGTAAAATAAAGTGCTACCAACGTTGGTTAAATAACATACAACAAAAAACGTTAAAAGCGCACAGCTAACGTTACAGCATTCAGATGCTCTGATACACAGCACGCAGGTAACATAAAGAGCATGATAAATAAATAGCCTATAATTCGTAAACAATTATGACCTGATTAAAGAACTTCTTCAATAAAACGTTTACCTAATATTTGGTTGCTTTAAACCATTAGGAAAATGAAACAATGTGATTTGAGTAAGATTTAAGATGGCATACATTTGTGCAAGCATATACAGTAGTTTTAGAACAAGCATATTCACCACAGACAGGCACTCACCAGAACAATCGTTGCTTCCTGTATCAGCGTAAACATTCCTGTTCCCATGGAGACGAGCTCGCGCACTCAAACTGATTGGCTGCATGAGTCTATGCGCGTGATGGTGATATTTATTAACCCATTCAAACCCACTCTACTACATTACAAATGCACATCGCTTCCCCTCCCAGTGATTGAATATTGAATTCTTTTAAAATGTTATATTTGCTGGAGCTTAATGACGGAATTTGTAAAAAAGGATTCTGCAACTTGAAAAGGTTTTTCATAATAGCCTATTACATTTTTTTGAAATGTTCAAGATACACGTCCATTGCGATTGACATGATTATTAATATATATTTTGTATTATCATTATTTATTTATTTAATTGTTTCTGGAACCGAAGATCGTCTGGATGTTATTTCCCTGTCTAATAGCAACAAGATGGACAATGAACAATGAACAGTTAAATTGCATATTATTGTTTTTCTCCTTTTTTTGTTTCTGAATAGACACACAAAGCTGCAATGAAAGCGAATGCCTCATAAAACGACACCCTATCAATATTCTGGAATTCGGCAGTCACGTGTAAATTGAAACATAACCCAGGAGGCGTAAAAGTCCCTGTGCGCAACAGCCTCCAAAGCGCACAGTCCATTCTGACCATGACATTAATTTAACACTTTATGTAGTTTAGTTAAATAGACGCGTGCAATAGCAAGTTTTTAAACATAACAGCGATTCTTATTTATGCTGCATTTGCAAGTCTTGGTTAGGGACTGAGAAGTTTTTGGTGATGGGCATGGCCGTACTCTGGGGTTCCCCGGTGAGTTTTCTTCTTCTTGGCTGGCTTACCCTGGTGATCAGTGGCCAGTGTGCTTTGGCTTTCTCGGTCGCTGGACAACAGGAGACGACCTGTGAGGCGAATGGCAGTGTTTATTATGTGGGCGAATGGTACTTTTTAGACTCGGATCATTGCACCCAGTGCGAATGTACAGCAGAAGGGTCTGCTTGCGCGCGGACCGAGTGCACATCCCTTCCTGCCGCCTGCATCCATGTCAGCCATTACCCGACAGACTGCTGCCCGAGATGCGAGAAGATCGGCTGCGAGCACGGGGGAGAAGTCTACGAACTGGGCCAGCAATTTCAGGTGAAGTCCAACGTGTCTGAAAAGACTCTACATATGTCCACAAAAAGAAAGAAAGATATTTTTACATTTCTAACTGGACTTCAGGTCTGAATGTTCTCTGGTTTTATATTTGTCGTTTTAAATGCGCTCCTAAATAGTTGAACCCATAACTTTTTGTCACATTGCTTGCAGTTTAATCACTTGTAATACATTAATTTTGATTTGACAAAACAGTGACAAAATAAATCTATTTATACAGAAAATATCATAATGTTATTTTATGATTTAAAGATACATCGTATATCTATTCGCAATAATTGATTAAAAGATGATTGAACAGGCCCTTTTTTCTTTTCAAGGTTTGTTACTAACTCAATAGGCTTTCGTTTCAGTCGTGTCACGTTTTCGCTAGGTGGGGACATTGTTTCAAAGTTTTGGTATTGGCCCCAAAAGAACAATTAAATTTTTTTAGCGCCATCACATGGTTAATGTTAAAATGAATTACGTCTCAATTAGAGGTGGAGATTTTCTACATTTTTGGGCAGGTTACATCTTAACGCCAGTAGGTGGCAACACGTGCTTGTGTAATTAGTGAGATTGTCATTAAATAGTTCACTGAACCGATTCGTTAAAACACTGGATCAACCAAAATAGGTCTTATTATCCTTTATTGTTGTATCTTCATAAACACGCATCTGCTGAGCAGATCTGTAGGCATGCAAGTTAGGAGTGTCAACTGAGATATTTTAGTGCAATAGGTCGAGCTCACGTGGTCCAACTAATAAAATGCTTCTTAACAGCTCACAAACCAGTGCTGTTTGCTAATGCATTAACCAAACTCTGAATGCAGAAAAGCATGTCGTGCATTTCAAAAGATTATGATTTGTTCATCACAACACTACAGTAATCTTTGTTCATAGGAACAGGTATTGAGTAATACAGCAAAACTAGTCTTAACTTGTCAAGATGTTGACTGTTTATTACTTGCAATCCACATAGATTAAATGTGAGAATTTGGGGACAATCAATCAAATGTTTCTAACATACCATTACAAAGACTTTTTCATGGTAAACAAAAAAATAAGGTAGACTACGTCAATGATACAGGAAGACTTAAGATTCCAATTATAGGTTGAATGTACCTTTTTGTTGAGCTGGAACAAAAGCAGCCCTTTGCTCCTGTAGCATAATTGTTTAATATGTTCAAATACCCTTTCATGAACATTGTTATGCACTGTGTGAGTTAAAAGCTAATACAGTCAGATTCTTTTGTTCTGAGGTAAGGTGAAGCACAAATCTGATGTACACTGGGCTGAAATCTTAAAGGGCAATTTAATACTCTGTTTGAGGTACTGAAGAATGAAATCTATCTTGGTGGCACAGGCCTGGAAGAAGCAGGGCTTATATGTGCTTCATTATCTCCCTGATTTGGTTATTATGGCTAATGGGGAATCCCTGAGGGGAAAATTGAAGCCTTCTTACAGACTCCAAGGAATACACTTCGCCTGAGCTGACATCATTTTCTTCCAGTCCATTTAACCCAAGCTCCAGCACTGAGCCACAGGTGGTAATGCGGCTCCTACTTAAACAGCAGTGTGGGAGTGAACCTTCTTCATATTGTAGGGCATTAAAACGCAGTGCTGGATTGGCACAACAACAAACGTCAGTATATACAAGCTGGCAATTTGATAGTCCCGCTGGTTCTTTTTAAAAAGCTGTTCAAACGAATAGAGTAATACATGTGTTTTGGTGGAATGGCATCATATGATGACCTATTTTTAACTGATGATTGCATTTGATTTACAGCCGTCAGCGTGTGAGCAGTGCACCTGTCACAGCGACGGCATTGCCCGCTGTCAGGTCGCAGACTGTGCCCCTCCACCATGTGTTAACCCAGTCTATCAGACAGGGAAATGCTGCCCTCAGTGCAAGGATGGTAAGTTTTTCAGAAGTGGAAAAAAAAAAAAACACAGTGCCATATTTGTAAGGCTTATTACACTTCTGTTTACTGTAATTGCCCAAGTCTCGATTAACGCAGTATGACATTCTCATAGCCTCAACACACACATGCAGGAATACAATTGTGTTTGGTCTTCAGCAATGATTCTGTATGTAATATAATTCATTCAATAACAGATGGGAATGTTCAGATGCCAGGTCACGTGCTAGGCCAGTTTCTGCACCTGAAATAAGATAACGCTCCATATGAGTTGAGCTTCTGCCGTAATGTTTTCTCTGTATACTATGAAGTATGAAGGTAATTATAGTGTTTACCGAGAGCAAAGATAAGGGAGGCATGTAGGCAGCCAAAACAACACGCATAAATCAAAGCATATACTTCACCAATGTGATAAATGGTCAGTTCCTCAAATTATTTTGCATTTTTTTGTTGATAAAAATGGCCTCTGTGGGAGAAAATGTTAAATGAAGTTTTCTGTTAATCTAAAGTATCTTCCAAATTAAAGTAAAACCTTATCTCAAGCGTTAAACACTCTAAAAAAGCAATGTGCCATTATCTACACTCCAAGGCTTCCTAATTAGCGGTGCTTGCTGAGGTTTTTCAATAAAACCTGACCTTAAATATTTGAATTCTGCACGTAAATTGTCCAGCACAGGACTTAGATGACTCCTGAAGTTGTGCAGACTTTTGAGGAAATTGTTCTGCTACTTTTCTAAGCATCTGAATTTAGAGTTAGAAGAGAGGAAAGATCCAGAATTATAGACACTTGACAGGCTTTTCTGACTTGGACTAGTAAGTAACCACTTAGCAAACACCCAGAGAACCATTGCAATAGAGTAAGAAAAAGCTCCAAACCACCTTATTATCTCTTAAATGTGAAGTTTTCCATTTCTGTATCTCTTGCATCACCAAATGGAACTGCAAAAACAAGGTTTTCTGGACACTGTCCCATCTGCCATTGGTGGAACACAGTCCCATAGTCCCGCCCCAAAATCCCACTATTGGTTGAGATAGTTGTGCTATGTCTGGCTTGTCAGTATCAAAACAAATTTTTAAAGGAATAGTTCACCCAAAAAATAATTTACTCACCCTCATGATGTTTCCAAACCCGTATAAGTTTCTTTCTTATGTTGAACATAAAAATATTAATCAAACAGTTGACAGTAAAGTCGTAAGTCAATGGGGACTGACAACTGTTTGGAGTTTCAAAATTCTTCTAAAATATCTTCTTTGGTGTTCAACATAAGAACGAATCTTACACAGGTTTGGAACGACATGAAGTTGATTAAATTATGACAAAATATTCATTTTGGTTTGAACTATTCCTTTAATAGTGGCACTGTGTTTACAACCCATGTATTGCTTACATATAACTGTCTCTGTTTATTAGGATGGGACAGCAAAACACATTTTAACTTTGAAAAAATGTCACAGTTCACCTTTAACTACAGGCAACGGGCCTCATTAATCATCTCTCTCTTTGTGACTCCAGGGCCCAACTGTTACGTGAATGCCTCTAGGACCCAAGTGATCCCTGGAGGTGAGCCAGTGTGGGTCGACTCCTGTACCAAATGTCAATGTCATGACGGTCAGGATGCGGGTTACTGGGAAGGCAACCGCTTGGCAACGTGTTCCCATTTGCACAATTGCCAGCCTGACAAGGGGCTAAACTGAGAAAAGAGATCAAAAATAGGGTCATCTTTCATCCTTCTTTATACAATGGATAACAAAACTGGGCAGATATTCCAACCACACTTGCAGAAGAAAGTGTGGTGGCTATTTAGCTATTTAGTCTGTTATTATTATTCTTATGTTAACTAAGCATTGAACACCCATTTGTTAAAGTAAAATGACTTACTAAGAGGTATCTCCTAATAAAACAGACAATAGAGCTTAGTACTGAGACACCTTTTTGGACATGCATGCAAACATATTAACATCTACAGTACATTGGGCACTGTGTAGTGCACATTTGCATCTGCAAATGCAATGATCATCCGCTAAACTACATTTTTTATTGGTGTTTTTACACAATGATGTAGCATGTATGTTTATATTATTTTCTGCTTCAAAAGCCTGAAAACCAAAGTATTGAGAACGCAAGACTTACATTACTGCCATGCAGGCATGGAAACAGCTAATGTAGCATGAAATCCAAACAAACCTATCAAAAATGAATCATGTACTGTTTAAATAAAGCAGGCTCACTTTTGCTTGATTTCTGTTCTGACACCTCATTTTAAAAGCTGTAGTAATATTGCTTTTTTTTTTCGAGGACTGTTATTTGCGGCACTGACAGAATGTAAACAAATATAAATAAACCAAAACTGATCTATGTGTCTTGTCTTATTATCCCACATATGAAGTCAGAGGATGTTTGTGTTGTTATTTCTACTAGTTTATTGCAACATCTGTCACATCAAAAATAACTTTTTGAGAGGCAGATTATTGAGTTTCCTGCACAAGTTGCCATGTCCCTGAGCAGTGATTTGGACTGGTGCTGGTAAAATGTGGGTGTTGAAAGAATCAGGTGTAAATATGAGATTTATTACTTTGTTCTGATCCGTTTTGCCTCATAAATGACTTTTTACAGATTCCATATTCCATACACACAACAACAACCTTATAATATGGCATTCTACATTTGTTCCAACCCAGAAACTCAGCATATAAAGAGTAACCCATCATCAGATTCTTGTAGCATCAGATTTATTGATTGTATACAAAAAGTATGTTTGATATGACATAATGCATTCTATATAAGATATAGTATTTTGACATTCAATGTACAAAAAACCTTGATAGACACAGTAAGTTATTAAAAATGCACCCCAGGCATGAAGCCCTGAGGCCGTCAGTAGTTTCTTAAGCAAGTCATTGTGTAGGTGTGGAATACTTGCCCACTTCTGTCCCTCTCTCACATTTATAAGCATTGAGCGAGATGGAATACTTTTCCAGAGAATGACTGAGGGCAAAAGGGGGGATGGAGGAGAGAGGGTGAGCTTTACGTACACAAGTATGTGTGTGTGAGCTTTCAGGATGGGAGGGCCTGCTGACCCAAGAGTGATATAAAAGAACGGCATCAAAATAAAAAGCATATTCATTTGTGGCACCGGTGTGATTTTGCAAACTATAAAGCGAGAGTTGCTGAAGAATGGCATCCTGACCTCAAGGACTGGATTTGTGCTTTGCAAGGTTGGGAATGAGAGTTGTGCGAGCTTTACTTGATTGTATTGTTAGCACAAGAAATATGGGTGACTTTGGAATGGAACAGTCAGATGATCTACTGTAAATGTATAGACTTTTATAAACTGCAATGAAACATTTCTAATATAATCAAAAACCCTAAAGAATAATGCAATTATGTATCTACACTGTAGAATTTAAGCAGCTTTTTTTTTTTCATTGGGGCAAAAATAACAAATATTTGAATCACCAGACTAACTTAAAAAAATTGAGATTTTATAATGTTCCTCACTTATAAGAACCATATCTACAGATCCCACACCATCCAAATACATGGCCTTACTAGAAGCCCTTAAAGGTGTACTCAGTCATTTCGTACGTAATTATACATGTAAAATTTTTTTGTTGATCAAAAATACTGTAAAAACAGTGTTATTTTGAAATATTATTACAATTTAACCTGTGTTTTTTTTTTTTTTTTTACTATGTTAACTGTTAAAATATAATGTATTCCTGTGATGGCAAAGCTAAATTTTCAGCAGCCATTACGCCAATCTTCAGTGTCACGTGATCCATCAGATATCATTCTAATATGCTTGATATTTTTGTCGAAACACTGACACATGATTCGTTGATAGACAGAAATTTCAAAAGTCCATGTTTATTTGATAGTTAATTAAATCTATTTACTGTCACTTTTGACCACTTAAATTCATCATTGCTAAATAAAAGTATTATTTCCTTAAAAAAAAAAAATCTTTGAATGTTATAAAGATGCTGAATAATTTAAAGGGGCCATATGACGTTGCTAAAAAGAACATTATTTGGTGTAATGCAATGCGTTTTTGCGGTTTAAAGTAAAAAAAAAAAAAACAATTTTCAACATACTGTACATTACTGTTTCTCCTCTCTTCCCCACCTTCTGAAAGGCATGATTTTTACAAAGCTCATCGTTCTGAAAAGCGAGGTATTCTCTGATTGGCCAGCTATCAAGTGCTATGTGATTGGCTGAATGCCTCAAGCATGTGACTGAAATGTTATGCCCCTCACCGTACTGTGATGCCGTGTGTCCTGGCACAACAAGAAAAAAAAACAATAAAACCCATTATAAATGAGGCATTTGTTGCATCCACTGGGGACATAATTACTGATTATAATGACTTATACTGTCTTTTCACACGTTGTGTTACATATCATGCCGCGTAAACATAAAACCATTTATTTGTGATCGGAGAAACGACAAACAAAAAACGCTACTCTTCACTGGTCAAAACTCGCGTTTGAGTCATCAGTGGCAAATCCTTTACATTTTAAAACATACTTACAGGCTTTGAGTCAGAATCACCAGACTTTGCTTGCAAAGTTGGAATTGCCCCACTTTAGAAACATCCTTTGTGCACAGACAGCATTAGGCTACTCTCCCAGGTTCAGGAAACAGTCCTCCGTGAAATGCGCTGCACACATTTGAATATTTGGGTTGAACTGTTCTGGAACAGTGTTGTAAATACAGCTTAACCACTGATTTCTATTTGTGTCCTCTTTTAGAAGACCAAACAAAGTAGTTTTGCTTTCACAACTGAAGACACATTGTCTCCGCGACATGGTGCCGGCGGCGATAACAATACTGCAGCGAGAATAAAAGTTATGCCTTCTTTGAACATTTTAAGCGGCGTTTTGCAAATCTTCCCACACAGTGACGTAGACGTGGGTGGTGTGTTTAAACAAGGCATTTTAGGAGGGCATGGACGTGTCTTAACTTTTATAAAGAATATCTCTTTGGGTTTGAGACTGTCTTTTGCAACTTTATGGATCTTATCTATTCACAAACAGCTTGTAACACTCAGAAGAGAAAGGAAAATTCATTTTGTGTGTCATATTAGTGCAACCAACAAAAATTACTGAGTACACCTTTAAATCAATATAAAACAAATATTTTTTTCAGAAGAATGGCTACACATTATACACTATCATGCTGTATCAAGGCTGAAAGATCACATGCAACAATGTGCGTGAGGCCCTCAATATGTTGAACTTAGTTTCTGCTCACTCCATTTACACCATATGGACTGCATTTTTCATTTTGAAAAAAATTAAGATAATGTAAATGCACTCTGCAACATTGTGTCTTCTTCAGTTTAATACGTGCTTTGATACTTGAGCTCGAAAAGGAAGTAATCTCATTTACTCCAACAGAAACAGATTTCTATTTCATTCGCAAAGACACTTCAGGACGAGCGTAATGTCTTTTTAATAAGAATACTGGATTGAAATCTCATTCGTGTTGAAGGTTTAGGATTCACTGCATTCTACAGCAATGTTTCTCAGCATTTAAAATGCAGGTCACAGCTAGAATAAATATTAGTGAATATGATCAATGTGTGCACGGATGTCAACTTTTAAGGCTATTAACCCATGAAAAATCAAAGGGCTTGAGGCAAAACTGTGTCAGGTAAGTATTGATAGTTATTTTGCTTGATGGCCAATGTACAAATACAGCGTGACAGAAGTGATGCACTTGTAACAGACAGGTAGTGGTACCCATGAGACAGAGGTGATGAAATACTTAAGATGGAAACCATGTTAGTGACACAGTGACTGCTTGGGTCAGCAGTTAAGACAACATAATTGCACACACAAAAAAGAAATGGGTTGGAGAGGCTAAAATGAAAGGCATGAGGAGAAAGTGTATTTTAAAAAGGACAGGGAGAGTGGCTGGGCTCTCATTAATGACTTCCTATGTGCTGAAAGAATCGTTGTTAGCACAAAAGAAGCGTCTGCACACGGCGCAGAAAAGCCGATAAGAGAGAAAAAAAGAGCTCAAACTCTCCTCACATTTACCCCTAATAATACATCTGAAGGCATCAGCTTGGTGTTTTCAGGTAGTCAAATAAAAGGTGAAGAAGGAATAAGCAATGATAAAACAACTTTAAGAGGCTTGCAAAGTATTGTAAAGAAAAGCAGTTCAATACATTTCCTCAGATCTTTTTGGAAGAGGTGAATACAGGGTCCAAAATTAACATCAGCCAAACACCAAATGCAAGTGAAAATCAACATTACATTATGTTGAATAATGAAAATCAGATAAATCTTATGTTCATCTATGTTTTCGTTTTTTATCTGTTAAGCTTTTTGTCCTCTGTTCAAAAGTGGTCGGTCGGTAAGATTGTTTAGTGGTTTTGAAATTCATTAATGCTGCACGTATTCGATTGAAAATACATTAAAACTGTAATGTGGTGAAATATTACAATTTAAAATAACTTTCTTTTTTTATTTTAATTTGTTTGTAAAGCATTCACTGACCAAAAGTATTAATGTTTTTTAAAAACATAGCTTACTGACCCAAAACTTTTGAAAGGTAGTGTATGATTATTACTCACATGAACATGAAACAACTATGTTCTTATAAAAACTGATTATTGGCCTGCATGATATAATTAAAGCACAGTCTGTAAATTTCCTCAAATAACTCAAATTGGAAGTTGTGACATTGAGTTTGGACCCTGGGTGAATATATATAATATATAATATAGGACATATCAGAATATCATTTAAATAACACTTCCAAAGATGATCATCTAAAGAGGCGCGAGACTCTTAAAACTGAATGACGGGAATTATTTGATCAAAGCAGCCATTGCTAACTTTTAAAAAAGACTTGATATATGAGTGATCTAAATATGAATCTTTGAGGCAAATGAAAGTAAACAAAGAAAGAGTGGCTCATAGCACAGTCAGTTTTGAGCAGGTGGAGATAGATACAGAGGTTTGATCATCAGTGACTTCTACAGAAGCTCCTCTATCTCTCAGCAAAAGTTCTCACCGTTTCTCCAGGCGTCTACTTTAGCGCCAATCCATTTATACCTTATTGACTGACAGTCATGTGCTTGTAGGACTAGTCCAGCTCCAGTCTAATTACATCACATAGTTGTTCTCCAAGTTCCAATGAAGACATCCCAGTGCTGAGACGTGTTTTGATGGTTGACAACAGTCCCGAGAGACGATGCAAAATCAAAGAGAGCGCAAGATAGAGACACAATCCAAAGGAGCCAACTTCAAGCACTGATCAATCAACCTCACATGATCAACCAACATCTGAGATACGAAAGAAGAGATTTGAACACTGCAAGCATCGCAGGTACAAAGACACATTCGCTTTTGAAATGTACAGTATGTTCAGACTGATTTACATCAAGTGACCAGGCTGTTCTTCGCAGATCAACGTCACTTCCCAAAACCAGAACTGAACGATCCTCCTGTTAAGAGCCTAAAAGCTCGAATTAATCCTCAAGGTCTGATCAAAACAGCCATTGGATTGTGATGATGATATTTCTGTCCCTCCAGACACTGTGCACATCTCGATCTGAATCAGGATATGAATCTACAGTACATCGCTGGATCCACATCAAGCTTCCATGTATTCCTGAGAACTAACCTGTTCAGCATATCACTGCTGTATCATAGGAAGGTGACCCTGGGCAGAGTTTGTGTGTGTGTGTGTGTGTGTGTGTGTGTGTGTGTGCTGAACTTTAAGAAGATCATGGTATCCTCGGTCCAGAACCGATAGCTCTCTATCCTTTGAGGGGTCTGGGTGGAGGCTTGCCGATCTCTACGGAAATGTTGGTGTAGAGCGGGTATTTCTTCACAGACACCACTCTGTACATCAGCGAGCTGATCCCATCTTTCCTCATGGTGTTCTTGGTGTTCTGGATCTTACTGAACCTGGGGAAAGAACAAGAAATACAAGCAGTGTTAGCTGTGCTATGGTTTTCAGAAACATAAAAGGACTCAAAGTGGACTTGATGAATCTTCTCATCTATTTTTCTATATAATGATGGTATAGACGGATTCAGCTTCAAAAAGCACAAAAGCAGTCCGAAAAAAAGTCAACAGCTTATCAGTGGTGCACTACTCTTAGAGAGACATTTTTGAACCTTATTAACCCCTTAAAGGTTCATGGAAGTACCTTAAGGGTACATGCAGTATGCAATTTTTGGAGGAAGATGAGGTAAAAGTTGAACCATTAAGAGTACTGGCCCAGTTACAAGCTGTTGTAGCCCTGAAGGTAACATTTTAGCAATTTTTTTTCTGACTGCAAAAATCATGATGAACTAATCTTCGACTTCTCAGAACTAAACACCATGATCTGCACGAAATGTGCAATGTTTGAGTTGAAATCTGCAGATGAAGGTAATCATTTAAAAGCGCTACCTTTGGGTCTTTTCATATCACAGGATTAGGATTTGGCTTCAAGAGACTTGGGATATAATGGAATGAGTCAAAAATGACTTTTTTCATCCTTCTATAGTGCTTTTGAGAGTCCACGTTCACCAGAAAAAAAAAAGAAAAAAAAATTAATGAAATAATAACACACAGATTTGGAACAAGTTTTGGGTGGAGTATTACTTCGCCAAATCTCAAGCCAAATGTTTGTTGTAAATGTTCTATCGCTCAATTGTAAGAAAGAAGGCATACTTGTAAGTCACCAGCAAATGACAATGTCAAATCAATTGAAGTATCATAATATGGATCACTTACATGCATGCTCTAACATACCAGTGTCAACCAGCAGGGGGTGAAATAACATTTGTAAAGGTGCACTGCACCGAGCATCATTCTCACAAAGGAAAAAAACAAATGGTCCTCACAAAAGATTTCCACTGTATCAAAACACTTTTTTTTACACTATAAAAAGAAAAGAAATTAGCTTTATGCTGTGGTCACTGTAAGATAAGAGAAAATGAGACAAGAGCGTATCAGAATCCCAGTGGTTTATCAATAAAATAAGAGGTTCTTTAAATGTAATGAGCTCAGCTAGAAAAACAAAACACCGGAGTATTCAGGAGCTCTGCTTCCCCAGCACTGTTTTATATTACATCTTAACCTCTCATCTCTTAAGACACTTAAACTGAAATACTACATTTTAACATTTCAGCCTAAACCGGAGAAGAACTGTACTAAGAAATAGCATAATTACTTTGAAAAATGCCACAAAAGTGGGAAAGGGAGTCCAGGTTGTCTGTTTCTGCCACACTATCAACTTCTGAATCAATGTAGGTACCACGAAAGCTATCACGGAGTCTGCAGATAATGATTTATGTACACTGCTTGAGTGAAATTAAAGCATTTGATAGGGCTCACACTGAACTAGAGTTAATATTCATGTGTGTAGCAGCACGAAGGAAGGTTGATGAATAGAAGCCTGGTTCCTCCGGAAAGCATAAGATCTTATTATGGAGGCTGATGCCCTTCTGCGGAGTGACCGACCGAACAAAGATGGCTCTGGCAGTAACAGAGCTGAGGAGAGGGCCACCATTCATCAAGTCGAACAACTCTTCTTTTTAAATAAGGGTGCTTTAAGTGTTGTTTTGTTTTATTTTCCTGTCACACAGGTTTAGGTCATTTGTTTTTTCGAGATGCAGTATGACTGAGAAGAGTAAGTGGCTGCGTTCCTCAAGCGCACCCTTATTTAAGAAGAAGAGTTGCTCGACTTGATGAATGGTTGTCCTCTCCTCAGTTCTCTTACTGCCACAGCCGTCTTTGTTCGGTCACTCCGCAGAAGAGCATCAGCCTCCATAATGATAGGACAGTGTAGTAATGTAGTTTGCATTTGTTATAATGTAGTTATATACATTTGTTCTCCATCTCACTTTTTTACTGTAGCACTTAAATGCAATCTTTAGCCAATATCAAAATTAATTAAAAATGTTGTTTATTTTGTGCATATTATACATTATGTTGTGAGGTCTTTACACACAGTTCTAAACAAATTCCTAGAGAAATTAAGCCAAAATCGATATATTAACACAGAAATGATAAGAGAAACACAACATAAGTCATGTTTGAAAGTGCTATATAAATAAATGGCAGTAATCCACAGCATTCCCCCAAATCAGCTTTCTTCCTCAAATTTCCAGCTCGGTTTTTAGAGGCGGTCATGTTTGAGACTAAACCTCGTCACGTACCAACGAGCCATCTTAGAATAATCCCCACAAGCCGCTAATGAAGGCAATAAAATCGAAATGACTTCGCATTATTCCCGTTATGGTGCTAATCAATTATTAATCAGATGCCCAGATGAGTTGTGACTGATGGGTGTCTGGGTGGGTTATATCAGCCCTGGCAGAGTCAGGGAGTGTTTCAGAGGATGCTGTGGAGATCCATCAGTCTCTGACCACACTTCCTGATATATTGATTGTCATCGAGCCGCAGTGACTGCCCACGTCTGCATCAGTCTGTGGATGTTCATCATCATTCGGCTACACACTCACAGTAAATGGGGCATTAAAGTAAAGCTTTTTTTCCTGAATTTATTTTAGTGCTGTCAAATCGATTAATAGCGGTTAATTGCATCCTGAATAAAAGGTTGTGTTTACATAAAATCTGTGTGAGTGCTGTGTTTTTGGACAGCAAGGTTTTTAAAGACTTCTCTTCTGCTCAACAAGCCTGCATTTATTTGAACTAAATTCAGCAAAAGCAGTAATATTGTGAAATATTTGTACTATAATTTAATAAAATGATATTTATTCCTGTGATTTCAAAGCTGAATTTTCATGATCCTTCAGAAATCATTCTAATATTCTGATTTACCGGTTAAAAAACCTTTATTGTTATTATTATTTTTTTATTATTATTAACATTATTAACAGCATTTATCTGAAACAGAAATGTTTTGCAACAATATAAAAGTCTTTACCATCACTTTTGATCAATTTAATGCATCCTTGCTAAATAAAAGTATTGATTTCTATAATTTCATAATAAATATATAATTATTTAAATATACTGACTCCCAGCTTTTGAATGGTGTGGTGTGTAATGTTACAAAAGCTTTTTATTTCAGATAAAAGCTGATCTTTTGATCTTTCTATTCATCAAAGAATCCTGAAAAAACTAAAATGTGCACAACTGCTTTAAATATGGATAATAATAATACATGTTTATTGAACAGCAAATCAGCATATTAGAATGATTTCTAAAGAATCATGTGACTGGAATAATGATGCTGAAAATTTTGACATTGTCATCACAGGAATAAATGTCAATTTGAAAATATATTCAAATAGAAAGCAGTTATTTTAAACAGTAAATATATTTTAGAATATTACTACTTTTGATGCATTTTGAAAAAAAGGAAGGTTTAGTGAGTAGAGGATAATTATAAAAAAAATACATAAAAATGTTTTTTTTGTCCAAAACTTTTGACTAGTAGCGCATGTATCTAAAAACACATACACTGATGTATATATTAATTGTTATATGTTATTGTACAGATATTATGCAAACATAAGCTTTTATTTTAGATGTGATTAATCACGATTAATCGATTTGATAGCTCTAATTTTTATTTATTTATTTTACTGTGTTTATAACATTAGGAACCATGGGTCACTGAACATTTATTAAAAAAAATAATAAATATTTAATAACACATTTTGTTTGTTAAATATTATTTTTTATTCATTTTGTAAGTATATAACCTTCACTGTACCTGTAACCTGCTTATTCCTCCAAAGTTTTCTTAGAGGAGCCCTGGGTTAATTGAAAAGCATTAAAAAATGTTTCCGCAAACGATAAAGTGCACATTTTCCGGTCTGATGCTAGTACCAAAGGTGGATCTCAGCGACTGACTCTGCATCATTTTTCCCATTTGAGACAGAACACAAACAAACGACCTGTCTGTGACAACAGACCCGCTTTAGCGTGACATGTTTCAATTCATTAACTTCAGTACAGTCTCCTCATTCATTTCTACCCAGCGCTCTTCTGTCATCTCCAGCAAAAATGAGTTTAGCATGCACTCGTGGCTCTCGGGGTGGGCCACGCTCATTACTTCAATTGTCTGAGCCACTTGTAAGAAAAAGACAAAAAGAACGAGGAAGAGCGGGACATAAATAGAGAGACAGTAAGTGAGTGCATGAGAAAGAGAGCAAGGGAAAAAAAGAATGAGAATGAAACTGAGCAAAAGCAAATAAATCTCTGACTCTTATTTTTGAACAGTTAGAGCTGAGTGAAACCTCCTACCAGAGAAAAGACCAATCCTAACTTTTAATGGCATTTCTTTTGCTTCTGTCTCACCATTTCGCTCAGAGCCATCCCAAGATTGACAAGCACCAAGAAAGAGTGGACCAACCTGCAATTGTGGGAATCGTTTTGCAATTAGTTGCTCTGCTGTGAAGCTTTTCTACCTGGGAAAGATCCAGCCACGGATGGGTTTATCGACTCATTGATTGGGCTATTTTACACCCAGTGATATCTGAGCTATTCATGCATTAAAAACCTCCGTTCTGGCATAAACACACATAATCCTATTTATGAGAATGAGTGCATCTTAAAAAAAAAAAAAAAAAAAAAAAGTCTTTTGACGGAGATAATTCTAAAATGTTCAGTATTTCATGTCCTCTGTCAAATTTTACTAACAAAATGATATCATTTGTAGTTTTTCTTTTAAAATAAAGATATCCTTTTAACTGCCAATCTGTAAAAATATATCATATACAGAAAGTTACATTTAAACGTGAATAAGAATAAATGGAGAAAACGTAAAAAAAGAAAGAAAGAAAAACTGGAAAATATACATATAAACATACCAAACATGTTAATATAAACCCAAGAAACTGTGATCTGCTTTTGATATAAAAAATAAAGTAATACAATTCATTGGCTTTAAATATAATATAATAATTTAAATGGCAATTCAGTGCTGAAACAACATTAGGTTCATGCTGGTTTTGTGTTGGTAGACCAGACAGACAATGCTGTTCATCATCAAAACTTGCTGATCGTAAAGGAAGGTCTTTATAGAGACAGCCAAGAACAGTTAGCAAATAACACACATGCGGTTAAAAACCCATGCTAGTGTTTGGAGCAGTGAATTGAAATGTCTGTAAA
Organism: Carassius gibelio; assembly: GCF_023724105.1. NCBI lineage: Eukaryota > Metazoa > Chordata > Actinopteri > Cypriniformes > Cyprinidae > Carassius > Carassius gibelio. The sequence continues at coordinate 20,493,043 of NC_068397.1, forward strand.
ATGTCAGTAATATCAAGCTATGTCAGTTATACAGTATATATTTGCCATGCAAAGAGCTCTGTTGTGCTTTAGATCAATAAGTGGTGTGGTTTAACACTTCCTAACAGAGGCAGGGGGGGTTGACTCTTTCACACTGGTGGCAGGAGAACAGGGTCTTACCTCTGGGGGTTTGGCTCATTGTGCTTGTCTCTCTCATGCTTGATCATCCTGTAGCGGCCGATTCTCACGTCGGGCCGAGACACTTTCATCCCATTTAGTGTGATTCTGAGAACAGCAGAGAGAACTAATGGTTAGCGTGTGTGAGGTTTCATATCAACTGACTGACTCGACACACACAGTCACAACATCGTCTACTTTGTACTTGTTTATTTGTGTGTCCATGTTCCCATACTTTTAAAGTATGTTTCAAATCTGATGCAGATCTTGCATACAGCACTACATCCACCAAGCACAACAGTGAAAACAATCTATCCAACCTCATATTAAATTACAGTGCACATAATCTAATCTAATCTAATCTAATATAATATAATATAATCTAATCTAATATAATATAATATAATATAATATAATATAATATAAAATAATATAATATAATATAATATAATATAATATAATATAATATAATATAATATAATATAATATAATATAATATAATATATGTCACAGACGTAGTGCAGAGATAGGCGCTCTATGAAGAAGATGTAAAAATCCAAGGTACTACATTTAAATTCACCAACATAAACACAGGTGCTCACAGGATAAATACTTCAACACTACTATCAAAGAAAGACCTTCAATACCAGACACCAATTTAGGAGAAACTGAGAGCTTAAATAGAGCCACCAACCAAGAACTAAACAAGCAGCACCTGAACTGAGTACTCAGTCAATTAGCAACTACAGAATCTAAACAGACAATGAACAGAGGAGAGCATGAACTAAATACCGGACTAGAAAACTGTTAAGAGTGCAACAAGATAAAATAAAACAAGACAGGAATCCAGATCAAAACAAACTCAGATTATCACAATAATATAATATAATATAATATAATATAATATAATATAATATAATATAATATAATATAATATAATATAATATAATATAATATAATATAATATAATATATGCAACAACAACAATTATTATTATTTATTATTGTGAACTTTTGTAATAATAATTCTGAAATGTTGATAACAACAACAACAATGAAACTATTATTATTATTATGGCCTTTTTAATATTAATTGAGAATTGTTTATAATAATAATAATAATAATAATAATAATAATAATAATAATAATAATAATAATAATAATACATGTTTTATTATTATTATTATTATTAGTAGTACTTTTTAAATTCCATCATATCTAATTTTTAATCAATAGCATTAATTAAAATATTTAATTGTCAAAAAAAAACAACATCAACAATTAAAATTGTAAAAAAAAAAAAAAAAATCATTAGTAATTTTGCCGTTGAGATTAAGAACAATGTCCTGTCAAACACAAAATACTTTTAATAAATGCTATTAAAGTATATAACTGTGAAATATGAACACGAACATGATCCTGAATGTAAAGAGTGTTGAAGAAGCAAACTATCAGAAATATTTTTAATGGTAGACCCTCTTAGGAAATTCAGTGCTGAGATTAGGTCCAGGCTGGTTAATTCTGGTTTTGTGTTTTTTTTATTATTATTATTATTATTATTATTAACATTGTTTTTGTTATTATCATTATTATTGTTGCAAACTTTTTATAACAATTTAGAAATGTTGATAATAATAATAAACTATTTATTATTATTTTTATAAATATTATTAAAATGTCTTCTAAGACATCTGTGTATTGTTTGCCTACTGTTTTGCATACCTTACTGCTTTAACAAACTACATTTTGATATTTTATATTATTTTTTTACCATTATACGTAGTATATGCATATTCAGACACATATATTCAGATATTGTGTGCACTCAAAAGACCATTTAGTTACTGTCGAAGAAGACAGTAGTTGACATTACTATCAGTGACTTTGGGGCTTTCACTAATTAACAAACAATGAACTTCAAGCAGCTACAGCTTATCAAAGACTCGCTAACCCACACGAATACCAGAAAATGTCAAATAATGAGCAAGAAACAAGGCAGAATGAAAAAAAAACGAAATAAAAGTCAGTAGCTGAGAACTGTGTCGGCAACGTTTGCTTAAGAGAGCAGCCAGACCAGGCAGCTCTACACACACCCAGCCTGGAGTACAATCCCATTTGTTTGAGTAACTACAGCTTAGAGCGAACAATCCAACCATTCTAATCTCCCTGCTTGGCTCCAGGTCTTGGCATTAGTGCAAATCTTATGTTTGTCATGTGAGCATCGTGTCGTTCGAGCTTTGAGCCTCACGCTGCATTTCTGAGGAACAACGCCTCTCTTAAGTAGTAAGTATTTGATTAGATGGAAATCCTTCCGAAGAGAATAAGGGCATGCCTATTTGTGTGTGTTTGTGTGGGCTTTTATGATTTTGTTTAATATTTTATAGACCTCATCCTAATAATACAAGAGCAAGGCCTTTGTCATAAATAATGCAGCTCGGAGGATTGAAAGTAATCTTTGGGAATTCTTGACCCAGAAAGCAAAGGAGATTTCAGAAGGCCTGAGATTATAATAAGAGAAAAGACAATGTTATCAATGGACAACGCACAAGAGAGTGGATTTAGAAATTTCACTGAGGACGAAACTGTAAGCATGAAAGTGACCACATTTACATACACATTTATTTACTAATTTTTTATCTAAATATTAAATCAACAAGATGGTACATTAAGGACCATAGAAAGTACCTCATCTTTAAAAAAGCACTATTTAGAGTGAAGGTACTATGATATATACAGTACTACATTACACTGTAATTTAGTTGTAAATAAAAGATTAAAGGAATAGGTTTTCTTTTTGTTAATTAACTAGCAATGTTTGAGTGAAAAGTAAATCCTACACCAAAGGTTTTCATATTTATATATTCTATGGCATTTGTATGATATCAGTACTGACATATTAACATGCTAAATAACCAAATAAACATATTTACTAATTCAAATTTTAATTACAGTTTGTTTGAAGGTAATTGCTGTGCTACTATTGGCACCATACTCATAGTCCCGCCCCCAAAGTCATGTAATTGGTAAAGCAAATGCAGCTCATACAATTTTCGTTACAATTTTTATTTTTTTGCTGTCTTGCTGTCCATTAAAAAATATAAACAGTTTGTTGGCAAACAGTTTCTCGTGCTTTTATTACTTCTCATGTGTTTCATGGTTTAAACACAATTCTAGCTAAACTTCTTGAGGTCCGTAAAAAAATTATTAAAAATAAAATTGTATTCAAAATGTTGAAAAAACAACAACAATTGAAAATAAGTATTCTTAAGAACCCGTTTACGGCAAGAAAGATAACTATAAAGATAACAATAATTTTTCTCAATATTAAAGAATAGCAGGGTCTACACCACAACTTTAACAATGAAGGCACAGAGAAACAATATCACTGGAATCACTTTCAAAAAAAATTTTTTTCAACTGATGAACGATAAAAACACAGACAGCCAATTGGAATCAATCCTGCTGAAACAAGATAGAGAATTTAAAGCGGCAGACAAGAGTGCATTTACAATAAATGGACAATATATAGTTATCTTTATAGTTATCATTTTTGCTATGAACAGGCCTTAAGAATGTTCTGAAAACTGGTTTTCGATGTTTTTCAGATATTTCACTGGACAACAAGTACAATTAAGTATGTCAACGATTATAGATATCTGAGTTTAGATATTTTACAGTACAAAAAATATGGATTATGAAAACTGTATTTTGCAGTGTAAGAACCCTGCCTTATTGTGAAATTCCTCATTTCTGGGTGTGAGGTTGATTTTAATCAAGCGATTTTTTAGCCCTTCTGCTCTGATTCGTGTTTTGGCTGGAATCAGTCCAGTTCCAGGTATCTGAGAAAGGCAATAAAAAGACAACAACAACAACAAACAAAAGCTCTGATAACTGTGTCCATATTGGTAATTACTGTTTGGTTGGCTCATGTTCATGGTCACCTGCAAAAATTTGGCTAAACAGCCATGAGCCTCAAGTGAGATGAGGGTTAAATGCCTTGGAGCCGGATTTGTGTTCATTATTATGCACATTATACACACATATTACTGTATTCATTCGCCGAGCATTTTCACATCCTACTGGACGATTTATTCACAGCAGTGTCCCTTGAACTCTTTGGCCTTTAACGCTTGATTTAGACAGCGGTGATTACTCTGGGGCTGCCATGTTTTGAGAGTCGTCTGATTCGGGGGAAAAAGCAAAATGCTGTGCCGTTGAAGACCTTGAAAATCTATGCCAAATATCTGAAAGTTTTGTGACTTCCTTGCCACCACATAGACAAATGAGTTTATTTTTATGTTAGGAACAAACAAAGGATGCTACTAAATTAACCTCAGCCTTGGAGGCAAAAAAATGCATTAAAACACTTTCAGGAAGACAGCAAAAGTGGAAAACAGGTGGGGGAACACTCATTACTCATACAAAACAAAAGCAAACAGCATCACTATTGTACCATAATAACTCACAGTGTTTCTATTAGTCAACAAGACAATTTTGTGATTAAGAGAATGTTTGTCTGAATGCTGACGTAAAAATTCATAACGTTGACTGAAGACCTGTTTTGGCCTGTAGTTTCTAATTGGATTAAGTGAGAATTTTTCTACATGTCCTTCCGTTCTTCCTCCCTGCAGTTCATTTAATTGCATTAGACTCTCGGAGTGGGGGAGAATTGGAATCATTACTATTACTTCATGGCTTGCTGGCAGAGCAGAAATGAGAGAGGAGCAGAACAGAAGACAAGTCAGACATAGAGGGAGAGACAGAAGGTGAGGGAAGTGAGGGAAAAGTGAGAGAAGAAGGGAGGGACAGAGGAGTGGTCATACAATATGGCAGACAGACTGACCTTGTCTGGCGCTCTTCTTCCATTACAGCCCTCTCCAAACACACTCTCCTTAACGTATTAATAATACGTTTATAATAATACATTGTATTTATTCACAGGCACAGACATTTCCGTACATTCACGTTGTTTCCACACACATTCACACACTCAGCAGGCGGTTGTTTTCATTTATTTATTTATTTTTCATGCAGTCCTGTTCGGAATCGCAACTTGACTTTTTTTTTTAATTAACAAATTCATACGTGCTTATATAGGCTCCTTTGGTGTCTTTTTGGAGTTTGTAAGTCTAAATTTATCTTGAAAAAAGCTTGCAGAAAATACAGACTTTTGAGAATCACCCTTTAATCTTTTGGTTTACTTTGCTGGATATATCAAATGATGACAAAATAAACATTTGAAACAAGATAAATTGTCTATGCTTAATTTCATAGTGTGCGATTAATTTCGCAATTTAATCACACAAAAAAGGATTTGATTGATCTGATTAAAATGTTTTATTGATTGACCCAACAAGACAGCCACTGTTCAGCATTTTACTGACATTTTGTCTGCTGTAAAAATTATACTACAGTATGAAACACCATCAAAACATTTTAATGTGTACTCCTGATGCTGAAGTCATGCATCTCCACATGTCCATTGAGTTGCACAGACTCGAACAGGGATTGGTGAACGCTGTCAAAGACAGGCTCTTCATTTCAGCCCATTCTTCCTAAGAATAGTTCATAACTATTCAATTTCAACTTAAAATCCACAGTAAAACACACCTGTCTACTGCCTTCCACTTTCTCGTTCTTACTGAATTGTAAAGGGAAATGTCCCTCCAGGGCTTCCATCTTTTCCAACTACACAAATGTTGAAAATCAATGAAAGAATGATGGGCTATTTCTCTGTCCACATGGCCAGAGGGGAGAGCAAAACTCTCCAAAAGCTTTTTTGACTTCGCTTTTTGTTTCAAGCCAGTCGGATGGAACATTTGCTGTGCATGAGGCCAGGACACAGTCATCTGAGTCCACTATCCTCCCTCACACACATCCCTCTGGGCTATTTCTATCCACAATGACTTCACTCTTCCAATGCATGCAGCGATGACCTTCTGGCCAGCTTGCAAAGCATGATAGTGGCTGTACTTTCCATTTTATGGATAATGCCTCTTATGGTGACTTATTTAAAATAGGATTGTTATTATGAAGCTGACATAAAATAAACTACTTCTTGGTGCCAATAGCCAATAGTGTACCGACATACAGCACAACTGTGCTCACGGCGATCCGAGTTCCAATCCAGGCTCGTGGTCCTTTGCCGATTTCTCTGTCTACTCTACACTGTCCTTTCCAAATAATGGCATAAAAAGCCCATAAATAAATCTGAAAAAATAAATAAACTACCTCTTGACATCAAATGCAAAGGATTGTCCACATCTGGAGTTTGATACTGTATTGCCGTCTAGATAATGATCATAAAGAGAGATATGCAGAAAAATTGAGCAAAGGATGAGTTCAATTTACTTTGTCTTTCATGTGAAGTCACAACAGTAAACTATAAAATTGTATGTACAAAGAAAACTTCATGTGGAAGCTCAAATGAAGCTCAGTTAATTTACTTCCTAAATACTTTGTAAATATGCTCTTTTTGCAACAACACACTAAAGTTGATAAGTAATGCATTTATAAAGAATTCTAAACTGTATTAAAATTGTGAACTAAATATATATATGCTATTTTAATACATATATATAAAAAAACTATTCAAAAGTTTGGTTTCAAAAATTTTTTTTAATAAGATTTCTTTTTTTATATATATACATTACTTTTATTCAACACATTAAATTGATAAAAAAGACTATAAAGAAGACATTGCTTAAAAAAAATCTATTGAAATAAAAATATATTTTTGTATCTATTCATCAAAGGATCCTAAAAAAGTAACCAAGGTTTTCAAATCTTTTCAATTTAGGAAATAAGAAAATTATTGAGCACCGAATCAGAATATTATAATGATTTCTGAAGAATCATGTGACGCTGCAGACAGTAATTACAGTAATGGCTGCTGAAAACTCTCTACCACCGGAAGTTAAAAATTATGTTTACAAATCTATTAAAATAGAAAAAAATTATAGTTTTGATCAATGTTTTTTTCTTCTTTAAAAAAAAGTCGCACTGGCCCCAAACTTTAGAACGGTAATATAAAATGTTGATATATATTTCATTTTCATTAACTATATAAAAAAAAAAAATTGAAAAAAATTGAAGAACATTTTAGAAGGAAACTGCCTTAAGTTTATAAATATAATACATGGTTACACTGGCTTCTCGTCAATAGTGGCTGACCATAGCTTCTCCGTATCAGTGTACTCTAGTATCTTTGAGCAGGACTGCCACTAGTTCTTCCTTATGGCTAGAAGGTACAGTACAGGAACAAGTGTACTACTGCAGGATCAACTACAGCAAGAAACAAAGATTCTGCACTTTAATACCAGCTGCACTTCACAAACACAATCTAAAAACCCAGTCAACAGAGATACAAACAGCACTTCTCTTCTAAAGCAGCACATCCGCCAAGACTGACAAATTTTAAGAAGCCAGGCTGCAGAATTTTGAGTTTGCACAGGAGAATGTCCATTGGCACTTGGGCTCACGCTGTCAGACCAGTGACCTTCAAAGATACGGGAAGAGAGGAAGTTGTTCTGACAGGCACTGGGAATCCCTGGAGCCCCAGCAAACTGGCTCCAGAGAAGTGACAGTATGTTCAAGTAAACTTCCACCCAGAGGACCTAAATGGGTGAGCGTCAGAGTCTGTGCGTGTATGTCCACCAGTCAGATGGGGAATATGAAGCAGTACGCACAGCTGGGTCCACATGCCATTTACTCTTACATCTTGACTTTGAACGACTTCTCATGACTGCACTTTAGGCCACTATTTTGCCACACTGTCTTTTAAGCAAGAACTTGTTCATTAAAGCTATACCGTAGATCTTGTCAACTACAGTAGCCTCAAGAAGTATTTGGTAGAACTAATTTGTGAGAAGCATTTTTGTAGTTACTGGACCAAAATAATTTTGTATTAAATTTGTGAAGTCAAGTTCTAGTTACAAGTGTATTGCATACCTGCAGTTCATAACATTCAGTTTGAAAACTAGAAAGTGTCCAGACTGTCTTCTATTTAAACAGTATACTTAAAAAAAAAAATCTAATATTTTACACAATATTAACATTATTTTAAATGAAATGTTTTGCTTTATGTATTATTCTTTGTATTAAAAGGAAAGAGGCAACAGTTAATGGTTTGCATTTTTGTCATTACAATTTGCTCATAATTACGACATTTTCCAATGATCTCAATTTAACAAAAGCAGTTTTCTTAAGACCCTGACTTCAAAGTAGTTTTCTCTTGTTTTTGTCTCTTGTTGCTTTCTTGGCAATGTCTGCATTATAGATGAACACATTTATGAGAAATTCTCTTTTGAGAAGGGGGCACCAACTTTGTTATTGAAGATAAACTACAACGACTCTGAGATCACAAGAAAACTAATTTTGTTATATTTACTGTAGCTCATGAAAAGACAAGAAAGAAAAATGAATGCATGGCCACTTAAGGATACTAAAAAATAATTGTAGAAAAAAAATTAATCTGTTTCCTAAATTTCTGAAGGATAATGTGACACTGAACATTGAAAAAAAAAAACTATTTATTTTAGTTACATTTAAATTATATATATATATATATATATATATATATATATATATATATATATATATATATATATATATATATATATATATATATATATATTTGAAAATTTGTCATTCAAATTTGTTTATTTAAATGTAGCTAAAATAAATGTATTTCAACCACTTACAGTACCTTAAATATTAATTTTTTGAATAAATTTAATTAATTAGTTTTTTTTTTTTTCTTCAGGGAAGACTGCAGTAATGGCAGCTGAAAATACAACTTTTCCACCACAACACAAAGTTTATATGTATTGTATAAATGTATATAGTTTATAGGATATTTATGTGTGTGTACAGTTTTTATGATATTTCACAACTTTACTACAGTATGTACAACTTTACAGTGTTTTTGACCAAATAAATGCAGCCTTATTTCAACACAACTAAACAATCAAATGAGCAATAAGAAAATCCAAAAAAGATCAACAGTTAATGCGCATATAAATGTGCAATAAATATGCATGCAAAATACATAATTAGAACTCCTTCAAAACAACATCAAGCTTTTTAAATTCTCCCAAAAATAAACAACTCCGTTTCAGTTCTCGTTCAGAACGAGATCTCAAGGGAGACTGATGCTTTTTTTGTGGATATCAGGCTATAAAGCTTACTTTTACTTATATAATCTATTAATCATTCCAAAAAAAGCAGTGGGCTAAGGCAGGAAAAGATAATGTGAGAGGTGTGTTTTATCACACTATCCAGTTTCCACTTTTTTCTACTGTCAAAGGAACCCCAAACAACTGAAAAGAGTGACATATGGGACATATCTCCACGAATGTTATCGCTGTTGCAAGAGCGCATGTGCCCTGATATACTGCAGGTTTTTCTATCTCATCACCTCTGCGGGGAAAATGATAGCTAGTGAACACGCAGCTATTCATTATCTGAAGAGACAGGCATCAGACAGCAGAGCGTCATCTATTCATACGTTTCTGTCTGGACATGGTGTAGATTTGTGAGTGGCGAGCGAATATACAGCTGCTCCCTGCAGAGCTGCATATGCCAGAGAAAGAAAAAGAGGTAAAATCAGCACAAGGAAACTGTTCAGAGACAAAGCGACTGTCTTTGATGATGCATGCTTACTTATGACTTTTTTAAAAGCCTGTCTACCAGACCTCAAAACAAAATGACATCCCAGAAAGCTGGTCAAAGTTTGCAAAGGTCTACAAGCAGTGAATCTACAGATGTGATTCATTTAATTCAAGAGAAATAAAGGGCCATTTATTCTCTTCAATGTATTTGAATATTGCGGTTTTTCACCGAAGCTGTAATGTGTCACAAATGACATTTGACAAATAGTTAAAACATGTGTAGTGTGTTATTGAGAATCGCAGTGACACATTTTTGGCATAACAGCAATTACAGCAATCATAAATAACTCAAAATATGTGCAATTCATGTTTGAAAACAGCCATTTGCCAGCATATCAGTCATCTTTAAAATGTTTTGTTCTAGTACCACATGAAAGAACCACTAGTCAAAGCAACATTTACGTTATTACCTAATTTTAATTCTTTCCTTTTAACTTAAGCAAGGAGCTTAGACCAATACATAATTGAAATAAAACCTTTGAAGCCTTTCTCCCTTATAAAAGCTTCTCCTTTGCTGCCCATGTTCCTGAAACTGTGATGCTGTATTTTAGTAACCACCCAAACAACTGAACTATTAATTATAAAATGATTAAGTAGAGGTTTTCGAGCTTTTTCATGCTAAAGAGATTCAAACATGCCAATCCTTGTGTGAGGGACCACTTTCAATAAATATCTCAAATAACAATAAATTTGACTAATTTGTAAAAATTTCCTCACAAGTTTGGAAGCCCTAATTTAAAAATAAAAATTCACCTATCATTTTTTTAAATGCATGTTACTGATCTTATTGCAAACGATTCATCAATGCCTGCATTTTATTTTTTACACATTCTTTGACCTCATAACCTTCAGTGAAACTGCCCTGATCTTCAAGACATACTTCTCTGGAGTATGTCGTATTCAAGCTCATATTCATCCGTCTTTGGTTTTGAACTCCCACATCTCAGCCCTGCATATTATCTTTTCCAATCTCTTTTCTTTTTTTACACTCACAATACGTCATAATACAAAAGAAAAAAAGATCTGACCCTACTCCCATTTGATCCCAATTCTAAAGGACCAGACCTCGGACATTTATAAAAGAGAAAAACAGCATAATTATAGTCTTACCTGTTGTAAATGTCATCATCTTCACCTCCCCAACCCCAGTACTCATTAGGGAAGCCATTGATTTTGAGGAACTGTTTTTTGCTAAGGCCGGACACCCCTCCAAAGTACCCCGCATAAGGTAGCCTGCAAGAGGGAACAGACCCCAATCATTCTTATTCAGTTGACACACATTTTAAATATAAAACCTCTAATCACCCTTTAATCATCAATTACATTTTATACAATAGCATTATCTCAAACTGTATATTCCAGCCTACGTCCATTTGGAATGTACAGGGCTTTGGATTCCCATTAGCTTCTAGAGTGAAATATCCTTTTTGCAAGCCCTCTCTAAACTGAGCCCTTTAGTCAGTCAACTCAAGCATTTGAATTTAACAAAATTGCATCTCATATGAGGGATTCTAGAGAGCCACAAGGTCCTCCCAAAGGGGATCCAACATTTTTAAATGCTATCTGATCCTTTTTCATCATTTTCTCCTGGTTGCTACCCCTCAGGCCTCTCAGTTGAGCTACACAACTCAAAGAACGCCCTGTAAAAGCTTAAGTGCACTATAAACCTTAGAATCCGTTTCTCATCATAGATGCTTCCCGGAGGCCACTGTCGGATGAGAAGTATCTGAGGAATCATCGTCTATAGGATTAAAGGCTGATATAAATATAGATACTCCATTGCAGGTCAAAGGATGAATTAAAAGGCCTTGTTGGTTGTCAGAACTAAGTCTTATATTTGACCTTTAAAGCACAGAGTGATTACATCTCAAGCAAGTGTTTGAAGTCTTTAAAGAAATGCTCTACTGGATGAATACAGCATGGAAAAGCATCGAGTCCACTTAAAGCGGATGAAAACATGGTTTCGGTGTCTCCTCTTCTGAGAGACCCGCGGGGCTGCGGGCTGGCAGGTGCATCATGGGTAGCCGCCCGGGGTTTGCCTTGGGCTACCGCAGTGTATGTTTCCAATGACAGCAACCACATCCACCCACGCAAACAAATGTGCGACATAAGGGGAAAAGAGAAGCAAAAACCTATCTGAACGTGCACTCACACACACACAAAAACGCATCCACAAACAAGCGCTCGTGCACGCCGCAACCACACGTTAAGAGACAACAAGTTAAAATTAATGAGGCCATCTGCTACAGCAGCAGTCTTCACAGAAACAGTATGGCTGAAGTTTCTTCACACGCTCAAGGTCTGAGAGCGTGTAATTCTCTAAAGGTGCTTCACTTATTAAACACTGCAACGTTAAGGCCTCCTCAGACTGAAGATGCACGCCAACGGATGACTCACAGAGGAAACGCAATTCTTAGCCCACTGACAGTTAAAGGCAGTTCACACTTTGGAGAACGTCAGTGGCATTTGTTTAACAACATATTGTCTGGCCTTCCACAGAGAAATAAAAAACTAATTCAATAACAGTTCAAATTTTACCACAGCACTAAGCAGGTAGGTAGGTAGGTAGGTAGGTAGATAGATAGATAGATAGATAGATAGATAGATAGATAGATAGATAGATAGATAGATAGATAGATAGATAGATAGATAGATAGATAGATAGATAGATAGATTGATAGATAGATATTATATATAACATATGCATTAGTACTACTACTAAAAATAATATATAATAATTATATAATAGAATAAAAACATAATTAATCATTATATTAACTATATATACCACCTTCAATTATTTAATAACAATTAATGTTATTCTTGTATTTTTAAATAGTAAATAGCAATAATTTATGTTATAGTAACTATCATTAAATGTTTTACACATACCAACTGATTAGTAAACAATTATCTTTTGAGCTAATTTCCCAACACTGCTCATATCTTAAGATAGAAGCCAATTTAAACAAATTCCCTGAGGACGGCAGAGGAAGGCAGAGAGTTAATATTGTCTTGGTCCTTTTGGCCCCTCACACAAAGACAGGAAATTAAACACCATGGAGCAAAGGCCGACCGAAGACAGACAAAATTCATTTCAAGTTGGAGGAAAAAAAACGTAATACTGTGAACCTTCACCAGTGTTTTAATATCTCAAGCTATTACACTTGAAGAAAACCGATCTGTCTCCTCTAAATAATTGTCTGCCTTGGAAAATGAATACATATGCTTGTCAAGGCTCCAGGTCTGTCTAGACTGGCACTGCACCTAACAAATGAACTTTTGATACATAATAATTCAGCTGTATTCTAGAGCTCCAGATGACAAAGCGTCATAAGACATATATCTTCCCTAGTGGAAAAAAGCAATTAATCATCAGAAGCGCAGGCTTTGACAGACAGCCCTCAAGCTCTGGCTGTTTGATTAACTGACTCGGTTCTCTGCAAAGAAATAAAGACAAATACAGAAATGGCCTCTATTAATATGTATGTAAATAGCAACAAATGCAGCCCAGCATATCTGTAATAAAATCTGGCAAAGCCACAATTCTACAAGGAAATTAAATTCACATAAAACATGCCACTGATTTCATTTTATTGCATTTTCAGCCTTTATATGCGGCTTCTGATTATTTATGTATCAAAAGGGACCAGAATTATAGGAGTGAGATAAAATGTTATTTCAAAAGACTCCTGCACTCTGTGGTTCCCTCAATAATTAATGTTACCTGAAGCCGAATTTGTCCATGGCAATGGCAAAATGACGGGGCTGGTCATAACAGTGGTACAGGTTCCGGTCATCCATAGGGATCAGGTCCACGTCACTGAAAATGAAGCAGTCATATTCTGCGTCTTTAAGAGCCTCCGTGTAGCCAACGTTGAGAAGCTTGGCCCGATTGAAGGTGTCCTCGCCAAGCTGAAACACAACATAAAAATACATTTAAGATTACCCAAAGAAATTGGGCAATAGTAAAAATATTCCCAATTTGGTTTATATTTACACTGAATTGGATGCCATGTAACACCAAAACACTGTGTGGTGTCTGAACTAATAACCCAGTGTGACAATAATCCCATGTAATCCTGTAATACCTGAGATTTGGCCCAATAATCCAAAGGTGTGAAGTACCGTCACACATCTACAGCCTTTTCAGCACAATGACTGTGGATGTGCACTACAAAAGCATTACCAAAATGATTAAAGTATGCATATTACGTGAGGCTTTGACGCCATCAACACATCTTTAAACAGTGATGAACAGTACTGGATGCAAAGAGATGCACCTCATTTTATGACACCAGTGCTAAAAACAGTGAGGAGAATAACTTAATACTGAGTGACTTTTAGCTTCTATCAATATTTATCCTTACTTCAATTCTCTCAAAGGCCCAGAGGAGAAAGATTCTTCAATATAAGAGAGAAACAGAGAAAGAGGGGGCAGATAAGGCAATATCTTTAAGAGATATCTTATAAAATAGCTTTTTTTTCATCAGCAAGGGTGCTCATTAAACATAACTGGGCTCATTATCACTAGTTTAACAAGATTTATTCCTTGCGTGGTGGCAGACAGCTCAGGCAACCACAGCAGTAGATGTCTGGTTATAACACACACCTCGCTAAAAAATGACAGATTTATAACAGGAACATGCTCGCGACTTAGCATCTCCCATCCGAGAAACCAACCAGCTCCAAAACAGTAGATATGTGGACATCATGAACAGATGGTTTTGGAAGAAAAAACTCTAATTGTTTTTAGAAAAGGGATCATCGGAACTAAGCATTCATCCTGAAGTTTCAGCCGTGAGGTTTTTGGCTTGTTTTGTCGGGGGTTTTTTTTCAACACACCATGGGTTTGATTGTAAAACAGGTGTAGAACCCTCCCTCATTAGCTTACTCGCACCTGTTCTAAGTCATTAACCTCAACAGGGACAATGGCTCATCTGGTGAGTGTTATATCATCCTATTTTTGTGTTGTACATTACCAAAACAACCACGAGTGATGGACATATTGTGTACAGTTGCATTCATATATTAAAGCATGGCAAGCTGTGTCACAGATTTTATCATGGTTAAAGGTGTTGTTGGACATGGCACAGTGTAAGTAAGTGAATTTGGTTGTACTTTATTTTAAGGTGTCCTTGTTACTGTGTAATTATACATTTAAGTACTGAGTAATACTAATTATCTATGTGCACTTATTATATGGAAAGTGTTATGATTAGGGTTTGGCTTAGGGCTACCTGCATGTAATTATGCATAATTTATATGTATTATAATAGTAAGCACATGTAGCATGTAACAAGGACACCTTAAAATAAAGTGTTACCATGAATGTTTGTTTACATAAAATGTAAAAAGACACTAGTGATCAATAAATAATGAAATGTATTGATATTAATTTTTCGGTTACTACTTAAATTAGTGAAAGACTGATATATACTAATTTATTTAAATAGTAGTGCTGCTTAACATTTTTGTGGATTTTTTTTTTTTTAGATTATTTGATGAATAAAATTTCCAAAAGAAGACAATTCAGTTGAAATACAAATATTCTGTAACATTTTAAATGTCTCTATAGTCATGTTTGATCAATTCTCCCAACTAGAGTTACACATAAAAAAAAAAAAAAAAAAATATATATATATATATATATATATATATATATATATATATATATATATATATATATATATATATATATATATACAGTATTGTTCAAAATAATAGCAGTACAATGTGACTAACCAGAATAATCAAGGTTTTTAGTATATTTTTTATTGCTACGTGGCAAACAAGTTACCAGTAGGTTCAGTAGATTGTCAGAAAACAAACAAGACCCAGCATTCATGATATGCACGCTCTTAAGGCTGTGCAATTGGGCAATTAGTTGAAAGGGGTGTGTTCAAAAAAATAGCAGTGTCTACCTTTGACTGTACAAACTCAAAACTATTTTGTACAAACATTTTTTTTTTCTGGGATTTAGCAATCCTGTGAATCACTAAACTAATATTTAGTTGTATGACCACAGTTTTTTAAAACTGCTTGACATCTGTGTGGCATGGAGTCAACCAACTTGTGGCACCTCTCAGCTGTTATTCCACTCCATTATTCTTTAACAGCATTCCACAATTCATTCACATTTCTTGGTTTTGCTTCAGAAACAGCATTTTTGATATCACCCCACAAGTTCTCAATTGGATTAAGGTCTGGAGATTGGGCTGGCCACTCCATAACATTAATTTTGTTGGTTTGGAACCAAGACTTTGCCTGTTTACTAGTGTGTTTTGGGTCATTGTCTTGTTGAAACAACCATTTCAAGGGCATGTCCTCTTCAGCATAGGGCAACATGACCTCTTCAAGTATTTTAACATATGCAAACTGATCCATGATCCCTGGTATGCGATAAATAGGCCCAACACCATAGTAGGAGAAACATGCCCATATCATGATGCTTGCACCTCCATGCTTCACTGTCTTCACTGTGTACTGTGGCTTGAATTCAGAGTTTGGGGGTCGTCTCACAAAACTGCCTGTGGCCCTTGGACCCAAAAAGAACAATTTTACTCTCATCAGTCCACAAAATGTTCCTCCATTTCTCTTTAGGCCAGTTGATGTGTTCTTTGGCAAATTGTAACCTCTTCTGCACATGCCTTTTTTTTAACAGAGGGACTTTGCGGGGGATTCTTGAAAATAGATTAGCTTCACACAGACGTCTTCTAACTGTCACAGTACTTACAGGTAACTCCAGACTGTCTTTGATCATCCTGGAGGTGATCATTGGCTGAGCCTTTGCCATTCTGGTTATTCTTCTATCCATTTTGATGGTTGTCTTCCGTTTTCTTCCACGTCTCTCTGGTTTTGCTCTCCATTTTAAGGCATTGGAGATCATTTTAGCTGAACAGCCTATCATTTTTTGCACCTCTTTATAGGTTTTCCCCTCTCTAATCAACTTTTTAATCAAAGTACGCTGTTCTTCTGAACAATGTCTTGAACGACCCATTTTCCTCAGCTTTCAAATGCATGTTCAACAAGTGTTGGCTTCATCCTTAAATAGGGGCCACCTGATTCACACCTGTTTCTATTTTTTTGAACACACCCCTTTCAACTAATTCAACTAATTGCCCAATTGCACAGCCTTAAGAGCGTGCATATCATGAATGCTGGGTCTCATTTGTTTTCTGAGAATCTACTGAACCTACTGGTAACTTGTTTGCCACGTAGCAATAAAAAAATATACGAAAAACCTTGATTATTCTGGTTAGTCACATTGTACTGCTATTATTTTGAACAATACTGTATATATAATAATTGTAGTAATTTTGACTAGTAGTGTATTAGTGAATTAGCCATTGAGAACCTCTATTCTACAAATTCTGGTTGACATGAGAACATGGAAATACTATGGCATTCTCTACCATGTAAAAAACACTGTACATGAATATGTTTATATAAATCTTCATTTATGTCTGTGAGTCTGTGTCTGTGAGTTTGACATACAGTATAACCCATTACAAACAGCCTGAACTGAAAAGCATTTACTCTGAAGGTTGTTCCTAATTGTAGTCAATGAGGCAGAGGAAAATCATACAGCTGGAGCTCAGTAAATAAAACAGCCTCCCTCATCTCTTCAGTTGCACACTAAGAAGTACAATGACTCTGTTTCTAAATCCAGACTTAAACCACTTAGCTTGAGGTCTGAGAGTCACATCGGTCCCCAGCTAGAGTCTTCTTCTCCTTCTCTAAGCTTATCGCAGCCATGTCAGTTGCTCAATACTTGCTCTCTGAGAAGCAATTAGCTGTATTTTTTATTATCTGATGATCACGCTGATAGTTTATCACAATCCCATGCTCGCTCTAGTTCATGAGGCAGGATCCCTATAGCGGCATACTCAAGGCCAACCGGGGGAGTCCTACCCGGACCCCGTCGCTATGGAGACAGATTAGGAACAGGGCTCATCCTGAGAGGTTGCATTGTGCATTTTCCTTTGCAGGTGTGTGCGTGTGTGTAGCGATGTGTGTGTGTGTAAGCATTATCAGTCCCCAACAGGCTGACCATATCATCCACCATGCTATCGATGCCAGAGCTGAAGGCTAGAGGAGAGGGGACAAAAAAAAAGAAAAAAAAAAAGGAAAAATCAGGAGTGGAAAAAAAAAATTCTACATTTAAAAAAAAAAAATTATATAATTTTCGAGTCTATGAGTTTGCCTACCAATGGTATAAGAGGAACACAGCTTTAAGTCTCAACCAAACTAAAATTACTAACCAATCAGAATTTTTTGCTCTTATAAACAGGAGCACTATAGTATCCAATTGCAGCCCTGATAAATGGAGAAGTGCAACATGTAAAGGCTGCGAGGCACAATGCTCAAAGATGTCCATCTAATGTGTATTTATATAGAAAAACTAATTAAAAAGCAACGGAGCTTCGTAAATAGCTTAGAGTAATCACGTCATCTCCATAAGAATGATGTGATTGGCAGAACAAATTTACCTGGGATTTTTGAAAAGGTCCTGTACACACATGATCTCTTAAAGGGGGGGTGAAATGCTCGTTTTCACTCAATATCCTGTTAATCTTGAGTACCTATAGAGTAGTACTGCATCCTTCATAACTCAAAAAAGTCTTTAGTTTTATTATATTCATAAGAGAAAGATAGTCTGTACCGATTTTTCCCGGAAAAACACGACCGGCTGGAGGCGTGACGTGTGGGCGGAGCTAAAGAAACAAGAGCGCGAGTAAGCTTTTGCGTTGAGCGCGTCTGGAAGCTGTGACACCGTGAGGACAAAACCAACCAAAACAAACCATGGCTAACAGTCAGATTCAGCGTATATTTATGATCCAGAATCAGATCCAGAGGCTGAAATTGAACAAGAGCACCATCAGCAATCAGTCTCTATGTGGTATGTACTGAAACTGTATATATTTGCTTAGCGGTTTTGGAAAATGACTAAGTTCCACTTTGTCGTCTTTTTTTTTTTTAAGCTGAACATGTGGAAAGTGCAGTTTGATGACAACATCGCATGTTGTTTACTTGATGTGCTTACACGCCGATAGCTAAGTTAATAACACAGAGATATTTGAAGCAGTTTTACTCACCGCATGCGGTTCCAACACACGATCGTGACCCTTTTTCGTTGGGACTGTATTATCCTTAAGAAATAAACAGTGTGCAAATCCGGCGTCAAACTGGGCCTTGTTTGTAAAACAAGCATCTTCGAAATGCAGGAACAAACACAAACACTTGCACAACTCCGTTGATGCTCTGTAAAAATAAACTCCATCCACTGGTCCCTTAATGCTGTTTCTTTTTTGGTAATCTGTGCAGGGTTGTCTTGCACTGGCAACCAAAAACACACTTCTTTTGTGAATTTTCGCGACGCTCTCACTCTGATCAGTGATTGTCTGTTGTGCTCTCAGTGCTGTGCTATACGGGAGCGCACGCTCTTCCAGCAGACGTGCCCTCAGGACCCATATAAGGAAATTCCGCTCCATCTAACG
The DNA here is from genome assembly GCF_023724105.1 of Carassius gibelio. Classification (NCBI taxonomy): domain Eukaryota; kingdom Metazoa; phylum Chordata; class Actinopteri; order Cypriniformes; family Cyprinidae; genus Carassius; species Carassius gibelio. The sequence continues at coordinate 20,512,370 of NC_068397.1, forward strand.
TCACACAGAGCCATACTCGAAAAAAACTTTCCGAAACTTGTGACAAACCGGAAGTAGTATTTTTGGAACAGAAATACTCCTTCAAACGTACAACTTAATTTTTGAAACTTTGTCCATGTTTAGCATGGGAATCCAACTCTTTAACAGTGTAAAAAACTCAGTATGCATGAAATAGCATTTCACCCCCCCCCTTTAATAGTAACTTACCGGTAATTCACCAGTAAAGACCTCATGTGTGAAAGGTGCTAAACTCTTTCTCTGCATACGCTGTGAATTTGAATTGCTATATACATCCACTACACCACGCCATCCCCTGAAACTCAGTCTCACCTAAACGAGGACACCATATGTTGCACAAGCATGCTGAAGTCAACAGACCACTACTGTGAGTGTTTTACATGCTCCGTGTTTTGACAGGCTCTCTTGTTGGAACCTATTTTTTTCTGCTCGCTACTATAGAAATGGTTTGTATAGTCAGACTCAGTACCATTTCTAAAATACTCAGAGGAAATAACAGCTCTCTACAGAACAGCTGTTGAGCTTTGACGTTTCTCACTGTTGAACAACTGCTGGGGCAGAGAACTCTGCTGGAAGTTTTGCTATTACAGTTAGCTTGTTTTGGAAGTTGCTTTGATTTAGGAGAGAGTTGCCTCATTACTGTTCCTCACTGCCACCTGACATCTACTGTAGCGCGAGCAGGGCTCAATTAAAAGCATGCTTCAGACATGCGTTCATGTCTTCGCGATGGCTGGATGAGAGGCTCTGAGTCTCAGGATGAGGCAGCGCCGGCGACCGGCCAGGCAAACTAATTTACAGTAAGGAAACAATGGCAATGGAAGCGCAGAAGAAAGGCAACTTATAGACGAACCCTTTCTGAGAATTTCTGAGAATTCAATTTGAGTTTGTCTCTATTTCATCAATAGCCTGACATCACAAGGATTAGTATGAAAAAACGACAGACGATATGAGCTGCTGCTATCAGAGAGATTCATTAGGCTGGATCAGAGCACTCTCTGCCTCTTTTGTCTTTCCTTCCTCGTCCTTTCTTTCTTAATGACTTCTTTTCTTTTTCCTAACTTTCTCTCTCCTTTCTATCATTATTTTATTTCCTATATTCATAACTTCCTCTTCCTTCTAGCCTTCCTCCCTCCCTATTTAGCTTCTATACCTCTTCTGTATTTTTATTGCTTCCTCCTTCCAGTTTAAATTCTTTATCCATCCTATTTTTCTTTCTTTCTTACCCTGCCTGCCATCCTTCCTTCCTTTTTACCACTTCCTTCTTCCTCTGGTTTTCTTTTTTCCATCCTCTTCCTTCCTTTCTTTCTTCCTTCCTTCCTTATTCATTCTTACCTGCCTTTCTTTATTTTAGTTTTTTCTCTTTTTATCGCTTTCTCCTTCCACCAGTTTCCCTTTTCCATCCTCTTCCTTTCTTTCTTCCTTCCTTCCTTCTTCATTCTTCCATCCATTTATTTCATCTTAATTTCTTTCTTTTTCTTTCTTTCTTTCCATCTATTAATTGCATCTTGCCTCCATCTTTTTTTCTTCTTAACTTTCTTTTTCTGTTATTTCCTTTCTTAAACTTTGTTCCAAATATGCTTTCCCCAACCATTCTTCCATTTCTCTTTTTCCTTGTCCATTCTTTCCTTCAGCCTTTATCTCTTGCTCATTCTCTTGCTTCTAAATTGTCTTTCCTCAATTTCTCCTTTTTCTTTTCTTTCAGTCCTTTCCATTTCTTACTCTCTTTCCTTCCTTTTTTCACTTCTTTTTTCTCTGACTGTCTTCCTCTCCTTCCCTCCCAGGCAGATGTCAAGGATCAACCATTTTTGAATGTAAAAGAGAGAATAACCATACACCGGTAAGATGGTTATTGTTATTCTCTCCTGTAAGTGAGAGGCCAATGATTTATTGCTGTTCTATCAGTGCACCATTTAAATATGGATTATCGCTGGGCCTACATCAGCCCTGGAGCAGATTATTAGAGCAAGCGTTACTAGTGTACACAACACCTGCACTCTCGCTGTCCAACTGACACTAAATCTATACGATATTCTAAGGGCCCACAGGGAATTAGGAATTTCTAATTATAAATAAATCACTCACAAAAACCGCAAGCCTACCTTCTCTCGACCGAGTGTCAGGCTTTCGAGAAAACAGAATGTTTGGGGCATTCTGGGTGGAGCTACTGCAAGAATGAAGGACAGAATCACTTCGATCTTATCCACTATACATCTGCTAAACAGACGCAGAAGTACTCACAATGTTGCATTACACATCCCACAATGCACTGCAATATGATTATTTCGGGGTTTTTTGACATCATAAAAGACAATGTACCATACACACACCCTCCATTTCCTTTAGCAGCGTTGGGCCAGGTCCGGTTGAACATGCAGTTTAGGAGATCTTAACCTCCCTATGGGTGCCACTAAATGAATCATACATGGTGTTGCTAGCAATCAGCTTACATTAAAGCTATCAGAACACCTGCTGTCATCTAATAAACCAGAGAGTTGCTGAAAGTTCCCCTGTTAAAGTGAGTTACTGCAGTCCTCAGTAACACTCGCGGGCAGAAGAGAACTCTTCAAGAAACGGCCTCTACGGTCCTCTGTGTACCCAGAACAACTAGGCCTTGCTAATTTGATTTTGATGTGTTGGTATCAGTCCAGTGGCTTAGGATACATGCCATGTTTCTCTCTTCTTTTTATCATTTGTTCCGGGCAAGACTGCCACCGCAGGGATCTCATGCAAGAAATCCCAAAGCACAATGGGGCACTATTAATCATTCTGCGCTAACAAGGGACAAAATGCATGTCCAGCCTTATTTTCATTCCCTTCTGTGTTTTGTGGACTGTAAAGTAAATGATAAATTACAAAGTATGACAGTATCGGTGTCGCAAAGCAAGGCAAGAACTGGCAAAACACTTTTGTGAACAAAACTCTGGCTCTCTTTCTCCAAATCCTCCATGGAAAAGCATACAACACACCTTTCATGGTTAATAAGACTGATGCTAGGGAAATGGACTAAGAAAAACAAAGACTGTTCCTGGTCACAGTTTTATATACAGTTGCAATCAAAATTGTTCAACCCCCTTGACCTGCAAGACATTTTTCTGTGGAGAACAACATTTTATAAAATCAATTCAGCAAAGGCATCAGTAAAGTATTAGAGAAAGTTTGTAAATACACTTTTGAGTGATTCTGAGAACGGAACATTGATGAAATTCAAATTGGCTCTAAGCATTCATGTTTAAAACTATTCAACCCCCTTTGTGCAGAATCTTTTATTCTTTAAAATCACCAATAAGCACTGTCTGTAAGTGTTTAGAAGCTTCTGTCACCTCTCTTCTACAGTATTGGCCCATTCATCACCTAAAAAAGCTTCCAGATCACTTATAATTGGGTTTTCACAGTGCCACTGCTTTCTTTAAATTCAACCAGTTATTTGCAATTAAGAATTAAGCCTGGAGACTGAACAGGTCACTCAAGTACATTCTATGACTGATCCCTGAACCAACCTTTTTAACTTGCTGTAAAGTTACCAAATTTTCTTATTTATTTATTTCTATTGTAGTTAAACCTTAAAACACACTTAAAAGCATGTCTGAGGGGGATACGTCCACAGACCAGATTTTATGAAGGAAGACTGAAGTTAAGTCGAGATGTGGTTGAGCATGAGATGCATGCTAATGTAACTCAATTACATTGCTGGCCTCATTTTCATTAATCGGATCGGCTATTGGGGCTTGTAGGATAAAAGAGACCCTGCACATCAGCAGGTGATTAATATATACTCAGCTGTCAACTGTATAGAATTCAGATGTGCAGCATGAAGAAGCTTCATAAATCAGGCTTTTGAAATAAATGTGCTACAAGTATAATACTGGGAGACAGGTGGGTGGTACATCAGCGCTCTTCTTTGACAGGCAAGTGTTCAGATGTAGGGGGAAGGGGAATTTCACAGACCTGATTTAACTACACAATGTGAGCTCTGAAAATGTCAAACATATTAACAGTTGGGCTGTATTCATAGCTGAAGGCAGGCAATGGGATGTAAAGGTCCTTATTGTGTAACTTCATTAAATGTATCTCTACTGCCTCTGTAAGTTTCCTGTTGTGATGGAAAAATCTTTTTTTTTTCTTTCTTTTTTTTTATGAAACTGATATATAGTCCAACCAAGACTAAGTCATACTTTCACAGTTCTTCACTGAAAAATCTTTTATTTTGGATGCGATTAATAATTGTGATTAATCATTTGAAAGCACTAGAATCTGTACTGTAATTTATGGGATTATTGAATGTACATTGGTTTTAAAACAACTTTTTTGAGGTTTTGCTATATTTGCTATACAAAATTGTTACGTTCATTATTGTTTCACATCAAACAATAAAAAAAAATGCATTTGATAAATGCTAAATAATTTACTAGGGCACAAACTAATGAGTGAAAAATTAAGATATTTTCAATTTGTATATCCTTGCACAGTGATATAAATAAAATAAAAAATCAAGTTCCCATAAATGTGCACATAGTGCCTATTAAAACACTACCAGGTTGGTATTTAAATGTGAATCTTTCCCAAGTTTTAATTTACCCCTGTGAGAATTGCAGGGTTCATCCATCTAGAATGGCTGTGAACAGCAAGGAAAGTCTGTGGACCCCGGTACCCTCCAGAGCCGATGTTAAGGCAATGAAAGTCTGCTTTAGTCCATATTCAGGGCATGCTGCTCACCCAGTCTATGTCCTAATCTTCAAGTACCGCCGTAAGCCATCGTCCAAACTGATTTCCTACACGAGCGAGTCAGCCATTCAGACTCTCTGTAGGGCTCAACTGTTTTCATGAGCTCACTGACAATACCAAATCTTATTACAGACTAACAGCAGGTCAAGCCCAAATGCTCTCGGCGCTCACATTACGAAAGCACTGCACTGACATTTGGAGAGAAAACGTTCAATGCTAACAATCCAAATCAAACATCAGCAAAAAAAAAAAAAAAAAAAAAAAACTCAAACTGATTGCAGAAGATTGACCTGCCTGACACCAGTAAGATTAGTCTCAGTCCTGAAAAATGGTAAAGCACCTCTGCTCCAGGGCTGTTGGCTGAGTGGGTATTACAGCTGAAGTGTTAACAGTGTACAATATCTGACCAGTCTACTGTAAAAAACCCACTGCTGCGTGCTGGATAGAGTATGATCCTTCCTCTATATGCTTCGCTGGCCAAGCTCCAAGTGTTTCCCTCCTGAGGGAGGCCCCTGATGTGTTACATTGTTCTTCATAACACGTGTAACAGAAAGCTAGCCCTTGATCCACCATTGTAAATCCAATAAGCAAAGTATGTAGCCACAACAGTGAGCATGCTAAATGGGTTATTTATGTTTTTGTGCACGAGTGAAAGAGAGACACTTGATCTCTAGAGGTACTACTGTTGGTCTATTTAAAAGAACAGTTCAAAATTCGGTCATCATTTAGTCACCCATTTGACTTATTTTCTTCTGCAGAACAAAACTGGAACTACTACTTTTTCAAATCTGCAATAAATGGGTCCTAAAAAATGTTTTAAAAAAGAGAAAAAATCCTATCTTACGTTGTTGCAAAAACAGCTGAATAATACACACACATTATATTCACTGTCCCAAACTCACACATTATATTCCTAGACTTCCGAAGCTATTACAACAGCTTCTTTGATTCATGAGATGTCGGATTTGTGAACAAATCATTCTTTTATTGAATGAATGGGCCAATGGTTCAACTTACTGATTCAATGATCCAGTTAACAATACACACACACACAACTACTGCCATTTCAGAAGACTTGACTTGTGTCATACTGTATGTACTGCTTTAATGATATTTTTATGATGCTTTTGAGTCCTTAGATTCCGCCTTGTTATTGTGTTACACACTGATCTGAAGATGCAGCAGTAGCCTACTGAAGTACCTTGTGCGACTTCTCAAAAGAAAATCTTCAAGTGAAGAACCATTATTTGTCACCAGACTTTGATTGTACATTGTCTGGAGTTCGGCAGAGACCATCTAAGCTTGCACTCCGAAGGAATCCTGAAAAAAAAAAGGACGTCATGAAAAAGACAAGGAACACAGATGTGCTCTGTAGAAATCTAGTGGATTTAGCACAGCTATAATGGTTGCAGGGCCATGCCAAATCAAAATTCTGGCAGAGTGTGTAAGCATGCAGCCCCACGAGGCTCAGCTGGAGCACAACCGATCACAATCTGAACCCCTCCTTATTATCTGCCTCAACATCTGCCCCATGTCTCTGCGGGACTCAGAAAAGAGAGGAACCATTTGATTAATGATTCAGAATCGCTCTCCTGAATCGTTAAACAGATGTGCATCAGCAACCTTGTTTCACATAGTAATAAATAACAGGAATCTTGATGCCTGACCGGAATCTGCTTTAATGGAAATCATTTGATCCCTACTAAAATGCTGAATACTGATGTGAATGGAAATTAAACTGGAATAGTTTCATTTTTAATAAAATTCTCTGAATATTTGAGACATATAGGAATACTTACTAATATTTAAAGGAAACATGTAAAATGTAAATGTACAACATAAAATGTGTATGTGTGTGTGTATATATATATATACACACACACACACACACACACACACAAAATCAAATAAATTCTGAAAATTCTATTGAAATTTGTATCAAATTAATAAATTACAATTTAAAATGTCTTAAAATTGAAAACTGATATTTTAAATCGTAATACTTATTTACAATATTATTACTGTTTTTAATGTTTTTTTTTTTTTTTTTTATAAATGCAACCTTGCTGAGAATAAGAAACTTAAAAAAAAAGCATAAAATAAATACAGACCCCAAAGTTTCAAAGGGTGATGTGTGTATTATTATACATGCAACACATGTAAATAATGTTATATTTAAAAAGATCATTCAAATAAAGACTTTTAAGTAGTGAATACAAAAAAACTATCTCTCTCTCTCTCACACACACACACACACACACACACTTTTCACTCTTTTCTTTTTGTTTTTGTTTCTGTTCTTAACTGAAATACTCTTCTGCATCAGCAGAAGCCATCAGTGAAAGTTATCAACTTCTAATTTCACAGGTTATCCATAATTGATTTCATATGAACTGTGTTGATTTGCTCCCCTCTAAAACCAGATCAAATTCAGCCAGACTGAAATCCTTGAATACAGTGTAGGACTTCTGCAGCTAATCTAACTAGGGTTAGCCATAATTGGACTGTCTCCATGCCTGACCTCAATTTCTCACTACTTAAAAGGTCAGGCTCCAGGGAGACGATGTCTTTCTGCCTTAGTCTCTTGCTGGCAATCTACAGAAATGAAGAACAAAGCTAGAGGATATGGGAGAGAAAAAAATCAATTATGAATTAAATTTACATTAATTTTGGCTAGTGGGCTATATGGAGGAACATCTACAGTAAGTAACAGCTATTAAAGTTATTCATTAAATTTTTTTTACTGGCCAGTTACGGTGACCCTTCACTCTCAGTATATGAAAAATAGCTGCTATAACATTCTGCTATACACAACTCATTTCAATTTTTCATGAAAGAAAGAAAATAACAGGTTTTGAAAGACATGCAGGTGAGTAAATACATTTCTGGGTGAACTCTTACTCTTTAAAGCAGGAACCCCTGAAGGACAGACAAATAAAATGCTGCTGATCTGTTTGTGAGGAGGAGAAAACAGACAACAACCTACCGAAGCATTGTTTTTGCCTGTCTGTTGGTTTTTATTCAGCTACAAACTTAATGGACCATGTAAACACAGAAACAGTAAAGCAGCTTGTTGAGTTGACTAGTGCATTGTAAAATCTAAAGGTTTTATTTTTTAAGGCTACTGTGTATTAAATGTGGAAAATATCACATCAACAATAAAACTTCCTACAAATACCAGTGGGCCAGGTTTACGCAAGCACATTTTTCCCTCATCCGTCGGCTCCTTGGAGTGTAACACTGACCCTAGTAAATTGCTGTCAAAACAGCCCCAGATAGGGAGGACAAGCTATTAAAGAATTAGACCTTAATTTTTCTGATGGTCTTTAGTCTGCAGCTGCTAATATAATGGTGCATTTAAATGAGAGTGTGCTTTAGGAAGAGCTTTCTTGATTTGTGTTGCCTATGTGCTTAACTTTAGTTACAAATCCTATTAGTCTTAAAAACGGTGCATTACACTGGCAATTTGATAAACAGATGGCATGACTCCCTACCTCACATCCACCATAGCACTCCACTTTGAATATGGGGAAAACATCATTACTTTCACTTAAAAGCCCTTGCCCAATAAAATGAGCCAATTACCAAAAAGATGCTTGATCATTTTGCTGTTTGTCCTTCAGAAGGCTTGCAAGCCAGCCAGCAATTTACAGTCCTCCTTTGGGATACGTGTGGGTGATGTGCACAACGATTAGCTGGATATGTGCCTTGATATTCTCAACTGGATGTAAAATATCTGGATTATCTTATTATATTTCAAAGACAACAAGGGAAACTCTCTGTTGTTTGTAATTTTACCCCTCGCTATATCACAGACAGCTTGTTATCGTCCTAGATCTATTATTAATGGAGACCAAGAATTAAACATTTTATGAGAATACGTGCATTCACCACAATTTCCCAGTAGCCAAGCATAGAAACTTTTTGAGGGCTTCCTCACATAGTTGCAAGAGCAAAAAGCAAAAAGCAAAAAAAAAAAAAAAAAACAGGCAAGGGAACACGTACTCTTGTGTAATAAATAGCTGATGTTTGCCGGTGATTCAAGGTGAACGCACTAAAAAAGGTAAATACTAACTGGCAGTAGCGAGAATGCTGAGATGAGGGAGTAAAATAAAGGCCTCTCATCTTAAATGATGCATTAGGCCTGCCACAAGGTCTAGAGGCAAAAAGCCCTGTCTGTTCGTGACCAATGCTGTGATATGCCATCTCTCTCTCTCTCTGTGTGCTCTTAGGGTAGTGCCCATGGGACGTTTCCACTCTGAAGGACAGCCTATTACATGGTCAGGGTTGAGGAGTGCTGTCTCGCCTAAATTGGAAGTGTGGCAGGTGGATTATGCTGACACTCACACCATGGCCTTGGCTAAACGCATGAGCAGGTGGGTGAACCACTCAAGCAGAGGTCAAGGTGCCAGTGAGGCCCAATCTATCCACTCATAGTCTCAGTCTTAGATGGCATAGTCCACCCACAGAACGTCTGATGCCTATTGCGGCAAAGTGGAAAAAAATCTTTCTAGAGCTGGCAAAGCTTCAATCCGATTGCCTAACTCATCATAACTAATCTTCAAAAAAAGATTCTAAATAGTAAGTTTAGTAGATATACACAAGTAATCAAGCAAATAAAACCAATCAATCAACCAATCAATGAATCAATGAATGAATGAATCAATGAATGAATGAATGAATGAATCAATCAATCAATCAATCAATCAATCAATCAATCAATCAATCACCATTTATCTGTTAATAGAGGAGTAAATAAACAGTTAACATTTATTTATTTACCTTATGTATGTTATATAAGATATACTGTAGGCCTATATAGATATACATATATTTGTAAAATCTGGGGTCAGTAAAAATGTATATTTTTGAAAGAAGTTTCTTATGCTCACCAAGGCTGCACTTATTTGAATAAAAATATAGTAAAAAAATTGTATTATAATTTGAACTGTTTTCTATTTTAAAAAGTTGGATTATCATCAGCTTCATTCTCACAGTCCAGGCTTCATTCTCACAAAATCCTTCAGGAATCATTCAAATAAGCTGATCTGGTGCTCAGGAAATATTTTGTTTGACCATTGAAAGACCAATAAAGGATAGTACATGCTCATTTCACTTTTAGATGAGCATAAAGTCCAATTAACAGCACTTTTGAAAAAAAATGAAATTATATTTGTAACATATCAAATAAATGTACTTGTAATTATGAATAATTTCCAAATAAACACAATAACAATAATAATAATAATAATAATAATAATAATATAACTTTGTTGTAGTTTAGTCTAAGATCTGGGTTGCCCTGATTTAATATCCTGAACCTTTGCTTTACAGAAACCTAGGATGTTGCTTACACTTTTCCTGTGAATAAATATTGTGGGAGTAGTAAACATTAACACAAGTATAAAAAAAGAGAGATACTGTGAAATTAAAGGAAAAGCACCGCAGATCAAAACAGCTGTGATGTGCTAGTGTGTTTGTTTGTTTGTTTGTTTATTTATTTTATTTTGTACGAGATGCAGAACTGAAACAGAGTCTGGGAAACGTGTCCTTGAGAAGAACCGTAAGTGAAAGCAGACGAGTGAGTAATTCAAGTTGTATCTCCAGAGAAACTCAAGCTGGTATGTTCAGGCTGAAAACAACTCATTTTTGTTGCTGAGATATATTTCTAGCAACTTCAGTATTTTCTTTAAATGCAGTCCAACACAGAGTAGCATGTGGAACAGCTAGTGTGGTTAAATTCAACAAAATCGCACACCATTGAGATATGAAGTGATTGATTGCATTGGCCTGTTACCTAGTGAAAAACCCCAAAAACCCTGTTGGAGAGTGAGGATGAAACATTACATCATTAAAATCTTTTCCACCAGGATGTTTATATCCCACGATCCCCCACAAGCTTTGAGAGGATCCACTCTAACAACCTTCAAAAAGAGTTTTTGTATGACTTCCAGATTTTGTTTGGAGGTGCTGCACTGGATGAACACGGCCGATGAGTTCACAGAATATGTGAAACAAGTAAAGAATTGTGAAGGTTGGAGGAATATTATGAAAGCCATTAAGCAATGCCCCACAGCAGACAGAATGCTCAGCCGACATCAGCATGCCCCGGCACACAGTTGGCCCCCACACAACCTTATCCCTCAGAGACGAAAAAACAGCCCAGAACAACTGCAGCCACTCAATTACATTAATATCACAAATTGGAGTCAGGAGGAACATATAATCCATCATAGAAAATGAATATCTACTTTTCACTGGGTTTAAATTGATTTTTTAAAATTATTATTATTGGAGGAAGATGCTACAAGGAAGCAATGCGATCCAAAAAAATACTAAATACATAACATGAAATATTCACAATCCATTAAGATGAATCCCAAGGCCTAGTGTTTACTCGACGACATGTTTCTTCACCACCAATATAAAGTGAATGGATAATTTCTCCTACAAATCCAGCTCAAAAGGCAAAACATTTACTAGGAAGGAAAACAGAAAATGGACAGATTCAAGCGGATGTTTCATATGATAAGTTGGGTTACAGACTAATGGACTATTGTACAGACCTCCTGACACATTTGTTCTGCATTTGCAGCATTTTATCTGACAGACGCATGGGGCCCGATAAAATATGAAATATTAAAATAGATCATCATAACGAACAAAGAAAATGGGGAGAAAATTACAAAACAAAAATAATATATAAAACTAATAGACGGATGGACGGACGGACATACAGACATACAGACAGACAGACAGACAGACAGACAGATAGATAGATAGATAGATAGATAGATAGATAGATAGATAGATAGATAGATAGATAGATAGATAGATAGATAGATAGATAGATAGATAGATAGAATTGATTTTTCAGTGTTTCTGTAGTTTTTGTGTTAACCAGTTCCTGGGTCAAATGTAACAACCCAGTGTTTAGGTAGTTTTTGTATTCCTCAGATTGCGGTTGAGTTATTTATTGCAGGGATTTTGCGTTCTCTTCTGGAGAGAGCAGTTCTAAGTTCTAATCGAATTGATGCATTCGTAGGTAAAGTACAGGTTTGTATACCTTTTATTTTATCTATGAAATCAATATTGTGCTGTGTATCGTTCAATTTTATGCAAATGATTGCAGATTGCAGTGGACAAATTCGGTCTACTAACGCAAGACTGCCTAAAAATGCTGGGAGGTCTGCTATTCATGAAGTTCTTACTCCTTACGTCAGATTAAGTGAGTTGGTCTTGCACTTATAGATAAAAAGTCTGTCCAATTTTGATATCAGAATCATCAACTTTTGAAATTCTGGCAGTACAACTTAAAGGTCTGATTTTTCACTATTCTTGTTGTGATTTATAGACCACCAAAGGTATCTGCTATGAATCCTTTTTTCTTGTGTGAAATGTCTACTATTTTAACACATCTGTGTACCCTGTCTCCAAATATCATGTTGATGGGAGATTTTAATATTCATTTCGATAATACTGCTAGCACTCAATATAAAGATTTTAAATCTGGACAGTGCCCACCTTTTGCAGTATGTTAACTTTCCAACACATAATAAGGGACATATTTTAGACTGTTCTGGTGTTATGCCTTATAAACTTACTTCAACAGAATTTCCCATTTCGGATCACAAGCCTATATTCTTTAATATTTGCCTTTCTTTAGCAAGAGTTAAACCTTAACGATCTGTTTCATTCCGTAAAATCAAAAATATTGACCTTAATGTTTTGGATGGTTTGGATTTTAGTTTACTCTGTAAATCTTCTAATTTAAGTGATAGAAAATAGATTGTGCAGATTAAGAATACACATTCATATCCTGTCTCAGTTACTCATGGCATTCCCCAGGGTTCAGTGTTGGGTCCGCTTTTATTCATCATTTATATTCTACCTCTTGGTCGTATTAATTTCCATTTTTACGCTGATGTAACACCTAATGTTTCTCATCCCCCACCTGACCTTAATAAATGTCTTCAGGACATTAATATTTGGATGACTACTAACTTTTTAAAGTTAAATACCAATAAGACAGAAGCCCTCCTTGTGGGTTCTAGGTCTGTCTTCTAAAAAAAAAAAAATCAATCCTTTACCTTATTCACTGATAATTGTTGAGCAAATTTTCTACCCAGATAAAAAGTCTAGGGGTTACACTGGATGGTTTGCTTTTGTTTGGCTCTCATATTAGGAATATTTCACATTAAGAATTTTTTCATTTATGCAAAGCAATTTCCCATTTTAAAGCTCAGATAAAAATGTATTTGTTTAGAATTGCTTTTAATGATTTGGTTGTTTAATATGTTGTTATAATGCTTGCTTTTTATGTTTTGTTTTATTGTACGGTATCCTTAAGTGTCTTGAAAGGCGCTTATAAATAAAAGGTATTATTATTATTATTATTATTATTAATACACAAAATCTGAGATTTTTAAAAATGAAGGACAGGGGAAAAAAGCAAACAGTAGCACAATGGAACTGCCACCAACAGGACCCATAATTCCCTCCCAACATACCGCTCCATTATATCTGGGCAACAGCCTAAAATGACAGCACTGATTAACTGACCCTGAATAGCCAGTCCCCTCTCTGCTCTGAGCGTGGATGGCGCAGTGACTGCTGAGCACATAATCTTGATTAAGCAGAGTTAGCAGACTTCAGCTCTCGGGTGAACTCAACAGTTTTCAGATCATTCTCAGCAGGGCTTGTTTTCATGTTGTGGCAGATGCTTTCCCAGCAAGGTCAACTGCTACACTCAGAGACACAGATGAAACGTAAAACTAAGACAGAAAGGGAAAAAGTTGCAGCTGAAACGGTTATTATTTTTTTATATCTCAAAGTACACCATTACTGTCTCAGCAGTATCATAGGCAATAGATCCAAGAGAGCTCAATCTGGCCAAGTGACGAGCAATCAACAACCAGCATTACTGTGCTGTGTCAGAGCAAGGGCTGAGGGAAAAACTGTGCTTACTGCTTTCTTGAAAGTAAATAATCTAATTTCATTTTTGTAATTTTTACATAAAATTTAATTTTGACTATGTGGAACAAGTCAAACTTTTAACCCTGTTGCCCACATGAAAAATGACAATACTGTGCACATATTTCTTTGGGAAATGTGTGTATAAATAATTACAAAGCAGCTCTTAAAGGGATAGTTCACCCAAAAATGAAAATTTGATGTTAATCTACTTACCCCCAGGGCATCCAAAATGTTGGTGACTTTGACTTTTCACAGACTTATTAGTGCATTACCACCAACTATCTCTCAAGTGGACCATTGACACTTCTGATTGAGATTGTAGATAAAGTGTCATCGGTCCACTTAAGAGATAGTTGGCGGTAATGCACTTATAAGTCTGCATTCCACCATAATGCAAGAAAAAGAATGCCTCGCATTCACAAAAGTTCTAACAGTTCAGAAATTGCATGAGTCAGAGGTAAAAAAAAATAAAATAAAAAAACCTCTCCTAGATTTTGACCATTTGCCATGCATTGTATGGCTGAGAGACTGCAACAACAGAAGCTAAAAATCATAATTTGTGTTCTACTGAAGAAACAAATCCACAACATCTTGGATGCCCTGAGGGTAAGCAGATAAACATCTATTTTTCATTTTTGGGTGAACTATCCCTTTAATAGCTTGCATTTTACTTGCAATTTTATGCCATTGGCTAATTTTACAATTTCTACAATATTAGCTATATATTTTGAAAAATGAACATAAAATGAAACGGCAAATATATATTTAAAATAAATAAGTGTTTCACGCTGTATTCTGTGCCATACTTGTGGAAAGAGCAACCAACAATAATAATAATATTATATATATATAGAGTATAGGGAATGGTTTGTTAACTTTTTATAATAATAATAATAATAATAATAATAATAATAATAATAAAATAAAACACTCCTTAAAAGTAGGTACTTTTTAGCTTTTCCCATCAGATTTCCCATCCAGGTGCTGACCAGTCTCAACCCAGCTTAGCTTCACTAAGTAAAAGAAAAAGTCTATGTGTCTAACAGGCCTGCCTGCAATCCCAAATGATGCTCTCTGACTGGCTGAAGAGAGATAAACCTTAATAGCTCCACACTAACTCTAGAAGGCAAGAAAGCTCTTCGTTCAACAGATTTATTTATGTATGGATCTGTGCCGATTTGCTCTGTGCCTCTCTACAGATCACATGACATGCATTCAGGGACTTTGATTCTGACTAAAGGAATGAAACATTAAATGTTCTTCATAAAAGACAGAGAGGCTATAGACTGGGAAATTATCTCCTGTGTGAGCTCACATCTATAAGGGGGGCAGGGAGGATCAATGGAATCAGAGGGAAAAAGAAAATTAAATGTGCTCCTTCTGTATTATTTCATAAGCCTTCTTGACAAGGCACTTAAAAATTCACCATATACTGTAGGTTTTTATATACTCAGATTAGATTCTCTTTCAATTCAGTTTGTAATACAAGCTTTTAGTTACTTATTTAGAGCATGAATATCTACTGTAAGACAGGTTAAATAGTGGAAGCTGTGATCTCAACTTCACTCTATCTGAGCTTGGCAATGATGATAATGTTTGTGCACAGTCCAGTCTAAGTTTTAGCTTAGAGTTCTGTAAAAATCACTAAAAGTATAAGGAAACTAGGCATAAATACTTAAATTCTGAACATTTAAATATGTATCATTTCTAAAGGGCAATACAACCTATATGAAACTGGGTAGCAGCCAGTCTTGTCCTACTATTAATAGCAGGTAGAAAGAGAGTGTGAAATTGGTATTCTGAGCTTTTTTAAGAAGAAATATTAGAGAAGACACATTTTAATGTGTTATTCAATGAAAGCAGACTTGTCTTTTTGATATTCTTCCTAAGAAAATGAAGATTTCATCTGCCTTTGGTAGAAAATGTGGTCAAGGGACTGAGTTTACTTTGATTGGAATGTCTAAAGTACTGGTGCTGTACTATTAAATTAAACCAAAATAAAACTAAAATTATATTATGAAAATATAAGCATATAAGTCATTTTAAATTTTCAGTGGCACTGAATACTATGGAGCCAAAAGAGTATCAATAAAGATAAATGCACACACTACATTCACATATGCACACATAGGATTCATACATGCACACACACAATTCATAAATACACACACACAGGATACACAAATGTGCACAAAATTCACAAATGCACACACAAAATGTAAAAAGCACAAAAGATTTACAAATGCTTACAAAATTCAGAAATGCACACAAAATTCAGAAATGCACACACAATTCAGAAATGCAAACAACATTTACAAATGCACTCAAGATTCACAAATGCACAGGACAAGATTCAGAAATGTATTTCTGATGCACACACACATATATCTTGATTTACAAAATGCTTGCGTGTGTGAACTTCACTGCATTTGTGTGTGAATTTTGAGACTCCTCTGACTTGGCTCGATACACAAATGCCTTTTTTTTAAACAGGGAATGATCTGCAACCAATCAGATATCTCCCTTGTTTGAGCCAATCACAAGAATGCACCCCACGTGGGGGATTGTTTACTTATAGCCAATCAGCGAACGACTCACTTTCCTCAATCTGCGAATGACTCACTTTCCTCAGCGAACGATTCACTTTTCTCACGCAGCGAACGACTCACTTTCCTTAGCGAACGACTCACTTACCTCACGCAGCCGGCGACTCACTTTGCGCAGCCGGACACCCACTTTGCGCAGCAAGAGACTCACTTTCCGCAGCCGGAGAGTCACTTTCCTCACGAGTCACGCAGCGAGCGACTCACTTTCCTCAGCGAACGATTCACTTTCCTCACCCAGCGAAGTTGAGCGAACGATTCCCTTTCCTCACGCAGCCGGAGAGTCACTTTCCTCTCTCAGCGGACCACTGACTCTCTCTTCATGTAGGGACCGAATATTATAATTAAAGTGACTTCTATATTGCATCCAAAAGAATATTTAGATATACTTAAAATATTCAAAAAGGTGTAATTTTTTTTTTTTACTTTCATTAAAATATTTCAATAAAATGAAATAATTGCCTATTGCAAATTTATGAATCCATGGTTAACTTTTTTTCTGCAGTCACAGTCTGGGCTATATGTATTGAGACTTTTTTAAATTTATATTTTGAAAAAAATAATAAAAAATAAACCTGAATTGTAATCTAAACATCTGTATTTCCAAACAATTTCATAAATAGGCTGTGTGAACACGTTCATGTGATTGGCTTATAAGTAAACAACCACGTGGAGTGCGTTCTTGTGATTGGCTAAAAGAAGGGAGACATCTGATTGGTTGCTGATCATTCCATGCATTTGTGTGTCGAGCCAAGTCAGAGGAGTCTCAAAATTCACACACAAATGCAGTGAAATTCACAGACCGCAAGCAGTTTGTAAATCAAGATATATGTGTGTGTGCATCAGAAATACATTTGTGAATCTTGTTCTGTGCATTTGTGAATCTTGAGTGCATTTGTAAATGTTGTTTGCATTTCTGAATTGTGTGTGTATTTCTGAATTTTGTGTGCATTTCTGAATTTTGTAAGCATTTGTGAATCTTCTGTGCTTTTTAAATTTTGTGTGTGCATTTGTAAATTTTGTGCACTTTTGTGTATCCTGTGTGTGTATTTATGAATCATGTGTGTGCATGTATGAATCCTGCGTGTGCATATGTGAATGTAGTGTGTGCATTTATCTTTATTGAGACTCTTTTGGCTCCATAGAATACAGTCTCTTTGACTGTTTTCAAACACTTAAACGTGTATAACCATGTGCACTGTGAAGAACGCTCTTGGCAATGCAGCTGCAAGCAAGAACAGTCAAATGCACATATTTACATACATTATGTAAACAAAGTGTGTTTTTCTTAAGTGAACGTAAAGTGGTGGAGCAAAAATAAAATATCAGATTTGTGCATTAGACCATCCAGTTTAAATACAGCTCAACACCACTATCTGTTACTGTATGGTGTATTCCATTAATATTCATCAACCAATAACACTGACAAGAATGCTGAATATACATTCAAAAGTCTGGGATCAGTTTTTACCTTTGGAGTCTTTTATCCTCATCAAGTCTTTATTTTCAACACTGATATTGTGGAATATTATTGCAATTTCTAATATTGGGTTTCTATTTAAAATACTTTAAAATATAATTTATCTCTGTGACGCAGCGCTGAATTTTCATCAGCCATTAATGCAATACTGTGATACTGTACTGTCACATGATCTTTGAGAAATAAACGTTAACTTTTTTTTTTTTAATCATACAAATTATGCTGGTGTATTTCAGTGTTGAAAGTGTTGTGCTGCTTAATATGTTTCTGGAACCTGTGATACTTTTTTTCAGGATTCTTTGATGAATTTAAAGAGAATGAT
Source organism: Carassius gibelio (assembly GCF_023724105.1). Taxonomy (NCBI): domain Eukaryota; kingdom Metazoa; phylum Chordata; class Actinopteri; order Cypriniformes; family Cyprinidae; genus Carassius; species Carassius gibelio. Next base: position 20,530,491 of record NC_068397.1, read on the forward strand.
GAAGTTAAAAAGAATAGCATTTGTTCAAAATAAAAAAGTAGTGAGCAAATGAGTAGCCAAAATTTGTTTTAAAATCATGTAAAATAGTAATATTGTGAAATATTATTACAATAAAAAACAACAACAACAACAGACAAACATTGTCTTCAGTGTCACATGATCTTTCAAAAACTATTATGCTAATCTGATGCTCAAGAAAGATTTCTTGTTATCATTAATGTTTAAAAAAGCTGTGATACTTAATATTTTTTTTGAAATCTGATACACTTTTTGAAAACAACAGCATATTTTGTATGAAATAATGTAATAATAATAATAATAATAATAATAATAATAATAATAATAATAATAATAATAATAATAAGATTCATATGATAAAAAAATCATTTTAAATCTAATGCATGTTTTATTTTGTTTTGCCTTTAACTGTTAAAATGCATAAGATTTAATAAAGGAGTGCTGTACATTCACTGAAATATCAGCATTTCTACAATCCGAACAATATCTAATAGACTGAATCATAGATTGCCTGTCTTCAACAAACAGTGCAGTGTAGGAGTGTCTGAGATCTGTAGTGGCCATGGGAACTGGACTTTAATCACAACAGAAGATTAGACACAACGCGTCCATGTCAAACTCAAACCAAGCACTCTTCTCCCTCCTCACGGATCTACCAAGCTGGCAGCCGTTTGACTGAAAATCTTAGAAATTGCATCTAATCTCATTAAAATGACAGCATACAATACTGCACTCACCCCGACACTAGAACAACAGACAGCACAAAACAATGACACAAACACAACAGGAAGAGGGCCTGCTGTTGCCAAGTGAGTGACATGCAATAACATGTTCAGCTATTTCCCTGTTGGCTCAACACTGGCTTGGACATCCAATCCGTCTGAGCTGGATTTTCCCTCTCTGCAAACAAATAATGAGAAATACACTCTCAGTCCTTATTTATCCCCACATAAGCAAGAGGCAGGCAGGTGGAGGAAAAAGAACAGAGCAGGAAATGACACGCTGGTATGCTGCTGTGATGACACGGCATCTGAAAGGTCGGTGCTGACGGCAGTGCCACATCATAAATATCCCACATCCCCAAATGCCCTTAGGATCAATCAATCCTGCATGATAAATGCATAACTGAAAAACATGAACTTGATAGGACACATTAAATCCTGCAGAGGTTTGTATCGATACCTGAATGTTGGCTTTGTTACAGCCTTTGGTATCACTGCATTTATAAAATAAAAAGCCTTATGCAACTGATGAAATTAAACTAGGACTAGCTATATATCAAAAATTTGTGAATAATTTTGTCATTTTTAAGCGTTAATGCATTAAGTTTCTTGTAAAAGTTTTGTGTTTTTACACTAAATATCTTTCTGCATAATGCATGTTTGTTATTAGCATAATTTTAACATTAATACAGACTTTAAACGTTCTTGTCGATACATGAAACATGAAGTAAATTGCAACTCAGGGCTCAAAGAGGGTAATTTGTACATGGACATCTGTAAAAATCATCAAACTAAGTTGTGCTAAATCATCTCTTCAAATGAACAGACGCCCATCGTGTTGTATTATTGAGTACAGGTTTACAGTTATTAACTTTTTCTGTGCATCTGGGAAGTTGTCCAGTGAACACTATCTGCATGATGGGAGGCAGGGAAACATTGGCCTGTGTCCCTGGCAATCCCTACCGAGACACAGTCGTCGTCCTACCCAGCGCAGAGCTATCATAACCAGACATGGCAACAATCAGCTTGTGAAGCAGGAGGAGGCGGCTAGAGGCCCCCTATGTGCGCTGAAAGAGAGTTGGAGGATGTCTGAAGGTTGAGAAAGAAAGAACAGGCAGGCTTGAATATTTATTGCATTCAAGGGGAACCTTCTGAGAATGAATAATGAGTCGTGCCCTATAGGTTTAAATGATACAGTCGGAAATAAAAGGATTCATTTGAATGATACTGTTGAAAATATAAGGATTCGTTTATATAAATTGAACATGAAGCTGCATTCAGGAGACACTATTTATCAATCTATAATTTTATGAAATGCTGTCCAAATATTTGAGGTTAGTATTGTTTTTTTTTTTTTATGAAGTAGGCTTATTTATTTTATTCTCTCTTTTGTACGTTTTTAGAATTATAATGATTTTTATGATTATTGGACTTAAAAAAAACTAAAACTTCAAAGCAATAAATTACATTTTAAAACATATTAAAATGAAAACATATATCATTTAACATGTACTTAAATGCTATTTTAATTTGTAATAATATTTCACAAAATTAATATTTTTTACTGTATTTTTTATCTAATTAATTCAGCCTTGGTGAGCAGAAGAATATTCAAAAACATACACACAAAAAAATCTGAGACCTCAAACTTTTGAATAGATATCATAGATATAGAATATTTATCAGAACTATATTTGCACGATCAAATGACAATTTACAGATTATTGTTTGTTTAGGGTCACCAGATCCCACTCAGACACTTTTAAAAACTGCCCAAAGAAAGGAAAACTGCCAAAAAAGTCAATCTGCACATAGTCAAATAACTCAAAAATAGCATTGCAGCCCTTTATTATGGTAGCTGGCACATATTCAAAATGACAAAATATCTATCATTTCAGATACATACGTTTCTTTAATTGCACAAAATCACAAAGAGTTCACACAAGGGAGTTATAAGGATTATGCTTACAATGAGAATATTGCTCCCAGCAGGTGATCTGAAGTACAGCGGTAATTGTCTTTAAATTTACTGTTGAAGGCGGTGCTGCTGAAGAAGCAATGCTTTTCAGGCAATACATTTGAGTCACATTTTTTCTCACAGAGTTTGTCTGAGATCCTCAATAAAAACATCCCTCATTAAAATCTAAAGACAAAAGATTTACAGATAATAAAATGATACGCAACTTCTCCAATTGACAGGTACAGTCTACAGTCTAGTTTGTCTATAGTCTAGTTTGTCAATGAACTAGTCATACTCTCTATTCAACAGCCAAAGAACGTCATGCTTTCATATATCTTCTGTGATGCTTAAGGTGAATAAAAAACTGATTTATGCACAAGCAAACTACCTTAAACTTAAGTCAGTGTGTCAAACCTCTTTGACTGAGATAAGAAATAGGATTGTCCCACTGCTACATCCTTCCAAACCCACCAATACAACACCCTTGGGACTTGGCAGCACTTATCCGGCAGCCCAAAGATCTGAGGAATTAGCACGCCTCCCCCAGTCCCTGGTAAAACGGCCACACTTAAAATCATTTAACACTCTAGTGAGCATGATACATGAAGTACTCCCAACTGTCATCCTGTGGAAATTGTGAGAGTGGAAGAGGAGGGGGGGCGAGACGAAAGAGTCCTTACTGACCTGCCTTATATGCTTTTTATTTTTTATTATACAGTGTGCTTTCTAGTGGGTGAAACTGATGAGGAATGACTTGACATACTGTAGGTAGCACGTGTGTGTAAATCTTTAAGAGAAAACCTGGCTGAACTCAGTGTTTGTCCTTTGAATTAAGTGGATGAGATCCGGCGAGATTCAAGCAATTTGAGTTTAACAGCAAGCAGCAGAGGTCACGGCAATGATGCATCGTCCTCATAAGATGCACTGATCTGTAACTTTAGCTGCTTAAAGCGAAGGAGTATGCATGGCAGCCTCTCTGTGGTAATGCAAATCGCATTTGAACATGTGAATGTTTAAAGGGGAAAACTATTGCCGTAAAGGGCAATTTTAAAATAATTCTTCAATCTAATGAGACCGTATTTTATTAGCTGTGAATCAAGCGCAAGAAAAAAGAAATAAAGATTTCTATACACCTCCAGTTCCTTATTAATGTGGTAAAAAGGAGGATTGTCATTAAAACGCAATGCCTGAGGAATTTAATAGAAACACATTTTCATAAAGTTGTGATTTTATACCATCTTTCAAGTTTAGAAAAGTAACACATGAGTTTCTTTCTTCTGTCAAAAACAAGATATTTTAAAGAACTACTTTTGTCTATACAGTGAAAGTCAGTAGGGTCCGGTGAGGTTTTAACATTTAAAAAATAAAATTAAATACAAATATTTTGTGTTTCACAAAAGAAAATATTCAAATGTGTTTAGAGTTACACAAGAATGAGTGAATGATGACAAAATTATAATTTTTGGGAGAACAGTACAATTTGGTCAGTTTTATTATGCTTTCAAAAGGAAATAAAACTTTTTTATAGGAAGAGAAAGTTGAAAAAAAAATGGATATAGCTATGGCAAAATGACAAACAGGCAATAAACTAGTTTTTTTTTTTGTACTTGTTCAAATAATTTTTAAAAATCCAGAAATTATTTTTCTATTCTGCCAGCCAGTTGAATAAAAGATGCTCAAGGAAGATTGCCATGGATTCTTTAGCAACAACGTGATAAGAAATGCTTGTGGAATTGGCCATCTGAATATGTCTGAGGCAGACTTTACTTGGCAGATTTCATTTTAGGTAAACTAAAATGTCTTAGATGATGAATTATAAAGTAACTGTTTGAAAAAGGCTTTCTTCAGCTGAAATAGAATGTATCATGTTATGTGTTAAATTATAAACCCAATGGATTTTTAAATGGCACTTCAAGTCAGTAATGTGACATGACATACAGCCAAGTATGGTGACCCATACTCAGAATTCATGCTCTGCATTTAACCCATCCGAAGTGAACACGCAGCATTGAACACACACGGTGAACACACACACCCGGAGCAGTGTGCAGCCATTTATGCTGCGGCGCCCGGGGGGGCAGTTGGGGGTTCAGTGCCTTGCTCAAGAGCACCTAAGTCGTGGTTTTGCTGGCCCGAGACTAGAGTTAAACTCTCTAACCACTAGGCCACGACTTCCCCAAGTCAAAATGGAGAGAAACAAAGTCAAAATGGAGAGAAACAATTTTTTGTTGTATAATGCATGCAGTTCTTTCACAATCAAAAGGGTCTTTTGGTTTGTGTGTCCCCTGGATGTACAGTACCATCTACTCCAACATACAGAAATGCCCTCATTTAGCAAACAGCTTGTACTGAGCAATGAGCAAAACACTGGCCTTATAGATTATTTTGTTCAGATACACAGAGCTGAGCGAGGAAATTTCCTGTTACTGCTTGCGTAATGAAAACGCAGAGCGCTTAATGTCACTACTGAGAGTGTATGTGCAGATGGTGTGTGTTCCTCACTTCTCAGCTCTGACAGCGCAAATAACTAGCTACACATTTTACATTTTTGATGAGACACTCTCAACACAATTTGGCAGCACTGCTTGAGCAAACTAAACAGACGTGCAAACAACACCTTTCCATGAATGTTAGCATAAGTTTTTTAAGGCCTGACTTTACAAGTGTTGAGTCAGAAGAAGAGATTTGTTTGATATGAGACAGGCTTCAAAAAATACAATGAGTTTTACAGAAAAACTTTTTTTAAGTAAATGTTTTAATAAACATTAGACTATAACACATTAAGTTAATGATATAAATAGCATTTGCACACCTAAGTGTCATTATTGTTCTTTTAAATTGTCAATACTTTTCAAAAGCTGAAATAATTAAAATGAAAAGTTAAAAAAACTTACACTTTAAAACATTTAAATTAAAAATGAAAAACAAAAATTAGAAATTAGAAAATAAATAGAAATGTAAAAAAAGCACTAGACTGCACAATTTAATTGGTAATTTAACACTATTTAATTTAATAATGCATTGTAGTTATACCTCTCAAGGATTATGAATTGCAAAGGTTAAAGAGAATAAAAAATGTTAATGTATTAAATTGATCAAAAAATAAAAATAAAAGCAATAAAGACAATGGTACAAAAAAAGATTTAAAATAACGGCTATTCTTTTGAACTCTTAATTCATTATTTTAAGCAATTTTAGGAATAAATAACATTTAAAAATAACAAAGCGTTATTTTAAATTAGTATTTAACAATTTTACTGTTTTTATTGTGTTTTATATCAAATAAATGCAGGCTAGGTGAGAATAAGAAAAAATAAATAAAAAAATTGACAGACTCCCAACTATTGAGTGGTTGTGTATATGTTACCTCTTTGGTATAGACCAACTTTTTCAAAAGAAGTACAGAGGAAATGCAAGTCTACCTTAGATATACTGACAAAATTAATAACACAATGGACTTCTGCGGATGGCAAGCCAGTGGTATTCTTACTGTATGTTCAATTATATGTAAATAAAACATACTGACTTAACCATTTTTTAATTATTCAACAGTACACAACATAATTTATGTATTATGACATTCTCATCTGGGGGCTTTTTTTAAATTTTGCAAATATTTAGCAAATATTAATTTATGATGTTTATTGTGAGTAATTTACTAACTAATCAGCATATCCTGCAATTCATTTGATTGTAATTCGTAATCGATTGACAGTGCTAGCTAAAATCATTTGCAGTAATCTATAAAGCTGAGTCTGAGGAAGATCCATTTGCTTTGCATTTTAAATTAACTCCAACTGTCACATGGATAGCAAAGACTGCAGTTAAAAAGGGTAGTTTTATTGTCTCTGTTCAGTGGTTTTAAATCTCAAAGATAAAAAAGTTCATAAGTCAAACATCAATCTGTTGCTTATTTAACCTGCATTTAGTGATGTGATGCCTCTAAGAAAGGAAGGTAACCTCAGGCCAGAGTTCAGCCGATGCTCCATCCATTACAGACCCTTTGGCCTGGTTTGTTACTCCATAGACAGATCTCTCAGCACTCACTGCTCGACAGCTCACATCATTACTCTGCAAACTTTGAAGATGGATAGCTGCAAACTTTTGATCTCTCTCATTAACCCAAACAACCGGCCTATACAGACAACAATGTGGCAAGCAGGCTAATGATTTCTCATGGCCTTGAACATCTCCGCCGCCCCTCCAGGGTCACTCCACAGATAGAACAACAGACTGATGTAAGAGGGGGAGGTGGAAGAGCAGCAAAGCTTCCAGCTGTTTACACAAATGCTTCGATTGCTCGGTGCAAATCAGAGTTCAATCCTGACCACCACCCCCAACCCACACATGTTGCTCGTCTTGTAGTATTTTGCCAGATGTTGAAGTAAATATCAACAGCCATGTCTGTATTATTGGAAAATTGTCATTAATTACTCACCCTCATGTAATTTCAAATCCGTAAGTCCTTTGTTTATCACAAATTAAGATATTTTTGGTGAAATCTGAAAGCTTTCAGATGCTGCATAAACAGAATCGCAACTGACATGTTCAAGGCCCAGAAATGTAGTTATGACATAGTTAAAATAGTCCATCATTGGTTCAACCTTAACTTTAATGGTCTTACGGGTTTGGATCAATATGAGAATCAATAATTAATGACAGAATTTTCATTTTTGGCTAAACTTTTATAAATAAAAGCTGTAGTGTGAAAGTGTCCTACACAAACACACATATGGACACAAACCTGGTTGATGATAAAGATCCCATAGTCGATCTTCTGTCTGCGCAGGACTGGGTGCAGGTAGTGAAGCCAATATTTAAGGTGGTTGTCTCTGTGTCTGAATGGGACGATGATGGCCACCTTTTGTCTTGGCCGGCAGTCCGGAGGAGTGTATTTACCCCCTTCTGTCACATTAGGGTTCTCTCTCTGCACCCGCTCGAGGGTTATCAGGGAGCTGAATTCGATGAGGAGACGTCCCACTGCAGAGCAGAAAAGAGGGGTAGTGAGACTTTATGAGAAGTTTCAACAGCATTACTTGAAGCAGAGTGAAATTGAGAATGGTTGTTACAGTTAGATCATTACAATAACAATATAATCACCACTAACTGTCTGTCCAGCAGAGGGAGTGCAAAAAAACTCTTCTTTGAGTCTCTATACCTCTTCATTAATCCTAACATCTTAAGTTGAGAAAACCAGTCAATAAAGCAGACTGAGGCTTGATTACATGTTCACACAAAGTCTTTGAATGAGTCTTAGCAGTAAGAGATTTCGTGTCTACACCTAGCCATGATCTAATCCCTGTTTGCTTGTGAACTGACGTAGTTTTGGCCGCAGGGACTTCTACAACACTCATTAGCGAAGGAGTCTGTGCTGCTACTGAATATGTATGGAGGGCCATTTTTAGGAAACAGCATGATGTTTTCTCATCTGATCATAAAGATTCAGTATGTCTAGAAAAATCTAACGCATAGCAAATCAGCTATGTTACTAAATCAAATATGGTAATGAAGGAAAATATAAGATAAACAATTGTAGAATTCACACAACTGTGCTAACATTTAAGGAAGATTCCATTTCTTTTATCAAGCAAGCTTTTTCCATTATCTGTAAATCAGCAAACGTTCCTAAACTGGGGTCCGTAAAGGATTTCAAGTGGTCTGAAAGCTGACTGGCTAATAGCTGAGGGTAGAAAACAAAGCTAAATTGACCAAATAATTAAACTTGTTAAGAAATCAAATCAAGGCAAGTTCCTAAATAGGTCATATGATGCTGCTAAAAAGAAAATTAATTGGTGTAATGAAATGTGTTTATGCAGTTTAAGGTTAAAAAACATTATTTTCCACATACTGTACATTATTGTTTCTCCTCTATGCCCCCCGCCCCCCCCCCTTCTGAAACGTGTCGATTTTTACAAGGCTCATCGGTCTGAAAAGCGAGGTATGCTCTGATGGAAATGTTACACACCTTAACATATTGTGACACCCTGTCTGGCCGGAGCGACGAGACATAAACATAAAACCCATTATAAACATGATATTAACATGATTTCTAGTCGTGTCCTCTTTTGGAAAGCCAAACAAATTAGTTTTGCTTTCTCAACGAAACAGCGTCACACACTGCGGCCTTGAGTGAGCAATATTTTTAAACATGTTACAGTGTTGTGATGTCAATTCTCCTGAAGCATTTTAAAAAGACTTTATTTTATAATTTATTTAAATAAAATATTACCATGTACTGTTTATCAGTCATGAAAATACATGAAAATACGTGGATTTTTTTGCTCCAGAGGCGTGCGACCTCAGACATATATAGCAATTGTAAGTCGCTTTGGATAAAAGCGTCAGATAAATTAATAAATGTAAATGTAAAGTATAGATAGGTCACGGACAGCAGTTATAAAAGACACACATCAAGCACCACAGTGAAATCTGACCCCTCGACTCCTGGAAGTGATGGAACTTATAGTAATTGAGCTGACCTTGGCAGCAACAGCAGCTATTCAGGTACCGTCACATCAATTTAGATGCAAAGAACAGCAGCTTTGTGTAAACATCTCACAGTCTGGTACTCTATTTCGGGAGGCAGAGGACAGGTCCGGTTAAAAATACATTTATAGTTGATTTTATGCAAGGCCTATTGCTGCACCTGTGCTCGTTTTCCTATCAGCCACATTATTAAACTAAGCAGCAGCAGGTCAGCAGGGTACAGCACGGCTGTTTGCGGATGTAATTGAGACATCCGGGGATAAAGGTACTTGCCCTTAGAGAACCTTCTGAATGCAAGATCAGTGTGTTTATTTCTAGCATTCATTCAATCAGATATGTTGACCACGACGATGTTTATAATGACATTACGCTTCTGTGGTGTTCTGCTATCATCATCATCCTGAGCTCACTTGGATTGATTCCATAAATAAGCTGTAATTGACTGCTCCTCACGGACACAGAGAGATAGAACGGAAGAAAAAAAGGCTTGCTGTTTCCACTTTTTATGAGATGCAGCCACCAACCTAATTGCAAGCTCCTGGCGTCACTGTGTGCCAATCCCCTCTATCTCTCCAAAGGTCTCTTTGAAGTGATCTCTACAAAGGTTCATTGGATCCAGCTACTTCTAATTAGCAGTGTGCTGTATATGAGTAAGGCAAGCAGTCAAGTGGCATGTGTGGAGGAGAGAAAATGGTCTAGAGCAATGAATACGTTGCGATCTGAACACCTGCTCTCATGCAGAGTGTTCCATCCACTCTGATCGCAAATGACTGAGGCCATTGATAAGACTGGGGGAGGTAAACAACAACCGGTTCTTCTGCTGCCTCCTCATAACATTCTTGTTGCAGCGTAGTCTCAGCTTCAGTCAATTTCCAAGAGTCAGGGTAAAGAGATTTTTACAAGGATCAAGGTATGGCTTTATTATTAGTCTTTAAATATTTGGGGTTTATTATTATTCTTCTTTTGAATGTGAAAGTATCTGAAATTACTTGGAATGTATACCTTAGGAAAAAGTATATTTACAGTATATTTATTATTAGGACTTTATTAATTATAATGCTCAACTGAAAACAATAAATAATTATATTACAATATTATTAGTTTTAGTATTATTATTTACTATGATTTACACTATTGCTGATTTCAAATATATGATTGGAACACTACCGTCACACACCACACAGGTCTTTGGTTTTTCCCAATTCCCAAACCTATTGAAAACCACATTACCAAGATGGCCGCCAAGGCCTGCCTTAGAGGGACTTTGATTAAGTGCATCCAACACAGCATTATATAATATAAGCCAGGCCACCATGAGGGATAAACCCAATGAAACTGTAATATACTGTACTGTAGGTGCCTCTAAGCACAAAGGGTTTATTACCTGGATCTCTTGGCCACACACACTCGCTTATTGGTTTTCTCTCTCTAATTCTCTCTATTTCCATCACAATTTCTCCTGACCCCTGCAGAGCTCTATCATGGCTCTCAGGCCAACTGCCAACAAAGTTACGCAACATCACCACAAATAATACTGTAGGCAGCTGGAGAATGGGAGAAAGGGAGAGAGAGGCAAAAAAGAATGGAGAGTAACGAACAGTACTGAGAGGAAGGGAGTAAGAGAAACAAATCCTGTCCAAAGCACTACTTCACCAGCACACAAATGTCACCCACTGAGTCATAGTTGGAGGCAAGGTCAGGCTTTTTCCTGTTCAGACAGGAGATTTGTAGATTCTGTAAAATCTACTTAATTTAAACGGGGTTCAAGCACAATCCAATTATTTCTCTTTACTTTGACACTTGCTGTGATGCTCAAATCCAAACAGTGAGAACATCCTCCACCGGCTGTAACCTTTAGCACAGGGCTTTTAGCCAGACACTAAAAACTCTGATCAAAGAGGGGGGAGTATGCATTGCAGTGAGAGTGCTTTGCCTTTTCGTTTCAAATTATGATTTTCCTTTTGTATATATATATATATAATATTTATTTTTACATACAATACAAGTTGGTGGTGTCCAGTGTTGTTTTGGACCACACTGACTTTCATTGTAAAGACAGAAGTTGAAACACTCTTGAAATTACTTTATCTTGTGTTATGCAGAAAGATAAATGCCATACAGGTTTGGAACAAGATGAAAGTAAATAATTTTTGGTAAACTATCCCTTTAAATTCAAAAAGTGGAATATAAAATGGACTGAATCCAACAACCGATAACACAAAGTAACATTGTTTTTGACAAGTACAGTACCATCCTAATACTATCAATCAGCCATGATTCATTTATTCTGCTAGTGCGAGTTTAAAAGATGTTTATGTTTATGTAATTCATCGTGAAAACCCCTAGACTTTAACATGGTATCATTTAGTCATTTAAACTTTCAAAATATATCAAAGTATCAGAGTTTTCCATCTGATATCATCACTGGACCATGGTGCGTTTTTGTGGGGGCCATTTAGTCAAGAGTGGATGAAAAGTGAGATTAGTCACAGCAAATGTTTTTAAGACACCCTGGGTCATTCCCGTGTTCTATGGCTGTCTCCAGCTATATGGTGATAGAGTGTTGGCCGCCCTGTGAACTACACAGCAGAGCCACGTGGCTGCAAGTGACCACTGAAGCAGAAGAGAGAGAGAGAGAGGGAGAGGAAGAGGAAAAGAGGAACAGATGGAGGAGTCACTGAGCATAACACTGCACGCTGAGAGCCATGAGAAGTAAAGCAGTAGAAAGATTGAAGGTGGGGAGGAATGACAGAGAGAAAGTGGGAGGACAGAACTGGAGGCGAATAGTCGGAGAGACAAAAAAAGAGAGAAAGACACAGAGAAATGGGCTGAGGGAACATGACTAAGGGGGAGTGGGAAGGAGGAGACAGCTATAATGAATGTCTCCAAAATTTGAGATGCCACTTGAGCTAGAAGATATATAGAATATTTAGCAATGTATTAACAGTGATGATTATTTTTATTTTTTTTACAAATTATTATTCTTTTTGTAACAATGAATTAATGAATTTGGATACAAATTTGGATTAAACATATTATGAAACATCAGAAAGTGTTTTTTTTTTTTTTTTTTTTTTACATTTTTACTTCACACTTTTTTAATATTTATATTTCTTATGAAACAATCTATGATTACTATATTTTATTTTATTTCTGTTAATCACTGTATTTTATTTCTGAATTACCACTGTGTATTAAATTTTCTATACAAATAGCCTTGCCTTATATTCAGCAAACTGATCAAAAGGCATAAACATTAAATATAAACATAATAAACTATGTTTATTGAGCACCAAGTCAAGAATGATTTAAAAAAAAAAAATATGATATACTGGCTTTGAAGACAGCTTTGCCATCACAAGAATAAATTAAATTTTAATATATATATATAGTAAAATATAACCAGTTATTAAATTGTTATAATACTTCACAATATTACTGCTTTTACTTATATTTGACAAAATAAAAGCAGCCTCGTGTATTTACGAATAAAAATTAGTTTTTTTTTTTTTTTTAAGACATTTTTCCTTTATTTCATGCCTTCCAACAGACATTTTAAAGGGGTCATATGAAGCAATTTCAATTTTTCCTTTTTCTTCGGAGTGTTACAAGCTCTTGGTGTGTAAAGAATATCTGTAAATTTCCAAATCTCAAATCCAAAGAGATATTCTTTATCAAAGTTAAGACATGTCTACACCCCCGTAAAATGGTTCATTTAAACACGCCCCCACATCTCTACGTCACTATGTGTAAAGATTTGCAAAACGCCACCCAAATGTTAACGCAAAGAAAGAAGGCATACCATTTATTCTCACTGTTGCCGCCGTCATTTTTTGGAGAAGATGACGTGTTTCATTGTGCAGGTGAAACTACTTTGTTTGGCCTTCCAAAAGAGCACAATATCACTTCGTCATGCCTGGAGCTGATCCCTGCTGGTCACTGAGGAAATATTTTAACTTCACAACAGTGAATGGCTTTCACTGTGGAGGAAGCAGAGTCCAGCCCAGGGTCATCACATGTGGTTGCCAAACCCCCGGCCGCTCCTTCGTTGAATCTGCCGGCCGTTCCTCGTTCACCCCCCTCACAGTTGTCATGAAGGGCAAAATTAGCAATATAGACCAAAATCATTTTTTGAACCAGGCTGTAAACATGTTTTTTTTCTGCTGTAAAGTTGGGCATTTTAACTTGGGGAGTCTATGGGACTGACTCCCTTTTGCAGCCAGCCTCAAGCGGCCAGGCGATGAATTGCAGTTTTAGTCACTTCCTTATTGGCCTCACGAGAGAGAGCGGGAGGTTGCCACTCGAACGCAACGCGTAAAAAGACAGTATAAGTCATTATAATCAGTAATTACCGTATTGACCCGGATGTTAGAAGACCCTGATTATAAGGCGACCCCCCTTTTTTCAGATGTACCTTTTGGAAAAAGGCTTTTGAAATCCAAATCTTGCTTTCTCTCTCTCTCTCTCTCTCTCTCTCTGTAAAACATATTTTTTTCTTAAATAATTTTCATATTGCATATTTTTCCTATTGTAATTTTTGTTTTGAAAGTATGGTAAATAGCCTACTGGTAAAATGTATCTCATATTAGCCTACCAAAATTTTATTAACAGTAGAGGTCAAATCTTATTGTAGTCTTCCAATCTGGGTACTGTCTAATGTTTTAAATAACTTACAGAGAATGTTTTGGTCCCATAAGGCTAATAATGATGGTCACGACTCATGCGGCAGAAATCATTTTCTTTTTCTATAATTTTCACTCTGTTTTCACTCGCGAACTTTACAACACACATTCCATTACGTAACTCATGGCACACTCTTTTTATGCGTTTTTTGGCGCCACATATTGTTGTGGTTGTATTATTGACAATTCAAAATCTAGACCCTGAATATAAGACGACCAGGTTTTTTCAGATATATTTCCAAGAAAAAAACATTGTCTTATATTTGGGACAATATGGTATGTCCCCACTGGATGCAAAATAAAATACAAGCCTCGCTTGTAATGGGTTTTATAGTTTTTGTCCTGTCATGCCGGTGTTCTGACTGAAACACGCCATAACAGCATATGTCGAGGGGCGTAACATTTCCATCAGATGCTTGAAACACCATCTCGGTTGATGCCTGCTACAGTCTGGAAACACCAGACTGTAGCAGACCAGCTGTTCCACACACCTCTTTCATGCAGAAAACCAACTGCTACAGGGCAGAGCAGTTCTCAAAGCTACACTCAGCTCTGTACATATCAGATGTTTAATTAAACCTCAGCAGGTGCTAGTTCAAAGTCATGGTGTGAAGAAACATTCAGGCCAATCAGCCTTTTTGCCATTATTTTAATACAAAAAATCAAGTCTCAAGTTCTATATTCTATATTCTATATAATTCTATATGCTTTACAAACAATGTAGAACAATTAGATTTTATTTATTCGTTTTTTAATGTATAATATAAGTATAAATTCACTAGAAAAGCACTGATGTGGACAATTTTCACCAGAAAAACAGTGACAGAGACCACACAAGTGGCTGTTTTCTTCTATCTAAAGAGTTTTTTGATTTTCAGTGCACAAAAGTTTTTAACAGCCCTTAACATCTGTTGCTTACAATTCTTTACATGGGAGTCAAGTTATCGCTCAAAACAACTGCCTACAAATCTTAAAGCTGTTCACGAGGATGATAACTATACATTTTTAATAATCCCTCTAATTCTGTGAGAACAGGGAAGTCCACACCACAACTTACAATGATAATTACACAGAGAAATTATATTTTTGGAATCACTTTCAGAATTTTTTTTTTTTCCCAGTTAATGAATGATAAAATAATAAAGAACTCCCAATCAGAATCCACCTGACTTCAAAGAACTCAAGCATTTAAACGGCAGATGATACAACAGGCATAATCTGACAATGTGAACAGGTTTCAAGTCACATTTTTTGCACTCAGATTAAGCTAAGGTCATTCACACCCAGAACTAAAACTATAATGACAAATATAAAATTGGTAACCAATGAAAACTTGAGCATTTAAAGCAGTGCATGCTTAAAATCTCTTTCGTAACATTTTTCGTAGCATAAAGTATTTGAGCTCTGCTTCCCTCTATCTGACCATCACATTTTAAATTTCACACAGACCGACACAATAGGTCATCCAAATGCATCTATCGTCCCAGGATTCAATAATTCATAGTCTGCCCTCAACACAGTCCATGGCTCTCTAGAAGTACATCCTGCTCAATAACACATTGTTTAGAGCAGCACGACTTCAAAAGGGAGGACAGAGATGAGGCGATTAACCTTTCACAGAGGGTAAGGTTTTACCTTTCACTACTCTATTTGACATGTGCCAACCTAAATGGACTGGTCCTCGGACGTGTCATGCTACTCGATTGGCATTTCACAGAGCGACTTGGGTGACCCACTGACAGATCCTGGAGTCCTGAGTCCTTTGATGGAGCAGCTCCTTCAGTGCTGGTGTCAGCCATCCATAAGTAAAGCAGACACTGGGGAACATTGAGAGTGATGAATGCTAGCAAACTATGTTGTGACCGGGACACAGCGTCAAGTCAAAGCAGGTGCTTAAAAATGATAGCTTTCAAATATTAACATACTAATAGGCATGCTAAATAACTGGGGAGGCACACTGATAACAGCATGATTACCCATTAAGGAGATGTAAGGTGATATTAATAAGATCTCTCTTATCAAACAATCGACATACTAGAACATCTGACATTTTGGAATCGCTTACAAATCATGTCAGACATTATGATAATGTTTAAAACATAGAGCCATACTGACCGGCTGCTTTTTCCTGATACTTACTCATGGTGTTTTGATGCTGTTTAGTTTTGATTTTACTTATCGAGCATCCACCTTTTTTTCAGTGGCCTTGGTTCTGGAAGTATATATATATATATATTTATTTTTTTTTTCAAAAAATGTTTTCATTTAAGAGTTGTATGACATGAAACAGACAGACCAGCTATGAGGTGAATTACAACATTACAAACTTAGATTTGAAGGAAAAAAAAGGATTTGAAAATGTTCTGCGAATACTGACCAAAAGACAATGGAGAAATCTAACTACTGATTCAATGATGTTCATTTTATATAGGAAAAAATTCACACCTGCAAACTCCGGACCAATGAAAATTTTTTTTTTCTAAAATCAGCAGCTGAAATTCTGATATTAGAATATAAGTATATGTATTTTAGGTTGCAATGTCATTCTGAAACAAGAACAACATCTATGGTGACAATGTAATATAAAGTTGACAAAATAAAGTTAAAAAAATTTAGAAACTTAACATTTCAGACTTTAAACTATAATTTTTTTTAAATAAAAGGGATGAGTCAAAATCAAATGATTTTACAAAAATCATCAGATTTAGACAAATCATGTCAATAGCCAACAGTATTTCAATGTCAATGGTGAATTTTGCAAAAAGGAAAGACTATTTGGAAGACTTATATTGTATTTATTGCACAACATGCATAGTATGCATACAGATCACATTTTAAGTAGTTTGAGAGTGTAGGGAAACAGAATCTAAATCAGTATTAATATAACACTATTCATTTTATGTGCGAATAATGGTCATTTTAATGCTTGAACGATTATTTTGTACATAGTGTTATGGACTAGTTTTTTCTTGACAGAAGATTTGGGATAACATACATAACACAATATCATAAAATAATTTACGTAATAAACATTTTTTATTAAATTAGAAACAATGTTTTTTCTTTGCTTTGCAACAGCATACAGGTATAAAAGTGATACAATAATTCAAACTCAAACTTCACATCCACATATTTATGGTTGAGTAGCCCTATAATAGCAGGACATTGTGCAGTCAGCCGGTCATCACTGCAAAATAAACGACAAAGGGAAGCAGCTGACTGTATATTATCCCTTACACTGCAGTGTGCTGAGCCATTTCTCACAGAAGCAGCCATAAAGCTTCAGTTGATGTCAATCATCACTTACCACCAGCACTATTTCTGTAATGAAAAGGTGCCATATTCACTGTCTTCTCTAAGTGAATCGTAAGACTCACTTCACATACACCACATCTTTTGTTCAATACAGGAAAACATCCTTTTCAGGCACTGCCAAGCATCCTCTCACACATCGAAGGCCCACTCAGCAACTTTTATAAGTGTAAACACTGAATGTACTTAACACTAGGGGTGCAACGATACAATTTTTTCAGAACCGATCCGATCCGATCCAGAAATTTCTGAGTATTTGCTGATACTAATCCAATCCGATACCAGCACAGTTTTCTTAAATCAATGTAGAATTTCTATACTTCTTTGTGTTGACCTGATCATCACTCTTTTGTATTAATCACAATCTACTACATACACACAACTTAACTTTGATGAAAATATAGAGCGACACAGAGCTAATGCGCATACTGGAGTCACAGTGTGCAGGCTGCACAGCCCTTCGAGTCCGCATAGAAGAGTTAGTACAACACACAAGCAGCTCGGCTCGTGTTCATCTTCAGTTCTCTCTTCACAGCAGTTCAGTCAGTGTACTGTTTGAGTAAATGAATTACTCTGGGATATTGGTTCATTTCAACTCAGAGGGAGTGTTAGCCACGTTAAAAAAGTAAATTACTTATTAGTAAAAAAAAGTAAATAATTAGTGGATTAAATATTACTCAAGACCGGTGAACCGGTTCAAACGATTCAGTCCGATTCGGTGAACTTGTTCAACCGGTTCACTAAGAATAGCCGGATATCACTACAAAGGAAAGAGATATTATACGTAGTGTATTAAATCTGTGCGTTATATTATTGAGCCTTTTCTTTGAACAATTTTAAACCTCAGTTACTGTGCGCTCTTGAAGAGAGTTTCATCGTTTTGACTTTAACCGAATTCCACACACAGTTTGATTGCTGAATGGAGGATGACAGACAGCCGCAGTGGAAAGAAGAGTTTATGTGAACTGAATTTAGCGACTTCAATATCTGTACCTCACATTGAACTATGGTACAGCTTCAGGACACTTGAAATATGTCCACGAAAACATTTTGGTGCTTTATAATGTTTTTATGCCTTTCGTTGGGCTCAAAAATAACACAGAATATTATACGCACAATATCGAATTTGGATTGGTCTCGTCTGACTGATACCCAATCCGTAGAAAATTCGTGTTTCGGAGCCGATACCGATCCTGAGTATCAGATCAATGCATCCCTACTTAACATCATCAAGTACTAGTAGCTCACTGGCATCTGAAATAACGGAAAGATGGCAGAAGCCATTAATGATGACTCATTCCTATTTCTTGCTGTTTTGACTAATGATCATGTGGCAAGAGAGGAATCTTCCTGTAATTCTCATTTGAATTACATGATCGTTTCTTGTAGCCCTGCACTTTCACAAATTCAATCCACCACAAAGAGATGGATAACAAACGGGCACCTTAAGATGTGTGAAGAATTTTGAACAGCAATTTATGTCAAAAGTGAAGCATAAACATAAACATATGACTCTGGTTCAGTGGTATAAATGAACTGTAAAAGGCGAAGAAGCAGCTTAACTGCAACAACATCATATTGTGTTTTAATACTGACAGCGTTTCTGTCTGCATAAGCAGTGCATTTATGCAGGCAGTGTGAAAACTGTAACCTGTTTTTAGGGGCGATGGAATAAAAGTGCTGCTTCAGTTTGAGGTGTGAAAAGGGCCTAATGGGATCAAAATAAAAAAGAGAGCAAATAAAAATTTTATGAGCCTTGACTTGAGTGATCTGTTTGATGAATACATGTGCAGAAACATTTATACGCCCACAGTGAATATGGTAAATGAATAGTGAATAACATACTAATCTGAGTAGCACAGTGGGTTTATTTAAGAAGTTAACAATTGAAAAATGACTGACTCTCATTCTATTCCAAACATGTAACACATATTTTTCTCTGTTGAACACTGAAGAAGATATTTGGAAGAATCTTTGGACTGCAGTGACATTCATTACATTAAAGTAAAAAAAAAAAAAACATTTCAATACAATTATGTTTTGTCATAATGGTTTAGAAAGACATAACAGTGAGTAAAGATTGACAATTGATACACAAGTAACTAGATGGTTCTCCAATTGAAGATTCCAGTGGTGTTTAGAAATGCACAGAAAGATTAACTAGCAGTAGACAAAAGGCTGGAGCAGTGCTGGATGTCAGGTGCATTCCGGGGAGCTCTGGAAATGGTTTCCCCAGTGTGTTTTTGGAGTTTTCCCATTTGTGCCCTGCTCAACCCAGGCAACCGGATTCCATCTTCCTCACTGCCCATGCAACAGATTTGACAACCAAACAGGATAGAGTCCTGGCAATAAAAGGGCCAGCTGAGAGCGACACAGACAGGAGACAGAAAGGATCCTTTTGTTTCGGGCTCCCAGCTGCCATCACCCGCAGTCAAACCGGGCCTTTCATGTGAAACCACAGAAGCTGGGCCAACAAGAGGGGAAGGCAATCTCACACCACTACCTCCATAGGTAATGAGCAGAAGCCGGAAGCACCACCCTAGAGCTGGGAACACACACTTCTGCCAAGCTCTGCTAAGGGTGCCATGAAACCAGGCCTATCAATAGCAGAGCTGAAACAACTATACTATTGTTTGTATAGTTTAGCAATATGAAACAATTTATCTTCATTCTTGCAATCTCTCTTCTCAATGTTCTATTCCCAGATAGAAGCAAACTGCTGTGAAATTGTGCTGTTTCCGCACTCTGCTTTTGAAACACCTTTCAATGCGCCAATCCCTTTTCACTTTATACTTCAAGGCCAATACAAGGTAAAGCAAAAAAGGTAAAAATAAAACAATGCAGTGTTCCTACAGGATTTTGCTTTTGCAGAGCGAGCACTAATTCACCGACAGCATTGTATCTTTAGAACTGTAAAAACCCTTTTCTGGCCTGTTAATTAGTTTTATTCACTTAAATACTGAAAAAAAAGAACTGAATGTGTGGCAAATGCATATTAGATTTATAATTGATTTACTAAATATTAAATTCTAAAATCACTTATTCATTTAAATAGTTTAAAACTTAGTTAAACATCAACTATTGCTCACATACCGACGCAGTGATACTATACAGCTTATTTTATTTCACGGATATCCAGAATTAACTACGAGATGCAGTTAATTTAGTAAATGATCAATGAACTTAGTATAAAGTTTTCCAATGACTGATACTTCACCCAGACATCCAGGTTATAATGATGTAACTGATTACAACATTCAATGAAGTGGAACAGAGTAAAACACCTGCTTCTCTCTAAACCGAAACATGTCTTCTGTTTAAATCCAATGAGTTCGTAATAATCAAAGTTTTGGGGGTTTCCTTTTTCTTTGATGCTTTACATATTCCATATTTCTCCTGCATATCTAATAGATCTATATGCTTGTAATATGTAATTATTACAAACATAATGTTATATACTGATGCTTGAAAAATATACCACAAAGCTCAGAGAAATAAATTTGCACATCTCCGGCAACCTTGCATGAGGTCAAAGTTGAGAACCTTTGCTATAAAGCAAACAAAATCACTAGCATAATTAAAGTTAATATTTAGAGTTTAAAAAAACAACAACTTGAAGCCCTTTTGAAAGAGTGGTAATTGCATTTAAACGTTAAATAATTCTAAATAAGCTGTTAGATAAGTTTGCTAATCACTACAGAGTGTTACTGTTTGAGGTCAATGATTTCAGCTGATTGTTTTGAGTTAATAACCTTTTAACAGAGGCTGAGACTATGAGACAGCAATTACGCTCCAGAGCACATTTGCATTGTGCGGTTTCATTTTTATCTGCTTGACAGTCTTTTACAACCAAAAGTCCTTATCTGGCAGTTTGCTGAACGTAAGATGGCAGTGTCAGAGGCCGTCAGTACTTAGTAGGGTAAAATGCTGTATTTTGCCTTCAGAGAACAACATATTTCCAGAAAATATGCCATGCCCCTGAGCCAAGTGCTTGGATATGTAATTAATAATTAGTGAGATTTCAGCTTGGCAAGCCTTTTCTGAACAGCTCTAATCCTAGATCCCAGAAGGTACTGTGATCACTTCCTCCAGCTTTGTCATTGAACACTGCACGTCCTTTCTATGGAAAACGAGTGCTGTCTTTGTTCAGGAATTTAGCAGTCGATTGCAAAACTTTAGAAATCCTCAGACAGTTTCTCAAATGAAGGAGAAATTCTCAAAACTCATCTAGTAATATACTGTACATGAATGTGCCGATGGTCAAAGGGGGAGACCATGAAGCTGCTATATATTTGGTCCCTTTTCCTTGAACGAGCCATAAATATGACCCAGAAGAAGCCTTGGGCAGTTTTGATGGCCACAGTGAAATTATACCTCACTAAACTGGCTTTCATGTCCATGCTGAGAACTCAGAGCAGGGTTCCAGTGTAATTGGAGTTTGGGCCAAGCGGTTTGAGGGCTTGTTACTGGCTCGGCCTTATCATTCTGTGGCCACAGCAAAGCCTGGGGTTTAACTGGGCCACATACACACCTCTCCACTGCCAGCTGGAGAGATATCTGAGCAGAAGGCCTATAGCAGAAAATGATTTTGATTGAAAGCTCCAAAGCAGACTCTTGGTTTTGACCATCAGTTCTGAATTAAGTCCAAAAAAATGTTTTTTTACAAAGAGCTGAAAGAGACAGCGAGACAGAGAGAGAATAAAAATCATTTTTAGCTGATTCAGCCGAACTGACAGTCCACTGGAACAGAAATCAACACACAGGCAACACATTATGTGCTAGAAAGGAAAAGAACAATGTTTTGTCTTTTACATGCACAAGACGATATTTTTTATGCGTCCCTTATGTAGCTTATACACTTTTAATGAATTCATCAACAGAATTACACTCAGGTACACTTTAACACATTTTGTTTAAATTGATGATCATTAGTGATTTCTGGCTGTACTTTTCTTATTTACTGTTTATTTACTGATAAAATACCTTTATTTACAAATTTATACTTTATTCCTGTGATGACAAAGCTTAAATTAAGCTTAAAACCACAGCACTTATTTGGAATATACTTTTTTGAAACAATGTAAAAGTTTTCTATCTATCTATCTATCTATCTATCTATCTATCTATCTATCTATCTATCTATCTATCTATCTATCTATCTATCTATCTAGAGTATCTTTACACGCACACAAACACACAGACACACACACACATGCATAATTCCAACTTTATATCTTCCAGTGTGAGTTAATTTTTTTTTATTTTTACATTGCTCACAAGGTCCTTGTAAGGTGAAATTCTATTTAGACAGAATGTACAACCTTATTTAAAAATGTTGAAAAAATATACAATATGTGGAGAAACTGACAAAAAAAGTGTGAAAAATATATTTATATAAAAATAAAAATTATGGATAAATTAATGTATTGTTTTTGTTGTTGTTTGATATCAAACATTTAGTAAAAAGATTTATATTAAACATATATACATTATCAATACAATATTATTAATATGTTCAGACAAAGCTTACGACAAAGCTAAAGTTCTAAAAAAAAAGGTTAAAAACTACATTCACATGCATCTTTTTTTTTTTTCAAGTTGAGAAAAAAGTCTGAAAGCTCATAATGGCATACTGTGATATGACAGCTATCAGAACAGAGGAAGATTAAAAAGACTTCTGAGAATACAGAGAACACCAAGTCAATCATTGTTCATAGCCCTTGCATTGACAGACATTCCACACTGCTATTAAATGTGCCCATCCAATAATGACGAGGAGAAAACTGCAGTTCAGACACGTTTTCTTCCCACCAACAGACTTTTCTGAAGCTAGACCTAGAAGTATCTGTAACTAGTGCATCAGTGCTGCACAATTCGATTCTCTTATTTAGTGTGGGGAAACAAAACCTTTGAGCCAGATCTCCAGAGGCCGCGGCTGCATGATCAATACAGTTACAACGGCAGGAACCCTTACTGCCGGGATATTTACAGTGGTGACCTACTTCCTCGCGGTACAAGCGATTTACTGGATATACGCTTCAGCCATTTCACCCGGCAAGTGGACCAAAACACCTTTAAGTGTTTGTGTGGCAAAATCACAGAGAGATATACTGACTCAAAGGAGTCCATGTGGCCTTGTATACAGATATTAATCAAGGTGCAGCATAAATACACACCATTTCTAACAAAAACAAAAAAAATGTAACAGTTAATACCAAGCCAATATTTGATTTACTTGTAAAACTCAATATCATTATCTTTTACAGCTGCTGTGAAACAAAACACCATGTGCTTAAACCTTGTCTCATAATTAGGTGACAACATATTTGAACCGCAACATTTACAAGTTGTAAAACATCTGCTGTTCACTTCTTAGTTAGTATGCCGAGCCATTAATACTATGTTGCAGCCAAACTTTCATCAGCTTCATTATGCTGCACCTAAAGTCCTCATGATTTATGAGCAGCCCACTTACTATTGGATGTCGCTGCGTATTGTCTTTAAATCGAATTAATAGAAGCCATTCATCTGTGGCTGACATTAACTACCACTGACAACGACTATACCGAACACTTGAGTTTTCAACACTTTTTCCCTCGGCTTTGGGATTTGGCTGATGGAACAGGACGATAATAGTGAGGAAAAACCTGCCAGGGGTAAACAAGGACAAATAGTTCTGCTCTAAACTGTTTAAATAGAACAAAATGTCAATTCAAAAAAAAAAAAAAAAACTGCTATTTTCTCTGTTTTCACTGCAACAATCGATATGCATCAAAGAACTAAACAAACACTACAAAACTTTCATGAAACACCACAGAAGATCTCTTTTTGATACCAATTCAATCAAAGTTGTTTTGAAGTTTAACAATGCCTTTTCTGTGTTATACAGTAAGTGTAAAAAAAAATACACCATCTATGAAATGCATTACAATACCATAAGGTTCAATTGCTGTAGTATTCAAGCAGCTATTACTATTGTCATAAACAACTGCAAGCTCTCAGCAGGTATCTTGTTGATACTGCTTCCATATTTTCAATTTAACAAGAATTTAACAAAACGGAGTGCTGCTTTTTGTTTTGTTCACTCAGGATACAGGTCAAGGAACTTACTGACCTTGTCATATGCACTTCAACTTACTGTACATTCAAAATAAACTAATTGAAGTTTAAGCTTAATTATTATTTAATTGTGTCTGAAGAACTCTAATAAACTCAAGGAAATATTTTGCATGGCTCATGGTTCAGTTAATTAATTAACAAAATGAAAAGTAAAAATGAAACTTCAAGTTGTCATGATTTAAAATCCGCCGTCATTGTTAGAATTGTGTAACACTATATGACAATTTTAACAGTGTTCCTGTGTAATTTAGTGCTCCTGTGGCTCAAGTGGTAGAGCATTGCTTAGCAGTGCAAGGTTGTGGGTTCGAATCCCAGGGAGCACATGTAAGGTAAAAAATGTTAGCCTGAATGAACTGTAAGTCTTTTTGGATAAAAGCGTCTGCTAAATGTTAATGTAATGTAATATTAAAACTGTTCTCATTGTTTACATGGATATAAATGTTTGTTATTCCATGTCTTGAATACAAATTTACAAATCATTGATCCCAAAGCACTTGATCACATGAATGCTCACAATAAAGAACTTTTGAGCATTCTTTGATCGATCGAAGATTGATCTTTTTACAGTGCATGAAGTAAAAGAACACATTAGGAACCAGTATGCCATTTAACCAGCAAGCAAAATTTACCAGGTATCCTGCTTTCTCTGTCTCTGGGCCCTATCTTGCACCCAGCGCAACTGACTTTGTACACCGATGCATGTGTCATTCCTATATTGCACCCGTGCAAAGCGCGCTTTTCCCTCCACAGAAGCACGTCGCTAAACTAGTGAATGAACTTGCACTCCCTGGGCGGTTCAGCGCAAAAAAGGAGGCGTGTTCCGGCGCAAACAATCCCTGGTGCTATTTTGCTGTTCCATTAAACAATTGCACAATAACACACAAATGGTGTGCACATCCCAAACATCCAAATAGGATGCAGGTGCAAGACAACTGAATAATATAATCAAATAAAGAAGTTTGAGCTTAATTAAATTAATTAATTGAGCTTAATTAAATTCTTCTGGAGCAGTAGTTCTCAGTGTGCAGACTTCACTTCTTTATTCCATTAAACAATTGCGCCACTGACCAGAAAAAACCTAGTCTAAAGTCAGTGGCGCATTGCGCGTTGTTCATTATGCTATTTTACGCGCATATACTTTGCTCATGTAATCTACACAGATGCAACAGTTATTTTTGCAAATCATAAATTGTTACACTAAAAAAATATTAACACATGAGATGACGGAAATCATTGTGGTGTGCCACGAAGATGTGAAAAAATAGGCATAAATCTAGCTTACAAATTATTCAGGCTAATTATTCTCCAATCCCCATAGAACACAACTTCTCTGTCTTTCACTGCTCTTACAAGAACATCAGTCTCCTCGGCTGTGAACCGCTCCTGGCGTGCGCCTGGTAAATAAGCCTTAATAATAGCAATCCATAATGGAACTTGCGCACCTGCTTTTAAAGGGAATGTTGGATGACGCTCTGATTGGTTTATTTCACGTTACGCCCAAACCACACCTATGAATAATGAAGCTACTTCAGACCAACCCATTTAAGATTTGCGCCTGGCGCAAGAGCCATTTATCCCGCCGGGAAAATAGCAACAGCGCCGAGACCCGCCCACAAAGTTACTTGCGCTTCGCGCTTTGACACTTGCATTTCAGATCGTTAAAATAGGGCCCTCTGTCTCTTTCTCTGTTCCTAAAAACAGTTCGAACGTAGCACAGAAAACTTGAAAAGACCTTCTGCCAGAAAGGAATTTGCCAGAGCTTAAGGATTACATTCCTCTTTTAAAAAAATCAATTACTGTGGCATGTAGTTGTTCAATGGTAGAGCTCACTCTCTCTCGTTCATTACGCTGCCCTTCATTCTTGAAAGGTGAAATGGAAACTCTCACTATTGCCGCAGTAAACAGACAACTTTGTGATCGCAGCTTAAACTAAAATCTGTAGAAACTTTTTTTGTGACAAAAGTGGTCGACAGCTATTCTTAATGACATAAAGCACAACATCCATTTGTCAGGAATCAAATGTGACATGTGATGCCACTGGCAGGTATTCAGAGAGACTCCGGCCCCCTCAACACTGCCTTCCATCTGACCAGTCTAATGTCACTGTGGGGGCAGCTGAGACATTCTCAAGGCTCTTCTCGCATTTTTGTGCCCATGTTTCACACACAATTGTAGGCGATGTGAGCCCTTCCGTTTAGCAATCCTTCTCAGTGTAGCTGAGGACAAACATCAAAAGAGGATAGATCTAGCATATTTTTTCATTACAATATTTGGAGCATTAAAAATTACATAATAAACATATATTTTTAAATAAACTGTATTTATATTTTATTTTGCATCCTTTTATAATTTTTACAGAATTTTTTTGGAAGGCAAGACACTACAGGCATGGGAAAATATGTTTTTGTTTCTCAACTTTTAGCTTTAAGGCTAATTTAGCACTAAACATTTTCAACTATGATATGGCATATTTCAATTTTTATGACAGATGTTTTTATGTCCTGATTTCTTATACATTTTTGTACTGTTTTGTAAGATTATGCAACTTCTTAGATTATGTAATTTGCAGTGAATGTTTTTACATATTTCATAGAAATATCTCATATTTCAGAGGAGCATTATTTATTTTTGAAGGTAGTGTATCCCCAACAGGGCAAACATATTCAGTGCCTTTTGAAAGTTTTTTTTTCACATTTTGTTATGTTGCTGCCTTAAGTTAAACTGCTTAAGATTACGTTTTTGCCCACATCAATATACACTATACACCAGAAACAGAACTGTCACAACTTCATAAATGTATTTAATATTCAGTTGCAATCAAAATTACTCAACCCCTAAGAGACTGCAAAACTTTACAAATACAAGCTTTTCTGAAGATCCAGGATAAAATAAAAATTGCATCTATAACAGTTCACTGGCATATTAAAAGTGAAATTGTCAATATATAAATGTAATATTTTTTAGTTATAATTATGTCATGATTATTCAACCCCTATTCAACATTGCTGTTTTTAAATCACTTATTTGCATGGTGGGGAATAAAACAGTCTCAAAACACAATTAAGCTTTAGAAACTCTATTAAAAACAGAATTAGCTTGAGCTGTTACACATACATACAGTTAGCCCATGCATGTGTTGAAGTTGTGCAGCAAAAATCTCAACAGAGATCTCACAAAAGCTAAAGAAAATAAATATTGTATTACTTTAGAAAGGCTAAGGCTATATTTCCAAGACATTGACAGTTCCTAGAGACACAGTTCTCAGCCTTATTCTGTAGCTTAAAGTGTGTTTTACTAGAAAACATTTGAGGGTGTTGAAGAAAAAGCACAATATCATAAAATGTTTAATCAGAGCAACTGAGAAAAACCTGCAATGTACAGCCAAAGACTTGCAAGATGACCCGATGAAAGGAGGGAAAAAAATTTCAGTGCAGTGTGTAAGAAGAACACAAGACAAGTATGACCTTCATGTTGAGACATCTTGATGAATACCACTCTTGATCAAGAAGAACAAAAGGCCATCTTGAACTTGATAAATTTCATTTGTATAGACCTGTGGAGCTCTGGAGGAATGTTTTATGGAGTGATGTGACCAAACTAAACTTTTTGGACCCATGGATCAGCGCTATGTCAGCTGCAAAACAGGCAAAGCTCATGAGCAGAAGAACACCATCTCCATTAAAAAACTTGGAGGTGGATCAGTCCTGTTGGGGTTTCTTTACTGTAGCAGGAAGTGGAAGTCATGACTGTATGAAGGACATCATGGATACTTTGAAGTATCAGGCCATTTTGACAGAAAGGTGACCGAAGCTTCTAAACACTTACAGCATTCATTGGTGATTTTAAAGAATAAAATATTCTGCCCAAAGGGAATTGAATAATTTTGAACATGAATGCTTAGAGCCAATTTGAATTTCATCATGATTCATCAATGTTTCATTCTCAGAATCACTCAAAAGTGTATTAACAAACTTTCTCTAATACTTTACTGATGCCTTTGTTGAATTGATTTCATAAAATGTTGTTCTCCACAGAAAAATGTCTTGCAGGTCAAGGGTAAAAATTTTGATTGCAATTGTATATACATAAATAAAAACTAAAATAAGTAAATTTAATAAGTATTCATACCCTTAACTAAATATTAAGCTGAAGCACCTTTACAGTCTCAAGTCTTTTTGTTTGATGCAAAAAGCATTCCAATAATCTGCCATTATTCTCCTCACCTGTTCACTTCTCAAGCTCTACCAGGTTCGATGAGGGCAGATGCATATTGGGTTTCTCCAGAAATATTTGATTGGGTTCAAGCTCAGGCTCTGGCTGGGCCACTCAAGGACAAAAAATTGTACGAGTCCCAAAATGTATAAGTTTATACCACTGTTGTTTGCTTTTTTTACTTGCTGGAACACCGAATAGAAAACTTTTTTTTTTTTTTTTCAGATTTGGATATCTACCAAATCTACGAATTCAGTCAAATTTCAACCTGTGTTCAAAAATAAATAAATATAAGTCAATAAGGTACTTCTGCCAAAAGCTTGATGCCAATGAGATTCATCATCATATTCTCAGAGCTTCAAACGTTTTGAAAAGAGAACTGGAGTCTCTCCAGCTGGCATGAACGTGACATTAGCGACAGGCTGCTGCGAGACCTTGTATTGATCTAACCTGTGTCCACTGGTTAAACCAGACAGGATGAGAGGTCACTTATCCCATTAGTGCAATAATAGCCATCAGTTTAATCTTATTGTATTAACAGGGCTTGGCCTAATCCAATATGTGTGCATCAAATCCTTTGATCTCTTTTAGGACATACCCCTGATCTCCCAGAGATGGCTTTCCATACATAATCCCAGGAAAACTTGCATGAAACATAATGCATGAATAAACAGTGTTAATAAATAAGCAAACGCTTCTGAATAAATCAACAGAAACTGACACAACTAAAAAAACTGTCTAATTAAACCAGTTGGAAACAAATAAAAAAATAACTAATAACGATGACATTCAGTTCTCCATTTCTGAGGTTTCATATTATAAACAGCTTTATTGAGAGGGGTTTATGAGGAGTGAAATGAAACCATTGCATCTACATCTACATCTACATTTTAAATTTAGTCACGTATCCATCCTATAATAAATATATATCTCCAGACAGTCACACTCTCTGTGCAAAGCTTTCCATCACAGCGATCACAGCAAAAAATAAAGAAATAAATGAAACCAACAATTTTGTAATCCTCTTACAGATGACAATATTAGTCCTCTGTTTTGTCATTTATCATTTGGGAAAGCTTGCTGCTCGTCTAGTTTAGGGACCAACATCTTAATGGCTTCCCGGGTGTTATGGCGGGGATGGATGCAATTTTCTCTGCCTGCCGTAGCGCTTGCCGCCTTAGCTCCTTGAGTTCACATTTGGCATTCATTGATTCTGTGTCTACAATCTTCTTCTCAGACACTGAACCGATGTGACAATCTTAATACAGCTGCCCCATTAACTATCATATTTTGAGGATTCACTGAGCGTCCAAACAGGCCAGCAGTTAATCAGAACAAAAAATGTGTCTGAAAAACATGCCATAGAGCGGCATTGTTATTGTTAACTAAAACTAAAAATATTCCAAATCATTAAAAAATCAGCAACTGAAATTAAGCTGAAATAAAATCTAAATATTAGATTAAAAACTTAAACTTCAAAAAATTTGAAAAGTCAAAACTTAAAAACTGCAAATACAAAAATAAAAGTGAATTCAAAATATTATTAGTTAAATATATAATACTAAAACAACACTGAGTATACAAAACATTTAAACACAGGTTTCCCTATCCAGAGCACTTTGTGGTTGTTGCATCACATAAGAAAATTACGCATCTCATTACATCAAATCTTTCGCCTTAAAATAGATTTATGTCTTGCTTTTCTCCACCTTAACCGTTTTGTGTCTCTTTGAGGACTCTAGAATACAATTAGGCTGATCATGCAAATTGTGGCTGAATTATCAATGTTTTTCCATTTCAATTTCCTCCACTTCAAATGCATGAGAAAAAATAGTCACTTAAATATCTGAGAAAACGCAATCTTGCTGAAAGCAATTAGCTTTTGATGAGACATATAAGATGTGATCATATGAGCGAATCCTATTCTGTGATGAATGTGCAGTCAACAGTGATGAATCAAGAGATGAAATCAGTGGACAAAATACCACTGAATATTTCACTCTTGCATATCAAAGCTGCAAAAATGCCACCTTGTACAATTTTGCCTGTTTTAAATGCACATACATAAAGGCCACTGCACAACTGCGGATAAAAATGTGCCATTAAGAAGTAATATATGAAGGTATTCTTCTTGTAAGATAAGGAACATTAAGTGTCCTTACACTTAAACGAAATATTCAGAGAGCGTTTTGGCGGAAGCAGGCAGGCGATTCAGGGAAGGTGAGGGGCGGAACCTGGCCCCGGCAGGGTGATGCCAAAGAGCTATTTATACCTTCTGCTCAAGCAGAGAACCCTACAGACCCTGGGGTGCCCGTGCAAAGACAAGAAAGTATTAGAAAAACACTAAAAAAGCTGTTTAACTATAACTAGGGCACAAGAAATCCAGTAAAAGCCCAAAGAATGGTCATAAATAATTCATGAGAGAGATCCCAAGAAGCATCTTAAAACAAGGCTGAAATGGATGAATAAAAGCGCATTGTGTCCTTGCTAAAGCTTTAAAGAACTCTATCTTGTAAAATGGAGAGTAGATGGAAACTTCAACTTCATAAGATTATTACAATTTTGCTTCTCAGTCAAAGTTATATATTGAATTTTCTATAAGATTATACAACTGCTGCAAAGTTAGAGAGGAAAATGCTGATGTTTAACTACTTCATAGCAAGTCTTTTTCTAGACATTTTTTCATTAGGGAGATCTGAATATGAACTTCAATTAAAAGAGACCGATCAAATGCCAGGAGGGTGGTTAGAGGACTAACCATAAGGGACCGAGTCACCGAACCGAGATTCTTTAAAGAAGGTTTAGCCGTAGTGTTCCAATAAATCTTACAGCATCACCTTAAAAAAACCTCAGAACTCATTTTATAATTTAATACATGTGGATTTTTAAAGATCTTGAATGGGGTAACTGTGGGACAGCAATTCAAATACTGCTTAAAGGTACCTGTAAAAAGATCATTTTATACATTTGTCTATATACACATCTTACACACATGACTGATTCTCGACTGAGGTTGCCCTTACTGAAATATTTACAACAACTGGTGCAGAAGCAGTGCAGCTTGAAACACCAAGAGAAATACTGCATGCCCTGGTGAAAGAAAATAGTCTGCTTGCCAAAAAATACAAATATAAAAATTAACTAATAACTACTAACAAAGCACAGAAAATTAAGCTGCAGCTGTGTCTCCCTGATACTATTCCCGAACTTCACAAAATAGTAAAATGTATATTGTCTCTATGCCAAACAATTTGCTTTCTAAGCACTTTTACAGTCATTGACATACATATGTCTGGTATTACTTTATTTTAAAATATTAACACGTGGCCTTCTGACAACACAACTAGCAAGCAACTGATTCAACAGAGAAAAGAGGAGCCAGGCCGTGTTTCATTCGAGTACAGTGAGGGACAGAATGCCACAGGCTACAGCATCCCAACACATCAGCTCTATTCGCTTAAATGAGATACTGACTGAACTATTCACTTTGGCAGGTGCACTTATTTTGATGATTCTTTTCCCGTTGTCATGATTATTGATTTGATTTCATCATTAGGTTCAGCTGTGACTTATTAACGTCCACACGAACGTGGTTATTTTTAAAACCGCTGCTTTTTCTATGCGTTTTGGACGTTCGTCCACATGCAAATGCAGTGGCAGGTCACTGGAACTGAACATCTTTGAAAACTCCTGCCAGGGTGAAGATTTTCAAAAACTCCGGTTGCAGTGTTATCGTGTAGACAGCGAAACCTGTGTTTTTGGCTTGTGATATCGAATACAGCACTGTTATCTCTGCCTACTGGAAACTTTTACTCGACTTACTCCAAACTTTTTAAACTGAGATTATATTGTCACTTGTTGGCTTGGCATGTTCTTGATAGCGCATCATAGCATGCGTTTGTGTTGTGGATGGAGATCCTTTTTTTAAAGAGAAGAAGGAAGAACTCATGGCCTAAATAAGACAATATTATGATTAAAGTGTTTGCATGAGTTGCTTTTAGAATATTCTTTTCATGTTCCCTTTTTACATGTCACAGAACAAAGATCTTTACATGTCACAGTACAAAGATCGTTTAATGGCACGTCATTACATACCCACGTGACGCCATACGACGTCCCCTCTAGAATTTCACATATAAACATATAGTTTGTCTTCGTGATGATGCCATATACGGTTTCATTTTTAATCTTATGAAAGCTTCAAGTGCAGTTAATTATTTGTACATGCATACAGACAACTGCTTTTATTTGCGGTGATACCATGTTGTTGGCTATTTTTAATGATTTAATTGCACGTGAGTGATTATAACGCGGAAAGCCTCCTGCCGTTAATGTGGTGGCTGCCATGCTGACACAGCTCCCCTCCAGGAAGACAGCACCAGTGAGTCATCACCAGCCACAAACCACACCTGCCAGCTGGGATGCAATCTACCACAGATCTTGGGTTTTCCCCGCAGGCCTATGCCACAATAAGATCCGTGTTCTACACGCACCTGGGACCAGCATAGAAAATCTTTCAGGAAAAGTCTGCTTCTTACACGCCTCAATTACATTAGAGTCTCTCGAAACTAACATTAACAGGTCAGCTCTTGTAAACAGGATGATGGAAAGGGTGCACCAAATCCAATCAATGTTCATTTGCAAAATCTCTTTGGGCTAATAACGGCTTAATGCCATCTCAATCAAGGCGATTTTTCAAAACGTTTACAGTTTTCTAATCGCCAAAGAGCAAGCGTTTATGTAGACGCACTTGTCTTGGCTTGACAGCAAACATCAAATTTGCATTACAGAGGCATACTGAAGACTAAGCAGCATTGCCAATGACAAACTAAAATGTGGCTTTCAACTCCAGAGGCTGGGATGGTCTCGTAAACAGCCTGTTCCACACTTTAACAGCTGAAGCGTCTGAAAACAATGGATTTCTTTGAAAACGGTGGTCGACAGAGGGTCCTTTGTACTTCCAGCAGCTAGAGGACAGGAAAAGGGGCGCAAAAAAGCTGTGGAAACAGCAGAGCGTTTTCATTTGAACACTTCCTGTCAAAGTTTCAGTCAATGACAGATTCTACACTGCCTCACGGATGAGGCAAAATCGGATTTCATGAAGATCCCCCAAAGACATCGATCAAATTCTCCCAGCATTTTGGGCCCTGAGTGTAAAAATAACAAGTTTTGAGATGGCCATCTTGGGTTTCTGTCATTACTCCAGATGGTAGGCATGAAAATGTATAAAAACGAAGGAAGAGAGACCCCTGAGCAGCCTAGACGAGTCATATGACACCGCTCAACTCCCTCCAGAGTTCTGCTTTAAACTCATTAGAAGGATATGGGTGGCAAAGGCCCGCTGCTTGCAGGCATATCAAATAGCGCTGCTGCACATTCATTATGAAGGTTTGCCCTATTATGAGCTAGAAAATGCAGTGCAATGACATTGTAATTAATGAGAGTTTTTTTTTTTTTCATGCAGATGAGGTATATTACTCTGGAAGAGGTATTTCGCCTAACGCACAGGGCTCTGACTTCCTGTTGCATAATAATCATACTTAGGAAGACGTGCCATAAGGTAGTTCTGTACCTTTCTCCATATATATATTTTTAAGTGAACAAGGATAGATTGACACAGTAATGAGACAGTAAATTGGTACAGTCCTGTTAGTCATGCACACAGGTCATTTTCTCTGAACACGTCACGCACTGCGTAAGAGACTGGTAATAAAGCGGATCGGCAGATGAAATATAAGTGCGCTGAAGTACATGCTGATGTTAAATCCATTTTAACTCTCCAGTCAGTTCGGAAAACAGAGAGAGACAACGGCTTTTACAGTAATTGGAGTCTGCAGAGAATCCATTATGGCTCTGAGATGGGGAACAGTGGCTGGGGTCCTGCCCACATCTCTTATAACACACCAGTGAACTTCTGCTTCCTAGATTTCAACTGTTCAGACCACTAATTGAGAGTTTTGAGGTTTGAGTGCCTTCCATGTGTTACTGTGTCATATTATTCATATTATAATTTTTTCTTTGCATAACTGAATGCTCAATCACTGTAGTAATTAAGGGATTTTGTTCTTACTTAAGAAGTTCTAACAAGGAAGCCTGATCTAGAACCCTGCCAAGAGGTTCTTGTCCAAATCTCAGTTTCCACTGAAGGAACTTTCCCCAGGAACTAGGGACTTTGGGTCAGGACTCTGTGTGTTTCCACTGCAGGAACCAGGAACCAGGAACCAGGAACCAGGATCTAAATAAAGTACCGGGTAAAAATTTGCCCCTCAGAAAGTCCCTGCTTGCAAGCAAAGTCCTTTTAGGCAAGTCGTGCCATTCAGCCGCCATCTTGGTGACGCCTACGGACAGCTATTTCAGACTAACAAGACCAGGCTCCTATCTAAATGAATGGGCATAGAGTCAGAACTGCACTATCACTGGTCACTGGGACATAAAAACTACATGTATGGAAACATCAGTAAAATATACTAAATATCGCTGGAAAATGTTGATGACTTTGCCCCAAAATAAGGTTTAAAATGTCTTCTTCCCCACATGTTATACTTTTCCTACACATGAATGTTTCCCGTCTTGGCTGTTAAAAGCAGATGATTGGCTTTCCAGCGGGAGGGGCGTGACATGTGTATACAACCGCCATCTTTGCCGTTACGGGTTTTCCTTATATAGTTGTATTGAGGATTGAGGAAGTGGCATGCCTCCTATAAATTTTCTCTGTTGCAAATTAGTACTTTTTCAAAGGGCCGGAACTTTCGGGGGTGGGACTTGGGAACTGAACATGCTGATTGGTTGAGTTCATTCAGCATTGTATTTCAACCACCATATATCTACATCATTTTTTTACAAATATTACTGTTATTATGTCATGAAATGTAGTTTTAAAAATATTTCAGATGAGAATGTATTTGTTTAAAACTCAAATCCATGGTTTATTTATAAAAACAGACACAAATGAAGATATATGTTTCATAATGATTAACATACAGCGTTAACAAAATCAAAATAAAATTAATGACAATATTTTAAGAAAACTGGCAGAATGGCATAGTGGCAAAACCAAAGCTACGGATCTATATTCAGATAAAAGAGCAGTTTAAGACTCAATTTTATGTTGGAGCAATTTAACTAGAAATCAAAGATCTCTTATTGCTCAGCTGCGTACAGTGAAAGTGAAAGTCATTTTCTGTTGTGTTGTACTTTATATGATGAATTCAGAATTCCTGTGTTTAATGAGATGTTTGCTCAAAATCCTGAATTGTTCTGGAGCATGGATGATGATAAGATGAAATGTTTGTTTAATTTCAATATGTATAAGTTAGTTACTTTTGTCTTTAAAACCTGGAACAAACGGCAGACTTATTTATTCAGATAAATGTGTATTCATTTCTGTAAATTGTACCAACTGTTTGGCAACTGTTTTTTTGTTTAGTAAATTGATGGTGTCTTATAAGCCCTCAAAAGGGCTGAGCATATGTCTATGCAAGACACAATAATAGTAAAATAGTAAAATTGCATAAATAAGGCAGTGATTAATGTCATAAAATCATAAGTAAGTTTTGTTAAAAGTCAGAAGCTATAGCTTACATGAATAAAAATCACAAACATGACACTTGTAAATAAGGCTAAATAAATGTATACCCTGTATAAAGATTTATTCATTAGTGTGTAATATATTTATTTTTTTATAATCTCTGCACTGGAGAGAATTGTTGTTGTTTTCGAAACATAAGGATATATGCAAAAATCCAATATCTCTATTTATTTTATTTTTTTCAAATCACAATCAGAGCTATAAGGCCTAAGGAATCTACAGCAGAGTTTCAATTGATATGAAAATATTTTTTTTTTTCTTATTTTATAAAGAGACATTCTCATTATTCTTACTAATATTATTATTATGACACTAACTATCAAATATTTATTAAGTTTTTATTATAATATTTTGACAATTTTTTCACTTTCACATATATGTGGGTGGTTCAATTATATCCTCACTTTGGTAGAAAACATATGGCAAAATTTTGAGTTGTAGTGTGTAGTGTGTAGTTTAATAGCCAAAATTTTGTCACAATTTTGATTCTATTTAGAGTCAATGTGCAGCCCACAACAACTTACCCAGGCCAGGAGGTGCTTCCGGACATGGTGGTAATGGCTTAGGGGTCGGCGGTGTGTGGTTGACCTCTGGCTTGGTGCTGGGCAGAAGATGGTCAGCTGTAGCCAGGTAGCTTGCAAAGGTAGTGTTGGGCCTTCCGCTGGAGAAATTATAGTAGTAGTGGTGCGGTCCTCGTGAGCTGTTCGCTCCACGGCCGTTGTTGAAACGGCTGAAGATGTCGAAGCGCTGGCTGTAGACATCGAAGTAGAGGATCATCATGATGAGGAAGTGCACCAGGCAGAGCAACAGCACAGCCTTGCAGATCCGCTCCAGGGTCCGGCCCAACATCAGCCGGCTCATGGTCAAAGCCACACGGCACGCTCCGCTACACACATCCGGTCAACGTCACCTCTCCGCACCGCTGAAACCTCCCGGACTGCAATTTACTAATATCACCTACGAAAACAAAAGGAGGGGAGTTATATTAGACTCATGTGCATTTTTGATTTCACTGGTGAGATCAAATATCAGATGCTCATCAGGCATAAAGACAAAGCAGAATTCCAAATGCAGAAAAAGCTTTAAACTAAAGCATTGTGTATTGTTAGGTGTAAATGCTCTCTATTGCAGCAGACGATTAATTAATGTTTAATCAAACACTAATTATGTTAATACAATGTCAGAGCAGCTTCCCTACAACTGTGCTAAAACTGCAAAGTAGATGTGATAATAATTTGTGCGCTTATTAAATGTAACATAGCCTAATTCATTTATAGCATTTGCATAACTTAGAAATCCTGGATGTGCTTAGCACCCAGATTCTATAATGCAACATGCTACACTACTGTTCAAAAGTTTTTTTTCTTTATTAATTATATTTTTTTATTAATATACATTTTTATTTGTATTTATTTATTGTTTATTTTGCTAGAATGCTTTATGTTTATCAAAAGTAAAAAAATAAAAAAAAAAAAGCTATTTTCAACACAAAATGAGCAGAATTATTTAGACCTTTATAACTGTAAAACAGTGATACATTATATTTTAAAAATAGACAACATTTCTCTAACGCTAAACTTTCGAAGTTTTGAACACAAATGTATTTGGTCAAACACTAATATTAACAGATTATTTGTCAATAAACATTTTGGAAAACAGATTGATTTTGCTATTTTAGTGATATGTTGCTATATAGTTAGCTGCATTTCATTATTAGCATGAATTTCTTTTTCTTGCTGTTCACAGCTGGAAGAGACCCACCAGCTGTGAAACACCGGTTTTAATCATAAATCAACTTCTCAAACGAACAATAGCATTCGTGAGTACATTATGCAAGTTTGACTGACACTAGGGTTATGCCACACTTTAATTATAGAATAAGACTTTGCTTTGTACGGCAATTATTATTCATTCGCATTTAAAAAAGAATACAATTAACTCTGAAGATGATCTTTACCATAAAATGTCTTTTTCACATCATTGTTCTGCATAATATTGATAAAGAAAGTCTGAAGTCACTTTCAAAGCCCCATTAACCATGTGAAGAAAAAATGAATGTAAGAAAAACCTATTCAAGACGATGTAATTTACACAGCAATAATATAACTCCGGCTTTCTCCAGGTTTAATTGGGATAAACTAGAAAACACTTAATAGCTATCCAAGTCTTGCTGTGCCCAATTAAAATGTTGACAGGATTTTCCAATCAACCCTAAGTGTAAGAGGCCAAAGGCAAGGAAGTTTACGAAGCAACAGACTACAGCCTGAAGTCAGAGACCTGCGGCTAATTTCTCCCTTTCACTCTCTCCTGGCGTGATCGCTGGATGAAACTAGATGGGAAAGCCTCTTGATTTCACACATGGCCAGCTGTTGAAAGCTCCCTGGCGGCAGTTCGGCAGCTTGTAAGCGCTAACTCACAGGCTGACCGTGTGGAGGAGGAAGTATAGGATATTGGAATTTCACAACACCTGCAGAGACTGGGCCTGTAACTACACCTGGCCTGCACTCTCGTCCACTGCCCACTGTAACGTGTGCCTCCTCTGCAATACCCATCATCAGCACCAGGGAGAAAAATACACTGTCTGACACAATTCACACGGCTCAGCCTAGTTTGAGCTCCTTTAGGAAATCACTCAACACTCACCAACCCCCATAATGAATCACACCGGCAGTCACAGACACAGGAACAAGCCAAAAATACTGCTACCGAGAGGTGGGAGAAGAGGTAAGATACTAAATAAGAATAAGAGATGACCGAGGTGTGTGTGTGTGGGGGTGGGGGGTATGTCACAAAAAGGGAAATGAGGTGCAAGGAGTCAAGAGAGAGAAGGGAGACAACAACAGCAAAGAGAGAGACTGTAAAGAAGCATCTGAATTCCTGTACTTCATTGAAATACATGAAGAGCCTACTTCTGGACTGCTAATGTTTTGTAGATTTAAAAAAAAAGTGACATAACCAAGTATGGTAACCCATACTCTAAATTAGTGCACACACACACTGTGAACACACACACAGAGCAGTGTGCAGCCATTTTTTGCTTTGGCGCCAGGGGAGCAGTTGGGGATTTGGAGCCTTGCTCAAGTGCACTTCATTCATGGTATTAAAAGTGGGAGAGAGCAATGTACATTCACTCCCCCCACCTACAATCCATGCCGGTCGAGCCTCAAACCCACAACATTTGGGTTACTAGTCTGACTCTCTATCCATTAGGCCATGACTTCCCCAGATTGTCAGCGTGTATATGAGGCTTAAACTTAGGAATGCACGATTATGACAAAAATCATGACTGTCGATTATTCTCTTGAAACTGTAAGTTCAATTATTAATTACGATTATCACAATTTACATTAAATGATGTTTATACCATTGTTTGATGCATGCCAATTTTTTATATATTAATAAACATGCTGGAAACACTCTAACTTTTAAAATCGTCCATGTGACATTAGTGGTTACGAGAATACTTTTTGTATGGAAAGAAAACAAAATGTACGATTTTATTCAACAATTTTTTTCTCTTCTCTGTCAGCCGCGGTGGTGTCAATGCTGCATCAGAATGGTCTCAGATTTCTTTAAAAATATATTCATTTGTCTTCTGAAGTTGTATGAAGGTCTTACAGGTTTGGAACGACAGGAGGGTGAGTAATTAATCACACAATTTTCTTTTTTGGGTGAACTACTCGTTTAATACCATCCACTTTTAAAATGTAGTGTATTCATTATATTTTAAAAAATATATACTGAACCACTTTCAGGCATATTCAGCCTTTCTGCAAATGCCCACTCATTTCTTTTTGTTTTCCTCATAAAAAATGAATGGATAACTATGGTAACCAGGGTTTGTTTAGCTCCATTCTAAAGGTGACAGGGCTCGATAAAGAACAAGTTGCCACTATATCTATAGATTCCAACATCTAACATCATTAATTATTTACTGTTACACATCCTGTCACAAATCTACAACATGTCCATTTCTTGCAGGTGAGTAATACAAATACATTCCTAGACACCGTTCAAAAGTTTAGGGTAGGCAATGTTTTGTCTCTTGTGTACCAAGGTTGTAATTATTTGATAAAAAAAATATAGTAAAAACAGTACTATTGTGAAATATTATTACAATTTAAAAGAACTGTTTGCTGCTTTGATATATAATTTTTTTTTATTTATTTATATGGCAAAGCTGAATTTTCAGCATCATTACTATATATATAGAATTTACACTTAAAAAGAGCCACCTAGCTCATAATTCTGTGCATTTTTGTCTTTTCATCTCCCGTGGCCTTATGGAACAGAAAGTGTCCAGTGGTTGCACACTCCCATCAGTACATCATTCAGTTACTGTTGGCCTGAAATCAGTCTCTCAGCCTCACTCATGGTTCCCTCTAATTATCACATTTCCTGTGATTATTCAGGTTGACTGCCATGGAAAACCAATGGAGGCTGCAAATCCTGCAGTGTGTATCTTTTTCTGGAGCTGGAGCTGTGGGTGGATGTTTCAGCACAGTAATGGTCCTTAATATAGGACATCAATATAACACTAACCCAATAAGACGGAGGTCACTCTAAGTTGCTACTCCACTGAAATATGGTCTTCTCTCAAAATCGCATTTGCAAACTCCTTGCCTTTGCTTTTGCTGTCATCAGTTCCTTCTTAAACTTTACTCTCTTCTATGAACTAGAAGTTTGTCTCAAAGAATATATTGTATGCCGAAGTCCCAATACAAAGGCTCCTAAAATATTCATCACAGCTCCAAAGGCCTTGTAGAAGAAGAAGACCCCTGTGGCAAAATTTTGAGCAAAAAGGCTTTCTCCGAAGTTCTTACCACACATCATTTCCTTAGTGTCACTTCTTAGCCATCAGACAGTACAAAGCTTTTTATCAAAGCACTTTATAAATAAATTTCAACTGTCATTTTGGGAAAAAAAGCAATATAGAATGACAATAAAATTAATTAATAAGGCGATATCAAACCAGCTACTCTTTTCAAATGCTATCTAATCAATTCCTCAGTTAATAGAACACTTCCAGATACCCTAAAATAATTTCCACAGGACTGTGCTCATTAATTTAGTATATCCACTTCACTGTAATATTATTCATGCTCTCAAAGAGGGACTTACTATGCATGCACTGGTTCTCAAAGCCAATGTTAATGAGGTTATATTTTTGAACACTCCAGAAGTTAGCAATTTGGTCTCAATAAAGTCAGGATCAATAATAAGCCAAACCCCTGAATCACATACTTTCCCACATTACACAAACTTAATAAACTAAAATACTGATACTATAGCACAAACTCAAGCTGCTCAGGCTGACCCATAACAGAATTAGCCAGAAATAGAGGCTAATGAATATTTTACATCCCACCTATGTCATAAACTAATGGGGGAAAAAAAAGCAAGGTTTTACATCGACACAAAGGAATCCATCAAATAAACTGGCAACAACTTCTATATGCTTAATTTTTTATAACCAACAAACCGAACAGGGGCACTTTCTTGGTTTGCATTATTCATGTTGGCCTTCAACATAACATTCACTAAATAATCAAATGTAAACTAAACAGCAAAAAGAAGAGATTTTGTAGTTTTTGCAGTACATGGGTATAAAACATTTATTTTAAATTGAACTTACAGTGTTATTTAGCAAGTTTGCTGAGCTATATTATAACGATCTATGCTTAAATGACAGTCAAAATATTTCACGGAGCATATTTTTATTATTTTACTACATTATGATATAATGGCAAATATATATATATACTTATTTGGTAAAGATGCATTAAATCAAAAGTGACAGCAAGGACATTACGGCATAATTAAAGATTTCTATTTCAAATAAATGTTATTTTAACACATTCTATTCATCAAAGAATCCTGAAAAGTCATGGTGTACATAAAAGTATTAATCACCAAAACTGGATAATAACAAGCAATGTTTCTCAAGCAGCAAAGCAGCATATTAGAATGACTTCTGAACGATCATATGACACTGACTGGAGTAGTGTATAGAGTAGTTTCATATATATTTAAATGTATTAAAATAGAAAACCAACCCCAAACGTTTGAGTGTGTCATTTTGCACCATAGTCTAGTTTTCATAAACAGTTTTATGGGAGCAGAAGGACAGCTTGAAGGCCACCAATTAAACACTGAATAGTCATTCAAGGCTGTTATTCATGATTCGAAGGAAAATAATTTGTGGCAATTGTACCGTGTCCTTCCTGAAGACAAAGCGACAAAGCAACAGCTAGAATGGGAAAAGAAACAGGTGAAGCACAGCATGAGTGACTCAATAAAGCAACATCTGGTGGAGTGGGAGGGTTTTCTTGTGCTTCAAAAAGCACATCTGCATCAGGAAATGACAGATCCAGCCATCTCCCACAGCATAAAGCACTTCCCAACAATGTATTAATCACTCTCTCGTGCTCTCTTTCACACACAGTTTTAACTTCCATGCGTGATTGTGACATTAAAATGGACAATCTGCAGAGTCCTGGAAGATTTAGGTGGGCAGCCTCTCCAGTTTCTCCATAATTCAAAAAGACATTAATGGCTGCAGTACACAAAAGACTCATCAGTCATCTGTTTACAAACTGCCTAGCTAGATGGAGGCAAAAATTTGAGATTTAATGGCTCGGGAACCAGAGATTCTGGTTCTGGTCAGACGACAGATTGTATTGAGAGCTATATTTGATTAACA
Organism: Carassius gibelio; assembly: GCF_023724105.1. NCBI lineage: Eukaryota > Metazoa > Chordata > Actinopteri > Cypriniformes > Cyprinidae > Carassius > Carassius gibelio. The sequence goes on from NC_068397.1 coordinate 20,573,293, forward strand.
CTAATGTGCCATAATGCATTTGGGTGATTTTCTTCAATTGGGAACTCTTTGAAAGGTCACACGTCTTGGAATTTTGGAGAAATAGGCCTTGAACAAGTTAGCTAGCAGTCAGTTCAGTTTTAAATCTATAAAAACTGAATGAATTCTAAAATAATAACAAATATCCAATGAAATAAAAAAAGTACAGTTACTTTTCTGATCCTCATGTGCTCCTCTGTTGCTTCTAATTTTCATCAAAACCAAATGTATTTTTTGTCAAAAATGTAATTGGTCTCCGAAATGCTGGAGGTGATGTCAATTCAAATTTATTTATTTTCTTAGAGAAAGTGCAAACTAGTTTCCTAATTTTAATAACCTTTTATAAACAAACTGTGAAAGGAAAGCTAAAACATTAGACTCCAAGACTGCTTGTAGACAATTTTAATACAAAAAAAAAAAAAAATATTAAAGTGAAAAACTGAACTGAATATTTTTCAACCATTTCCTTTTTAAACTCAACCTAAGATACAGTAATGGTTTCTTAATTGAAGACCAACCTATTTACAATCAAAAACTTTCAAACAAATTTTTTTTAGTGTTTATAACAATGCAAACATATAAAATAAAATAATAATAAACTGGGCCCAACCCAACAAGCTGTGCCTTTATTTACTGGAAGCATTTTCCATCTTGGTCTCTCTCCAAGATTAAAAAGCCCTATAGCCACCCTCCTGCTCTCATTCAAAATACAGTAGATGAAAACACAATTCACCTCGGAGCTCTTTTCATCCTCATGATGGAAAAACTCCCGTTCTCTTATCAGGCTCATTTTCAAACAACATGCTAAGACTTGACATGAGGGGATTCGACTCATCCAGCTCCTCCTAAGAGAAATTAATTAGATGCCAATCAGGCCCTGACTTTGATGTTTAAAAGCAAGAGCATGTTTAATAGGGTGGCAGCACCAAGTGAGACACTCAACAGACAGGAAACTTCATCATACATGTGTGAGGGACTGCGACTGTCAGCTGCACTATGATCAGTGTAAATCATCAGCTCCGTATCAAGGGCAAAATGACTGAAAAGGGATTTCTCCAATGCTTTACTTCTGGAAAACTACGCAAATTAGAAATCCAAAGAAATAAGTAGGGTTATATGAGCATATTTTATCTGAAAATAGAGAAATACAATCATTGCACATTTTGGCTTTTACAATCATTTTGAAATGATCTTACATTAGGAGAACTGCCACCACACAAAATGATATTTATTGGGGATGTCGATACGAGAACTGTGGGTTAAATTTAACTTGAGTGGCATTATTTGTAAATTGATTTAGACTTGAGTAGATGACTCCGTCAAGACAGATCGTTTCTTCACAGACTGAAATTTGAGCTCAAAACCAAGTGACTTAATAACAGAAAACATTTATGGACTGTCACTAAAAAAAACAAAAAAAAAACCAGCTAATTTCATACAATAACTGCTATGTGCAAAGTTCACGAGTAAATTCCCTACAAGCAAAATTGAACAAATTTTTAATAGAAAGTTGAGTATACTGAAAACAGTATTTACTGGCACCCCGTCAAACATCCATTGTCAATTAGCTATACATTCTACAAATGAATTGACATTTACACCATAAATGTGTGAATATTCAAACAATATATATTTGTAAGGAATGGCAGTCACTCATTTCCTCTTAACACTAGCATACACACTTTTTTAGAGTCTGAAATTTACTCTGAGCCCAGCAACAAGCCAAGCAATATCTCACACCAAAGAGTGTGAAACCTATCACACTTGAAGGCATGTATGAACTAGTGAAGTGTGAATATAACTAATTACATTATAGTTGTTTCTCCTGAAAATCTCTATTGCTTTGCTCCAAATCCTATAGCTGCCAGATATTGGCAGATCATTTTATAAAGATATATATAATTTACCATTTGTATGTTCAACACATTTTTATGCATATTTGAGAATAATACAGAAACCAAAAAAAAAATTTTCAGACCACAAAAAAGTATTCCATCTGAATTTTAAAAGGTTAGTTCACCCAAAAATAATTGTTCCAAATTGTTCCCTTCATATTGTTCCAAACCCACAGGACATATTGTAGAGCTAAGACTAGACCCAAGACCTAAGACTTTTGTAACAATGTCGTCACTATCTTTCTGAGCCTTGAACATTTAGTAGTTGTGTTGCTGTCTATGGACGCTCAGAAAGCTTTAGGATTTTTATCTGATACTGATATTCCCCTAAAGGTTCATACATTTCTATTGAGATTTTCGAAATAAACATAAAGACATGGTTCTACCCTCTCTGTGTTGAAACATAGCATTGTTGCTCTATGAAAGTGGACATGCTACAAGAATGGTAGTTGATTTCAATTAGGCTACAGACTGTTCCAACAGCATGCAATATAATACGGTGTGACATTACACCAGGATTATAATATGATACACATATTTGGCATGTCACACTATAAACAAATAAAATTAGTCACACCATGGTCTTATTTTTAATTATAGACTGTTTTATATACTGCAATTTTTTATTATGTTTATTCATCTATTTATATTTATTCTTTGTGTGTGTGTGGAAGGCCAACAAAAATGTTCACTTTCACAAACTAGTAACAAAAAAGGGGAATGGCATCCACTCACTCACTTCCCAGCACTGCCACATGGATGTGAGGGAAGATAGAGGGGTCAGTGGCATGACATGTCATACCCTTGCAGGACTAAAGAGTTGATAAACACTCATGGCAGAAGTGAAGAGAGTCGAGCTGAGAGTCACTGGCCTCTGGCCTCTGGCTATCATTTCATTATTCTGAATCCCAGCCTCCCTGTGGACATGACACCACTCACCTCACACTGGCACACATCCCTAAACCTCTACAAACAACATACACTACATGCCACTTCATAAAACACATACACTTCTATTAATGTAAAGAGCGTTTCATCCTGTTCATATCAGGAGAGGTGTTAAAAACAGAGGAGGTTGACTTTTTACGACTTTTAATTTGACTCTTAATAAAATCTTAATGAATCAGACTGAGATATTGATATTCGCTACAGAAATATATGGATCTGGGACATAAAGACCTTTGTTAATCAAGGTTATTGGCATGTTGCCAGTTTGCCACTAATATGAGTTGTGTATATTACTCCGTATTGACAAGTAAAATTGTATAACAGCCTAAAGTGTTCTGCAATTTACGATTATGTTATTATTTGTTTCATTTCAAAATGATTGCTTCTATCTAAAGTCTAACATTGGGTGTTACACAGATATATTAATTTGAGCATCTGATCAAGTCAACACCTCTCAACCAATGGTGTGAGTTTGGGGGCGGGTTTCTGTTTCACTGACCAATGGCAGACAGGCGAGTGCTTAGGAAAAATATCTACACTCCCCAAACAAAACACTGCCTGCTTTACATTTCTAGTCTTTTTTATATTAACTGCACTAGAGGCTAGAGGAAAAAATACACAACAGAACAAAGCATCGTTCACAGGTACTACTAAAACACAGAAATTAAAATCACTGAGGAACCCTTAATACATTTTCTTTCAAAAGAAAGATAATACAGGCATAAGTTGTTTTGCATAAGCTTCAAACAGCTTTGGCAATACTCTAGTTAAAGCTGTCAAGATTCGTTATTGGGTGACAAAGTCAGACTCAGCAAAACATCCCAGAAGAAAACCCCACCCACTATTCGCTAAAGATTAAAATGAGCTTAATTAGATGCTTCATATTGAGTGGGAGGCAGCTAAGAGCCCACATCTTGAAAATATCCACCCAAAATTCCTTAACCTAAGACGATTCTTCCACATTAAAAGTGTGCTTTTCTGCCTGCAGGCTTCCATCCTCCTCTGGCTGGAAATCTGTGGCCAGCACCTGTTCAGTGGGATGCAAACGTGACATCCATTTCAGATTAAACTGAATGGGTACTCCGCTTGAAGACCCACTCAGCTACGCTTTCAATCTCACCACGAGTGTAGCCTACACTTTTCAAAACACATTCAACTCACTCCTGTGATGTAAACATCACTTAAAAGATCATGTGTTGTGTTGTGTTACCTGTCTACAATAGCTTGACTATGTGAGAATATGAGAGGTCTGAAAAATTGAAATATTATGATACTAATATGTCATTAATACTGCAGTTAAAACCGTGTAATATTTCATCATTGCAGCTGAACAAAAGTAAATAAATATTCCATGCTCAAAACAAGAATTGCTACAAAAAAAAAAGGTTCAATCTGTGCCTCTTTTTTCTTGAAAACAACAACAAAACAAGTAAAATTTTGGGTTACAGCGAGAAACTTGTAATGGAGGTAATTGGAGCCAATCCGTAAACATACAAATACTCACTTTATAGATGAAATAATACACAGGAATTAATCTAAGCACTTCACATCATTTTTGTTTGCATTATTTATATACTATTGTAATATTTATCAATATTATATTTGATTCATATTTTTAGTGTTCATTCAAAAAAAATTTGAGTTTCAGTATTTATGTTTTTTTTTAATGTTTTATTAGTATTTCAATATTTCTATTTAGCTTTAATGTATTTTCGATTTTAGTAGTATTTCAACTTTTAATGTCAGCATCTGTCAGTTTCAAATGTAACTTTTCAAATGTCCATTTTAGCTAAGTTTTTCCATATATATATATATATAGAGAGAGAGAGAGAGAGAGAGAGAAATCATTTTACTAGTTTTAGTTTAACAGTAACAATGCAGCGTCACATTTCTGCTTTCAAATCCTCCAAAAACCGTAACCATAAGAAAATGTGAGATGAGACAGAATCTCTGAATTATTTTTAATATTATATCCCAAACGCAGTCGACGGAGCTCAACTTGTGGAACATTCTAACTCAAGCTTCACATAGTTTCGGCTACCTTACATGAACATTAAACAGTTACATAATCGAGTCCTTTCAGGGTTTGAATTGTATCTAATCCAGAATATCACAAGGGTAAGTGTAAATCCGAAGGGCTAATTATGAGACAGCATTGTCTCTATACACAGTCTATATCACAGCACACAAACAAGCAGAGGGAAGTCTTGGGTGGCTGCGCTCCAGCTCTGTTAGCTTGTAAGCTCCACAGACCGTGGCCCCAGCTTTTGCCTGCCTCAAGTCCAGCTGCTCACTCTACTCCGAGCCAAGAGATAAATTAAACCGCCACAGCTGAAGCCTTCGTTTGGACGGACCTCTAGGTTGGCATCTGGATAGACTTAGTCATGATTATCCCCATTCACCTAAATACTCTTGCAACTCCCCCCTAAGAAATAAACTACAAACACATTATGTACTTCCACACGCAACTATACTTGGTCTGATATCATTAAGAATTAATTATTTTTATGCTCATGAGTGCAGACAAATTTACTTTCAACTTTGAGGAAGAGACAAAAATCAAACAAAGCAGGTGTTCAAAACAAAGCAGTCCAACTCACACCACCTTTGTTTCACGGGGTCTTACTGTTCCCATGACAACAAATCCCAACGCCCAATGATTTCTCAACTGTATGACCAATGAATTAGCAGTGTCCAATAAAACAACATACATTTGCACATGATTTCCAATCAAAACCATTCCCATCAAGCAAGAAAAGGGATCGCTGCAAACTCAAAAGGTCATTTATTTCTGGTGGATGGAGGTAGATTAGCCAAACAGAGCTGCTCCTGTTTAAAACAAACTGTAAAATGGACCAACGGACAATCCGCCCTTGGGCTCTCGAGTATTGTGCTGTAGAAAGAGAGCTTAAAAAGCAGATTGTGTGGGTGAAAGAGAGGAACAGATACAGATGCTGAGAGAAAGTCATTTAGAGGATCATGGAGCGCATATAAGACTGCAAAAGTGACTGACTGCAAATGAGTCGAGCTGAAACAACAAACTCCCACTTTAACTTTCCATCCTGTCAGTGATATGCGTATATTTAGATTCACCATCAAAACACTGTTACAGTAGTGTAAAACAACTGGAATAGCCTTTAAACCGAATCAGAATAATTGGAAATAATGCTAGTTTACTTAAACCTATTAAAACAGAATTGAAAGAGTCAATGCGTACTGACAAGTGTGTGTTATTGTTAGGGACTGGGACTGTTCGGCAGAAACAGACTCAGTAAAGGATTCTGAAAGGTATATTAAAGAAAGAAAAATGGTTTGTTTTACAAGTGAAAAAAAAAAACAATCCTAAAAGCCCTTAAAACATCAAAAAAGAAAAAAAGTGCCTCAGTGCCATATACTGCATGAGCTTACAATAAACAAAACTGATATTTATTTAAAAATGCACTGTTACAATAAGTGCAATTAACAAGAAATACTGCAATCACCAATTAAATAAATAGGGAGAACAGCTGCACGTTAAATGGACCCCATAATGTGCCATGATGTGCTCTCATCGATAATTTACTAACCAAAAGGTTAATAGGAAATATTATGTGCCAAACTTTTGTAAATATTCAACAAATTTCGAGTTCTTCCAGGCTTGATTCATAAACCACCTCTAGAAAGCTTACACTGTACCACACAATATTCAGTAACCCTTTCCATTAAGTCTGCAAACATGATGGATTCAAAAATGTTCATAAAAATATTAACCAAAGATAAGATTTTAAAATGTTCCTTGTCGTTCTTAAGAAAGAGTATAGCCATGCAATATGGTTTTAAGCATGTTTTAAGTCAGTCTTTCAATTTATAAATAGGTATTATAATATTGTTTGTAATTAATAAGAATATGTGATTAAAAGATGCATTTCATGAATGCTTTCAAAAACATTTGCAATGCATTGATTATACGGATAAAAAGTGTTAATCTGAATTCTTCTCCATGCTCATAGATCTTCGGCCACAAAGTCACACATGTCCTGTCAGCTTACTATCTCGAGACACTGGGCAAGATGCTGTCCATGGATGCTGTGGGTACCATTACACAGCAGCAGCATCCCTGTACTCGACTCTGCTGGGAGGAGCTGAAATCTTTTCATGTCGATGAAATAAAGCCTATTTTGTGGTATTGCGATCTGGCCAAGAGTTGCGACTGTATAGGAAGCATCTCTAGTACGTAGAATATCTCTCCGCCTTGATCAAGATGGCAGGCAATAAAGATAGCATGTGACATAACAGAAAAACAACAAAGAGCATCCCTCAAATGAAGTCATGCAAATATTTTTTTTTTGTTTTTTTTTCAAACCATGAACAAAAACATGCCATTTCTTACCTTGATCCTTTGAAAGCTAGGGAGCTCCTCTATAAGGGAATCATCTTTGTTGTATTCACTTCAGCTGACTGTCTATTTCAGAAGAACTGTAAATGTGTCATCTGTGTTAAATACAGTTAGTTGTATCATAATATGGGTAAAGAACGAGGGAGTTACTTGAAGGATAGCGTTATTTCTTTCTGCAGACAACGCCGATTAATTCATTTTTCGCAAAGAAATGCACACTGATGAAAGGATTATGCCATATCGCAGGAATATTATATATCTCCATGTTGTTGAGAGCCCTTGACAGCAGCGTACACTCCAGTGATGATACTAAATATTTTGCCGTGTATTTTCATCTGTCCGTTCTGTGTTTTTTGGCGAGGAGAGATGATGGGTGTGCGAATAAAGGCATAGGGAGGCAGGTTTTCTTTAGTACGGAGACTCGGAGGGCTCAAACGGAGGTCGCTTGTTAGCCGCAGGAGGGCGCAGTTTATATCGCCTCGATGTCTTGTTTTGTTTTGGTATTTCTGGTTTTAAACATTTCAATATCAGCTCTTTTCCAATTATTATGCAGTTTGAGTTTCACACGAGCAGGATTGAGCGCAAGGGAAACAAACATCCATAGTGGTCCATTCTTTGGCCAAATGTTTGATCTCTGCAGTTCAGTCAACAATGAAATGCACATTACTGCTGTCACGAATGGCAGGCGACGCTCAGTGTAGATTCGTGCTTCTTAAAGGGTTATATTTACGATTGTTTATTTGAATTTTGTATATAAATATATAGCATCAAGCAGCTGCCGTGACAAGCGATGCACCTGCTAAACAGGCGATGCCTGAAAGCGATGTGAAAAGTGTTGCGTCCTTCAGCGCCATCTGGTGGATGTTTAAAGCTGTCACCTGATCAATCAACATCGTGAATAACCTTCAGTAAAATAATGCACATCGTTGTCTACATCAGGAGTTTCCCTTGAATGATATATATATATATATATATATATATATATATATATATATATATATATATATCAATCAAATATTTAGCATAATTCTTTTTCCACATTGATAGTAAGAAATGTTTCTTGAGCTCCAAATAAGCATTTTAGGATGTTTTCTGATGAGTTTCTGCTGAAGTACTACTGTACTTTTTTTTTTTTTTTTTTATGCAGCTTTAGTGGTGAGACTTATTTCAGAAACATTTGAAAGATTATTTTTCATCATGCAATATGATAATGAGGGGGTGATCGGTTTACTCCTTTTGGCTGAAGGATCATGGAGCTGCATTTCCATTCCTCCATCAGAATAATTAGCCATCTGATAACCTAGTGTTTGAGTTAACCTCTGATGATACTGGCATCTATAAAACCAACAATCAATTAGTTTTTCACATTTCTTTTTATTTCTCCAAGGACAATTATTACGTCTAGAGGATCCACTTGTACACATCAAAACAATGGAATCACCACATTAACATACTTAACAATCATTGAAACAGAAGAAATGGTTAAGAGTTCATCTTTCCCACACAACTCCTGAACCACTAAACCACAGACAGCTGATCCAGGTCCTGAAAGCTCCACAATTATGAGACTTAAAGCAGCCTCACAGTGGGATCCAAGCTGGAATGTTTTCAAATTAACACTTATCCATGTAACAAAAGAAGAAGAAAAAAAAGAAAGAAAAATAGATCTCTACACAGATCCAGTGAAAGAAAACAGATGATCATGGTCACTAGACTGGAAATGATTCACAAGACCATAGTGCTTTACAGATGGAGTATGTGATTTGATTGATCATTAATATAATATAAACCATGTCAACAGACATTTAACAGAAGTTGATTCCGGACATTCAGGAGTTAGTAAAATCATGTTTCGTATGTACCTCCACTTCACAAAAACATTATGGATACTAAAGTACTTCAGTAGAGCTAAAGGAAGGCCAACTGATCTTACAAGTTTGATAGATAACCTTAGTTAAGGGAAAACATCTGATTTAATTTAACAAGAATGAAAATGAAGCTGTGAGGGATAAATAGACTGTCCCTTTAAACATTTCTGCTGATGCAACTCTGAAAATACATCTTCCTAAAACATTTCAAGAGAACAGAAACTCTGGTTGTGAAGATGAGATCTTATTATACAGTAAAATCTACAGCCTCATTTTGATTGGTTTAAATCTAGAATCTCAGGTCTGTGGCCAATTCAAGTCCAGCTCGCACTGTTTGCAGTGCTGTTCTGCTATGAACTTGCTTTTAGATGATGGTTTTCAGGAATAACTGATGTGACCAGCAAAGACATTTTTACATATTGTTCAGCGTTTACAGTAACTTATAGAAACTTGATCCCACTATGGGTTTAAAAAAATAAAAATAAGTACATTCTCACACAATTTGGATTTACAATTAGACCTCACAAGTCTGACTTTTTCTTGCAATTATGAGAACAAAAGTCACAATTGCTACATATATGAATAGAATTAAAAGATGTAAACTCTGAATTCAGAGAAAAAGAAAGAAAAAAAATTATATAAACTCAGAATTGCGAGATGTAAGCTAAAATTTTGAGAAAAAAGGTTTCACAATTATGACTTTTGTCGAAATTAACTTTTTTTTTTATTTTAAACCCATGGTGGAATCGAGCTTTACCACTGTGTCCTGGGAGATAAAGACTTCTTGCTTTTCAAAAAAAAAAAAGAACAATAAAAATCATTACAAGACAACTAGGAAATACGGAATGGCAAACACCCTCATGCTTCACAAAAAACAAACTGCTTTTAATATGTACACACATCAGATTATTATATCCTTTCATTTTTAACCAACCAGGACTAAAGAGAGCCCTACAAAGTGTGGGTCGAGTCTACACTGGTAGAAATACAATTGGAGATGACTGGTATTATTCTTTTTTTTAAAGTTTTGGTATAACGGTATTCTCAAAGATAGCATTTACTTAAATTCAGTAGCTACTTGAAAGAACACAACAAGTGAGAGTGAGATCAGGTCAAGCACACCGGATACACCAGGTGTCATCACGCAAATACAACAGCATTCAGCATACAGTGATCAAGAGAATACATCACGATTTACACCCATCCAATGCACAGAACCACACTAATGCAATTTATCACTTTTCTTGTACTGTACAGAACAATCACAGCAAACTATATATTGGAGTTTGAGATGATTACAAACAGACCCCAACACTGGGTCTATGGACAGTCTGTTCTGTCACCATATGCAGAATCACCGTTTATATTATTAGGCCATTTTAATAAATAAAATACCTTTTGATTTAAAAAAAGAACAATTCTATAAATTCTTAAATTTAATATTATTACATTATGGAGGTATGGGCAAAAACATGAAGTGATATTTTCCTTTTCAGAATTATGAGGTGCCAAACTAAGTGTGAAAGTCGTCACAGATCTGCCTTTGACATTGTCATGCACTCTTTTAAGACAAATTGGTGCACATATTTAAATCTTCAGGAAATGATGGTTAAAAACAGACACAAAAGGAAAATACATTTAAATAATTTACTATGTATTTACACCTCCTGTTTGCCTCAGCAACACAGCATCTTTGATCTGTAGGTTGTGTAGTCTTCTAATCTCCCATTTTTACTTTCGATGTCTGAAGAGAGAAAAATACAAAACAATGTTAATGATTATACAGGTCCAAAAAAAAAAAAAAAGCACAATATGATGTAAAAAAATATTTTCCTGAATAGACTGAATACTGAATGGAAAACCATAAAGATATCAAACTTCTTACTCCAACTATAGAACCTACATGAAGCGATGTGTTTTAATATGAGCTGCTCTTGTGTGGTGCAAAAATCTCAATCTGAATTCAAGCGTGCATGTCAGATCGATTTAAAGAGTGGGACTGGAAAAGGTGATAAAATAGTCATTTTCCAGAGTGTGGTCATAAGTAGCTAGATGGATATTAATAACAAGATCATTCTGCTGGAAATCAGATGGGGAAGAATATGCTTAGGTAAACTAAAGGCCTGTTCACACAAATAATGAAATGAAGAAGTGAAACAAAAGGCTGATTCAGATAAAGAGCAAAATAATAATAAAAAAAAACATGCTTAAATGCAAGATACAATCCATTAAACAAAAAAGATTTTACTCTCTGCATTACACAACTGATTCTTGCTTGCAATATCAAACAACAACAAATATTAACTCTTGCCATGAAAAAGGCCTTAAGACTAAGATGATTTATTATTTTGAAATACATGTATAATTAAAAACCGCAATTTACTACAGTAAAGTAGCATCTCATAGATTTCATAATGTTTTAAATAACTGAAAGCCTCAAAAGTCTTACACTTAATATATTCCTCTTGTCACTAGATATCAATTTACTAAATCTAATGAGGTCATGCTAACAATTCCATGATTTGCTGCTGAAAAGTGAACGACTGGTAATAAAATCTTGACATTAATGTGTCTGGCATATGATTTGATCTTAAATGTATTCAAAGTAAACATTTTCAAAACATACATTTTATATATATAAAAACACCGATTTTAGAAAACCACTTGCCTGCAAGATGGCTACAATCACTCCAAACAGTCCAATGGCACTGCCGAAAATTTCAACAATGAGGATCTTGACAAAGAGGCTGGCATTCTGAGCATCAGCGAGGGCAGCTCCACTGCCCACAATGCCAACACAGATGCCACAGAAGAGGTTTGAAAAGCCAACAGTGAGTCCAGCACCAAACATGGAGAAGCCTGAAAAAAACAGAACCAATGTGTCATCCAGTCGCTTAACAGAGGCAGAAGAAATTACGATTCAGAAGCTAAATTTACCTGCTTGGTAGTTCTTTGCCCCAATAGTCTCTGGAGTCGTACCAGAAAAGTTCTAAATAACAGGAAATGGGGAGAAAAAAAAAGAAAGAAAAAAAAATTATGTATGAAAAAGAATGTAATGCAGAATGTAAATGTTGTCAAGAAAAAAAAACATCAGTTCTTAAAAGACACACATATCTAAAAATCTCTTTAACGTACGACTCGCTCAAAAAAACCAAAGCATTCAAAGAAATGGGTCAATCAGTTTTAACTTACCTCTGCCAAATTGCTAATGACAATTGCCATGATGATCCCATAAATGGCAACAGCTTCACAAAAGATAATGCTAGAAGAAAAAAGAAATTCAATGTCACCACAAGTGCCACTGTGATCTGAAAAAAAAAACTTAAGCAAATAAAACTAGACCATTACTACACATGTGGAATCGTATAAAAAAACAATGGTTTTTGTTTTCATATCAGACAAAAGTAACATTAATATCTATATTTTTTTTAAGTTTTGCCTTTAATTAGACTTCATCTAAGTTCAGCGTTTTTAATAAGACATTTGCAGGACAACTGTGTGTTACTGTCACTAGTGTTAAGATACCAAAATAAAAAATACGACAAATACAATATTTTATATGTAGGCCTATATAAGCAAAATCTGAACCCCAAATGTGGCAGCAAAAAAAAAAAAACTTTAACCTATTAAAGGGTTAGTTCAACTAAGAATGAAAATTTGTCCTTGTTCTACTCACCCTCGAATCATCCTAGGTGTGTATGACTTTCTTCTTTCAGAATAATCCAATCAGAGTTACATTAAAAATTGTCCTAGCTCTTCTAAGCCTTACACTGGGTTAAGCAGGTGTTTATTGTCAACAGTTCAGAAGACGTGAAATAAAGTGTGCGCATCTATAATAAAACTCCCCCTCACACGGCTGTGGGAAGTGAAGTCCCCCCTGTAGCGAATCCATGTGTTTTTGTAAGATAAATATCCAGATTTCAAACATAATAAACACTTTATTTCACGTCTTCTGAACTGTTGACAATAAACACCCGCTTTACCCCATTTAAAGGCTTAGAAGAGCAAGGACAATTTTTTTTATATAACTCCAATTGGACTATTCTGAAAGAAGAAAGTCACACACACCTAGCATGATTCAAGGGTAGAAGATGGACAAATGTTTTATTCTCGGGTGAACTAACCCTTTAAGTAAACGGCATATACCTGACAAGATTTTTGGTCTTGATTCTAGGGGCTTTGACTCCACCACCAATGATGCTGGATCCAGTGATATAAATCCCCCTGCAGAGTCACATACATGTAATTTACTGTTTGTTTATATATTTTGCATAATAAAGTCAAATAATGCAAAAGAAACATACAATATTCATTTTGGTGACTGAGCTATTGATAGAGATACAGAGTTGAAGGCATTAATTTATGGAGCTCTTTTAAACAGAGCAGAAGAGGATATGGAAAACTGCACTACAACTGCACTGTCAACTTCTGTAAGACACACAAAAAAAGAGGAAACAGACAGTCTTACCAGGCAGCTCCAACAACAGAGAGAGAGATGGCCAGGCCAATTCCAAGATTAGCCCACATAAATGGAGAAGTCTCTGTTAAAAACCTGCAACAGAAAAGGTTAGGTTATGTAGACTTCATCAGGAGCATTTCATTCATCTCAAGTCTTAAATTAGGTCTTGTGGATATCAGAAATGTAACTGTTGTCCACAAAACAAGTCCTACTACATTAAAGTTTCAAAAACTAGTCTTATGGAACACATACCATGCTACATCAAATCGAAACCCAAGGTCAAATATCGTATAGCAAATACCTGTGAAGAAAAATAAATTATTAGATTAGTACGGTTTAAGTTAAGCGTTTAAGGTTAACCAGAAATTTTAAAGTATGAAAGTGACAGAATTTTCAAATAAACCTTAAAAAGTAAATAAATAAAAACACTGAAAGTTTGTATTAGAGAACAAAAAAGAAAAAGGAAAAAAACAGTGGCATAATCTTAATAAACGACATAATACAGATAGACTTTTTCTGAAGAATCATAGAGGATATTTGTGAAAGCTCACAGTCATGTGAGAGCTGTCTTCCTCATTTGATCATAAAACCCTGTCCAACTACTCTGTATCAACTTGAAAATAAAAATTAAAAAAATTAAAAACCAAGACTGCCTTCACATTGAACTGAATTTTGCTGCTCTCCTGTGCCGATTACAGCTACCGTGTGGATAAACAGGTGAAAATACAGATAACGTTCCCAGAGAAACATTTAAACTACAGCTAACATGATAAAACGTTCTCGTCTGAGCAGATATATGTCTAACTCACACTGACAACCTTTAAAATGTTTGGTACTATCTCCATAGCTCGCTTTTCAACGGTTTACGCCAACGTTTGACGATAAAAGCGTTCAATACAATTAAAACGATATTTAAATGGTGTTTGTCGTAGTCGTGCTAGCGTATGACAGCTAACGTCTGTTAAGAGGAGCCGAAAATGGCTATCCGGCCAAAGAGACATGAGAAACAGTAAAGAATTAGAAAGATAACTGTGTACAAATCAAGTATGCATGACTCTAATACAATGCATGTGTTAATCATGTCCATATGGCAGCTGGTCTCATTAGCACTCACCGACGATCAGGATGGTCGTCCAGAAGGCCAAAGTGACCCCGGTGTATAAAATTGCGTGCCCGTTCATCATCCACTCCAACAGCAGAGCCAGTTTTGCTATCTAAATGTTTTCCCGAGAACACACCTACAGCTACTGTGATGTTATTTTCTGTTAGATGATTGTAATTTGAAGAGAAATTGGTTCCTGCGAGCCCTTCGAAGCGGTGAAGGCTGGAAATCCTGCATCCATCAGAAGGGAAGGAGTCATCAGCTGATCATGTGACGAGCTCGAGCTGTGCACGTGACTCAAGACGTCACGCTTCCTTCAGTAATCTGAAGCGCTGATCTCCGATCGGGTCATATTAGAAAGTAGAAAGCTGATTGTAAACAGAGAGAAGAAGAAAAAATAATGAACAATATTTTTATAACTGTCTGGGGGAAAAAGTATAAAATAATTGTACAATTTATTGTAGTTCGTGTTTCAACCAAACGATGGCAGTAAATTCCCAATAATGAGAAAAATCTATATTCAGGCTTATGTCATGAGAAAAGCCAATGATGACTTGCCTCATCATTCTAAACCTGAGGGGGGAAAATTCAGTTAAAACACAATTTAGTCTGATTAATGATGATTAACTGGAGGTGCAAATGTAATTTCTGACAAAAGGGCAGTATGTTTTTCAGAAACTGATATGTGTGCCCTCTGAACTGTGAATTCTTGTGAGATGGTGGGTGAACAGGTAAAATATGTGTTACTCAAAATAGTTTTGTATGCAGATGATTTATCAGCCACACCCTGATATAAGCTTATCAGTTCCACAAATGGTCAATGCATATAGGCACCACACAGGAATCTCTTTTTTTAGAGCTATGAAGAGGATGCTGTGCTTCACACCAATTTCTTCTCTTCCCTGTCTGTCCCTGAGAAATTCATCACTTTAGCAAACAGTCGAATCTATGGCCAGGCTTTCATTAGCTTTCTTTCCTTGTGGCAAAGTCAGGCTTTTTCATTTACTATTGATAGTGTACCAGATTCATGTTGGGCTGCCTGAAATCACTCCATCAGTCTACATAGGTTGTCCAATATTGTAATAAACATTTCATATGCTGAAATATGACTCCTATTTCAACAGACTTTTGAAGTCATTTAAGCCCAGTCCCATTTATGCAGTTAACATTTTTGCAATGGAAATGTTACATATCATTGAGCCACAGCCCTCAGTTTCTAATTAAGTGTGTTTGTTTTTTAATCAGAGCTATTAATGAGCTATTAAAGGTGCTGTAAGAGATTACAGCTACTTTGCTAATCAGACGTTGTCTGAACAATCCAGCCCCCCAAAGACAGATCAACAAACCTGAACACGTCCAAGGCAGCGAAGCAAAGAGTGTTTTGTTTTGGAAAAAAAAGTCATGGCCTTTTGTGTGTGTGTGTGTGTGTGTGTGTGTGTGTGTGCAAAGCTGGCTGTCTCACAGAAAGATGTACTGAAATACAGCTGAAATAAAACATTAAATAGTCTATTACAAAAATAAAATAATACATTAAAATATACATATATTATATATTATTTAATTATTTAATAAATATATTATTTAGGTACTAAAGTTATTACAACTGCAATAAAAAAATCAAGCTAAACATAAATATAAATAACTAATAAAAATTACAAAACCACATAACAAAATTACTTAGATGTAAATTAAATTAAAATCAAAGCCAAAAATATTAAAATTAAAGGTACTTAAAAATGTTAATAAATACTATATATATATATATATATATATATATATATATATATATATATATATTTATATTTATATTTATATATATATATATATATATATATACAGACCAAAAGTTTGATTTTGACCTTCTCATTCAAAGAGTATTCTTTATTTTCATGACTATGAAAATTGTAGATTCACACTGAAGGCATCAAAACTATGAATTAACACATGTGGAATTATATACATAACAAAAAAGTGTGAAAGAACTGAAAATATGTCATATTTTAGGTTCTTCAAAGTAGCCACCTTTTGCTTTGATTACTGCTTTGCACACTCTTGGCATTCTCTTGATGAGCTTCAAGAGGTAGTCACCTGAAATGGTCTTCCTACATTCTTGAAGGAGTTCCCCGAGAGATGCTTAGCACTTGTTGGCCCTTTTGCCTTCTGTCTGTGGTCCAGCTCACCCCTAAACCATCTCGATCGGGTTCAGGTCCGGTGACTATGGAGGCCAGGTCATCCGGCGCAGCACCCCATCACTCTCCTTCTTGGTCAAATAGCCCTTGATGCCTTCAGTGTGAAAATAAAGTAAACTCTTTGAATGAGAAGGTGTCTCCAAACTTTTGGTCTGTACTGTATATATAGTATTAACATCAGTCAACTAATAGTCAACCATTTTATGCCTGGTATTCCTAAAAAGAAAAACGTACACTGCACACATAACATTTAATTATAAATGATAAATTATGAATTATGAAAAACCTTGTGCATATACAAGGTTGTCTAGAATAAAGATAGAATAGACAGCAAATAAGGTTATTCTCCTATTATTGAATGCATGTTAATTTTCCAAATCTTCAAGGCATGAAAAAAGATTTATGATTCATTCTCTATTATTGCTCTACTATTGTGTTCCTTTCTCATACAACCCAATGCAAGCTGTGCGATTATGTAAGTTTACACTGACTTCTATCCAACCCAAAGATTGCATTTGTCCTTAAGACAGTCACTGAGTCATCTCACAGTTTAAAACATTACATAGCTGAATGGGGGACGAGAGATAATTTAAAGGAAATATGTCCCTGGGTTAAGTGAGGGAAATTGAAGTGCAAACAACAGTGTAACCAAATCAATGTCCTAAGTGTGTTTTATTCATTCTAGGCACATCTCCACAGCCAAAACCCAGAGAGCAAAAAGCTTTTCAGCTTTAGTAAATAGGACTTAATGAGTGTCAAAGCCTGTGAAAAATATGTGAGCGAAAGTCTCAAAACGAGGGTGCATCTGAGAGCACATGATGTATGATCATTTTAACATTGCTTGCCTGAAAGGAACATATGTACGATATCAGCAGGCCCAGAGTGGCAGATTAATAAAAGGCTGAATGATGCAAACCTGACGCTCTATTCCAGCTCATCCGGAAGTGTTATCATGTGTCACATCTCTGCGTTCTGAGCTGAGTGGATGGTGCATATGGCCCCATGTGTTCTCAGTGTCAGGGCACAATGTTACCAAGAGACGCAATACCTCGGCTTTATGTGCTAGATTAATTAAGAAAACGTCTTGCTATAATGAGCTGTACGTCAAGTTTTAATTAAACTGGGCTCATAAGTCCAGCATTGATCTTAAATCCCAATACTTAAAAGCTTCTGACATGTTCTAGATAGTTTCTTTGAGAAAAATGAATACAAATATAAGACATATATCTCACATTTCTTACTTTTTTCTCGTAATTCAGAATTTAAACAGATTTAGGAGATATTAACTCACAACTCTGGGAAAAATTGCAAGATAAACTCAGAATTATATTTTTTTATTTTTTTCTGTTCAGAATTTTCTTACAGTTCTGAGCCTACATCTTGTGATTCTGCCTTTTGTTTCAGCCATGGAAGGTATAAAAGGAACAGTAGTTGTGTTAAAAAAAAAACACACACACACAATTCCTTAATATTAAGGAATAAAAAGCTAAACAACAACAAAAAAATATCCAATAACAGAATCAAGATTCAATACATCATGATGTTGGAGGAGAATGAGATTTTGATAACACATTAAAATGAAGGACACGTGAAAATAGCCTTTTTAAACACAAACTGTGAACCTTTTTCACCCATGCAGAAGGAAGAAAAAATTTCAACCAGGAATGTGATTTGCATTTTGACATGTCCTTGAATGAGAACCTCAAATGGCTGGACAGCTTTTTCCAGTAACAGTTTTATGACAAACAAAACCAGCTTAACCACCTCATTACACCAGACAGACATTTTTCTTGCAGCGTTACAGGTAAACGGAGCCAGCGCAGCTGCCTCATGTTTTTAAACGGGGTGCGGTGTTCACGATGAATAAGGATCCTGGCTGCTAACTGAAAGGCTGTGGATTCAGTCCCAAGTATGTGAGTGACCCATCTGGAGAACAGAGAGATCACAGTCTGAGCTGCTACAAGAAGCTCCTTGCAATTATTTCACTGTCGCTTTAGGGGGAAAAGCAGAGAGAAAACTGGGCTCCACAACATAGTATTTGCAACAGTTGAGCAAAAACCTATAATGAGAGTGTAGATTGAACATCTCAACTGAGTTATTTGTCACAGGTCCACTGATTGCTTTTCCAAAGCAGATCATGTTTCTCGCATTAGAGAAAACATCTCCTGCTGCTAAAGACAAATAGATTTTTTTTTAGATTACTTTGTTGAAAAGAGAAATGCATATGCCTCCACCATTATTAGATTTTAGATCACTGATGGAAATGAACCACAGAATTTCAAGATCTGCTATGTTTGTACAGAAAAGAACAACATCAAAGTCGTCTGAATTTCCATGTGCACTCCCCTAGATGCAGAGCTTTTCCTTGCTTGTGTAAAGCACTCTATTTCCATTTTCAGATTCTGAGCTGTCCTTTTATGTTAAATTTAAAGAAACAGTCCTGCAGTGAATGGAAACGGAAAAACTCTTAACAAGCAAACAGAAGCGATGCCTGAAATAAATCAGCTTTGCTGTGGACAAAGAGCCTGAGAAACCACTACAAGGGTTCATTGCTACTGGAAACAGATAGCTTCGAGCTGCATATATATCCATAGCATGCTGAAATATAACAGTATGCATAACTGCACATGAATGGTATAGAAATCCCCAATTCAAATAACTTACAAACAACTGTCAGTCCTGTCACTATTGAACAGAAACTGAAAGTGGGGTTGCATAATAGCTCAAAATCTTTTAATCATGTGCCCTTTGGAGAAAACAAAGATTTGGCAATGAAAAATACGTTGCTATTGTGCCGTGTTTACAGAATCCACATAAACATACCTCAACAAAGTGATGTGTGAGTATGCAGATGAATGGAAGTTGACAGGTCGAACCATTCACGCAACAACAAGAGTGCTTTTTGTCTAAATACTGAATACTAGTCATTAGCGATGATTAAGAGGTAATTTTGTTTGCAACTGCGGAATGAATGTTGAATGGTTTATAATTGAACTGGCAGATACAACAAACATTATGTCTCCGGTGACCTCAGTATCTGTGCACCAAATCATGAAGGACACAATGTATCTGCAATTATGTTGGAGCACGATTAATCACTTACTTGCTATTTCCTATTTATGCTATGTGGAATAATATAGCGAGAGGTTATTATTGTAAAATATAACCAAGATCCCAATGCAAAGCACTTATTAAAAGCTGCACACTAAATAAATATGTGGACATGGTGACATGATTGACCAATTTATTTAGTTTTCGGATTATAAAACCCGCTACACCATCCGTGTCTTGTATATGCAAACTGAAATGTGTATTTTTTATTTTTTTTTTTTTTTTCAAATCAACTCTAGCCGAGCTAGTTATATTTGAACTTAAAATATTTAGTTAAAAAGCAATTCTCATAGGACGTATGATGTTACTCCCTAAATGTTCTGTAGTTGAGGGAAAACATGCTGAAGCAGATACTGTGTGCTTAATTCTTTATTATTTTAAAATGCGTTTGGGTGGTTTAATGAAATAGAAAATGTTGGCATGGTTACCAGCCTCAGGTCCACAGCTTCCTCAAGCACACTGTCTGTTATGAGCTCACTGGACTGTAATCAAATGAAAGGAGGTATTTCTTTTAGAAGATATCTTTTAAACATATTTAGCAGGCTCTGCTCTCCTGCATGATGTTTTATGCATTATACAGTCTTTGATGTCATTAATAAAGAAAAGCACACAGAACAAGATGTGTTGAGTGCTCGAAATGAACTTATACAGAAATCAAAGATGTGCAAAATTGGTGAGATAGCAGTCAGCCACATGCTTTAATCAAGACCCAGAAAACATTACCCACAGACTGTCACTTTATTGCAAATATAACAAAAAAAGTAATTTCATTAGCATATTCATTAAATATGCACATTGCTGTTATGAATAATGATATTCACAGCCTGTGTTTAATGGGGAAAAATGGGCTCCAAAATCTGATGTATTATTCATGGTGGGTACTACAGCAAGCATCACTATTACTATAGCTCATAATTAGAATCAGTGATTTGATTAATTTTCTAAATTTGTGTTTTACAGTTGGTGCATGATAAAACAAGAGAAAAAAAAAGCCCCTGAAGGAGGGACCCAAGTCATATTTAGAACCGTAATATCACAGATACCTTGAAGAAACCACTTTAAAGGGCTAGTCCACCCCAAAATGAATATTCTAGAATCATGTCATTCTAAACCTGATTGACTTTATTTATCCCAATTTCAAAAAAAAAATTTTGGACCCCCATTAATTTTGTATTGCATGGACAAAAACCCACATAACCCACAATATTCAAAATAAGTTATGCATTCCACAGAAGAAAAGCTGGTTAGTCATGGATTCGAATGACGGGGAAAGTGACAAACAATGCCACCGATTTTTTCTTACGTCAAATGAATCCTTGGTTCAACTCTTTCCCCCATTTTACAAGCTCATCACTGATTTTCCACTGGAACATTGACTGAGAGGACCAAAGCCTGTAATTTCGGAGAGAAAAAAGTACTCAGGGAAGATTGAACTTCGTGTCTTCATATACAACATTCTGCTTACTTCACCCTATATATCACCAATGCTTTTAGCACATTACCACTGACCATTTTAGAAAATCATCACTAATTATCTAACTCTTCACAAATCTGAAAGAAGCCTAATTTAGCCTGCCATATAGGTGAGAACACCATCTCCCTTGGTTACCAACAGTGTGAAAAGACGTAAAAAAATCATCTTGGTTTTAGCTTTTAAACAAGCCATTTTTTCCACTTCAAGGTCTAATAGTCTCTCTAGTTTCTATAATCAGCATCTCTTCATCTCAAACAAACCACAGAGGACTGTGATCAAATGCATGCTGCTGCTGAAACCGCAGGACATTTAGGTACTCACACACCAGGATTCATGGCCTCTTCAAGCCCATCTACCGTCAAGAGACCACAAGACATTTTGAGCAATGTCATTTCAAACTCAGCTTAATTCATATGGACAGAAAAGCTAGTTTTGTGCATTTTAATTTGGGACCACTTCATCGCCAATTAGCAAGCTCTGTAATCATCAACACTCCCAGTGAGTTCCAAATCTACCGCACACCTTTCCCGAAGGTCTGATTCACACAGGTAAGTGTGTCGGTGAGCTCATCAAAGCATTTCAGTATGAAAGAATTCTCAGTAATAATTACAGTGAAGTGCTCTTTTCAACCGTTATCACCTGAAAGAGCCACATTGTCACTTGTCATCAGAGAAAACCATATGACAAGGCTGTAAAATATTTCATAAACATCAGACAGCACTTATATTAGATGTATTAACATCTAAAGAAAGTGTTTCTCTGAAGGCAGATGTGCTTTTTTGGTGTTTGCCATACAATGCTGCTTGCACACTTTAAACCATCTTTTTTTTTTTTCTTTTTTTTTAAAGCTGCCCTCGAAAGAAACTTCAAAAGATGATTTGGCTTACGTTATGTGTTTTACATACTGGATATAAAAACAATCATTCATTTGAAATATTTTATGTGATACTCTAAGAAAGTGTATAACATTAACCTTGGAAAATACGTGTAATCTATTAGGTTTTAATAGGTATTAAGTTTGTCATTTGAATTATGCACATATGTTGGTGATGTGTCACTCGGGTGAGATCACCTTTCCTCCCTGCATATTTTCTCACCAATCCTTATGCCACAACAGTCAGAAGAATGTAAAAAGCACTGAATCACCTCATCCATCAGCACACTGCACTCATGGTGTTGGCTGCACAAGTCCCACAGATATTCCAACAGTCTGCTCGGCTCATCATGAACGGCTTGATTGAATTCAGTGGGATGCATGTGGAGATGCTGATGAATAAGTTTAGGAAAGGCTGGAAGCGAGGGTTTAGCCTTAATGGGGTGGATAGATTTTCTTTTGGCATAGGCTTTGAGATTGAAGTGAGACTCACTAAGGAATAGTAGCTGGCAGTATTGCTGTTGCCTGGGGTGCTGATGTTTTTGTCTTCTCCAAACAATCATTACAGAGGAAACTCCATAGGGTGACACATTTTTAAAAGTGACTTTGGCAGCTGCCATCTCACCATATCAGAAAAAAAAAACATAACGGAGGGATAAAAAATATTATGAGGGATGTGTAAACTCTTGCAGAGCTGTGTTAATAAAGATTGACCCATATGGTATATATCAGGGGTGTCAAACTCAATCCCTGAAGGGCTGGAGAAGCCCTGCAGAGTTTAGATTAAACCCTAATTAAACACACCTGATTCAACTAAACAAGTGCTTCAGGTTTATATGAAAACTACATGGTATGTATGTTGGAGCAGGGTTGGAACAAAACTCTGCAGGGCTCTGGCGCTCCAGGAATTGAGTTTGACACCCCTGGTATATTTACCTGGTGCTAAGTGACCATAATGGCCACAATTTATACACCTATATTAAGCAACATATATATATATATATATATATATATATATATATATAATTTTTTTTTGCCCTTCCAGTCCTTCAGGGCTGCCATTAAGATTTTATAACCAAGACACGCTAAAAGACCAAGACAGTGATATTAAATGTATTATCAAGTTAAGTTACAAAAGATTTCTATTTCTATTTCAATTTTCGATTTCTATTTTCGATTTCTATTTTCGATTTCTATTTTCACAACTCTTTTCAAAATGAGAAATGTTTCGTAAGCACCAAAACAGCAAATTAGAATGATTTCTAAAGGATCATGTGACTCTGAAGACTCGAGTAATGATGCTGAAAATTCAGCTTTGCCATATAAACGTTATTTTTAAAATGTAATTATATTTCTCAATATTACAATTTTTAGTAAAAACTTATAAATAGCACACTTAAACTTATTAACACACATACACACACACGAACACACACGCACACACACACTTTTCATTTATCAATATTGTGTTTATTCCACCTTCCCTTTCTTTATTTCTACCACTTTATTTGTCCACTATATTTCTTCAAGCCTGTTAAAATGCTTAAACAAAATAATAGTTTTCTGTATTTTAGCTCATGTGTATTACCTTTGAGGCCATCTGTGTATATAACATACTACAAGATATGACAAAATTATTATTTTTTTTAGCAGATATATGCTTATGAAATGTAACATTTTAAATAGCCTTTAGGAATTTGTTTTTTTTCCCTTGCTTCAGTTACCACTATGCAAATATTTGGCATCCTATCAGTGCCAACACATACGGTTTTTATAAAATGAAAAAGTTGTGGAGCATCAATTACTTTCCCCCTCAGTTTTCTTAATTGTTTTGTCCCATGAACCATGACCACAGGCTTCTCTGAATGACAAATTGAAACCAATCCCATGCGAAGTCTTAGCTAAGTGACTTCCTTCCAACATCTGTGCCACGCCGGGCGAACTGCAGGATGGAGAAATGAAATATAGTGTTTATGCAATGGCACAAAGCAGAATGGAGAGTGTCTGTATTTCCACAGCTGTTATATCCCCTGGCACATTTTAGATTAGATTCCACTGGCAGATTGTGACTACTGAGAAAAGGTCAAAGCAATGCTCTTTCCCACAAAGGTTAAAAAATAAAAGCAAAGAAAAAAATACTAAAATATAATGCCCATTTGCAAGATAATTCGATTTTAAAATGTGCTTTGGGCACATTTCCAGCCTTAGGCTCCGCTCTGTATGTTCTCTTGAAATATTTTGATTGTCTTGCTTGCTGCAGGGCATACATATTTCATGACTGGATAGCTAAAAACTGTATCTATGCAGTGAAACCTGTGCCAATTATTTCTGTGGTAAAGTGCTTACAAATAATACACTCCATCCCTGCGGAGAAACAGATATGATGTCCACCTTGTTGAAGGTTGGCCTCCCAGGAGTTTTGTGAACAAGACCCGTTGACATGACACATTTGAATCTGAGCTGTCCAGTACATCTGAATGCTGAGCTGAAGCAGGCTTCGGTCTCCAGAGACTCGGAGAATGCCAGCGGCAGAATACAAATTTATGGTTTTCTACGACCTTCAAAACCACCAGACAGGCATACTGAGCTTTAAAGCTTGATTGTTCAACTAAACTTCTAGTGCTGTAAGGTGTGCCATTCTGTCATGTTCTGTTCAAGAGTGATTAAAGTATTAACTGACTGATCACATGAACGATACATTTGATTTTCAATGAGAGTCTGAGTGTGTGTGGTAAAGGTTTCAGAAAAATCTGTATATACACTTTTAAAACACATACATGAGAAAAAAAAGTTTTTTTCTTTCTTTTTTTTTTTTTTGAAGATTTGAATGTGTGAAATATTGCAATATCAAATTCCCAATGTGGATGCTTCCCAAGCAGGTAATACATTTATTAAACCATTGTAGTGGATGATGCCGAATCTGATGTACCTTTCCTGCAAATCTAATCTAAAATAGCAAGATTTTAAAACTCTGCATCTAGAAAATTATTGAAAAAAATGGCATCAGTGTTTTGTTTTTTTAATGTTTTTTATCCAATTTATTGATTTTGTAAATTGTTACATTTTTATACTGTAATTGTACAATACATCATCATATTTTGTGCATGCAACTTTTTTCAACAAATTTACCATCAATAAAGATGCTGCACCCATTGTCTCCAACTCAGAAACTCTGGGCTTAAAGAAAGTTCAGAGTTTTCTACTTGTAATTAAGACTTATGGTCCCGTTCATGTACATTAAATTCATAAATACAAACTTTCCGATGTGAATGCACGATTAATATATACATTAAATTAGAAAAATTATTGATAAACTTTTCCAAACAAACAAAATTCAGATTATAACAACCATTTCATGCATTAAATGTGTGCAGTTAAAGGTTTCATTGCATAGGGGTCAAAAATGCAATGAAGAGAAGGCAAACTGAAGTGTTGAATTTTAGTGAACAGAAATTATGGGAGTGTTCGGTCTCCATGTCTTCATCAGTGTTCAACGAGACCACTGTGCTGTTATCAGAGCAGTCCGTGTGTGATTCAACCATGATTGTGAGCTCCTTCTCCCAGACCTTAGGTCTTATTGAATTGCTCATTCATAGTCTGAAATTGTTTCCATTTGCTCCAAGAGAGCATATACAGCCTTCAGTAAGAAAAAAGTAACCTGAACTCAACAAAGGAGATCCCATATGGCAATTTGCCAGGATGCAAAGTGCAGTCCTGAGAAGCGGTAATTGTGTTTTTCAATGCTGTGGCCAGTAATTTCTAGGTTAGAAATATGAGGTGCGATAGTAGAACAAATTGAAATACATTGATCTCTTTGATTGCACAGGTTTGTGTATCTTTAGGCTATGTGAATATTGCATGGTAAATACCACATTTATATTTTGCTTTCTGTGCACACACAGAGCGGTGGAATGAGAGAGCGAGAGAGCCCTAAAAGTGTTGCTAGGCGACCTGACATCAGTTCTTCATTCTACAATCATTTTTTTGCCCACGTGTGTGCAGGCTGCGTATAAAGCCAATGGGAGTGAATCCACTCTGCCTTTGACTGGATAGTGCTCGCAGGGCTCCTTTTTCAAAGAGCTGAAGAGAAATTGCGGTAATCGTCTCCCTCAGACACCCGTCTGTCCAAAAAACTGCCTCAGAGACTAACATGAATTTTATGAAAAAACACCAGATTCTAAAGGCGTATTCTTTAAATTAATTGGATTTGTGGGCATGAGGACTTTGTCATTGCCAGAAAGAAGAAACTTGACTTTTTTCATCCTGTTTCAAGGTCTCTGCCAAGTCTAAATATATGTTTCCAAGTGAAGATTGGAACTCAAGTGAGCTGCTTAACAGCTCCATTGGAAACTCCTCTATGGAGGACACGGAGGACGAGGAGCACCCCTTCCTGACGGATGCTTGGCTGGTGCCCCTTTTCTTCTCTCTCATCATGCTAGTGGGGCTGATCGGAAACTCACTGGTGATCTATGTCATCTCCAAGCACAGACAGATGAGGACCGCCACTAACTTTTACATTGGTGAGTTGCAGCCAATTCCCTTTTTTCTGCACAAAAGCTTTGGAGCCTTTTACCACATTACACAAGCTCCTTTAAAAAGCTTCTAAAACAATTCTTAGTGTCTGAATAATATATTTTAGTCTCTTTTTTCAATGTACTTTGCCATAAGTCGGATGAATCTAATTTTGCACAGGAATTGCAGTGACAGGAGGCAAACTGGAGTTAAGGCTCTTACTAACCGTGTCGGTATATTTGTGGTGAATGATTCATTAGTCACAGAATAATGTACTGTCATGTAACCATAAAAATGATTGCATTCCCTGAAGGAATACTGCACAAGGACCTCTTGAGCAAGATTGTGAGATTAGGAAATTCCTTAAAACTGATGGAACTTGAATGAAGTACTCAATCAAAAAAAGTCATAGTCTCTAGCGCTATACAAATAAACTTGAATTGAATTGAATTTATGACTAAATGTTGGCATGTTGTAATGTTACCTTATTTGTGAATTGTATCAGTCTGTGCATGAAAGAGAATAAAGTCAGATGGTCCACAGTTTGTCAAATTGATTTTCAGTGTCGCTGTCAGAGCTCACATTTAATTCAGTGCATTTTCAGCTCACATTTCCATCGTTTCTGTCTCCAATTATTTTAGACTTCACAATATTTCAAGCACTGACAGAAACCCGGTACCCCTTGGAGATAACATTAATACAAACAGTGTCACCTCACATTACACATCATCTTTTTCCATACCTTCTAATCAAATGAAACAGATCGCTCATTTCACATATATTTAATCCCTCAGCTAACTTGGCTGCCACTGACATCATTTTCCTGCTGTGCTGCGTGCCGTTCACTGCTACCCTCTACCCTCTGCCTGGCTGGATATTTGGGGACTTCATGTGCAAATTTGTTGCTTTTCTCCAACAGGTAAGCAGAGCACCTCAGGGAACAACACTGCAATACGCTATTTTTCTTTTTTGTAGTGTAAATGTTTCATCTCAGATTGTTTTGAGCACAATGGCCATACCGGCAAAGTCACTTTGAAATGAAAAGTAAGAGGAATAAATGTGGAAAGATCAATCCTGCTAGGATTCTGGACTTCGGTACAGTAGCCAACAGTGTCACCCAGTAGCAATAAATGGATCTGTACACTAAGACCTATAATATAGTCTCTATTCTTACTAGAAAATCAAGTTTTGGGCAATGATGACAGAATGAGTTTTAGAATCGAGGGCAGCTCAAGATGGGCACATTGTGACATCGCTATATGGCTGTGAAATGAATTTGCTCAAGCCATGTTACTTATTTCATATTCATGACCAAATGTTTGACTTGCGATAATGCTGGTCATGGAACTGCGATTAGACAAAAAGGTAAAAAACAACCTAGACTCTTTGGAAAAACATGCATTTGCCTACATTTCTGCTAAACTCCAAAAATAACAAGCTATAATAAACAAATAACAAGCACATAACAAGCTCCATATGTATGTCTTTTTTCTTTCTTTTTTTTAATGATAAAATTACATGGGCTAAAAGTGCTAGCATTCCTAGTGTTTCAAGGTAAGTAACTAATAGAAGCAAAACTACTTTACTACATTTTTAAATAGCAAGACAGTAGGTATTGCATAGTTTAGCATCTTTTTACAGTGAAATAATATGTCAAACACTGTAAAAACTGAATGAATCTGTTCAAATCCCGAGCCACAAAAAAAAACAAAAAAAACAACAACAACCTGAAAGCAGGTACCTGTGCTTATGATACCAGACGATACCTGAATCCTATGAACTCTGGTCAGCAGTAGACAGCAATCAAGTCACTACAGTCCACATCACAGCAGTGAGAGCTTCGAAGGGTTGTAGGGTGTTGGGGACCAAACAACTGTTTCTTGAAGTGCCCTTGAAGGGGGTCTCCATGCCCACATGCCATCATCATGTAAAGAATCTGCGCAAAGGATCATGGGAGCCCGAAGTTTCCATCAGTTGTACACTTTTAAATCCTTCATTCTCTTTGAAGTAGGCGGTTTTGAGCATATGGCGGCCATGATTTTTTTTCACTCCGAAGTACCCTTCAGAGGGAGATATATCCTATTAGGAATGCATCGACAGTCAGCGGAAGGCCTTATTGCTTCATGAGACTTAATTTGCCCATCAATACTTTAAATTAGTCAGAAACTTCGCAGTCACAGTAACTCAAAAAGTTCACTTACTCAGAGTCCACTCTAATATCCTTGAGATGGACTACAATGTTCGTATTTCTAACGAAAAACACATATACAGGGAGATATTTAGCTAACATCTCCTTTCTTTCACTCATACTATCTTCTCCTTTTCTTGTTCTTCACCCCCCCCCCCATATCGTAATACCTGATTGGTCATTATTCACAAGGCAGCCAATTACATTATAAAGAAATACAATTGAAAGGCTCAATAGTTTATGTTCTCTAGAATTTTTTTTTTTTTTTCTTTCTTTTTTTCAGTACCTTGGATTTGGGCTGGACAAATTTAGCTCTGATTAGATGATAGACTACCATGATATAAAGTATTTGTTCTGAATTTCAGATTGACATACTGTAGCCTCAATGCAGTAATCTAACTACTTCTTCTGAAAGGATAACCAGCTACTATAGTATAGCTACACTTTAAAACTGTAACTTGTAGCTTGACAGTCTTCAAAGCTTTCCCAACAACAGTGTTCTCTCTGCAGTGGTACATAAAAGAATAATCTTCTGAGAACTCAAACAGTTCCATTTACAACAACTATACAAAATATACATCAAAACAGAAAACCACCACTGAACAGAAAATCTCTTAGGAATACCATTTTATTTTATTTTATTTTTGTTTTTTTACATTTGGGTGTACATAAAGGAAGAACTTCTTTTTGTATGACATTTCAACATTATGATTCATCCCTCATTTCATGTAGATTATAGAAGATGAGTGAGTCAATCTTATTCATAGCCTTGTGAGAGACTGCATCGGCCAAACAAAATAAGTAGGACACAGTATGTTTATAAAAGCTAGTGTGTAAAACATAGCAAAGGGAAAAGAAAACTACCCTTGTTTCCAAAGAGATATGCCATCCTGTCAAATATATCACTAGACACTCGTTTCATGCTATACTTTGAAGCAAATTCTTAAATAAACAATATTTCAGGGCAGTTGGAACTAAATAAAATGTAACTTGTACAGTACCAGTTTGCTGTTAATATACAAGTCGTCTTTCTCATTTGTATTTAATTACTGAACAAATGAACAGCTTATACAAACACCAAACAATCGCTGTGGGAGGAGTAACTGCATAAATCCAGCTGTGTTTTTGCTCTTAACTAATCCTGTTTTCTTCATACAGGTTTGGTCCAAAAGCACTGAGAAGCTTATCTTGTCGGACACACAGGCCTCCTCAGATTGAGACTAAGCACATATTTTTTGTTTAATAAGATACCTTGCACAAAAGACGATGAAATGGAACAGCTCTTTGTTCACACCTGTTGCATCAGAGAGCTAAGGGATAGTTAAGCTTGCATAAAAACACTCGGCGCAATGATTGAATTTATTCTCTAAAGCCTCTCCTCCTACCTGATTCTTTTAATTTAAGATGTGCAATCAGGCACTTCAGTTCAATTAATTCACCAGACAAAACCACAAGTGAATGGGGCTATTTTTTGTGTTTCTAGAATTAATTCAAAAGGCGATGAGCTAAAGACTGGCCTGTACTGAAAGCATTATGCAGATGTGTCTTTGATGTGTTAGATTTTAGATTAGTTAAATCCAATTTTCATGTTTACTCCAGTGCTCTGGAGCATGTCTGTCTTGCATGTCCTGATAATGATATGAACACATGATAACAGAGGGTTTGGCAATGTGTAGGTGACCGTACAGGCGACGTGCATCACTCTTACGGCAATGAGTGGAGACCGTTGCTATGTGACTGTGTATCCTCTGAAATCCCTGCACCACCGAACCCCTCGTGTCGCAATGATTGTTAGCATCTGTATCTGGATTGGTAAGTCATTTAGTACAATTATATATAACGTACACAAAACATAAAGAAAGATAATTTTGTTATAATGTAATTAATGGATAGTTCACCCAAAAATGAAAATTACCCCATGATTTACTCACCCTTAAGGCATCCTAGGTGTATCTGACTTTCTTTATTCAAACAAGTACAATCAGAGTTGTATTATGTTACGCTGGTGTCC
Organism: Carassius gibelio; assembly: GCF_023724105.1. Lineage (NCBI taxonomy): Eukaryota > Metazoa > Chordata > Actinopteri > Cypriniformes > Cyprinidae > Carassius > Carassius gibelio. The sequence continues at coordinate 20,604,317 of NC_068397.1, forward strand.
TATGTCATCCTCACCCTCCCAGAGCCATGTGGGACATGTTTAATTATGGATGGCTCTGCTAAATTGGACTGTATTTAGATTTTTTGAAAATTAACCCCCACCCACTACCATTATAAAGCATGGAAGAGCCAGGATTTTTTTTAAATGTAACTCCGATTGGATTCATCTGAAAGAACAAAGTCATATACACCTAGGATGGATTGAGGGTGAATGAATTATGAAGTAATTTTCAGTTTTGGGAGAACTATCCCTTTAAAAAATGTTCTGGCTCTTCCAAGCTTTATACTGGCAGTGAGTGGGAGAGATTTGAAGATTTGATTCGAGATTCGAGATTTGAAGCCCAAAAAAGTGCATCCATCCATCATAAAAGTACTCCACACAGATCCAGGCGGTTAATAAAGGCTTTCCGAAGTGAAGAAAAAATATCCATATTTAAAACTTTTTAAACCATAATCTCTATAGCTTCAACTACTGACGTTCCAAATGTGAAAAAAAAAACATTTTTGTATTTCATCATGTTGCTTTTACATATATATTTTTTATTTTTTTGTATACTTGCACTAGATGGACAGCATCTAAATATTTCATTTCATTGTTTTCTGTTTTTAGATGCAAAATGTGTTCTGTGTGGAACAGTGATGCAAATGTAAATGCGTGATGGGGCCATTCATACAGAAAATGTTCTCTACGTGAGACAAAAGCAGTGAAAAATAATACAGTGCCTCGAGATGCAAAAATTCTTTGACACAGAGTATTAAAAAACATGGCACTCATGCACAAGATGCAGCCAGACATGGCACAACTGTCAGAACAAGACTGCAGAAATGCACTCTGTGTGAACCAGTCCATAGAATCTCTATATTCCTTCCAACGTTGTTTGTCTATTATCTCAGCCTGATCTCATAAGTATTCATACACAGCATTTATACACACACACAGTTTATATTAGGCTTTATATTAGTCCTTAACTACTATGTATTAACATTTAAATTAATCAGTTGAAACAATGCACTTATTTTGTACATACGTGTTTTTACATTGTACATATATTTAAAAAACCTGTATGTAATTATATCTGTAATTAATTTCTGTAATTAAATTTATAATTACACTGTTGACCCATCCCTTACACCTTAACCCACCTCTAAATTTTCCAATACCAACAAACCTGTCCCCAACTTTACCCATTGCAATACAATATGAAAACAATAAGTACATTATACTTATTTTTTGATGTAAGTACTTCGTTAAGGCCACATAAAATGGGACCAAATATAAATATAGCATAAATAAAATAGTAATATATATTAGCTAATTGTATGTATTTTATTTAGAACTGCAATATATTTACTATAATATTTTTTTTATGTTATTTATTTTTATATTTTATTTTTGTATATATTGTAATATTGTATAGATCAAAACATGCAATTACCAGAGGTCTATCCAATATATAAAAGTAGTCCCACTGTCATGTCCATGGACTGTCTGTGGGTATTTTTCTCCCTATGTGCTCCCCATGGCCCAGATTGTCCCTTCTGTGATTGTCTTATTTGGTTCAGATGTGTCTTGTTAATTATTCAGTTAGTCCTTTATTTAAAGTGTTGTCTGCCCTATGTTCCCTTGTCTGGTGTTAAAGATCTTGATATCATACGTGTGTCTCCAGCCTACCCTGAGTTTCCCTGCTTTTGGATTATTAAAGACCGCTGTTTATGATTATCTCGCTTCTCCACATTACTTGCTCCTCTCTGTAGTAATCATGACCGAATACTGGGCCAGCGAAAAGTTTATTGGCATGTTTTCCCCCATTTTGTTTCTGTGTTTTGTAAAAAAAAATTTTCATTGTTTCCCCATGGATCCCCTCGCAGCTTTGGTCATCTCCCTAGCCCATAAGGACCTTCCCCTTTTGCATCTGGGACTGTGGTACACTGAGGGGGGTCCCAAATTGGATTTATGAGCCGACCTACCCCCTGTCCTTCTTCAGAGCCCTCTGTCAGTTCCATTCCCATGTCCGGCCCACCGGCCGATTCACTCCCAAGCCCTATGATGACAGCATCAATCTCCTTAACCTCAGCCCAAAAGAGGAGAATGAGGAGGAAAAGACTGTTGGCTTTAGCCCCTGACCAGAGTCGAGAGATGGCTCAAGCCCCTGACCAGAGTTGAGAGATGGCTTTAGCCCCTGACCAGAGTGGAGAGATGGCTCAAGCCCCTGACCAGAGTTGAGAGATGGCTTTAGCCTCTGACCAGAGTTGAGTGATGGCTCGAGCCCCTGACCAGAGTGGAGAGATGGCTATAGCCCCTGACCAGAGTTGAGAGATGGCTTTAGCCCCTGACCAGAGTTGAGAGATGGCTCAAGCCATTGACCAGAGTTGAGAGATAGCTTTAGCCCCAGACCAGAGTGGAGAGATGGCTCGAGCCTCTGACCAGAGTTGAGAGATGGCTTTAGCCCCTGACCAGAGTTGAGAGATGGCTACATCCCCTGACCAGAATTGAGTGATGGCTCGAGCCCCTGACCAGAGTTGAGAGATGGCTCAAGCCCCTGACCAGAGTTGAGAGATGGCTTTAGCCCCTGACCAGAGTTAAGTGATGGCTCCAGCACTTGACCAGAGCTCATAGAAGGCTGGACTTCCTGCATCCAACCAGGGAGGGGATCAGATTCTGAGTCAAGCTCAGAGAGGGCTGTGGTTCCCACGTATGACCCAGGGATGGCCACAGATCCTGAGTCTAGCCCAAGGAGGGCTCCTGTATGAAGTATGACACAAGGAGGGCCTCAGTTCCCGAGTTTAGTCTGGAGAGGGTTCCTTTTCCTGAATATGGCCCAGAGAGGGCTTCCACACCCTCCTTGGTCTGTCATCATCCATCCGTCACCTCGGGAGTCTATTCCTCTTTCTGTGCCTTGTCCCTCCGACTCTGTCAGGTTCCTCCTTCCCTTCAGCTCCTCCTTGGTCCTCCCTATCACTCTGGCTCCACCGCGGCCTTCCGGATCCCTGCTTCCGCCTCGGTTGCCTGAGCCATCTGCTCCATATTGGCCCTCAGGATCCTCCCCATTACCCTGGCTCATCGACTCTCCATCTCCGCCTCGGGCTCCTCCACCGCCATCGGCCACTCCACTGAAATCGCCAGTCCTTCGCCAGGCTTTTGGTATGGACCAAGAAAATACTGCATGGAGAGGTTTCCATCAAAGACCCACGAGAAAGCTTTCATCCTCTATCAGTTCATAGCCGTATATCTACTGCCTGTCATTACCATCTCCTTCTGTTATTCCTTCATGCTGAAGAGAGTGGGACAAGCCTCTGTGGAACCAGTGGATAACAACCATCAGGTATGATTGTGGGTAACAGCAATCAGTGATGACACTCCATTGAATGGATAAGAAAGGCTATATGTGCTTTAATCTATTATTCAGGTTTATGTCATCATCCATCCGTCACCTCGGGAGTCTATTCTTCTTTCTGTGCCTTGTCCCTCCGGCTCTGTCAGGTTCCTCCTTCCCTTCAGCTCCTCCTTGGTTCTCCCTATCACTCTGGCTCCACCGCAGCCTTCCGGATCCCTGCCTCCGCCTCGGTTGCCTGAGCCATCTGCTCCATATTGGCCCTCTGGATCCTCCCCATTACCCTGGCTCATCGGCTCTCCACTGAAATCGCCAGTCCTTCCTCCACCTTGGCTTCTCCTTCCATTGGATCCACTGTGAGTTGCCTTCATGGCTGTGGCCTGGGTACCACCTGGCTCTATCTGCACCAAGCCCTTCCTGTTTCCATCTGGTTCGCACTGGCTCCTCCTGTCTCTTACCTGGCTCCTCCCCCTGTGGGCTGAACCATGGACTCTGTCTGCCGGCCCCTCCTTGGTGCTAGTCTTCCTCCTGAGCCTCCTGCCAAGTTCCCACCCATCCCTCCCTATGTTGTTTCTACCGTGTGAGCCTTCCGCGAGGTGGGATATATGTCACGCCCATGGACTGTCTGCGTTTGTTTTCCTCCCCAGGTGCTCCCAGAGACCCAGTTTCTCCCATGTGTAATTGTCTCATTTGGTTCAGATCTGTCTCGTTAATTACCTAGTTTAGTCCTGTATTTAAAATGCTTTCAGCCCTATGTTCTTTGTCTGGTGTTAGTCTTGATGTGCTACATGTATATACAGCCTGCCCTGTGTTTGGATTTTTAAAGACTGTTGTTTATGATTATCCCTCATCTCCGCATTCCTAACTCCTCTCTGTAGCAATCGTGACACTCACTAGGTTTAGACAATTCAAAAAAACATTTCTAGAACTTTTTTTCCCCTGAAGAATTTATGTAAATGCTTTACTAGAAATTCATGCTTCACATTTATTCTTTTAAACATGTCCACTTCCATGTAACTGCATGACAATACCTAACTGCATTTAACCAAGAATACTCTTATTAAATTAAAATAATCCTTATCCCTTTTCTTATGCAACAAGGTTCCTTCATCCTTTCCATACCAATCTTCCTGTACCAGAGGCTTGAGGATGGCTTTTGGTATGGACCAAGAAAATACTGCATGGAGAGGTTTCCATCAAAGACCCACGAGAAAGCTTTCATCCTCTATCAGTTCATAGCCGTATATCTACTGCCTGTCATTACCATCTCCTTCTGTTATTCCTTCATGCTGAAGAGAGTGGGACAAGCCTCTGTGGAACCAGTGGATAACAACCATCAGGTATGATTGTGGGTAACAGCAATCAGTGATGACACTCCATTGAATGGATATGAAAGGCTATATGTGCTTTAATCTATTATTCAGGTTTATATCCTTCCGAGAGGTTGTGAAACATCTTGGATCCTTTTCTTCTCTTCAAAAGTAAAGAAATAAAGGAGTTGTGGTAGTAACCTTTATTTAACAAGGTAAAATTAAAAATAATCTATGGGCAAAATAATATACAGTATGTAGCACCTTGTAAAAAATAAATAAATAAATAGAGAGCTTGATTTTGTACACACTACACTTAAATGGAAATAAAATAAAATTAAATTAAAATTAACTATGTTAATATTAAGTACTTTAAATAAAAACGTTGAGTGTTTATTCCTGATTTTTTATATTTTGTAATATATTTTTCAAAACAAAAACAGCATTAGGTCATCTGGTGTAGGTGTGGTCCAGTAGGCGGTGTCTGAAACCTGAAGTCATGACTTTACAGGTAGCATTTTGTGCATGAAGTTTCCCCCATATAAGCTATGACGATAAGCATTTTTTTTTTAAATAAAAATGGAACCATATGTTGAAATAAACAGACATTTACTTAAATAGATTTACTTTAGATATACTTTCACTACTTCAGAAACTGCTTTATTCTTTTTTTTTTTTTATCAACTGCTGAACTGATCATATGCTGCCTACAAAAACCAAACTAACCTGAACAGATCAGTTGAATTTACCCATACACTAGTTTCAGATGTGCCTTGGAAACGTCAGACAGCTGAAACATTCACACGTGATTTGGGCCCTTATTTTTCTTTGTTACAGGGTTTAGGTTCATACTATACCTATGCTTCACAATTTTCAAGCAGTGGCACAAATTCTATATTAGACTTCGAATTGCAGTATTTTCTCTTTGACAAGAAGTCCCTGATAATGAAAAGCCACCTCACAGCTTGATTCTGCCACCACCACACTTCTCTGTAAATATAGTTACTTTTTGATACATGAGCAGTATAGCTTTGCCACATATTAACTTTGAATATCAGACTAAAAGCTGCTAAAAACTATATCTTATCTGAAAAAAAAGAACTCCCACACGAGAACTGAGTTCAGCTCCAGCAGATACTTACACCGTCTTAAAGGTCTTTTTCTTTTTTTGTAGTGAGTTTTTTTGAGGAATGAATAACTGATGCAACAGTGCTGCAAAATCACATTTGGACTTTGCTTAGTACCCTTTTCCCAATAAATGCTTTTGTTTCATATTATCTTCTTATCTTCATTGTAAATTCTTTGCCATGGTCTGTACTGTTCATTTTTCGAAGCCAACAGATTTACAACATGAATAATGAAGAAGCTGTGGGATCTTAATCCAGAAAATATGCTGGCTAATTTAGTAATTCAGAAATCAAACTCAACTGTTTTTACAGCAGAAATTGTGAGTGTTTTATTTATCTGGGTATAGTTACAACAGTATATTGTAGTTTTGTATTGTGGGAATATTTAAGAGTCAGTGATAAATAAGGATATCTAAACTGATGAAACATAGTCATTGAATTAATGTTGCTTTACTTAAAAAAACAAAACAAAAACAAAAAACAAAAAAACAATTATAAAATAAAATATGCAAAAAAAATATATATACACCTTGAATATTCTTATAAACACATCTTACTCATTATCTTAAAATATATTAAAATATATTAAAATCCATCTATAATATAATATATGAAAACAAATCCCTTGTCTTAACCTAACTTGCCTTAATTTTTCATTAAAATTTTCAAAAATGTAAAAAAAAAATTATGTAACTTTCTTTTCTGTCGCATAACTAATATTAGTCACATTTTAAAACAAAATATATTTTAAATATGTAAATATGAATGAAAGTTTATGCAAACTATTTAAGTCAATATGACTTTTTTTATGAAACTTTTAATTACTTTTTTTTTTTTACTTTTTTTTTACTTTAACCCCAATGAAAAATATCAAAGTTAGTTTCATTTAGAAACTGAAAACGTTTTCATCAAAAAGAAGTGTATTCAATAAATTTTTAAATATTTGTTAATAACATCCAGACAGAAACAATTTTTGTTTCTTTTCTTGTCAGATTTAATTGCATTAAAATTACAAGGAACTGCATTTCAGTGTACAACTTTATTAAAATGACTGAAATTCTTAATAAATTTGCAGAATGCTATTGCTTAATATATAACAAAAAAAAAATTGAATTTTATTTAAAATATCACTGATCAACATGAATTTATTTATTTATTTTTGTAAAATCATGTCAGACCCTTTGCCTGCTACAATCATATCAAAACCTTTTTTTATTTCAGGTCCACCTGCTCTCAGAGAGAACTATCTCCATTAGGAGTAAGATTTCCAAAATGGTAGTGGTCATTGTTGTTCTCTTCACCATCTGCTGGGGTCCCATTCAGATCTTTGTCCTGTTCCAGTCTTTCTATCCCAGCTTCAAAGCCAACTACGCAACATATAAGATCAAGACATGGGCCAACTGCATGTCCTATGCCAACTCCTCTATCAACCCTATTGTCTACGGTTTTATGGGCGCCAGCTTCCGCAAGTCCTTCAGGAAGACCTTTCCCTTCCTCTTCAGACACAAAGTGAGAGACAGCAGTGTCGCCTCCCGCACGGCCAATGCAGAAATAAAGTTCGTAGCAACGGAGGAGAGCAACACTGAGAGGAAATGAGAGCGGATGACACCTCAACCATGAATCCATGCCAACTGTCTAGTCGCCGAAGCGCAGGCTTCCCCCATAAATAGGGATTATATTCAGTTCGCTGAGATGTGAAAAAATTCTAATGTGGTGCAAAAGGCCATTTAGAAGGCAAATAACTGCAAAAGTGCACATAAATTATTACAGTTTATAATTACAGCTGGAGTTTAGTAGTATTATTTAATACTGGCATCCAACAACTCTTATGACTGGCCTGGCTATGTTACGAGAGCTTGCATTTTTTAAAAATGTTTTATGGAAAGCTAATTTTACAGGGCGTAAGTTCACGGATGGGGAACCAAACGGATGTTCTGCCAGCGGAGATGTGTAGGAGCTTGCCTGAGAGGATGTTGACTAAATCAAACATGGCAACTGTTGACTCATCTATTGTGTTTGACATATACACGACACCTCCCTGTGCACACTTCCTCATGAAACACCACTCCAAACTGCCCTTCATCGGTTGTATTTATATATTCTGAGCATTCTACCACATGACTCAAGCTGAAGAGGTGTACTCACAAGGTATAGACTCTCTCAAAGCACACCCCTTCTCAAGAATGAACGAACGTTGCTCAAAGCATGCAAACTATGCTGCAACTACCAGCAAGGCAATTAAGATTACTGTAGGATAGACACTGAGGGTTAACAAGGTTAAATGAAATTGAAGATGATAAAAATAATATCATTAATGTGTTAAATTTAAGATTTATTGCATTTTAAAAAATAGGATGCCGCATAATGACCATTTTCAAGGAGCGATTCACGTAGAATTTGTTTTTGCGTTTAGTAATGTGAGGAAAAAAAGCAAGAAAAAAAAAAAACAACAAAAAAAAAAAACAATTTGCTGCTAAAAATGCTGGATGGGCATACAACGGTCAAATATGTCCATCTACCCTAGTAAAAAAAGTAATTACATTTATTTAAAATTAAGTATTGTTCAAATCTATTAGCATATTTATCCGTTCAAGACTTATTGATGTAAAAACTAAAATTAAACTTTATATGGAGTACTACTTGTGCGCAATGCACATTTCTTAATATTAAGCCTACAATGTGTTTTAATATCACTTGATCAGGATTGTGTGATCTTTAAATAATAAAGGTCTTTAAATGCAAGATATTTAAAGTGATACTTACCATAGTTCCATTTTAGCACAATCAAATATACTTCCGTGTATCTTTAGTTGGACTTTAGCACTACTTCCACACAATTAAAGTACAAAATAAGTTGTTTCAATTTAGCAGATTTTAAGTATTCTAGTTTAGTATACTAAATTTTTTTATTAAGTACAATATGTCAATTTATTTGTAGTATATTTAGAATTAAATACATTTATTTCAAATATATTTTAGTGTATTTTTTTATTTTTACTAGAGTAGTGCATTTTGACAAAGGAAAAGAAGTGCATTGGAATGCAGCAAAGTTTTTTGTGTGAAAAGCCCCTTGATATGTTGTTGTAAAAATGCAACACTTGTGTGCAAGATATGTATATATTTTTTTTCTGAGAGGTGATTTAAACAGAAAGCATATTTTTTTTGTATGTTGAAAAATATGAAACAGCTCAAGAGGCACATTTTTTTTTTTTACAATTTAACCTTTTTTAATGTGTGGAATGAGTGGAATGGTGAAATATGTCCTAACAAGATTACAATTAAACAAATCAATTTTGAAAGGTGAAATGCAAAAATGCTTTCTGTGTGAATGGCCCTTAAGTTGTCTTTATCTTGAAAACACTGAAAAAGAAGCACAACACAGTGGGTCAGTCATGTTTTTCTAAGGGGCCATTCACAAAGAATGAGTTTTTGTGTTGAAAATGGCAAGACACAAGCAGTGGAATCTGAGAAAAGAAAAAAAGAAAAAAACGTTTAACTTGAGCACCATGTTTTTAAAACGCTGTCATCTGTTATAGACAGCGTAAAAGCATGACGGTTCAACACATCCCTCTTGTGCATGTTCACATAGAAAAGCAACTGAAAATGAGTGAAATGCAAAAATTTGTTCCGTTAAAATGGCCCTAAACAAGGAAGTGGAGCGCAAAAATGCATTCCACATGAACTGTCACTTACATATTTAGTGTTTTGGATTTGGTAAATGAACAGCATCCTCCAAGGATTTCTGAAATGTGCCCATCATTTTGATGTAATAATTGCGGTAAAATGACTCCTTCATGCACAAATGGCAATACAACACATCTACAGGGTAGATTTATTTACCATGCTAAGTGAGAAGGAATTCAAAGGGGAATTAAGTGTGATTTGTTTTGCTAGCATGTGCTACCGCAAAGCTTGCTTAATTACTTTTGCCCAAAGCAGAAATAGATGTCTTATCATTAGCATTTGTGAAATGTTTTAGCAGCTAAAAGCTTTTCTTGAAGTGCTGTCGGTTTAACCTTGGCATTAATAAATGATTCAGTATTCTTCAAGCATGGTCCTGTTAGCTCTTTAAATGCCTTAATGAATTCAAATCTGACTGGACTTGAGTAGCTTCGTTTGTCTTCTTCCTTTTTTGCCTTTTTTATTTCTATATTCCTTCGTCTTTTTAGGAAGAATTGATTTAGTTAGTTATGGTTTTGTAGAATACATATACACAGGTTTCTGTCTAAAATGTCCTGTCTGTTAAAGAATCTTATAATCAATTCCAGTGCATATACTCTTTGCATTTAGAAATGTTTTTATCTACGAATGTATGATCAGAGTTTTCAAATGGATCATCATTGAACTTTCAGTACTTATCAAGTGAATGGGAATTTGCAAAAATAAATTAGCCAAATCTATTAATAATTCTTCGACTTGTTCCAGTGACATCAAACAGATATTTGATATTCACTGCATAATGCGTCTTTAATTACCATGCAGAGTGTATTGCTCCCAGAAATGGCAAGGCAAAATCAAGCAGTTGGACTGATGGACTAATAGCATGGAAATAACCCCATGATGCCACCTACACAGGCAGCCAATTATTATCTTGATCAGTGGAAAAGGGGCCGGAAATGCTTAATCAGTCCTGCTATTTCAAAGCACTAAACTAGCATCTGTCCTCTTCTTGGCCTAAGGTCAGTAAACAGAGCAGAGGCACTGCAATAGTTCAATTCACTTTAAAACTGTGAGATGCAATGAGTCATTCTATTCATTATATTACACTAAAGAAACGATCGAATTTATTCAGAAAATAATTAGCCTGCCCTAAACCATTGAAATTTCGCCTCAGACATCTTTTAAATGTCACCAGCAGTTTTCAGTGTCCATTAAAATGATAATTTTAATTGAAATAAAATAAAATGTGGAATACAAATAAACTAAAAGTACATAAAGGTTACAATCCTAACACAGATTCTGTCAAATCAACAGTGGTATGACATAAATCCAACAATCAGTGAAAATGTTATATATGAAATATATATGAAAGACTACATGAAATAAATAATTAAAAAAATCGTAAATGAGTAAGAATATTGGACCAAATATTACAGTAATTTTAAACCTAGCCCTCATTTGCATCTACTGTAACAGCTATAGTGAGTAAAAATGAAAACAACACACACACACACACACACACACACATATATATATATATATATATATATATATATATATATACAAAATTCAGATGATCACGTGTTGATCATTACTAAAACTATGTATTACCTAGGCATATGTCACATTTTTTGAATTTATATATATATATTAATGTCAGACATGCTGAGGTTGTCCACTTGCATGGGGGTAAACACTCTTTCTTTTTCAATGCATCAATTCAAAGGTTCGACATCTCAGTGAGCACAGAGAGACTGCCTCTGTAATCACTCTCCAGTGCACTCACTTGTCACTGAAGTGTGTGTGTGTGTGTTTGAGTGTGTTTGGAATTTGGTGTTGATTCATTTGCATTGCAGAAGAAATGAAAACATATTGCTTGCAGAGAAAAAAATGTGGCTCTGCTGAGAAAAAATTGCTTTCAAACTTTTCTTCACTTTTTTACAGCATATTTCCTCTGAATTTATGAAGAGCAATGCAGTTTTTATTATTAAATCATAAATTATTATTACCAAATGGATGTAGAGATAATACTGGATTTCAACACTCCAATGCCAACTCCATCACGGTCTAGCAGCGTCTTTCAGGTTTCTGGGTTCCATCTCCCTGAGCCTGTGGGAGACTAGCTTCAACATCGCATGTATTTCCTTCAGCAGCTGAGAAAGATAAACCTGCCACAGGAGCTTCTGATACAGTTCTACTCAGTAAGCACTGAGCCTGTGCACGTCTATAGCTGTCTCATTTGTCTCAGTGACCAAATCAGACAAAAATAGGCTTACAACAGACAATCAAGAAGACTGAGAAAAAAGATTATTAGTGCTTCCCTGCCTGTCCTTGTTCACTTCCAGAGTGAGAAAACGGCAGGCAAAATCATCTTTTCCATCGACCGTTTTTTGCACAGGCAATCTCTATTATTTTATAGTCCCCACTAAGGTTTCTTGACAGTATAACACATTCATTTCCAGTGAAATGTGTCAAATAATTTTTGTCATTTACTAACACTTCTGTCTGTGTGATATACACAATCTTTTTATATCTTATGTGATATTGACATTTCCATTTTAGTTCTACAGTACTGTTATGAATATATTATTCTTCTTAGCACACAACTAATCTTAAGTCTTAAGTCACTGGGTATATTTTTAGCAATAGCCAAAAATACACTGTACGGGTCAAAATGACTAAAATCATTAAGATTATAGGACTGTATACTATACACACACACACACACACACACACACACAAATTTTACAAATATCATAAATCTAACCTAAAAAAAAAAGTTATAATAGAAGTTACCTCTGTATATGAGCACATTCGACCAATAAAACTCTTTCTGGTGCATAATGACTCAAGTAATAGTAAAACATTTATAGATTTTGCATTTTATGTATTAAATGGATATGTCTATAATCTACCACATTCCATATTCTATTTCAATCTATTTGACTATTTGCTCTATTCTGAAGCATAACGGCATAAGGACAGCTGTTCACTGACAGAGATCTGTCAGCAGCAATGAATTGCAAATGCACTGAAGAACCAGCTCTGCAATTCCATTCTGTGCCCTAAGAGGGAAGCAGAGAGTCAGAGACGCCTAAAAATAAGACGCAAACATTACTAAGGGAGATAAATGAAAAGAAACGTCTACATGGAGGAGCTTTTCCATCTTTATTTACTTTTAATTGCTTTCACCCAGTAGGGATTTTTTTTTTTTTTTATGGTTTTAAGAACGTTAGAGATGTTTAATTTTCCAAGCTTTGAAATAGCTGGTCTGGAAAACCTCTAACCCGTACCTGACACCCGTGGGGACCTGTGTGTATAAGAACACCCTGCGGTGCCTAATCACAAGCTACCGTTTTGGCAGAGTAGACAATTTGAAGTAAAGTGTTTAAGAATGGCACGGTTCTCCGTCACTCATGACCCTTTTTTCGCCCGCCTGAAGAGACAGATGGAATGAGCTGGGGCGGCTGGAGTCGTGTTGGATTTGGTCTTTGAAGGGGAAAAATGTTGTCAGCACAGAGACATGGCACCACAGCAGCACAAAGAACCCATTCTACATGCTCTTTGTGTGTGAGAGAGGTGGTGTGTATGTAAGCATGTGTGCTCCACCGCTCTGCGTCACAACACAGGCAGGAAACCATTGCGTGGTCTTTACCCAGGCGGGCCGTCTGGGACCCTCACAGCAGCCTTAATGAAACCCAATAGTGCACCCAACTAAAAATAAACTCACCCATATGGTCTCAAACGCAAGGATATGTACATATGGCAAGAAGGAGGTTTTTTTTTTTCTTTCTGCAAGTTTATTTGCAGTAAAATTAATAGTGCGCCCCCTGAAGGCACAATTCCATTACTACTGTCTAACTTACCATATTAAGTACTTTCTTTATTGTTATTAGTAGCATTAAAAAGTTGCTGGGGGATGCACATTTACCTGCATTAGAAATAACTCGTAAACAAAAAGAAATCTGTATAAAAATGGATAAGGTATTGGTAATTTTTATCTTGCAGTTACAGATCTTTCCTTTAACCTTAAAACATACCACTCACTCAAAAGACAGTTAAACACCTGTGAAAATTGAAATTTTTAATATTAATGCAGTGCTTTGAGCCTCATTTTTATAGTGAGCTTTTAAAATTCTCGCCAAGTAAACCGTGGTAGTTGCTAACTGAACTCTGCCCTTAAATTTGTCAGTCAACTACAGTAAACATAACAATTTAGTATATTACATGTAATGATTTAGTAATGAGTTCCAGAAGCTGAATAGCCTTTTCCCTGCTGTGGAAAACTACTTCTCAAAATTGTCCTAGTGTGTGCTTGCAATGAGGGCTAAACATTAAATTAATTGTGCATGGAGTCCATCGATAATAAAAATAATGACATATCGATGAATTAGGTTTGTGTGCTGTGCATGGAAAATATCCAGCAGTCACTTTTTACACTTTTTGCAATAAACTGTAAAATTTAGAAATTAACACAAGCATTTATATGGATAAAGGTGGATAAAGGTTCTTTAGAATACTGAAATTTTCTTCACATTAAGGAAAAAAATGGCTCTTTTAAGAACTGTTGACTGAAGGGTTCTTAGATGATTTTACTATGGCCTCACTTTGCAAAAACCCTTTTTTTTTTTAAGAAAGTAGTGTTTTCACACTGAACAAGCATGAGGCTGCCTGTCAGTCAGATCGAGTGTGGAAAAAAGAGAGCACGGTCATTCCGTCGAAAATATTTAGTGCTTCAGTGCAAAACAATCATTAGTTGCAACCCTATTTTAACCCTAGGCTATTATCCTCTTTCCATGCTGACCGTTTAGGAATTGTAGGGCTTGCAGTGGCACCTGAGCTGCACGTGCATGTCTGTTAGGGTTGCCGATCCACCTGGCGCAGCTATTTGCTGTGTGTCTGCCAAGAGACACTTAAAGTGCAGTCGTTCAGTCTAGCACAAACACGCTCGTCTAGGCACTCGTCAGACACGGACAACTGCCTGCCACAGAAAAGAATGGGGGATGGATGAGGCTGTTGAGTGGGCGTTGGATTTTCTGATTGTCATCCTTTACGACACTCCCTTTGAAAAAGATGACATAAAAATGGCTGTCTATCACAATCGTCAGAAGTTAACCTTGGATGCTAATAATTCACAAAAGCAAGACTCAAACTCATTGCCAAGCATCTGTAGGAGTAGAGTAATTATAGTAGTCTGCTGCAAATGTAACATTTCCTTGCCAGCAGAATTTTCTCTACAGAAGTTTTTGAGTCGTGAAATTAAACAGCGCTCTAAAAGATGTGACAATGCAGCTGGACTCGCACCGAGGCCAGATTTAACAGTGAATGGTGAACAGATTTACTATGGCAGTGGATTTCCTCTCAGAGCTGGAGAGATGTTCTCCAGTGACCCCTTCCATTCAGCTTAAACTGTGCCTGGCCGCCTTTTCAGAACAACACCACCTCCATCTCCAGTAAAAACAAACATGGCATTGGAATACGGGTAGTGCGTGGAAAAAAACCCTCTGCTATGGGTACAGCCCAGGTAGCAACATTTTGTGAAGCTTTAATCTTTTCAAAGTCACTAAGAGGTCAGCAGTGACCATTTATAAAAGAATAGAGGCATAATCATAAGAGAAGACGGCAAATAAATAATACAGCTAAATAACCATGTTTGATTACTTGTTGAGATGACAAATAGCACTTCAGCCACTATTTTTGATCATATAAAAATTACTCCAGAATCAGATTTCCATCTGGGTGTACTGAGAACAACGGCACACACCTGTTTTTGTGGACTTAAATTTATGTTAATTTAAAAAAAAAAATTGTACTTGATGCAAAATGCTTTATGTATATATATATATATATATATATATATATATATATATATATATATATATATATATATATATATATATATATATATATATATATATATATAATTTTGGCTATTTTATATTGAACAAATCTACATAGACATATACTGTAAACTGAGAAAGTTTTAAATTAATAAAGAATAAAGGCTTCTTACTTGATTAAAACAAAGGCAAACATAAAACACACATAAAAAATGTATATTCATTTTCATCTGTTATTTCTATTGTATGAAACCAAGAGGGGAAAAAAACATTCAGCTGTTTTGTGATTATATCAGATAATTATATTTGAAAAACGGGGAAGGGGAGAGTACTGCAGATTGGCCGTCTTTATTTTTCATTAATAAACAGATGCTTTGAGGGTCCCTTTTTCTATATCCTCTTCCAAGAAATCAAGTTAATATAATTTACATTTCAAAAACAGGCCCAATATATTTTCAATACAGCTTCTCTCGCAGGAGCAGGGTTGAACAAAAGCAACTTTTGTACGGTTACGAGTCATTTAACACGGAGAAACAATTCATTCCGTAAACTCAAATCGAGGTTAACGCAACAACAGAAATTTTACCTGTTTGCTTGATGAAAGTACCTTCTAAAATTGCTGTTGACATTTCAAGGCTCATTTAAATTATATTTTTTGAGAAGTGTACTGTAAGATCTACAGGTTTGGAGAATATTAACATTTCTAAAGAACTGGATAAAAAAAAATGACTGAATAAAATGACTGAATAAAAAAAAAAAAAAACGAATTAATGAAAAAATGTAATAATTTAAATACAAATTGCAAATTTATAATAACATTTTATACAATATAGCCAATAATAATAATAACATTTAATATATATATTTTCTATTTATATGCTTGCACAAGCTTTTTACATCTTATTATATAAAGCCAATTTCTGAACTTGAGTTAGATTAAAACACCTTTTTATTTGTTTACACACTTTTCATTCATTTTATATGGCTGTGAAGTGGATATTATTAGCTCCTACAGTATGCATACGGATATAAGCGGATTTCTGTATATGCCGAGCACCAGTAGAGAGGAGGAGGAAGTCAGGCGCCTAAACGGAGAACAGAGACAGCTGCCTGATGTGCACATAAAACCTATTTATTCAACCAGTACATACCCTCCTAATTATTCTAATTCTTAAGCACACTATTTAAAGGTGCCACAGCGGCTGACATTTAACAGCCTCCAACTGTTTCACATGCTAAGGACAATAGGGTTTAAATGCGGGGAATGATTAATCATGTTTGTCAGGCAGACTTAAGAAAGGCAAGTCTCATATCGCTGAAAACGACACTCCTCTTCACATCAATAACGAACTCTCGCACACGCACACGCACAGACACATTTTCATGTAATTGAGTTTCTTATGGCAGTGGAGATCAAATTCATGTATAACTTCATATAAGGACTCGTATTTTGCACAGTGTCCTCCTGAGCCCAGCTTGGTTGAAATCAGACCTACTGCTGCTTCTTGCTTTTTGCATGATAATCCACAGATTGTTGTTTTGAGACATTTGCTGGTTGAATTCAAGCTGTGGAATGGAGGGGAGTCATACTTCATGGATCATTGTTTGTTCCTTCCTGTGTGAGTCATTGTGTAGAATTATTGTACTTCACTATGGAGTCTCATTATGAGCTGCCTGACTTGTGCCCTCTGGATTAAGTGAATCACAATGATTTTTGCCCAGTTGATGCATTATTTAGTCTCCACCAAGCATTCAATTTGTATTTGTATAGAACTGACGGAATTGCACTTTAGGCATCATGCACAAATAAAAGGTTTCATATACAAAGTCATTATAGAAATGCGCTATCCACAGTCATTATGATTCATTTATTGCATTCTGTTATGACATCCCTCATGAGGCGACCCACTCCAAAAAAAAAAAAAAAAAAGAAATAATAATGATTATATATATATATATATATATATATATATATATATATATATATATATATATATATATATATATATATATATATATATATATATATATATATATATATATATATATACATTGTATGAAAATGCATAAAATAGGAAGTACCTTTTCCGAAGCAGTGCTGTGCTTTAAAAAAAAAAAACCCCTGAATGCCTTGGTTACTATTTACTGCTCTGATAGTTTCATCACTCATGCAGCTGCACACATTGTTCAATATATAATCATTTCAGCTTCACACCTGCACACTATATTCTTACACACATCCTACATATTTGTTTAGGCATAATGTGCCTGCAGATGAAAACTTATTCATAAATAAACAAATCCATACTGCAATATTTTGGCCCAAAGCTCCTTCATAAATAATTAAGTCTCCTCTGAAACTTCACATTAGAGTAAAAAAGCATGGAAGAATAAGAGCCGTGCTGACTTAAGGAGGAGTATTCTTGTTACCCAGTGACTCATTCACCTTGAATGGGAACATACTTCACATCTGAGTCACTGAGGTTACACCCCTTGACAAGTCATCAAGATTGCACCCTCGGCAACAGTAACTCAACCAGTTTCTCTGCAGCAGTTTGATGCTGCTGCAACTATATTTCCACACCCCAACTCTTTTTCTCTAGAAACTATTTTCTCAGGGAATAAAACAACATTTGAGAAAATTAAATGGCAAATCCTGTTAGTTCTGTACACAAAGAAAACTGGTTGGAGCTAAAAGTAGTTTCAACTCACTGGCTGCGGTTGAACACGTGCACACAAGTTTAAAAAGAAGGAATGTCATCTAATACAATGCATCCTCTTGATGCATGTTGAAAGGCTATTTTGCAGAATGGGAAATTAGAAATGGACATGAGGGAAAATAGCGCTCATCAACCTTGTACCTTAGTGAGAGATTCAGAGATATTAATCTCCAGAAACATGCATCTGAAAACACCCTCTCTTCTTCCCTCAGACAGGGCGCTGATCCCACTGATAATGCTTTTAGTCCGGGTGTAGAAAATGCACTTTCCCCGGCATACATTATGTGTATGATGTCAAACCTGATTTTTCTGTGCTCTAAAAGAGGAGTCATTAAAAGAAAGATGATGCCTTCTAATCAAATCACTGATGGATAAATTAAGTTTAATAAGACCTGATGATATAAATAATCAGTTAATTGTTTGTGATTACATGTCTGTGAAGATTTTGCATGTGCTGAGTTACATGGCTTTGTAGGAATAGACAGATATTTAGAGGGAAGGGTCACCATGGTTGAATAATAACCTAGTTGTGAAATACAGCTACAGTAGTCTCTGAGGAAATATATATATATATATATATATATATATATATATATTTAACAGCGTTAAATGTCAGCAGTTATTACTCAGCTATTACAATCTTCAGTGTCACAGGATCCTTCAGAAATAAATAGATGCATATATACATTTATTTCTGAAGGATCCTGTGACACTGAAGATTGTAATAGCTGAGTAATAGCTGCTTAAATTTAAGCTAAGCCATCACAGGAATTACATTAATAAATTACATTATTATAAAACACAATATTCCTGTTTTCTTTATTAAAGAAATACATTTTATTCATAACACGCACACACACACGCACCCACACACATATATAAATGTGTGTGTGTGTTTTAAAGAAAAAAATAAATGTAGTCAAACACACATTTGTTTATTTATGTATAGAATGTATAAAGTTTTGCTTTCCCTGTTTAGTAAAGTAATGCAAACAGCATTTGATTGTAATGATTCTCAGAAACCTGTAACAATGACGAGGGGAGTAAAAAACAACAACAACAAAAAACAATTAACAACATAGGGGGAAAGAAATTAATATCAGATTGTTTTCATCCTTGTTCTAATTTAGACTTTCCACAAACAGAAGAATACATATCTAAATCTAAATCTGCATGAACAGTGCATCTAAACATGTGATTCAACATCACTTTAGCATCACATTGATAAATAAAATAAAATAAAAAAACATTCCCAAAGCATTACATTTCATGGTCTAAACAAAGTCATTTTTAAACTTTTGTCAATAAATACCCAGAAAATCTGGGAAACTAAAACTAGTTTTCTCCAGAGACACAGTCATCCGGTCAGTGACTAATATCAAAGTTTCTCAGAGCGGGAAGCCATGTCTGCAACATAATGCAGCGTCGCCTTGATCAGCCCCTGCCTTCAGGTATCCCATAATGACTGGAAGGGCTGGGAATGGGAATGGTAAACTTGGCTGTGTCTGTAAACTCTAAAAGGTACAGCGGGTTGTTCACTTCATTCTCCATACAATTGGACATTAAAATAATAAGCTTTACACCATTCTGGATTAAACATGCAGTCTGATGGCTTCTCCAGCCCAGCCTGGCATCCCAGTCTCATTGCCATCTAGAGAGTTGTGCGGGGAAATGGCCAAGTGATGAAGAAACTATGGGTGCGGATGGCGCCTGACAAAGGAGTTGATTTCATTTTCTTAATCGCACTTCTGATTACACAGCAAAATCGTAAAGAGTTCAGAACTCTGTGCACTGGTCAACTAAATAATTAACTGTTCACTGGCATATATACACAACACGATTTACAGCTGACATAAATCTGAGCGGAATAATATGACATTTTCATAGGTTTAATAACATGTGACTTCTAAACTGATTTACATTCACCAGCATTGATTTACTACATGGAGAGAGAAATGATAGACAAAATAAAGAAAAGAAAATTGCTGTCCGTGAAGTGGGGGTTGCCTGTTCAAACAATGTAGCTCTTTGTGATATTTTTACTTTTTGAAATCACAAGCTTATGATTCATCAGGACTGGGTAACCCATACCAAAGCTGAACATAATTTATTCCACATAGGCCAGAGAGAAGTGCAGGAAGAGAAAAAGCAAGAGAGAGAGAGAGAGAGACATGAGTGCTGCCAAAGCCTAATATTGAAGGCTGATTCCAACTTTCCTCTCTTCCTTGCACGCACCGACACACAGTTATTCCCTAATGTTCTGGGAACAATTACCGTTTCCGAGGTTTAAATGGGGACAGAATGTCCCCATATGCGTCATTGACACCTGTTTGAAGTGGTTACCAAAATCATAGAGCAGTACTGGTCAAAAACAAAACAAAAATAAAGACCAAAACATGTTACTTTAAATGATTAACATTTTAATATATTTCATTATTATTATTAATTCACATATATAAAAGTAAAACTAAATAAATTCAAAATAAAATATTAAATATAATTATATTTTATAAATGTTTCATTTTATTTAGAAAAATAAAATAAAATAAAATGCAACAAGGACAGATTAAAAAAAAACAACTCAGACATTCAGTATGGTATATATGATTTCTACCATCACAAAAAAAAAAGAAAAAAGAAAAAAGAAAAGAAATGCCATCATGCTATTCTGTGCGAAACAAGAATGCAATTGCAAGGGGAGTCTGGAGAGGCTCTAGTGAACTTACAGTAATGATCACTGGCATAGAAAGTAGCATCACGTCCTGGTTTCTGTTAGCTCACAATATTGTATGAGGGAGTGTTTATTGATGCACATCCAAAAAAAAAAAAAAACAGTACCCTGCATCTCCACATGGCACCCACCTTGAATCCCCAATTAGGAGGAAATGAATGAGTCTCCGGAGTACGGTGGCTGCCAGGATTGAGTGGTAATGATGACAGTGATCCATCCCAGATAAAGCAGCTTACTAGACCACCGTATACCACTCTGTCTGAGAGTAATAAGAAAAAAAAGGCACTTTTTGAAAACCACAAAAGAAACAGTGCCCAAGAAAAAAAAAATCCTTTAGTTCACATTTATATAATAATATATTTTGATTATATTTTGTTTATTTATAGATTTTAATGTTAATATTTATATTATTTTATATGAATGTCTCTTTGCTACTTCAATATCGAAACTGAAACTTCTCTTTAAATCATTTAATGCTTTGCGAAGAAAGAAACTTAATGCCTGATGTCCATCTGCAATGGATCTTTTTCTTAGAATTGTTTTCTTAGATGATCAAAGATTAATGATCATGTTCCAGAAGAACAAAAGCTTCTTAGAGGAGAGCAGTGGCTGGAAAAGCAGATCTCAATAAATCCAGCTCTCAGCAAAAGGGCAAATGAGGCTATCATTCACCTGAGACGGACTCTCTTGTTTTTTGTTATCTATCATCACATCCACCCCCAGTGCCCCAGCCGGGAACACGCAGGAACCACCCCTGAGTTCAACCGTGAGCACAGATGCATCAAGGCTACTGTGTGCACTTCCCCCTGCCCACCCATAACCCGCCAGCCTCTACCCTAACTCTATTTCCACTCTCTAGTGGGAGCTCCAGTCAGATACTGACCTGTTTCCAAACCACAAAATGACTCATATGGAAATCAGAGGAGGACATTAACCCAAATGAAGTGAATGGAGGAGGGAATCAGAAAGACTTAAGCAGCCTAAAATAATAAACCATGCACAGTTGTCAAATGTGCATGGTGGTCTGACTGAACTTGTCTTTTTAATGTTGTTTTTTCCCATTGCTTAAAGGAATAGTTCACCCAGAAATTCTAATCCTGTCAGTCTTTACTCACTTTCATGCCGGCCCAAAGCCTGTATGATTTTTTCTTCTTTTGTGGAACACAAAAGAAGAATTTTTGAAGAATATCCTTGCCACTATTTCAGTATAATGAAAGTGAATGTGAATAGACGCTGTCAAGCTTCAAAGGTGCATGCTAAAGCACTATTAAAGTAATATTAAAGAAGTACATTTTACTTGTGTGTACTTCAAAAATATGATAATCTGAGTGAAAAAAGTGTAAAACAGTTTTTTTTAAGCCCTCGTTTATTTTTTATTATATTGAAAAGAGAGGATATTCTTCCAAAAACATTTTCTGATTTAAAAAAAAAAAATAAGTATTTATAAGAATAAGAATAATTCTGACATCATTTACTCTCATGTTGTTCCAATTCTTTTCTTTCTTTCTTTCTTTCTTTCTTTCTTTCTTTCTTTCTTTCTTTCTTTCTTTCTTTCTTTCTTTCTTTCTTTCTTTCTTTCTTTCTTTCTCTTTCTTTCTTTCTTTCTTTCTTTTCTTTCTTATTTTCTTTCTGTTTTGGTATAGTGATGTGGGATTTAGTTGCTACTAACAATGAGTCATTTCAAAACAAACATAAAGAGAGTCATGGAAAATAACAATAACAATAATACCAATAAATATTTGTCATACAGTATATAACAAGTGCTAGTAATATAGTAACATTACTTATTATATATAATATATAGTATATATAATACATACAGACACACACACACACACTGTAAAAAAAAAATCTAAAAACAATAGGGCACAATACACTATATTGATATCAAGGAATTTTCTGTATTTATTTCTGTATTTATTTATTATTATAGATGATTCCCCTGTATATTTATGCACTTCACTGTGTTTTGTTTTATGGTATGTGGAAGTGTCTGTAAAATTAGTGGATAGAGTCCAAAAAGTCAAAATGTATTATTTATTAAAACATTTACTATTTATGGACCAAATGTAATTTTAATTAATCACTTTAATTCACCTTTTTTTTCAAAAATACGGATATCATGTTGTGTAAAATTATCAGAACCATACTATTTAATAAATATATACTATTTAGTCGTATATAACATAACCCCAGATTAAAAGATGAGCAGGTTTTTGCAGTCCTCAGACTAACGTGCCCCTCTGTGGTATGAAGGGTTTATTTTGAAATGACTCATTGTTATTAGCAACTATCAAAACCCCACATCGCTAAACATCCAAACAGGAAATGGAGGAACCACATCACCCTCCATGTGAGCTAAATCCATAGTCTCAATCACTACCCTCTCCATCACTCACAATGCATAGGATGTGAAAACTAATGAGGTCATTTCCAGAGCTGTGGACAGAAATGCAGAGAGGCCTGAACACACAGTTACTCTCAACACACCAGAGGTTTTCAACACCAGTCAGGCAGCCATTATTACTAAAGAAAGAGAGGAAAACAGACAGGCAATGAAAATGGAGCTGTTTTCACACTTAGGTCCTACAGCTACATTTAGTCCCTCGGCACACCGCTACTGGGGTGAGAGAGAGAGAGAGAGAGAGAGAGAGAGAGAACCCAAACACAACTGAAACATAACAGCAAGGGCACCAGGATCCTGTCAAAACAAATGTTATTATTAAATGTTAAAGAGTGAAATTATAATTATTTGATTTAGCAAATTAACAAATGCTTTTCAAAGGCAGTTTTGGAAGTGGAAACCATTAAGTAAAACAGGGGGAAGGGAGTGATTTAAAAAAAGTGTAGTGAACAGTTGTTACATAACTTTTTTTTTTTTAAAAAGGTAAAAAAAATTCTGTCATTATTTACACCCTGATGGCGCTCAAAACCCGCATGACTTGCTTTCTTTTTTAATCAAGGAAAAAAAAATAGATTAAATGAAACTTTTCTACACAATTAGATTAAGACTTTGTAGCAAAAATAATTAGTTTGGATAGATTTGTTCTAATTGGTGTTCTAACTTGAGTGCATTTAGTTATGCAATGAAAATAAGAATGAGCCAGTGGGATTTGAACTTGGATCGCCCACACACACACACACACACACACACACACAAACACCACATGCAGTGCCTAAACCCTGCTGATGAAATCTCTCTAATTTAATAACTTTTAAAAAGCACAGTTAAGACATTTACCACAATATTTTCTGCTACAATTTTTAATGCATTCATACAATTGAAGGATTTCTACCAAAATAGCATAATATTTTGGATATGACAAATCATTTCACGTCATTCTGTATCAAGATTTCACAATCTTCATCATTTAAAGCAGTTTTACAGAAAATCATTCATTATGCACGTCTTAAGCCTTAAAGCCCCAACAGGAAATAAAGACATAGCCATATCTTAATTTAGAGTATTAGTTTAATACACTATGTAAATGGACAATGTTAGATTAAAAATTACGCTCAAACCATTTCCAACATTATTTATTTTTTATTTTTTCACAACGAGTTAGGACAAGCAAAAATGATTCTTGTAATCTCCACCAAATGGAGTAATAAACATCTTAAACCCAGAATTAAATAAATGTTAATGAACTGTGTTGCAATATCTGAATTGAATTAAATGATTTGGGTAAAGACATGGATTGGAAGACGTGACCAAAAGAAATTAGTTGCTTAGAATCTGTAAATCCTCATAATTAAAAAATAAATAAATTCAACAATTGTTTAACGTTCTCATTGTATGGAAAATATGAGCGTGTTGACTCATATTTGAGGGTAAATGTTGACAGAATTGTCAGTTTGAAGCAAATGAGCTGCGGAAGGACTTAGATATGTAAATGGGTGTGAAATAGGTGGACATTTCTGCAACAAACTGTTTTAATGCACAGTAACTGCAAAATGCAATGATCTAAGACAGATCATTTAAATGGGCATGAAACATCTGTGTAGTCATTGTGTAGTTATATATATTTTTTTGTGGAAAAGGTCTTAAAAGTATATTAACTGGCTATTTATTCATGTTTAATTTACATTAAATAACTTCTTCAATTAAAATGAATTTAATGTATAAGTTAATTTGCAACCTACCACTTAATTTATAAAGCAAGTTATTTTAAAGCTCCACAAATAAAAAATAAAAAAACTAACTTTCATATTATGGTAAACCTTTATGACTTTCTTCGTTCTGTGGAACATAAAACTATATGTTCAGTATGAGTGGCAATATCGAATCCCAATCTACATCATTTTTATTATTATTTTTTAAGCAATGACGATGATCTTCCTTGTAACACATGTAAAGGCAGGCAGCTCAATAAATGCTTTCCACTCTATGTAACTGGCATCTGAAGAGTGTTCTCAGTGCTCCTTAAAATACATCAGAGCACCTCTGGAGAGGACAAATGAGGTAAAGACCAAGAGTGGATCCTAGACTCACTATCGACCATCTGGTGGTTATCAGCCCACGAGCAAGAGAGAGAGAGAGAGATAGAGAGAGGCATGTTAACAGTAAGCTCCAGCTGTCTGTCTCACCCAAGCCAGACTGCTGCAAGTGTGGGAAAGAGACACGGCCCCAACTTCAGGCCAGTTCTTGGGTTTGTGTTCAGAGGAGAGGAGATTACAATGGCTGCTTTACAACTGGTTCCCGTGTACACGGCTAGCCACCGAACAGAGTGCCTCAGGGCAGTGACTCATGGCAAAAGCTTCCCTTCGCTTTTGCGACAGAACGAAAGGCGATAATTGGATCCAGATGGCGCAAGATAGCCAGAAACACATGCTTTGATGGCACTCATGTTGACTGTTCCCCCATCAGGGTCTGACCCAGACAAATCCATTTGTATTGAATTTCAAAGTGTCAACCTGAGATTACTTGATTACCTTAAGGAGTCCTGAAAAACCTGCTTTGAACATCAACAAATTAAAAACACAAACAAAACGCTCTGCGCTGAATTAAATATGCAAATAATTACCTAATTTTACAGTTACTGAGAAAAACTGTGAGAACAAGAAAAGGAATCTATATCCTCGTGTTAAATCAGCACTGTTATTCAGTCTACTCAATGTAACAACCACGCTCAGTCGGGTTCAGAAGTTCACAGTTAAAATCTTCTAAATCTAACTGAAACCTGGAGAAAAAAACTGCATGTTTTGGAATTTTTAGATACAACTATCAATACAAGCTATTTCTTGTTTAATAAGCAAATAAACAAAATGTTATGACACTGACCATGAATTTCTTTGTATAAAAGGTCGGGTTTCTTTCCACTGATGTGTAAGATGCTCTTTGGATTATTTTTCTGATAAGTAGGCTTTAGGTCGGCTTGAATGCTGCTGTTGCTAAAGAGAGAGAGAAAATAAAGTACTGTAGAAAGGATTTCTGAAATTTATATTGATTTATAATTCAGTTTTAAATAAAAAATGTAATGCTGATAAAAATAATCATCACAAATAAAT
The DNA here is from genome assembly GCF_023724105.1 of Carassius gibelio. Lineage (NCBI taxonomy): Eukaryota > Metazoa > Chordata > Actinopteri > Cypriniformes > Cyprinidae > Carassius > Carassius gibelio. The sequence goes on from NC_068397.1 coordinate 20,630,544, forward strand.
GGTTTAATGCTAAAAAGAAACATTTCACGAATTAAATTAGACTTTCGTAGACCATTGTATATTCACATTCTTTTTTTCTTTCTTTATAATTCAGATATATGTGATGGAAACGAGCAAGAAAGTGCATGAACCTTAAAAGTAGGTCATGAAAAATGTCGTCATGAGGAAAAAAGGGAAAAAAAGAAATCATGTCATCATGTAAAAGCATTGCGGTGCTGTCGGGAACACAAGGTGTTCTTGTACTAAGATTAAAGACATATTTATTAAAGCGGCTCTCTAATACTACAGCTATGTGGCAAGCCCTCACTGGTAAAACACAGCAAACGCATGTTAGAATTGAATAGGACAGCATGGCCCTCCAGTGAAACAAATAACAATTTCAACAATTTATGCAAAATAAAACATCGAACATCTGCAGCCAGTAAGAACAAATTTAACGGAGATGCTTTTTGTTATTGCATTTAAGTATGTCCTCTACTGTTTAGCACAAAATTAGGTTTTGCTTCTTTAAAGTAAATTCTATCTCAATTCAATTTTGCCCAAAGATTTCTCAAAGAACTCATATCCAGTGACAAATTAAATTACAATAATTAAATGTACATTGTCATAATCTGGGCAAAATGAAAGTTATGTCATCATCAAAATGGTCATGCTATTTCTATTCTATTTCTTCATGATTTAATTCATTTAATTATTTATTGCTATTTAGTATAAAAGCACTTTTGAAAAAGAAAACAATTCATAAATATGGCTACTTAAATATAATCGGTACAAACACACAATGATTCTAGGTTTTGTATATAATAAATAACAGTTATTTTTATGTAGTTGAACATGCTCATCAAGGAAGACTGCCTGATTGAACATTAATTATATTAACAAACTGATTTAATCATTTCATTTGTAAATTGAATTTGTAAATTGAAGTGTAGCAGGAATATTTGTCATGCATGCACACCTGATTTTTCTTGTGATATTATTATTACACATAGGTGTTTTAATAAACGCTCTGGAGTTTTCAGGGGACTAAAGAAGATGCATTACAAACAAAGTGCGCTCTAACGTTCTCTGCCTTTTGCCCTGAAATTAGAACCAGTGGATCCTGTCAGAAGTTCATCTGGAGATCAGAGCTAAACTGATTATGGAGCTCCGAAATATGATTTAATCTAAATGAAAACAAACAGGTCTGGTCACAATATGAGGCTGTCTATCAGTCTCAGACTGTAGAATTATTCTTATTATTATTATTTTTTATTAAGTGTCATGTTTAAAAGAGAAGTATATAAAAAATATGATAACAAAGAATAATAATAATAAAAATAAAAAAAAACAGAATTAGCCATTTCTCTTCAGTGTTTTTTTTTTTTTTAAATAACTTTTTTTAGCTCTTGTTTTAGTCCTCAGGTCTTTGATGAGTGAGGTCACAGTGATTAGAGGACTGAAGACGCAGGGCGCTGAGAAAAGCAGATGACTCTGTCTGTCGCTTTCCCAATCAGCCACAAATGCACAACAATATGCCAGAGTATCTTCACATCTTATGGTTTTAATTATGCTGCACACTTTTCTGGGTGTAACTTTGAGCAGAAGCATGTGTGCAAGGTGGTTAAACCCTTCAGGTCAAAGGGTCAAATATAATCGCAATCAGTATGACACAATAACTGGTTTAAGACATGTATTTTTGGGGGCGTTTAGTAATGATGCAAGAACCAGTAATTTGATGGGTGTAAACATTAGTAAAAATAAATAAATAAATAAATAATAACTGTGTTCACGCCTTTTCAGTTCTAATTCTTCACTGCGTGTCTTTAGTAAATCCTGACAATACTATTTTAAAGCCAAAAGATGGTTTGCGCTGACACAATATGTTAGTAAATCTGGCCCTATGTAAAAGAGTCTATACCATGAATAACTGCACAGAGGAACAAAATTATTGGAGTCACTTTCAGAGCTTTTTGTTTTGCTGTGTTTTATTTTTTTTCAGCTGATGATCGATAAAAACATTGACAGCCAATCAGCATCCATTCTGCTTTCAAGCGCTCAAGCAGCATGCTTATAATGAAAAAGCCATTACCGTCCATTAGTGCGGATGCTAATATAGTTATCATTCTTCGAGGGAAGGGGCTTTAGGAACTGTTTGGGGAAACGCAAAACAGTACTTCTATGGCATCGCTGTGAAAACACCCTTTTTTAACATGCACTAGCACACATCTTGTTGCCCTGTAAGTCACTTCCCCTGGAGATTGTCTTTGATGCACTACTACAGCATATATTAAATTACAGTTTCAACTAGACAAGACCAAATGGCTCACTGCTGCTGACCTTTGCTGGAGTTCATTTGACTTAGCTTTTTTTTTTTTCTTTAGCAGCTTGATATGCACTGTTTGCACGCTTCCGTAGCTGTTTTTCTTCTCCCGCTGAATGAAAGAAACACCAGCCACTGAACAGATAAAGAGACTAACATTGGGTGTGTCCAAATCCATCTGAACCTACATTTCATTGTCAGACTGTCAGAACTTGCCAGAGATAGCAACGTAAATGCCTATTATATGAAGTCGTACAGTCAGATCTTGTTAAATGAGCAAATAAAATCCCTTAATGGATGCCTCCAGGTGCTAGTTTTGCATGTACGAGGGGCAAAACCGCTCTATGAAGTGGGTCGGTTTATTCACTAATACAGATGTGGTGATGGGCAAGCTTTAGATAATAGTTAGCCTATTTCCAACCGACCAAAAGGAAGAATTAATCACTCATCAATAGATGTACTTCAGTGATGACTGGTCTTCATATCACATAAAACAACAAAATCGCCATTACAAAAGCAAGTATTATTGCACTGCACATGGTTAAAAAAGACAAAACAACATTCGGAGCGTATGAACAGAGGGGGCACGTATGAATGAATGAGATGAAGCATAATCACCTGCTTCAAGGCCGTAGTGATTAGTTAATTGTCGCGCTAAATAAAACTACACAGCGCACATGGAGTCTCTCCCTGGCACAATCAGTCAGGCCCCCGGATAAGTGCTTCCAGACGCCATTCCTACTTTACAGTTCCCTTCGAAACAAAACCCCCTTGTTCCCACACCCAACTCGAATACATCAGTGAGGTGTAATGTCAATCAGTGATTATGAAAGGTAATGCATAAATAGTTTGTTTGTTATATACATGTTGCATGAATTATATGTTTCAAATGTTGTGCATCGTAACAGGATCAAAAACACCAAGAGCCACATTGAATGAAATGGCGAACAGATTTCAACATGAATGATTCTTAATTGGTGCAAACAAACCCATTGCTGTGGGAAGGCGATGCAGGCGGCAGGGCGAAGACATGCTTTATTTGGACCGAGCTGCAAGCAAACAAAATATTTGATTTTGGCTTTCCAGCAAGCTGGAAAACCCAATGTCCCCTATTAAGTGGCACACATGACCACATGGGCCTTATTTTCTTTTGCTACAGCTCAGACTTAAAGTTACCTAGTGTTCAGAGACTTCAAAGCAAATATCAGAGTATTATTTCTCTCAGAATCATTTTAAATTGAATACAGGATTAATTTTGATTCATGCAGTTAACAGATCTATGTACAGAGACTCAGAGGAACAGGGGTCATTTAGTGACCAAGGCACCATTTTAAAAATAGAAGAATTGAAAATCACACTTTTTTTTTTTCAAAAAAAAAAAAAAATATTATATATATATATATAAAATACTTTGTTTATTTTATTTTTTGAGGGGAAAAAAGTGTAATTTTCAATTCTACTATTTTCAAAATAGCAAAATAATATTAAACAAATGATTTGTCTTTTTTGCCACAGAAACAAAAAAAAATAAAATAAAAAAAATAGCCAAAACATAAAAAGTTAATATGAATAAATCAGATTTTTTGACTAATATAAACTAGCACCATATATTTTCAATAGTACATTTTGTAAATAGTATATATATATATATATATATATATATATATATATATATATATATATATATATATATATATATATATATATATATATATATATATATATATATATATATATATATATAGCCAAATAATATTAAACAAATGATTTGTCTTTTTTGCCACAGAAAGAAAAAAATTGCCAATATAAATAATTCAGATTTTTTGACTGATATAAACTAAAGAAATTGTGAGATATAAACTCAAGATCCAAGCCCATAATTCACAACTGTAAAATGTTTAAAAAAGAAAAAAGTCAGAATTGCAAGATGCATACTTGGAATTAAGAAAACATTTCAATTAATGTGAAATATACATTCTCATAATTGCAAGAAAAAAGTATAATACAAACTTTGAATTGTGAGAATCAATGTCTTAATTGCAAGGTTAAAAAAATATTTTTGGACAAAAAATGGCTTTCATAATGGAACTATAAAAAGAAATAAAAATGATATTTAATATTTTCTAAATGAATTAAAAATATTGCAAATTAAATCATATTTGTGCAAAAGGTCACGTTCATGTTACTGACTAGATCCCAAGAATTTTTGAAGCTTTAATGGAAGCAAGATCATCCAACATTTTGTGCAAAGGAATTAACATGGACAATGTCACACATTTGCTTACATTTGGTTAGTGAAGTAGTGCTCTGCTAAACTTTGCCTTGCTCATAGACTTAATCAGACAGGACGGTGAACCCAGAAACTTTCCATGTCCTGGATTCCCTTCTACTCCAAAATTAGGCAACACACATAAACACACATTCACAAACCAAAATAATTATGTTTCTTACAAGTGTAATTTAAGGTTGCGTGACTGCAAAGGGAAGCTATAAATGTGCTAAAATAGAGAAGCTACAGATAAGAATCAAATGGACATTTTTAAGTGCAGTCTTAAAATATCTCTTGATAATTTTTTTTTAATTCTAATTTTAAAAAAAGGAGAACATACAGGATAAACATTCAATTTTCTGAGTTTGCTATACTTTTACGACATTGGTCAATTTGTATAAAGCAAGCGAAATAGCTTTGGGATTGGACAGCTGGAAAGATCTCATCATTACCCAAGTTTAACTGACATTTGAACAAAGAGAGCTGTTGTCTGGGCAGTTCTTCCCAGGACAGAGTAAGTGACAGGCTCAATTGCCCTCCTACGCAGGGTGGAGTCTCCCATACAGTATGACTCATACATACACAAACTTAATACATGCATACACTCACACACACACACATAGACATGAACAGGTTTTTTTTTTTTTTTTTTGCTACAGTAGATTTCCTTTTCAGGGAGTTACAGGTGAAAGTGTTCATGAAGGTCTGGCTGTCTGGCTGTCTGAAGTCCCCGATAGGGAGTGTGTGAGCAAACTTTGTTTTCACTTGCTGTCCGGGCAACCGGCCAGACCAAATAGGACTTTTATACTTTGTTTCTAGACCTCTCCTTTGTAAGCAAGTCTTCACAGTGCTGTTAATTGTGTCATTTCCTCTTCCATGGTATAGTGCTCTGATTAGTCAAAGCCATAACCTGCAGGAACATCTCTGAAGGCTGCCCTTGGTAACTAAACAAGTGTCCAGACAATGATTACTATGGTCAAAAATCGGACACAAAAATATCTAGTTGCGATAACTTTGTGAAAAAAGGCAAGAATAGGCACCGATGCTTCAATAATGCAACAACAAATACAGAATGAGCCACAAGTTACTTTTATGTATTAGCGTTTTAATTTGTTAGTCCAAAAGACATGAATCAGTCATGAACTTGTTCATTAGTTAGAAGTTTGAATAAGACTCAGTCTGCTGAAATTAAAATATATTTAGATGTATTGAGTTTATTTGAGTTTGTAAATGATTCCCTTAATGAACCATGAGGCATTTTTTTTTGGCAATTTCACATAAAAAAATAAAATAAAATCATAAGGTAACACTTTAGTAAAGGGACCAGTTCTCCCTATTAACTGCATGCTTATTAGCATGCCTGATATTAACATATTCGTTTTTTTAATACATATAAAGCACATATTGCACATATTACATATTAGGCATGACCATATTCTAATAATCCCAATACCTGAATTTAACAGCTACCTTACTAACTTATATTAAGCAGCAAATTAGTAGCTTGTTGAGGCAAAAGTCATAGTTAATGGTTTATTAATAGAAAGAACTGGACTTTAAAATAAAAAGTGACCAAACTTTGTGTGTGTGTGTGTGTGTGTTTGTTTGTTTGTTTGTTACGTTATTTAGCTAAGTGAGAGCCAATCAGTTGTTCTTTACATGGTTCATTTAAGCCATGCTCTAACTAAAGTACAGTATCCACTATGGTCGATATGTGCTAGAAAGCAAATATTTTTTAATATGTACATTATAAGAGGTTCATTGCAGTCTCAGTATTTTCTGGGAAAAGCAAAGATAGATGCAAACAATAAAATAAGCAGTTTCTAAGAAAAGGTTTCCCTATAGTTGTTGTTATTCCAATCAAAATACTGTGTTTTTCTGCAAATCCATCTGTCACTAGGCAAATTAGGCAGATGTCAACGTGGACAGGTTGCGTGACATCCTTCTTATCCTTGAATAGTGAGGGGAAAAAAAGAAAAGAAAAGGAAACATAACCCAGAATGCATAAAACATGGGTTAATTTGCAACGACAGCATGGTTTTGTGCCGACCACAATGAGCTTTATGCAGTGAATAAATGGCTGCCAAGAGCATAAAACACTGAAATTTAATTTTGGTAAAATTGGTGGGTCGCCACATGGTGTCCAATGTAAAAATCTGGGCCCAGTTGTGAACCGCTGCTATAGATGACTCGAGCCATCATTTACACAGCTAAACAACAAGAACTGATGGATGTGGATACGTGGTTTCTAGTTTCAGTGCTAGTGGGCTGTGATGGAGACTGATTGGATTAAGATGATAACGTAGAAGCCAGTTACCTAGCAACACAAACAGTTATGCTGTAAACACAAGTCGGTCATCAAACATAAAGAACACTACTCATGCGTATTTAAATCTTTGCTCTCATTTTGGATGATAATAAGGTATGATACAAGACAGAATAATTAGAGATGATCATGATATGCTGTCAAGTGTGGTAGATTGATAGCTTGAGAACTTCTGCACGTAAATGAGAATAAAACCTATGGGCGTGGAGTCAACGAAAAACGAAAAAAAAAAAAGTGAAATGAGTAAATCGTCCAAAGCAGCCTCATTTTAGAGGGGTATTCCTCTCTTGAATAGAAACATCCTACGTGACCTCAGATATCACTAACTTTCTGTTTCCTTTTTATTTTTCAAACACAGCCTCCTGCCTGATCTTTTGAGGCTGAAAACATAAGTTTCCTCCCCTCTCTGGTGTTATTTAAGGAAAAGGCAGCCTCTCCCCTCCTCTCTCTGCTCTGGGATGGGTGTGGTTTTCAAAGACAAACTTCTGAATGATGTGTACGCCTCCGTTTCAGTTCCTGAGTCTGACTAGAGGAGGAGTGTAGAGCAGAGCTTTGCTCAGTGGAGATCAGTCTCCGCATGTATGGACGCTCTGTATGGCCTAAGGTGAACGCTTGGCTGTGAGGACCACCACGGCATGGCCACAACAGTGCCAGCCTTGGTTTATTTCAACTCGGGGAGTGCGAGTCACCCGGACTTAATTGTGAGTAAAATATATAAAAAAAAGTTTTTCTTTTTATATAATTTTGGGCTGAAGCAATGTGGTAGCTTCCAACAAAACTGCTACATTAATATTCTGCCAAATTAACATATTCTGCTGCCTCTGGATTTTCTTGACCTGAATTTTTTGGATTATATACTACATGTTTGAACCTTGAGGCTTATTCCCTTTGTATGAACATGATATTGTTTATGCGATAATTCACCTGTTCGAGATTTTTTTTTTGTTTTTTGTTTTCGGTGAAAAATAAAATAAAGTAATAAAAAAGAAAGAACAATCCAGTGTTATGGATTGCCAATTTTGCAACAGCAGATTAGTATTCTTGAAAAACCATAAAAAAATCATTCAAAAGTATTAATTGTCGGACATGAAAATTGCTGACTGAAATCTCTAGTATACACTTGAGAACCGAGATCCAATAAAAAGAGGAAGAAATCTAAAATAAGTGCAAGGTTTATTCCAAATGTAAAAAAAATTACATATGTGATTATTATAGCAAATATTGAAATTTACATTATCGCTTTTAAATGTTTTAGATTCAAAGAGAATGAGTGTAAATTTGGCATTTCTCCCCCCCATAAATGGCTGTTTAAATATCAGAAATTGCCGCTCATTATAATGTGGCAGGAGACGTTTATGGGCCTGTGTTTATCGAGCTTGGAATGAGATTTTAATGCTGGAACCTGTATTTAACCTCACGTATTGCTAGGAACCACAGTTCCGACATAAAGTTTCACTGTAAACAGATACCAAACGAGCTTTAGGCATAAAACAAGAACAAAAATGTAATATGCAGTAAAACACTTCATAGTGTAGTTATGCATTTATATGTCTCTATTTAGACTCCCAATGCATGGGAAACTGGGTTTATATTGGGTTTAATAGCTGCCAGATTCTGTTGATACTCCTAGCAATTTGTTGAGGCTTCATGGTTTAATAAAACTTAAAGCAGCTGTTTCTTTTTTTTTTTTTTTTTTTTTTTTTTTAAAGGGGTCCACTACCAAACATATTTTAGTGAGAATATATCTAAAAATATTGCTTTGATGTGATTAATTAATAAAGGAATAAATAAATAAACAAATAGTACATACATAACAACAGATAATAAAAAAAAAAATGTTATTGTGTTTACAGACAAATAAAGACATGCAGCGGAAGAAATGCATATGTAATTTAATTCCGGAACTTTCATGATTAAGAGACCCCGAGCATGTGCTTTGTCTTGCTACTTTGTCTCTCTCAATTGGGTCCTGGCAGAGAAAGAGGAAGTAAGCCATCTTTTCCACCTGACATTACTGACGTGCTTAGAACAACAGCATGGCGGAGGTTCTGTGCGCTGGGCCTTTAGCTGCACTCTACTCACGTACGTCAATGAGCCTCGGTGGACTGCCATTACCAAATACATAAATACTACACAGTGTCTAATCTTACAAGAATAATTAACAACCAAGACCACAGTTTGCTGTGCATTTGATTTTAAAAAGATGAGATGTGCTATATATATATATATATATATATGTATATATATATATATATATATATATATATATATATATATATATATATATATATAAAGATTGTTAATGTACAGAACATTATTCAGTTATACTTTATATTAAGGTCTCCTTGTTACAATGCAATTTTACTGTACATTTAAGTACGGTTAGGATTAGGGTTACTTGCATGTAATTATGCATAATTTATTGTTATTACAATAGTGAGTGCATGTGACGTGTAACAAGAACACCTTAAAATAAAGTGTTGACTACTATTCTTTTATATAAATGTGCATGTACATCAACAGATATAAGTTTAAGACTGAATGGGCTTCAGAGTTTTCCTTTTTTTTAAGAAAAGAAAAAAGAAATTAAATTAAATAAATACATTCAGATTTCTTTTTTATTTTTTTTATTTGTGTTTTTTGCTTTTGTTTTCAAATTAGAAATACATTTCAGACAGCTTTACTAAATGTGTTTACAATTATATTTTACTTTACATTTCAATTGATTGCATTTCTTATTCCTCAATAGATATGCCTATTAAATTAAATTAATAATAAAATGAAATTAAATTAATAAAAATGCAAATGAATACTCAAACCTATAAATATATTTAAATATATATTTTTCTAAATAATGATAAATAAGCCATTTCGAAATAAAGAAGAATGAAAGGAGAAAGTAATGACTCCAGTAAACAAACTTCTAAAGCTTTGTGACTTTACAAGTTATAGAAATTAAATTATGTATCAATTACGTAAGTGTTCTGTCAGTCAGAGCTTAGATGCATTTTAATACCATGCTCGCTACAATTAAAATGCATGTTCTGTCTAATGAGATCTTCCTGGTTTCCGAGTGACTAAACAATCTGAGCGTGTCTACTGTAGCAAAAGAGCATGCACTTCAACAACTGTGTCATATTCCTTATTTACAGAATAATTAAACCTAACAGCAAGTCAAATCAAGTTAGGATGTAAACCCAGTAATCCTGCAGCTACAGCTAAATTACAAGCAACAGGAGTAATCTGGAAGAGTTCAAGTTACACAAAACTGTCTGTGTGGTGTTGCTTCCAGTAAATGGGTAACTGTATGAAAATGTCCCTTCCTGGCAGCTGAAAGACTACTAGACGAGAGCAAGGGAAAGGAAATGGCACATGATGCACGCAAACAAATTATGAGGAGGGGGGAAGGGAAATTACATCATAACGTCCCATATCTGAACAAATCAGGTTAGGAATCATTACTAATTTCCTCTACAATGGCAGTCTAAGAAAGTAACAATGTTAATTAGTAGCAAAATGTAAGAAGAAAAAAAAAACACATAAGGAACACAGACGTTACTCACATAAAAATGCACCACAATAATTCCATTGTTCAAGTGGGAAACAAGCACAAAAAAAAAATTCTTAGTCATATTTTATAACATAAGCTCCGTCCTTTCAGACCCGTCTGAGATATGATGTGGCTAATTGCTTCGAGGGTTCAGTGTTCAAGATAAATCCACGAAATTAAACATCGTCACCATAATAAATCTTCAGCGTGTCAAGAGCCCTGTTAAGTGTCACAGTGCTAATGTGAGTAAGAGCAGAAGACAGCAGGCAGACAGCAGGCTAAAAAGAAAAGAGGAAATTAAAGATGAAAGGGTAATTTTGAGCAAAGACCTGGTGTGAGAGGTTTTGTTCTCCACGACTTGTTTACAGGAAGTCTTCTAAGGTCCAACAGATGGGTGCATTCAGAGAGAGAGATTTTATTGCATTTTTCCAAGTCCAATAAAGTCCCCAAATTTTCCCTACCTTCATTTATGCGTGGGAAAGCAGAGCAGAAGCTACTTGTCTCCGTGCTGCTAATCAGAAAATGCAGTTGGCAATAAGAACCTTACTTAATTAGCCTAAATCAGCGATGATCTATTACTTTAATAATCTGTATCCCATTTGTCTTTTGAGGCAAGACAGAAGAAAAAACAGGACACTGTATTCTGGAATATTCTGTACATTTTCAGAGCCATATCATGGAACGCATTAGGCTCAAAGCTGAATCTCACGGCCTCTTGTAGTATTGAGCCAGTCTATTGAAACCTTAAGTGTTTTGCTGTCCTTTCATATGACATTGTGCATTTATTTAAGGGCTAAGCTTATGCAACTAAGCTTTCATTTAGTCTGAGTCTTATTAAGCTCATCCTCGTGTGTCCTCAGAGAGCGGTTTTTGAAGTTATACACTCTCTGCTGTGCAGTAAATAATTGTCAAACGTTATTATGCCTCCAGACAGCTCCTTTATCCAAAGGCCTGTTAGATATTTAGTTAATGAAGAGTGTCTTTGAAAGCACTTTGGCAAATGTGGTTCAACCTCGGTGTGATTATTTTTTTTTTAATGTGGTCCCTCTGGAGGAAAATGTAAACCATCCGTGACAGCCTGTGATAAGTTATTCCATGTTTCTAAGATTACCTTTTGATTCAATATGATTAAATAAACTGGATAAGTATTTTCTTAAGATTTACAATTACCCCCCCCCCCCCCAAAAAAAATTAAAAAAAATAAAAATAAAATAACAACTGAAGGAATAATATCGTTCTCAATAATACAATTCATGCGTAATGCAATTTTTTTTTTTTATACATACAAAGTGGTGGTTTTATTTATTATAAATCAAAACCTTTTGATTTAATGTGATTAAACAGGAAATAAACTGGGTAAATATTTTCAAGACTTACGAAGGAACAATGGAAGGAATAATAATGTTCTCATAAATAATTTAATCATGAGCAGTAATATTTTTATAAGCCAAATACTTGGTTTCAAAAACCTGAAAAAACAAAAACAGCATGTGTTTTTTAATATTGTAAATAAAAACCTTGACCTTTTGATTCAATGTAATTACACATTTAATAAATCGGATAAGTATTTTTCAAGCTTTGCAATAACATTAAAAAAGGGAAAACATTGTTCTCATTAGTAATTCAGTTATGTGTAAATATATTATTACTTAAACACTTGATAAAAAAAAAAAAGCAAAACAAATTCCTCACGTGGTTTTATAGACTGTAAATTAAAACCTTGACCTTTTCTGTTTCATATTAAAATGATGGTTAATGATACCACAAATCAGTTACAGTTTGCTTGAAGTCACAAACAAGTACTTCAAGTACACTTAAAGTAATAGCAATGTGCAATTTCTGTGGTAACAAAATCCTGGAAGGGAGGTGACCCTCTAGAAACCGGCATATCTCATTTTGGATGCATAATCACTGATATCCCTGATTATTTCCAGAATGTGTTTATGAACTGAACCTAGAGCCACATTTACCAAAGAATTTAATAACAGATTTGATATCCAAAGCTTCAGGGAACATTTAATTTCTTACTGAAGGCTTTTTCTGCTAGCTTGCTGTGCGTGTGCTTGTGTGCTTATTGATTATCACGAGTCCTGTACCTTTGCCTTCGGTTTCTCAGCTTGGCATCGTAGGTCTCGGCCACGATCTGCATCATGGTTCCTTTCTCTAAACTCCAGCCTCTTGCCAAAGGGCCTTTTCCATACGCACTGGGCACACAGTCAACTTTATCTGCAGCATCAGCTTGGGAAGCCCGCCCACCCGCTTCCCAGCATGCAATGCCTCCCTTTGTCCACATAAGTGTTTCCTCCCCACCAGGACAAGGCAATGGCGTCAGAGCAGCCAAACCAATCACGTGTGTCCTGGGCTGCCCCTGAGGCCGTCTAGCCATAACAGCTGAGACAGTGAAAATCATGTGTAATCATGGGGAGAGGGGCGCTGGCGTTATTTCAGACATGCAGCACAAGTCCTGTGATTGTCTGCCAAGGGCATAACAGGGTGTCAAATACTAGATGCAGGCAGAAAATAAAATACAAGGTGCCAGAGCTGGTCTCAATTGCCATAATTTCAGAAGCATGTTGCAGCAGCTCAAGGCGAGTAGACCATAGACATTATGACAGCTAGCAAACCTGTCACTAAAAGCCAAAAGCATGTTTTTTCAAAAACATTGTTGGAAATTGATATCTTAATTCATGCATGCTCCTGAGGGGTGATGGGAAAAAGATAGCAAAATAAGTTTTTTTTTTTTTTTTTTTTGGACACAAGGCAAGGCAGAGGAAATTATATGTGCATTAATCTTGCAATAAGAGAACAATAAATTTAAAGAGCAAAAAGCATGCCAAAGGTTTCTCAATTTTTCCAAACTCTCTGCAATGTGACTTTTTGTTCACATGGCCGTTGATGAAACGACTAATGTTATGAGTCAGTGTATCAAACAAGCCTACGTTCAGTGCCTTTATATTAAAATATACCTGAACAAGGTTAATGCTTCTACATACATTTATCATTCTGAAATATTTATGTTTTATTACTTGACAGAGTTTAAGTTTTATTTAATAGCATTTGCTCTTTTAGATTTGAATCGAACAAGTCCTTAATTGTCTCAAACTGATGAGGCTTCTGAAAGGTGCTTTAGTCATTTCACAAGTGATGTGACAATTATTTGGTTTCAGTGAGCTTTCTTCATGGACCTCAACTAAGTAACACATATTAAGCTGTCAGGGAGAAATGGAAAACACAGTTTCCCCACTTGAAAGCATCGAGTTTTCTCAATGAATGCTCAGTAGCAGGGCTCAACTAAACTCAGTGCGACTAATAGCTTGCACTTGATAGACAAATAAGACAATTACAAGACCTGCAGATGTCATCTAATGACACTAAGTGTTTCATCAAAGGAATTAATCACTAAGGATGATTCGAATTCATGTAGAAAAATTTTTGCATTTTGCAATATGACTTTTTTATTAAAGAATAAAAACATGACACGACAGACGAACACAAAAGTCAAAATGTTTGCATGTCAATTTGTGTGTTATATAAAATACCAACTTCAAATAAAATACATACGCATTTCTTTATTTAAGATTTTTGGCCATAAATAAGTCGAGTAATTAATTCAGCATGCTTTAATAAAAATAACATGAAGGTTTAAATATGAATGGTCCATCCAAGCTCGGAATTAAGTAGATCTGAAGCCAGCTTTAAATCTTTATTATAATTTTTTTTTCTATGAAATGAAGATGGGGAAACAAGCTGGGCAAACGATTCAAGTCAGAGTTTGTCTCTTGCATGAGGAAAATACAGTCACACCATCTACAATGAATACTTTTAATATATTGTAATAAAATACATTCTTGAAGGTGCCTAAATCAATCCTATTCTGCATTAAATAGGATACTCAAAGCACCTTCAGAAAGATAATGAAGGTGATATATTCAACCTCTTAGTTACATTTTTTTTGTCATGTTTGGCCATCATAATTGTTGTGAACAACACTTTTGGGTGCACTAGTTCAGAAATGTGCTTTATAAATAAACAATAAACATAATGTTGCTGCTTAAACTCTAATATTCTGATGAAAGGCACTAAGCTTGGACTATAAGAAGAGCTGCTGGAAAGAGTTCTGTGCATGTACATGTAGCAAAGACGTTTTCCACAGCCTGCGTGCTTCATAAAATCTATGTATCACTCAGAGATAATGAAAGACATTCAAGCAGCTTTCAAACTGAACAAACAGTCTCTCTCCCTCTTTTTTTTTCAGGCCCTTTCTATAATGCCTGTCTGGAGATAATCTCAAATAAGCAGACTTGGGTGAGTTTACCATCATAAGAAAACATCATGCTTACAAAGCAGAGATTCACAGACATGTCCGTTCAAAGAAATATCAAAAGGTAATTGTCTAGGGACAGAGCATTCATTATAAGTCACCCAGTGAATTTCACACGCCGTTACCAATATGACACGCACCCTCATAATAGAAACCCATAAAGCTCCAGCTAAGGACTCCAAGAAGAAAACAGCTCTTTTGAAAAACATCCATTTGCATTTTACTCAGACAACCAGCTTCTGGCTTTTAATGTGGCCTTTAATGCAATTAGTTTCTGGCTACAGTCACAGTGATGAAAAATCGCGACATCTCCACGGACATGAGGGGAGGAGCAGAGGCTGATCGCAATCACGGCCCCATGTCGTGAGCCACCACACGAAACAACAGCTCGATGATTCATGCGGAAAATGAACTCTATTATGTAGCCGTTCCACTGACCCTGACAATTTTCTGTGTTTCCCATTATGTCAGTCACTTGATATGATACACTCATTCCACATGATGAGCACCATTTAACAGAGTAAACCCTTTGATGTGTGGATCATACTTGGCTAAAGATGGTAACAATTTGCTGGCGAGGGGACAAATCTTTTCAACAGGATCTTATGGCAAGGTGCACACACACACACACACACACACACACACAGGGTCGTGTAAACAGAAGACACTATGGCTCCATTCAAAGCCTGTTTTCTCTAGAGTTTGCGTGAGCCTGGGCAAATTATCCCCGTGAGCGGAGTGTGAAACATGAGACGTGCGATACCACGGCGGTGAGGAACGGCGTGTGTCACCAACGCTTACTGGCAGCCTATTACATTAGCTGCTGGTTTTCTTCCTCCCTTTCTCCTGGTCATCTCATCAATGGGCCAGCTGGAGGGATTCCTGGCAGAGTGATTTGGGATTGTATCATAAAATCACATTGCCAGGGATTTCCAACCAGCTGTGAACCGTTTACTCCAGGAAAGTCTCCGTGAGTCGACCCTGCTTACACCCTGATGGATGAAGCCTTCAAATCCGAATCGAAGAGAACGGACCAAACCTTTTTTCCCACCATGGCCTGAGGACTGAACAATCTACCCAACTGAGAACTGAAGCGCGCTGAAATAAAAAGCTCATATCTGTAGGCTCCACATATGTTTTGTTTGCCACTTTTTGTTCATTACATAAACACTGCCTTCTCGTCTTACTTTTTGGGAAACTGGAAATGTGATACTTGGCTATCGTGCCATACAGACATATGTGGCCCAACATAATATAAAAAGCTGTGGCTTCGACAGCTGAGGCCGTCTTAGAAATGGGTGGTGGAAATGGTAGGTTCTGGAAATGGTGCCACACCGCTTTGTAAAATAACTGGATGTGTGAGGAATAATGTGATAATGGATTCATTAAGTAGAGGATGTAGCATTCTTTTTTATATATGCATTTATCTAAAATGATGTGTTTATTTAAAAGAAAGTAATTTAAGAAAACATTGAGAATTTTGAACATCTAAACTGAACTACTATAATTGATGTAACCAAATGTATTCAGTTTTTTAACATTTAATGACGTTATTTAATTTATTTAAGGTGTTTCTTTATCCATGGGCACTTTTAACTATTGTATACAGTCCCTTTTTACACTCACATTAATCAAACCTTCATTAAAAAAATATTTTTTGTTTCTTTTCAAATTGTTTTTAAATGCCCTATTGAAAATGCTGTTATTTTGAGATGTACTTTTTTTCAGTAGATCACAAATATTTAGACTGTGTCATTTTCACAATATTACAAATTATATTTTGTTTTTATATTTACACACAATGTTGCAGACATTTTTATTTAAATGTTTAATAGCATAATTAGGGAGAAATCACTTTTTTTAAATATTGTTAAAACCCCATTTTTAAGGCGAATTTCATTATTTTTCAGCATGTAAGTACATTTCATTTTGCATCAAAGTCCTGATCTGGGAAAACATTAAATCTATACACAACATTTAAAAAGCTGAAAAAATAACTATATATAAATAAATATATATATATATATATATATATATATATATATATATATATATATATATATATATATATATATATATATATATATATATATATATATATATATATATATATGTGTGTGTGTGTGTGTGTGTGTGTGTGTGTGTTTTAATGTTTGTACAATGATTTTTGTTTTGGAATTTGATCAATTGTGTACTGTTTTGGTGAACATCTGGATTTTATACCTGATGAAGTTTCGTGAGGTGCAGGACTTAGCTCACTCTGTGAACAGATCTCGGATATCCTATGTTCACAGTGGCTAAGTTCCGCTCCTCTGAGGCCCTCACTCAAAATCAACCAAGAGGTGAGAACACAAACATGACGGCTGGCCATGCTATAGCAAACCGGAAAAAGGACACAAACCCGATCCAGAGGAAAGACGGGAAATGACCCGCCAGGGAAAGAAGTCACAGTGTAATCCTCTGTCCCACCCGCCCGGTCAGACAGGGTGGTCTGGTCAAGCTGGCGATAAGCCAGAGCCCTATTCAACACACATGAATGGAGCAAAGACAGTGCTGAACTTCCCTAAAGTCCTTTTATGTTTCAATATATGTATAATATATGCTGTAAAAAAAAATTACTAGTAATTTTATGCCAGAATATTAGACATTCATTTCGGGAATATTTCTGTTAACCCTAAAACACAGCGCAAAGAAGTGCAAAATTCAAAATAGGTAAAACACCTGTTAAAAAAAAAATCATAAATTTTAATACAGTACATTGTTCCCTCTTTTTACAGTTTATAAATAAATTAAAAAAGTCTCAGACAGCACTATCTGGGATTCAAAAAGTTTAGAATCTTAATAAACAGCAACTTGGCCGATATTTAAATACATAATAATTATTTTTTATAGATTTTTTTAAATAATAAATTATAAAATTATAAATATTAAGATAAATAAACTTGCAAACGCAACTGATATATTTTGTAAAATATATATTTTTGTAAAGAATTCGATAAATGTAAAAATAGAAAATAGAAGCATTTTGTGCTCCGACTTTCGGACCCCATTGACCACTATATTGTTCTTTTGGGCTTTTATTTTATATGTGTGTGTGTGTGTTTGAGTTTTGCTTTTTTTATCAAATGATTTATGAATTTATGAAATGAAAATATAAACCTATTTGTGATCAAACAGCTGCAGATAAAAATTATGTTTGACGTTTACATGCCGACTAGTTCCAAGCCCAGGCACCTTTTTTAAATTATGTATTGAGCCAATACTTGACTCTGATGCAATACTTTCTACATTTTATATCCTTAATAAATCTGCTATCCAGCTCTGATCATGATATGGACTTACAATCAATCAGAAGGGAAACATGGAGCTTTGTAGAGAACCTTGTAACTGGCAGAGGCCAGTGTGAGGTACAGCACTGGGTTCAACCTCCTGTGCCTACTGAGCTGATAACAGTTGATGTATTTAGCACTGGCTCAGTTCAGCAGGAACCGGAGTTAAGCCCCTTAAGACCAAGAGCGCTTTCAAAGACTCTGCGGCTTGCAGAAAAGGCAGTCGTCTGTACGGCTCATACTCCTAAGAGGACGATTTTTGTTATCTGGCAAGATCTAAAGACTATGGAGGAAAGCTGCTTCTGTAATTTGAGCTTTAAACAAATAATAGGAGCAGAGGTTTTCCAGATACGTTTCCAACTGGATCATCTGTGCCAGGCGAAATGCAATAATTCAGCTAATTGACTTCTAATATGTTAATCTTCCTCTGCTCAAGAACTCGATCATGTTTCAATTCCACAAGGGAGTGAGTGTCATGTACTGAAGGATGTAAAAATAACCAAAATAATAAAATAACATTTAAAACTGCCATTTGCTTCCATTTATTTTTTTGTGTGAATTAATGCAAAAGGTGTTAAATAAGAAAAAAACATCACACTTTGGCATCGGGCATTGCAGAAAGGCTCTATTTGCAAAGTCTCATAACAGATCAATTGATGAGACGTGAAGAGAGACAAACAGGTTTACAGAGCACACAGATTCATTGCAGCTGTGGACCCTCCACAGTTACATAATAAGCATTTCAGCGGCTCGCGTGTGACGAGATCATCTTCTCTTCAGCCTCGCACGCTCGGAGAGGGAGCAACGACACATGCCTCTTTGTTAGAGATATATAGTTTGTGAGCTTAAGCCAAACTTTGTGTCAGGAAGAGGTAAAAGGCTGTCACAACTATCCGTAGCTGAGCCCTGAAATGTAAATCTATTTGTTGCTTTTTCCCTGCTCGAAGCATCTCACCAGCCTGAAGTCAATTAACCGGCTGTCGAGGGGTTGTGGTAGACTGTGTGCCATGTAACCGGATGAAATTGGATTCAGATACAGCGCAGGATCGAAAGACAGATCTGGGGGAAGGTAGAAAGTGTGTATTCACAATGCAAAGCTGTACTTGTTATGTTAAATCAAGCACACAAGGATGCTATTGGAAGTCAAAAAGTTTTTTTTTTTTTTTCATTAGCAGAATATACTAAAAAGACACGTCTTAAATCAGAACCTCTAGAATTATCATGAAGTTATGCCTTACAAAAAACATAACAAAAAAAGTTTGGCTTTCTGTTTTACTGAAA